>NC_054830.1:123073482-123706610 GCF_018345385.1 Vulpes lagopus
GTAGAGCTTCAGACTATGGGGCTAAGTGAAATAAGTCAGAGAAAGATGAGTACCATATGATTTTATTCATGTGTGGAATTTAAGAAACACAATAAATGAGGAAAGGGAAAAAAGAAGAGTGAAAAACCAAGAAACAGACTCTTAACTATAGAGAACAAACTGATGGTTACCAGTGGGAAGCGGGTGGGAAGATGGGGGAAGTAAGTGAAGGGATTATAGAGTACACTTACCATAATGAACACCGAGTAATGTATAGAATTGTGGAATTATATTGTACACCTGAAACTAATATAACACTGTATATTAACAATAATGGAATTACAATGAAAAACTTAATAGAAAATGTTGTCATACCAGATTTTATTTCTTAACTCTGATGAAGTACTTGAAGTAGGAATAGGTAAGAAACAGCTCTCCCACAAATTTACTCATTTGTGATTGTGTGATCAGAACTTCTTCAATATAGATTCTTTGACAAGTGTATGTAGTTTCTTTGTGGGTGCCATTGTTAACACTCCATGTTATGGAATGCCTTGTTTTCTATCAGGATCTCACTTATCCTAACACATTACCATATGACCTATCAGCCTAAGGAGGGAGTGTTAATCCATATACTAAATATTAGTAATGCTTAATTCGAAGTAGAAGTGGTAATGACCCATTTGCTCATTTTACTTAATCCACTTCGGAAATCACTATTGTAGACATGCCCTCTGGGGGCACAGGTCTTTGAAAGTCTCATCAAAACATATTCTCTTTATGGAGTTATTTTTTCTCTTTTAACAGTGATTTTCTTTTCTTTCTAAGCCTATCCTTCCTTTACTCCTAGAAGAAGTTATAAAATAAGGTAGTGATAAAAGCAACCTTGGCAGGTATGAGAATATCATTGTTATTTATATTTGAAGTAGTCAGACATGGTAGATGTTAGCTGTTTTTATTCCCTTTATGAAATGAAAATTTATTTAATGTATTTATTATATAAAAAATTAATTATAGTAAAAAGGACATGTTTCTTCTCTCATTGGTTATATTGAATATAGTTTGAGAAATTTAAAAACTATTTATTTTATAGATTAACTTTCTCTAAAATGACAGTAGAGGGCACTGTGGTATTTGGTTTTTCAAAGCCTATCTTAAAATTAGAAAGTTGTTGGCATTTTTGTGTGTAATATAGTGTATCTATTCAACTAATCTATTGAAAAGCTATGCAACTCTTTGTTCTTTGCTTTTTCCCTCCATTAGGACTAAAAAAATTTTGTTGAGTACTGGGAGTGTGACGTATACTCTTTTTCTGGGTTCTACATTTGCCTTTGTTTAGTGGATGAAAGAAATCCTTTAAAAATAGTCATTCTTGTAAATCTCTTCACTAATTTTTAAAGTTTGCCTATGTGAGATTTTCTTGATTAAAGTCAGTACTGTGAGAAAAATAGCTTTCAGTGAACATGATATAAGAATTTAATTAAACTTTTGAAAGATGATTTTTTTAAGTCCTAGCATCTCTAACCGTATGTCAGATATAATTTTATTTGCCTCCAGCCTGTCAGAGATAGCGTGCCCAGAGTGACAGATTACCTGTGTATTACAGCATTCACTGAGGAAGCCAGTCAGTCTGACAGGAAGCCTACATATTTATTCCTACCTCCTTAACGAGAAAAGAAGAAAAAGATTATTCCATAAAATTTCCTCAGGGAAATTATTTGAAAATCCCATTTATATTTTAAGAATGTAATTAACCTTAATTGGGTTGTATAGATTTTAAAGAAGATAAATCTCAGTGATGGAAAACAGTATTTATAACACATTTGCAGTGCACTGTACATTTTTCTCTCTTCTCCATTTACAAAGCATTGCAAATCTAGAAGACAGAATGATCTCAACTCCTTCTTTGGCCATTCTGTTATAAATTAGCTGGAAACTACTAGTATTAATGATTATATTTTTATAACCTTTGTCTGCAGTTCAGGAGCTATTCCAGGATCTACTTGATGTGTTACCAGTTTTATGAAGGTGGACACTGAGAATCTGTGATGTGCTCAAGATCACAAAGCAAGATAGTGAATGACTTTGTCAGTGATATACCTTAATAGTTATTCCCTAAACCTATACCCAATTGACCAGTTGATATTTCTTCAGATATTAATATTCTTCAGAGCTATATAAATTCTGGAAGTAGCTTGATTTTTATTTAATTAATTTATTTTTTAAGACTTAATTTTTAAAAGTAATCTCTCCCACAACATGGAACTTGAATTCATAACCTGAGATGAGTTGCATGTTCTACTGACTGAGTCAACCAGGCATCCTTTGATTGTTTTTGTTTTTTTTTTTTTTTAAGATTTTATTTGAGAGACAGAGCACAAGTGGTAGGGAGCAGCAGATTCCCCACTGAATAGGAAGTGCGATGTTGGGCCTTGATCCCAGGACCCTGGGATCATGACCTGAGCTGAGGGCATTTAACCAACTGAGCCACCCATGCACCCCAGGCACCGCTTGATTTTTATTTCAAAGTGAATGTTTACTATTATAAATAAATAATCAGTTTTGATGTGTAGTTGTTTGGTATTTATTTTCCTATCACCTGTAATACTTCATAGGAAGCAAGGATCTTTTAAAAAATTCCTTCTGGCACAGACAGAATAAATAAGTTCCATGAGGGCAGGAAATTTTGTCTGTTTTATTGTCCCAAGTGTCTAATGTCTGGCACACAAGTGTGCAGTAAATATTTGAAAAAAATTGGTTGAAGTTGGGACACCTGGGTGGCTCAGTAGTTGAGTGTCTGCCTTTGGCTCAGGGTGTGATCCTGGGGTCCTGGGTTCAAGTTCTGCATTGGGTTCCCCGCAGGGAGCCTGTTTCTCCCTCTGCCTATGTCTCTGTCTCTCTCTCTGTATCTCATGAATGAATGAATGAATGAATGAATGAATGAATGAATAAATAAAATCTTAAAAAATTTGTTGAAGTTATAGGTTATTTAATCCATTATCAATTTAAAATATTTAAACCTCCTAGAGTTAAGTTTGGATATAGCAAGACTTTTTTGTTCTTTGGAAAAGGTTTTATTTACTTATTCTTTAAAAAGATTTTATGTATTTATTTATGAAAGAGAGAGAGAGTGAGGTAGAGACATAGGCAGAGGGAGAAGCAGGCTCCCTATGGGGAGCCTGATGTGGGACTCCATCTGAGGACCCTGGGATCACAACGTGAGCCAAAGGCAGACGCTCAACCACTGAGCCACCCAGGTGCCCCTGGAAAAGGTTTTAGAATGAGGAGAGGGGCACCTAGGTGGCTCAGTCAGTTAAGCATCTGCCTTCAGCTCAGGTCATGATTCTGTGGTCCTGGGATGGAGCCCCATGTTGGGCTCCTTGCTCACCAGGGAGTCTACTTCTTCCTGTCCCTCTGCCTCTGCCTCTGCCTCTGCCTCTGCCTCTACCCCTGCTTGTGCTCTCTCTCTCTCTCAAATAAATAAATAAAATCTTAAAAAAAAAAACATAGAATGAGGAGAACAAGTACTCTGCTACTTATCCAGTAGTGGTAAGAGATGGTTTAACAGTTTGAACAGCTAGGCACCAGAGTAGCATATGCAGACCATTGTCAAAGAGGAAATTATGAGAAAAATTGCTGTTAAAGTAGCAAATAAGCACAAATTTATATTGTAAAGTAACTTGCTAAACATACGGTTGATCAGTTGGAATGCGAAGTGTTTTAAAGTACTATAGTTTTATTAGTTTGAGCTAATTGGAAGTAGAATTAGGTTAATAAAGGGGACATGCTTTAAAATAAATAGGTAATGATGTTTTATGAGCCTGTCAAAGTAGAAGCCAAAATAATTAGTTTTAGCTTAAATCATAGTTATGGTTTTTACTCATAAAATGCTGTGTTTTTTAAAAAATAAATATTTCCTTCAGTAAATATTTTTGCCCCTTATATATTGTTGTTTGGCCAGAATGATCACAAATTACAGCAAAGGGAGATCTGAGATTCTGAATTTCATTTATAATACAAACTAATTGCTCAAGTATTAGGGAAGAAATGAAGGGGAGATCAATATTTGATATGTTAGAAAATGAAGAGGTAGGATAAGAAATTGTGTAGGAGAAGAAAGGCATCCCAAGGTGGGGCAAGGGGAAGAGCAAAGCTATTCCTTCATGTATTGAACAGTATTTATTGATAGCACAGTATTTACTGTGCTAGGTGCTGGGGTGAAAAGTGAAAAGGCAAAGTCTTTGCCCTCCTGCAGCTTAACACTGTAGGGAAGGAAGCCCACCTTCAGATAACATGATGCTAAGTAGTAACAAAATGCCTCTCTCTTACTAATTAGGTTAAACATTCTGTTTCCACTGCATTTTTACATTTTTTAAAACAACAGCTGTATTGAGATTTGATTCACATACCATGGCATTCATTCTTTTAAGGTATACAACTCAGAGGTTTTTGTTAATGTTAGCTGAATTGTGCAAACATCACCACTATCACATGGTTTTAGCAGGATTTTCTTTGAAGACCTCTTTTCCAGATCTTTCTCTTGAGCTGCCTTCTTCTTTTGGTATCACATCCTGCTTGTTAGGCTCCACTAATTACTAGCTGATTGTCCTGTCATTTTCGTACAATGCCTTCGGCTGTAAATTTCTCAGCCTGATCCCGTTACATTCAGGCAGGGATAGCTTTTGAGGTCCCCCCCTTTGAGGTTTGCTCTGACTGCAGGTGTGCACTTCTTAGCTGTCTCTTCCCTAGGTTCTCACTGGTTTATCATACAGCTTACTGGTCTTCATTAAGGGGAGTTATTATCTTTGAAAGCACATGGAAGCTTGAATTTGCTCACACTCTGTTTCAAATGAATTTCAGTTCCTTGGGGGAAGAGCTTTAGAGCTCTGTTTTCTTATAGTCTGCCCGTCTTGGGCAGACTCTCTTAGCCACTATTCTGGGTACAGGGTTGAGCAATAGCCTCGCTGCTTCTGGAATAGAACTTTTGTCCTGAGGGCAAACTAAGTTGGTTGAAGACGCTTGGGGCTCCAGCATTGCCAGCCTCCTGACTATGGTGAAGCTTCTCTTCTATAGGTGGAGGCTGTATGGAGGAAGGCAGCCTCTGCTCTTGGCCACACTCACCAGGAATGTAACCTCTTCTCTTAGGGTTGGAGGGGATGAGAAATGGCTTACCTTTTTTGTGACATATGGGGTAATCCTCAATGAGGAGCTGAGAGGGAGCTCTGTTCTTGCGGCCATACCTCCCTGGAGTGGAGTTTGTGAACTTGAGCTGGGGCAATGTCAGAAATTGGTTATGGCTCAGATGCCACAGACTGTCCCAGTACCAAGTTTTAGTAGATTTTCTTGAATAATGTTTCTTCCTTTGGATATGCTACTAGGACAGTCTCTGGAGACTTTCAGTGATCATTTTTGTTGTTTTGTTTTAAACTTTTAATTTTCATTCTAGTTAGTTATCATACAGTATTATATTAGTTTCAGGTAGATGATTTAGTGATTCCAGAATTCCATCCATCACCTGGTGCTCGTCATGCTCATCGTAAGTGTCCTCCTTAATCCCCATCACCTATTTACCCCAGTTCCTTATCACCTCCTCTCTGGTATCCATCAGTTTGTCCTCTATAATTAAGTCTGTTTCTTGGTTTACCCACTCACCCTCTTATTTTCCCCCCTTTGTTTTGTTTCTTAAATTCCACATAATAGTGAAATCATATGGTCATTTGTCTTTCTCTGACTTATTGTGATGAGCATTATACTCTCTCACTCCATCCATGTTGTTACAAATGGTGAGATTTCATTCTTTTTACTGCTGAATAATACTCCATTGTGTGTGTGTGTGTGTGTGTGTATATATATATATATATATATATATATATATATATATATATATAAACACCTCTTCTTTATCCATTCATCAATCCATCGACACTTGGGCTGCTCTCATAATTTGGCTACTGTACATGATGCTGCTATAAACATAGGTGGTCCATGTATCCCTATGAGGTGAGTGTTTTTATCAGCTTTGCGTATTTCATTGGGCTTTGGGTCTGTGAAGCACTTTCCCTGTCATCATAGAAGTGGAACTTTACATACTACTTAATTCCAAATCTTCCTAAAATTCAAAGATGTGTTCCCAATCCAGGTAACTGAATTTTTGTTTTCTTTTATGTACAGAAGTTTTGGTCATATATGAAATCCAGAGCTACCAAAATCCAGAGCAGTTCCTTGCACTATCTAAAGTGTCATACTGAGGACTTTTATAACCACTATATGTGTGATGAACTAAAGATGTTATTTTCAGAGTTTATTTTACCTAGTGTTTTTTTGCCCACAGAAATCTGCAGTGTCTACCCAGCTTATTTACGTGACTGGATTTTGCAGTCTTTTGACTTCACTGATATGTGGATGTTTCCTTTATAGGATATTTGATGTTTTTTCACTTTATTTCATAGTTTGTCATATAACTTACAGACATCTAAGATGACATCTATTTTTTAATAAATATATATTTTTAAGTTTATTTAAGTAATCTCTATACCCAGCATGGGGCTCCAACTCATGACTCTGAGATCAAGAGCTGCATGCTCTACTGACTGAGCCAGCTAGGCACCCTGGTGATACTCATTTTAATTCTGAATTTTTAAATTGGCTCCATATGTTATTAAATTATATTTTGTAAAAGAATTCTACTGACATCTGATTGTGCACTTCAGTCATATAGAATTTCATATAAAAATCAGAATCTTAAAATTTTAGAATTTGAATGTACTTTATCTTCTCCATCTTTATACCCAATGAGTAATCTTTTTTTTTTAACACTTTATTTATTCATGAGAGACACAGAGAGTGGCAGAGGGGGAAGCAGGCTCCCCACAGGGAGCCTGATGTGGGACTCGATCCCAGGACCTTGGGATCAGGACCTGAGCCACAGGCAGACGCTTAACCACTGAGCCACACAGGTGCCGTGTAATCTTTTTTTTCTAATTGCAGCCCTCTTTTATCACTTTACTATACATAGTATAGTATGTCACTATACATAGTATAGTCTTTGTCACTATACATAGTTCCATCAACCACTCTCTTTTCCTCTCTATATTTACTTGTGTTTACTCTTCTTGTGACCACTGAAAGATATTCTTCATCCCTATTAATCTGCTCAGATTCAGGAGAGGTAATCCATGGTAGGGCAGAGTAATCATGGTGAATCATTTCAGACATCACTGGAAAGGGAGTATATTGGTTTTCCTTGGGTTAACCATCTATTCTAGATTCAGTGATGGAGAGGGGAGATGGGATCGTGTTGTACAATATATTTCTATTTCTAAGATATCACCTAGATAATTTCTTCAATAGGAGCATAGGTTTGACAGTTTCTTACAGAATGAGGTGGTAGATACAATTGAACCAATTTGCTCACATTCTATGGCTTATTAATGTAATCATTTCTTACCTCAAGCTATAACTCTACATAGGTTAAATTGAGGAAGGTGTTGATAGCAGTCAGTTTTGTAGTAGTAACAGTATGCTGTTGGGAATTCCCTTAAATATAACATTCATTTGTATACTGTTGTAATGTCATGTAACATCTGCCTGTGATAGTGATCTGTCATGAAAATTTACTCCCATGATATCTGGCCGCTTGATGAATTTCATACTATAAACACTCATATCAAATATGGGATTTAATGGTAGAAGATTCATGTGTATTTCTTTTTTTTTAAGATTTTATTTATTTATTCATGAGACACACACACACACACACACACACACACACACAGAGAGAGAGAGAGAGAGAGAGAGAGGCAGAGATACAGGCAGAAGGAGAAGCATGCTCCATGCTCCCTGCATGGACGTGGGACTTGATCCTGGATCTCCAGGATCAGGCCCTGGGCTGAAGGCGGTGCTAAACTGCTGAGCCACCTAGGCTGCCCTCATGTGTATGGACACACAGAAACTGGTCATTGGTTGCTTCTAAGGCAGAGAATCCTCTGGTTTGGAGGACCGAGATGGACGTATATACTTTATTCTATTTGAATTTTGTAATGAGTTGTATGTGTTACTGAAACAGTAGTAGAACACTAAGAAGTAAGTAAAATAAAAACAAAATAAACAATAACATAAGAGAAAATAAATGAATTAGACATTCTATGGATATAATTCTAGCTAAATATAATCTGGTGGCCCATTTGGGTTTCTTCTTACATTGATAAGCTCTTTGTGTTCACTGATGGCAAATTTGATTAGAACTCTTTTCTAGGTGGTAATCATATTCTTATATTTTATCATTATATCATTATATTGTTCCTTCCAATATCAGATGATTAAGAAAAGTTGCCAGGTTTCTCTTTGACATCAGATCTATTCTTGATTTGTAATGCCAGTTAGAAGTGTAGCTTCACGAATAAAAAGACCATGGTGGTGGCTTATGAGTATTCTTCACTTAGTGATAACTAAGATTTTTTGAGGTACTTTAATCTATATAGATGGTACAGAATTTAGCTGAATCTTTTTCCAAACTCTCATTTCTAAAGTCTAATTGATTAAATTCATTCTTGGTGTTTCATTTTAAAAGACTTTAGCAAATCTCTTTACATAAAGAAGAGGCATTATGTTCAAGTTTTAGGTTATTGTTATATCATTGTACTTTGAACATTTACAGGATTTCTTTTTCTTTCTGCCCTTTAGCCGGCCTCAGAAAGTATGTTTGTGTCCATTTCTACCATTGCATCCTCTGCACATCTCTACTCATTTGTACATAATTCAGCATCCGGCGGAGGTGAGTAAATTTTGTAAAATACGTAACTTCAAATAGAATATCAGTATATAAGAGGAAACATCTTGATGAGCATATTCATACCTTCTAGCTCTTTAACATTTCTGAAAATAAATTGATGATAAATGCTTTGTCTTTGGGAAAAAATTTCTTTTATATGTTATAGTATAGTGTCTTAACGCTTTAGAGACAGATAAAAATTGTTATTTCATAAAACTGTAATTCATACAAACAATAATTGAATAGTAGAGAAATTTAGAATGCCAACAATTTTATGTGAAGATGAGATTTTTGTGAGTGAAGAACTAAGAAAATCATTGCTTTTAAATTTTGATCATAGCTTATATTTCTTGATATTTCTTGTTAAAGTAGAAGTAACTGTCAATATTTTAGCGTTACAAAATGAATGTATAGTTTTATTTAAGTGAATAGAGCAAATATGTGTAAATTATATATTTTGCTTATAAAGACTTTTAAATTAGTACTTTCCTGTATAGGTGAGAATTATGCACGTGCTGGTGTGTATGTGTGTTTGTAATTTGTAATTAACTGCAATAATGAAGGGAGGGAGGGAAAGATTTCATTGATAACCATAAATGATAGTCACTGTAAAACTAGTTGATGCATGATACGAAGTGGGTTTTGATTAACTGAAGTTAAAATTCTTTTAGCGTTTGGGAACTCAGGACATAATCTACTGAATCAGACTTCTGAAGAAGGAATAATTTTTCTTTTAAATTTCTGAAGAAATCTTTAACAAAGACTTAAAAGATTTCAGTCTGTCTTTTCCTTTTCCAATAATGAAAACACTTATTCTTGTATTGTAAATTGTTAAATATTCCATTTGTTGGGTAGCCTTTTAATTTTTTAATTTTTAAGTTTTTTAGTGTTAACGACATGCTTTTATTAGGATTTGAACAATTTGGTCACTGGCTTTTTTTTTCTGCATTTAAATTTGCAACACTTTGCAGCTCAGATTTTTTAAAAATGATAGTTTACTGGCCATAACAGTTTTGAATAAAACTTGACTTTTGATGGTGAATGCTTTTTTCCTTTTGCAGTGTGTATAGTATGGTGTCTGTTCATTATCTCACTATTTTGTATATTTCATTATTTCCAGACATAATGTTGCATTTAAAATGTAGGTGGTTTCATTGATTTACAGTAATTTTGTTTTCAAAGGCCTCTACATTGGTAAGAAGGAAGTAAAACTGTCACTATTTGAAATGACATGGTACTACAGAAAACCCTAAAGACACCACCAAAAACTTTAAGAACTAATAATTGAATTCAGTAAAGTTGCATGATATAAAATTAATATACAGAAATCTGTTGTGTTTCATTCTAACAATGAAATAGCCAAAAGATAAATTAAAAAAAAATCACAGTTATAGTTATGCCAAAAAGAATGAAATACTTAGCAACAAATTTAACAAAGGAGGTGATGGGGCGCCTGAGTGGCTCAGTCAATTAAGCATCTGCCTTCGGCTCTGGTTGTGATCTCAGGGTGCTGGTATTGAGCCCCGCACGCTCATGGATTGGAATAATTAATCTTATTAAAATATTTATATTGCTCAAAGAATTCTACTAATTCAATACAATACCTTCTAAAATACCAATATCATTTTTTCACAGGACCAGAGCAAATAATCCTAAACATTTGTATATCACCACAAAAGTAGCCAAAACATTCTTGAGAAAGAAGAGAAAAACTGGAAGTATCACAATCCCACATTTCACAATATACTACAAAGCTGTAGTAATCAAAACAGTGTTATGGTACTGGCTCAGAAATAGACACATAGATCAATAGAACAGGATAGAGAGCCCAGAAGGAAACACACTTTATGGTTAACTAATTTACAAACAAAGGAGGCAAGAATATACAATGGGGAAAAGATGGTCTTTTCTATAAATGGTATTGGGAAAACTGGACAGCTGCCTGAAAAACAGTGAAGTTGGACCACTTTCTTATACACAGAAATAAACCCCAAATGGATTGAAGTCCTGAATGTGAGACCTTAAACCATGAAGCTTCTGAAAGAAACATAGGCAGTTAAGTCTTGGACATTGGCCTTAGCAAAAATTTTTATAAATATGTCTCCTCAAACAAGGGAAACAAAAGCAAAAAAATAGTGTAATAAAGTGTTAGTGGGATGCCTGGGTGGCTCAGCGGTTCAGCGTCTGCCTTCAGCCCAGGGCATGATCCCGGAGTCCTGGGATCGAGTCCCATGTCAGGCTCCCTGCATGGAGCCTGCTTCTCCCTCTGCCTGTGTCTCTTCCTGTCTCTCTTTCTCTCGCTCTGTGTCTCTCATGAATAAATAAATAAAATCTGTAAAAAAAAATAAAAGTTTAAAAAAATAAATAGTGTTAGTACTACACTAAAATTAAAGGTGTCTGTACAGTGAAGGAAACCATCAGCAAAAGGAAAATGCAATCTGCTGAATAGAAATAGAAGAAGGTATTTGCAAATAATAAATCTGATAAGGGGTTAATATGCAAAGTATACAAAGAACTTATACATGTCAACATCAAAAAACAATAATCTAGTTGAGAATAATCATTGTACCTGAAAGAAGACATACAGATGGCCAACAGACACAAAAAGACACTCAACAACACTTATTAGTAAAATACAAATCAAAGCCACAATGAGATATCACCTCACTCCTGTTAGAAAGACTAGTATCAAGAAGACAAGAAATAACAAGTATTGGTGAAGATGTGGAAAAAAAGAAACCCTTGTGTACTTTTGGTGGTAATGTGAATTGGTATAACCACTATGGAAAAGTATGGAGTTTCCTCAAAAAATTAAAAATAGAAATACCATATGACCAATAATTCCATCAGTGGATGTTTACCAATAGAAAATGAAAACACTAATTATGTATGTAGAAAAGTGCTTAAGGATAAAATAAAACTGTTATCTCAAAAGTAACAAAAATATCTATAAGGAAGAAATGTTTTGTGAAACTGTGTTGCCTTTGCTTATGAACAATGTCTTTGTAGCCATAGTGATGTAAGCGCTGCTTACTGATTTAACTAAAAATATTAGAAGATGTGATGGTAAGGAGTAATAGAAGAAAGATAAATCCTCATTTATTATAAGAGGCTGTGGTTATACAGTAAGTACATTAGTTAAGAGTAAAGTCTCAGGAGCCAGATTGCTTGAATGTAAAGCCTTAATAGCTCTGTAAACTGTAACCCTGGGTAAGTTAATTAAACTCTTTGTGCTTTAGTTTCATCATTAGTAAAATGGACATGATAAAAGATACACTTCTTTACTGGTGTATTGTGGGTGGTAAATGAATCAGTTTATCTTTCTATCCATTTATCTATAATGCACTTAAAATTATGCACATTAGAGTCAGCTGTGATGATGATGATAAATGGTAGTTTGTAAAGAATATTTAAAATTGATAAATCAAGAAATAGTAAGACACTCATATTTTATAGAAATATGGAGATAACTACTAGAAGAAATAGCCAAAAGAGTTGAAGTGATTGCCTCTGGGAAGTGGTGGTGGGAAGTGTATCTGGGAATATTATAAATCTTTTGGCACTGCACTATTTAATTTGACATATATACATATGTTGTTAGAAGTTTGGAGAGTAGGGCTCCTGGGTGGTTCACTTGGTTAAGCATCTGCCTTCGGCTAAGGTCATGATCCCAGGGTCCTAGAATTAAGTCCCACAACTGCTTCTCCCTCTCCGTGCTGTGCTGTGTTCTCTCTCCTTTATCTGTGCTGTGTTCCATCTCCTTTGTCTGTCAAATAAATAAATAAAATCTTTAAAAAAACGTTTGGAGAGTAGTTTAAATAGTATGTGTCATAGTCTCATAGCGACAGTAAGGAGGAAAGAAAACAGTAGGACATACTAGAGAATGTCCTAAGCCTCTCTCCTCACCTCTCCTCATCCCATTTGTCATAGTTGCTGCTCTAAAATTGGTTTCAGGCTCGTCACAGCTCCAGCTGCTACATGTTCTTTTTAGTTGTAAATCCCTGCAAATTCTGACCTCTTGTTTCGTTATCCAACTTAAGGGTAGATGAATTTACTATCAGTATCTCTAGATTTACCCTTTTCTATTATTTTAATCAACATGTCAGAGACCTAGGACAAAAGTGGTTAGCACAAAGATGTTCCTGAAGGATGTGTGTGTGTGTGTGTGTGTGTGTGTGTTGAATACTGTTACTAACATACTTTTTGTTTCTGTTACAAAGGTAAGTAATGTAATTATAAACTTATTTTTAGTTACTTTAGTAAATTCACATATAACATTACTCTTGTGCATTAATATGTTATACATATTAATGTGCTATAATAGTCGAATTGTTTACTGTGAGAATGTATGTAAAGCAGTGTTATATAAATTGATAAAGGTAATGGGTCTATCTGTAGGTGAACTGGCTAGAGAGGGGGTCTGTCACTTACTTGATCAGGCTTAACATACCCAATTGGGCCAGTGGAGAAGAGCCAGACAATGACTGATCATTATAGACCAAAATAACCAAGAGGGAGGCTCAGGCAAAATAGCAAATCAGCTGGGTATACCAGGATAAAGGATAGAATTCTTGTGACAAGAAAGGTGGTTTTCAGTGTTGTAAGCTAGGATGTTGGGAAAAAAAACACTGATAGTTTAATGGAATTTACAGGAATGGTTACTAGATTTCTCTGTTCTAAAGTTGTTATATTTTCCACCTTTCCATACTCTTTATTGTTGGAAGTGGGCCATAAATCTATCCAACATTCAGGTGAATAGGAGAGATTAAGCTCCAACTTTTGGAGTAGGGAGTACTTATGTTTATTACTTGGAATTCTTCTATAAGGAAGATTTGTCTCTTCTCTCCTATTTATTTATTTTATATTTTTGGATCATGATCCATCCACTTTTCTACTTCCTTTGTTACTCAAATTATTCCATTTTGGTCATTAGGAAGTTCTGTGTCACTTTGATATGTCTCATGATTTTGTTTTTTTTTTAGCACTTCTTTCTTTTCTGGACACAAAGATTTAGGCAGTTATCTTCAAGTTGACATAGTACAAAATGTAATTACTACTGAAATAAAATTTGCCAGAATAAATGATTCATTTTAGTTAAATAAAAATGTCATTTTTCATACTTTTAAAAAAGATTTTATTTTAAGAGAGAGAATGAGAGAGAGAGAGAGAGAGAGAAAGCATGAGCAGAGGGAGGAGTAGAGGGAGAAGCAGAGGGAGGGGGGAGAAGAGAGGAGCCCCACTTGGGGCTTAATCATGGGACTCCCGAGACTCCAGGATCATGACCTGAGCCAAAGGAAGATGTTTAACCGACTGAGTCACCCAGATGCCCCTCATTTTTCATAATCTTAACCATTATTTAGGTTAATTTATCTTCTTATTCCATCAGTAAACCTCTAAACACAAGTAGAATAAAAATAAGCAGTAGTATTTAATACTGATGAATCAGAGAAACTATAGCTCTTATTATTAAACTGTGGTCTGTAATAAAAGTCATGTGAAAGTTTTATATCATGTAGTGTATCAGATATTCATCATGAATGTTTTAAAAGTGTGTTTGTCTAAGTGAAAATCTATATTTTAATTATTTTTTTTAAAGGAAAGCAAAGTGTTGCGGACAGTTCCCCTATTAGCAGCATGCCTCCCACAGGACAAGTGTAAAGTCAAGATTGGTCGTCGCTTCAGTGAAGAAAGGTAAATTATCTGATAGGGCAATTTAGAATAAGTCTTACTTAAACAGATCTTTAAAAAAATGGTTCCCTTCACCTTATCCATCAGACCAAGAGCATGGTACATTGGAGGAGGTGAAAAAAAAAATGAAGTTTTGCCTTCTCCTTCAGAATAATACAAGACAAATCAAAACATGAACAAAAACACCCTCAGAAAACATAGACCAAAATGTAATAAACAGAGGGATTATCTGAATTCCATAATAATATCTGTTGAGCCTAAAGGGTGTATATTTACTGTTTATTTTTTGTTAAAACTGTCTTTACGATGGTAGAGTACTTAGATTTAGTTGTGTTTTTCTTTTTTTCTAGATTAACAATTATATATGATACACATTTATATAAATGTACACATATTTATCCAATTCTAGCTCATTAAGGCTTTCCTGAGGCATAGTTACTAGTACTATATTGAGTATTCTTGTTATAGGCACACCACATTTTTTTTAAAGGATAGAATGCCTTCTCCTGTCATATTTAAAATATTCTTTTTAATGAGGCCAAGTATTTTTATAGGCAGCAGTCTATTAATTGATAATTTCAGTGACAGTTCTATAATATTCTTGGATCTTATTTCATACTCTATTATGTAACCCAATATCATAAATATATACTGTGTGCATATTTGCATTTTTCTACAAGTCTTTTCTTATCTTTGAAGCATATTTTTTTTTGCTTTCATGCCCATTCACAAAGCCTTCACTAATTATTTTGATCCTATCTGCAGTTAAGTATATTTTTATATGCAAAATTTAATTTCTTTTGAAAATACGGAGATTTGTTTTTCAGTCCAATTATGAAACTGCTAAGCAAGGCTAGTACTAGCTCCAAGCCCAGGAATTGGCCAAAATTTTCTCTTCCTTTATTATTTTAGGTTCTTTTATTATTTAGTTTTAAATTATGAAAATAACATCATGTTAGAACTTTATAAAATCATTTTTTCCCTTCTCTGAAACTAT
The DNA here is from genome assembly GCF_018345385.1 of Vulpes lagopus. Taxonomy (NCBI): domain Eukaryota; kingdom Metazoa; phylum Chordata; class Mammalia; order Carnivora; family Canidae; genus Vulpes; species Vulpes lagopus. The sequence continues at coordinate 123,088,917 of NC_054830.1, forward strand.
TTTTTAGGGGCAATTTTCTCATATAAAATTTTCTTTTACTTTGGCCTCAGAGATGAGACTTGCTCTGAGGTTGGTGCGGCTATTGTGAATTTTCCCATTTTGTTGGGAATGCATATGAAATCCAGAGCCCTTCACATGGGGAGCGTTCACATCATTTACATTGTGACATTTCTTTCATATAGAGGCTCTTTATAATGAATGGTAGTCTCTTAATAATTCATAGGTGTATGTAGATATATCTGAATTTGATCAGCTACCAGCTTGGATCCAGGTTATTTTATTGCAAAAGTGATGAGTATCTATACTGGTAGAAATAGAAACTATCTGGGTCATCCCTGACATTTGGTTATCTAACCCTTCCACAAATGTGTGGATGAGAAACTTGATGCTTTTTCAAATAGCTCATCCCATTTTGAATCTGTTTTATTAAGTAATTTGGTTTTTTTCCTCTGGAGCCTAATAGAGTGCTTACTCAGTAAATTATTATTCACTGATGGATTTTTGAACTAAAGCCAATTAAGATTGTTATTTAGATGGTAATCTGGCAATCGAATGATATTAACTTAAGCTTTTGTTAGAGTACCTGTTGTAACCATGGAGGAATGGTTAAGAGATCTACTGCTTTTGGTGTCCTTTGTAAATGGAATTTAAAAATAATTACCTTCAATTTTTTGCCTCTAGTATATAAAAAAATTTGGGTTTGGTGTATCAGTTCTACATCCAGTGACTTTCTAAATTCATTTGGTACTTATTGAAATTGTTTTGTATGTTCTCTAGAACTTTCTGTGGGAGTATTATCATTTGCAAATAAGGTTATTTCTGATCTTTATGCCTTTTATTTCTTTTTCTTGCTTAATTGCAATAACTGGGAACTTTAGTACAATGTGTATTAGGAGTGGTGAAAGCCAACATTTTTACTTTGATCTCAGTCTCAAGGGACACTGTAAAATATGATATTGACTGTACATTTTTGTAGATGTTATTTATCAGTTTGAAGAAGATGCCATTTATTGTCTTTAATTGACTCTTTAACTTTTCCCTTTAGGGTTATTTTATTGCTTGCAGACAGAGGCTGTCTCATTCATTATTATATCTCCAGTACCAAATACTTTGACATGTGTTTTTGAAGGAAGTACAGTAAGAATAATTAAACTTTTTTTTTTCCCTCCCAAGCCATTAAAGATATTCTTTTTAAATTTTTAGAGATCCTGAACTTTCAAATGTTTGTCGGAAGTCTGATACATTAATATTATATCCAGGGGCTGAAGCTGCTAATTTGGAAGAATTTATATTAGATTCTCCTACTTATCCTTCCACAATCATCATCATTGATGGTACATGGAGCCAGGCTAAGGACATTTTCTATAAGAATTCTTTGTTCCGACTCCCCAAACAGGTAAGCTAGTATTTTAACATAGAATATATACAAATGTGTAATTATGTACGTTGTATATGTTTTCTGTGGGGGGATACACATTTCTATATATGAATTAGATGCTATTTATGTGTGTGGATGTTTGTACATAGATATGTATATGCTTGCTTGTGTGTTTGGTATGTAGATGTAGAAAATTTGAAACCTATTCACCTTTCTCAATTCCTACCACCAAACGTCACCATAATTTAGGCATTTGCTATATTAAGAGTATCTCAAACATTTAATCAGTGAAATTTAAGGATTAATTATTTCTATGTGTATTAATGTTTTGTTAAGTGTTATGTTTAAATACTTTCATCTGGTAACTAAATTACCTTGTTCTTACTAGGAATGACTGAATTTTTATGAAATACTTTTTTGTCATTCGTTATTATAATTAGATTATCCCTCAATTTGTTGATGATGATACACTTCCTATAGTGAGCCATTCTTGTGTTCTTGGAGTGAATTCCACTTGATCATTTTACATTATCCTTTTGATATATTGCTGAAACTTTTATTTGATTCTGCTGAATTATAATTTATATGTTTTTTGTACTTTTATTATATTATCAGGTTTGGGTACTAAGATAATCTTAAATTCACCAAATCAGTGGAGAGATTTTAATATTTTTCTATGACCTGGAATAGTTCAAACAATATTGGAATTCCTTGCTTCTTAAAAATTAGAATGAACTCATTGGCGAAACCACCTGCTCCTGGTCTTTTTAAAAATGATAACTTTTAAACCCTTCTTTCAAACTCTTAAGTTTTCTCCTATTTGGTTCAGTTTTTAAATAACTTTTATCTGTTTTGGGTAATTATTCCTTTCACCTGAGTTAACAAATTGATTGCCATACACCTGAATATATATATATTCTTAAATACTTAATTTATTCTGAATTATGTCCTATCTTCTTTCTAATCACTCACAGACACAGACACATGCACTTTTTTCTCTCTGAACATACTCAAAAGATGTTTCTCAATTTTAAATATGTTTTGAAAGTATTAGCCTTTAGATTGTTTTAATGGCTATTATACTTTATTCTTATTTCCTTAATCTGTTGTTTTATCTTGATCAGTTGCTTTCACCTTTTTCAGTTCATTTTTCCTGTTTTTATAAGATTTTACTGTGTATTCCTTCCCTTTACTAAGAGTAGTGAGTTCCTTCTTTAATAATAGAGAGAGAAGGCTGCGATATTTCTTCTTAGTGTGACTTTTATTGTATCTTAAAGGTTTGGGTTGACATTTTTATATCTATAGCATTGGTATAATTTGTAATTTGTTTTGATTTCTTACTAATCATGGATTATCAATGACTTCTTAATTCTTAGGTGTTATAACATTTTTGTCCCTGTTTTATTTTTATTTCTTATTTTGTTGAATTTTGATAAAAGAACATTGCCTGCAGAATTTTGAATTTGCTTATGATTTCTGTGTAATTACATGTCAAATTTTTGTATCTGTTCTGTGACTATAACAATTCACATTCTCAGATTTTTCTTTTTACTCTTATTTTTGTCATATATGAAGTGTTTGATACTGAAAAAGGTATTTGAAAAGCTTCTGTTTATGTCTTTTAAATGAAGTTAGCTCTGCATTTCTAGTAGCTTTTGTGTTATATGTTTATCTGTTTTGTTGTGAACATAACGAGACTTGTACTTAGTGACAAATAACAGTGAACCTTTGGTTCTGAGATTCTCATCTCAGATTCTTTATAGTTTTCATTCCCTTTGATAATGCAGATACAGCTTTTAGATGAGACTCATCTATGTAAAAGAGATGTATAAAACAGCCAACATGCTGAATGCTTTCAATGAGCCAGTCCCGATTCCAAGTGGTTTACTTGTATTAACTTGCTTACTTAAGTGTTCCCCAAAGTATTGTTACTGTTTTAGGTAACACAGGGAGGAACATAGACACAACACATGTTCAATAGTTTGCTTTAGAGCACATAGCTATTTCAGAGCAGTTTACCACTTTAACCCATCTAGTTTAGAGCCAAAGCCAGAGTGACATACTGCTTCTGAAAGGGAAACTGCCATTGAGGCTGTTTACCTAGGATAGCTTCCACAAGAACCAACTCTGAAAAAGCAAGGAGACTGTTAGGTTGCCACACACTTTAGGCAAAATTTATGTTCACATTACAATTAGATATCACCCAACATACAAAGGAATTTTAATGGAAGTTTTATATCTATAAAATGGTTTACTGCAGATATTTGAATTTTTTTCTTTTTCTGCATGCTTGTGCTGTCTGCATCTTTCATTTTGTGGTAACTACACAAGTACCATAGAAATGAGTTACAAAGTCAGGTTAAAAAGATTAAAAGATATTTTAAAATATATAATTTAGCAGATAAGGACATAGGTAAATTAAATAATTTTCCCAGTTCTACTGAGCCATATATTTTTATCACTTTTTCCTTTTCTTGTTTTTCCAAACCAGAAGCAAATATAGGTGGATATTTGTTTAACCTTGAAATGCATATATTACAACCATCAGATAAAATAAAGTGCTTAAAAGAAATATTAGATTTGACTACATGAGGGGAAATCTCACCATAAGCTAAAGTGAAAGGCAAATGGCTTTCTAGAAATCTGTGAATCAGATAAAGGCTTCATAAGCTTGGAATTCTTAGAAATCAGGTGAAGGTGAAAAAAACCTGAAAAAAAATGGGCCATTCATGTGAAAATAAAGTCACAAAATAGAAAATAAATGTATTTATAAGTGTATTATAAAATATCCTATTATATAACAATATGATACTAAATTGTCAACCTTTATGTTGAAAGAGCATCAAATTTCCAGAAGTTTCAAGAATAACAAAGGTCCCTTAAATGCTCTGAAGTTTTGACATTACTCATTATTTGCCCTATCAGTCTATGTGTGTATTTTATGCTATTCTGAACTTTTTGAGAGTTAAGGAATAGGTATCGAAATTTACTTTTTGAAATTGAAATGTTGCCATCTCTAGCAAGAGCTCTAGCAAGAATGTCTTTTCCCAAATATTTTTCCTAAAATATTGGTTAGACAAAATGTTTCTAGAAGTTGTAAAAACCAATGAAATCTGTACATTTACTCTTTCTTAAAAAAAAAGTTTTATATACATATATATATATATACACACACACACACATATGTATATAACATACATCTACACAGATAGGTAAGTTGAGGTGAAGAAGGGATTGATTTTTTAAAAAATATTTTATTTATTTATGATAGACATAGGGAGAGAGAGAGGCAAAGACACAGGCAAAGGGAGAGACAGCCTCCATGCTGGGAGCCCGATGTGGGACTGGATCCTGGGGCCCCAGGATTGCGCTCTAGGCCAAAGACAGGTGCTAAACCTCTGAGCCACCCAGGGATCCCAAGGGATTGATTTTTAAATGTAACTACATGTATCTCTAGACATCCATAAAATGATATTAATAATTGTAGTGATTTTATAGTAAAATATAGAACTACCTTCTCTAACACTAAAAAGATTTGCTTATTTTTAATATATTCTTCCATTCTTAAAAAATTTCCCATTCATATGTAATGATTTTTATTTAATCAGTAACTGTTCCCTGGCTTTCCCGGAAAGAATTTTGTTTTATTACATAATAAACTTTCCAAGGGGCCACACTTTAATAAGTGAATACAATTAAGTTATAAGTAGCATGCATTGCTTATGGATAATTAATGACAGAACTCCAACTCTAACTCCAACAAAAAAGAAAGTACACATGTCATGTCACTGGGAAACTGAGAACCAGTAGGAGTGGCTTCAGGCTTGCCTGGATCTGGTTCTCAAGCAGCTCTCTGTTTTTGAGGTTTGCTTCCTTATGTGTTGGGTTTAATTTTTGACTTCCTCCCTGCTACTGGAAGTAGTCTGTAGGAAGCAGCTGATTAGTCTCTTCTTGGCTTCATTTATCTTAATAGAAAGATGATTTCTCCTTCCCAAGGCAGATTCCTGGATGGTCCTATTTTTGGGATTGGGGTAGATGGTGGTATCACTATTGACAGCAGGACTGCGTGAATCTGGAAATTTCTCCAAAGACATGAGGTTTTGTTTTCAGGACTATTTAAAAGCAGGGATGGGCAGACCAAAAACCCATAGATAACCAGACCACTGTACATCAGTTGTTTAATTATAAAAACATGTTTGTTCATACATTTCTTGATTCATTCACAATTAGTGCTGGATAGCAATATTTTAATAATTCTCCCTTATGGTCTTGCTCACCAAGGGAAAAACAAAAATGGAAAACATAAAATGAACATTCAGTTCTTCTCTAAGTTTCCCAAATCTATAAATAATGTATAAGTTAATTAACTTTTATTTTTAAATGTGATTTATCAGTTTTCTTTTACTGTCCCATCAATACACATATACTTATACACTTGCTTTTTTGCATAAATTTGTCTTAGCTGTTACTCTTAGTTTAGCTGATCTATTCAGTTTTTGTAGTAGTATAAACATTTTGCTACAAATATAGAAGAAAAAATGGTAGAAAGAAAAAAATCAGAATTAAAATCCAAGGTATTGCTTCCTTTACAGAAAAAATACATAGCTTTTCCCCCCCCCAAATAAGAGAAGAATCATATGTAAACTGTACTTAACCATGGAATGAAGGAATTGTAATACAAACCCATTAAGTTGGCCTCTTTTTAATCTAGATTTCTAATATATCCAGACCATTTGGCAGTGAATATCTTCCCACAGAGGGATTTTACACAGGACACTCTTGACATTGGCTAGGAATAAATCCAAGGTGAATATGGAAATGTTTGTGGAGGCTCCCACCTTTCTTCATAAACTTATTTTCAGTGAGTTATTTGCATTTCCTTGCTTTACTGCCTATAAAACTTCCACTAAAGCTGAATTTCTTACTTGATAAACAGAGCACTGTTGGGAGCACTCACAGACTAAAATATCTTCATGAAAACTATTTTGTGTGTCTACATAGACCTATTGCGGACCAGATTATGTTACATTTCTAATTGATTGTGTAGTTCAAATTCATCATTATCCTCTTAATTTTTAAATTGAGATATAATTGATATATAACATTATATTAGTTTCAACTGTATATAACATAATGCTTTGATATTTGTATTTATTGTAAAATAATCTAAGTCCAATTAACATCTGTCAACATAGTTGTCTTTCTTGTAATGAGAACTTTTAAGATTTTTTCTCTTAGCAACTTTCAATGTACAGTGTGGTATTATTAGCCATATTTACCATGCTGTATATTACATCCCCATGACTGACTTACTAAAAGTTTGTATCTTGTTACCCACTTCACCTATTTTGCTTCCCTCCACCTCTGGCAACTACCAATCTTTTCTCTGTATCTAGGAGCTCATTTTTTAAATTATTATTATTTTTTTAGATTCCACCTATAAGTGAGGTTATATGGTGTTTGTCTTTCTCTGCCTGACTTATTTCACTTTGCGTAATACTCTCAAGGTCCATCCATGTTGCAAATGATAAGATTTCCCTTTTTTAATGGTTGAATAATGTCTACTATGTGTGTGTCTGTATATGTACATATGTGTGTATACACACACACACACACACACACATCACATTTCCTTTATGCATTCATCTGTCCATGGACATTTAGACTGTTTCCGTATCCTGGTTATTGTAAATAATGCTGTGGTGAACATGGGGGTGCAGATACCTTTTCAAGTTTAGTGTTTTTGTTTTCTTCAGATTATCTTAATTTTATCTGAACGTTCATGTTTGTTTACTTCTATTACCAGCATTGGGAGTTGGCTTACTTTTTAATACCCTTTCCTTTTCAGAAGAAACAATTAAAAAAAATTTACAGAGTAACATGTAAAATATTCTGGAAACAAGGGCACAATACAGCCTCTTGGAGACAGAGATTCTGAATAGTGTGTTTTACTTGTTTGTTTAGTGACTTCTATGCTGTATCTTCCAATAAATGTGATTTAAATTATTGCCACAGCAAAGTACGTATTTCATGTCATGAAACTTCAGTATCCTTGGGGCATAGTAAGAGGAGTTGAATGTTAAATACAGAATGCCAAAGGTTTATGATGTCAGTGATGAACTTTTTTGAACTTTGCACATCATTCATAATTTTTATGCAGACTGTATTCATACCTCTCTGGGTCTCTTCTGGCTCATGTGTTGAAGTGTTGTGTTCTCCTCATGGGCTATAAGGCTTATCTTCAAGGTTGTAGATGGCATTGTATTTACATATGGAGCTTGAGTTAACTTGCTTCTGTTGAGTGTATGATTCTAGGTTATAGAACATAAATTGATAAGAACTATGATCTTGTTCTTTGTGAAAGAATAATTTAAAGAAAGTTCTGAGAAATATCTATGTGAGGGACACCTGGCTAGCTCAGTCAGTAGAGCATATCACTTTTGATACCAGAGTTTGTGAGTTTAAGCCCCACATTGGGCCTAGAGCTTACTTAAAAAATATATTAATAAAAAGAAATCTCTATGTAAAAATCATTGCTTCCATACTTCCATTGTTCCTCACCGAGTTCTTAGTTGTGAACTTACTTGTCTTTCTGAGAGAAATTCTCAAATCCCTTGGCAGTTAATATTACAAATTTTGAAACAGAAGGAATCTTAAATATTAATAAATTCTTAGCATTTTAGAAGGGAGGAAGTTACAGGCCAGCAAGAAATGATTCTTCAGAAGTTGCAGCCAGTTATGGGGAGAACCAGAAGTGTAATCTGCTTCTCCTGCATTCTAATTCAGCATATCAAGCTAGCTCTAGAATTGGCTAATTAAGAAAATTTAGATTGAATTTATTTGAAAATTAACCTAAATTTATGATTTTGTATCATGAATCATCTGGTCTAACCAAGTGCTTAAAGTTTAAGACATTTTTATTCTTGAATAAGTCAGGTGGAGGTGTACCATAGCAGAGCGTGGAATGATGTACCCTGCCTTCCTTGTCAGACTGTGGTTCATGGACCAGCAGCATTGCCATCACTAAGGAGTTGGTTAGAAATGCAGTGTTGGGATGCCTGGGTTGCTCAGCGGTTAAGCATCTGCTTTCAGCCCAGGGTGTGATCCTGGAGATTGGGAATCGAGTCCTGCATCGGGCTCCCTGCATGGAGCCTGCTTCTCCCTCTGCATGTGTCTCTGCCTCTCTCTCTGTGTCTCTCATGAATAAATAAATAAAATCTTAAAAAAAAAATACCGAGTGTCAAGTCCCAGAATCTTCATTTTAACAAAATACCCAAGTAATTCTTCTGTATATTAAAGTTTGAGAAGCACTGCTGTACTAGAGATTTTAAAATTGAGATATAATTCACAACCTTTAAATGTAGCCTTCTAGAGTGTACAATTCAGTGGATTTTAGTATGTATACAAAGTTGAACAACCATCATCATTATCATATTCCACAGTATTTTCATGTTTTGAGTTTCTTTCCCCCCAAGACTTTCTACCCCTTAGTGGTCACTTTCCTCCTTCCCCATTCACAAATGCAGGCAATGCACTGCTCTGTTTGTTGTCTCTGTAGATTTACTTATTTGTGTCAGGCTTCTTTCACTTAGCCATGGGTGTTTCTTTCTTTCTTTCTTTTTTTTTTTTTTTAATTTTATTTATTTATTCACGAGAGACACAGAGAGAGGCAGAGACATAGGCAGAGGGGGAAGCAGGCTCCATGCGGGGAGCCCGATGCAGGACTTGATCCTGGGACTCTGGGATCATGCCTTGAGCTGAAGGCAGATGCTCAACCACTGAGCCACCCAGGCATCCCAAGCCATGGATGTTTCAGACTTGATCCACGTTGTAGCATGAGTCAGTACCTCACTCTTTTTTATGGCTAAATAATATACCAGTATGTGCGTATATCACATTTTGTTTATAATTAATCCATTAATGGACATTTGGTTTGTTTACACTTTTTGGCTCTTGTGGATGATGCTGTTATAAATATTTGTAGGTTTTTGTGTGTATACCCCTTTTCAGTTCTTTTGGGTATACACCTGGAAGTAGAATTGTTGGGTAATTTAGTAACTCTGTTTTTAACTTTTGAGGAACTGTGGAACTATTTTCTAAGGCAGATGCACTGTTTTACATTTATTCTAGTGATGTATGAATGATTCAGTTTCTCCACATCTGAGCAAACCTTGCTTATGTCTTGTGTGTGTGTAGTGTATTTCCCCACTGCCTATGATGTTGAGCGTATGTATGTGCTAATTGGTCATTTGTATATCTTTTTTTGACAAATATTTTTCAAGTGCTTTGCTGATTTTTAAGTTAGCAATGTTGCTTTTGTTTTTAAAAAAGATTTTATTAGAGAGAGAGAGAGAGAGAGGGGGAGAGAGAGAGAGAGAGAGAGAGAGCGAGCACTCATGAACAGAAAGTAGGGGCAGACGGAGAGGAAGAAGTAGACTTCCCTCTGAGCAGGGAGCCTGATGTGGGGCTCTTTCCCAGGACCCCAGGATCATGACCTGAGCTGAAGGCAGATGCTTAAAACCCCCTGAGCCACCCAGGTGCCCCTTGTGATTTTGCTTTTTATGATTGAGTTGTAAGTATTCTTTACATATTCTGTAGAATAGCCTTGTATCAGATATATGACTTGAGAATATTTTCTTCTTTTCTCTGGGTTGTTCTTTTACTTTCCTGTTGTGTTCTGTGATGTAAAGAAGTTCTTAATTTTGGTGAAGTTCAGCTTATCTATTTTTTTCTTTTGTTTCTTGAGTACTAGATGTTTTAATGCTTAGAGAAAATAAAGTAGAAAAAGACTGGAAGCCTTGTGTGTAAAAGTTAAAGAAGAGTTTAGATCTGGGAGAAGGGCTTATGAGTCTCTGGATACCAAATGCTAGAAATATTTTCAGAAGTTAAAAAACTGTTACTTTATTAAATTTAGTTTTCCAAACATTCGTATAGTGGTTATTATGTGTCAGTTACTTTTCTAAATACAAATATTAACTCATTTAATTGTCATATTGATTTAATATGATTTCCATTTAGTAGAAACAGAAATTGAGACACAGAGAGGTTAAATAACTTGCCCAAGCTCACACAGCTAGTATGTGATGGGATTGGTAAAGAATTCTAACATAGGCAGTTAAAGCTTCTATGTCAAATACAATGTTGATATTAAGGGGGTGGAAGAATTAATTTATAATCTTAATTACAGAGAAGGACATTGAAATTCCTTGTGAAAGTGTGTGGAGAAAGGTTTAGGGCTAATTTGGAAAAACTAGCAGTTTGTGTAAGGATCCGATGCCATACTAGAGTATTTTTCAATCAGTAGTGTGATTTATCTGAGAATTCATTAAATAAACTTTATTTTTGTGATTTTAAACTAGACTTGACTATATAATCTTTTACATATATTTATGTACCTTTCTTATGAGAGATTAGAAATAGTTACATACATTTTCTCATATCTCTGTAGTAATTATCATCTAGCTGGTGTTGAATGTCAGTGAGATACTGAAAAATTTTATTATGGCCTACACGTTGTTCATATCATTTGGACAACTCATTAAATCCATGAAAAGATATAATTTCATGAATCAAATAGTCTACCTTTGAAGGAGGAGAGGGAAACTGATGATTCTTGATGTGTGGCAATACAGGGCCTGTTAACTATTGAGACCAATCATCGTTTAAAGCAGTAGTTAATCATCTCCCTTGCCTTTGTTCCAAGTAGCCCCCTAACTGCATTTCATTCTTTGCATCTTTTTTAGAGTTAAAAGTATCTTGCATTTCCTTCCAAAATTTTTGTGTGTGCTCGTATACATTATAACAATATATACTCACTTCCAAGGCATGTGCACCATTCAAACATGCTTTAACTGAGGTACCAGTGCTCCGAAAACTCTGAGTGTACACACACATGAAGATATTTAGAGTATTGTTTCCCAAGGCTAAGATTTCACTTCTGAGCATTAAGTCTCATATATAAGGCTCAAAACAGGGGAATTCCCAAAGATGGTGATAGTCAGAAGCCAGCCTGTGGTATTTAGTCATAGCAGCCTGAGCTAAGATACATCTCTGTATCTTAGAGAAATGCCTTCATGAAAAGGAAAATGGGAATGTAATGTATATTATTACATTGTCATTCAGAAAAGCCTTTTCAGCTTTTTACTCAGGTAGTTCATTTATCTATTTTTTCTTTTGTTACCTGTGTTTTTGGTATCATATCCAAGAAATGATCGCCAAATCTAATGTCCCTAAGCTATTCCCCTTGTTTTCCTCTAGGAGGCTTTTAAAAGCTTTGGATCTTTCTTGAATCCATTTTGACTTCATTTTTGTGTATGGTGTAAAATAAGGGGTCCAACTTAATTTTTTGCACGTGGGTACCCAGTTTTTCCAGTACCATTTGTTGAAGAGACTGCCCATTCCCCATTTTCCTAATCATCTTTATCTCATTGTTTTCTGATGTATTTAAGTGATTTTTTTCTCATGCATATTTTATTTTTTTCTTCAGTTTCATTTCTGCTTTTTTAGAGTGTAATATTATTTTTATTTTTTTAAATAATAGTTTTAGAATTTTTTCTTTTATCTTACCTATTATTTCATAGTTAATGTTTAATATCCTTGAAAAGACAGAAAAGTTGTAATCTAAATTTTTTTCTTCCAGAGTAAGTCTTCTGATGTGTTCTCTTTGTCACTTGTTTGTATGTTTGCTCAATTTATTCACTTATTCATTGGTTTACTAACTCATTCATGCAACATGTATCTGTTGAATGCTTTTTGTACTCCCATCCTCCACTTTGATCGTTCTCTTTATTTTTAATGAACTAGAGTAGACCTGATCTCTGTCTTCATGGAGCTTACGTTTTATAGTGATGATAATTTATTAGGTAAATTATTATCATTATCATTATAAATCATTATATTAAAATAATTTATTAGGTCCCCACCCTATACCACTCTTTCCTTCCTCCCCCTCTTTTTGCTGTAGGGTTTATTATATTGGTGTTGGGCTAGAGTTTCTTAGTTTACTTTGCTTGGGATATGGGTATTCCCATCAAAGCCTTTTCTTTAGACAAACATGGTGCAAACAGTCTTCATTTACCTGGGAGCACTATTTTAAAACTTGGCTTATAGCATTGGGGATTAAGTAGAAAAAGGAAGCAGGCTTATTACCTTTCTTCATAAAATGTTATTACAGTGAAGATAGTTTACTTGATAATTTGGACATCTTCGCCCTTAAGATATAGCATGCGGTTTAGGATGGAAGTCACTAGAAGAAACAAATGCCCTTAAAAATGTATATCTAACTTAGAAAACTTTTTATTTAAAATGAATATATGAAGAGAATTGAAGAATATACAGAGTATCATTTTATTTTGTACTAATGGAAAAACTTCATTGCTTGGGGTTACCTGAAAGCTAAATAATAACAGATTATATGAAATCTTAAATATTTATAGTTGTAAACACAGTAGATACATTTTCCTTATGAATTCTCACATTGACATTGAAAATTTTCATTGTAAAGTCATTTCTCAGGAACAGCAAAAGTGGTCATTCAGTAATAACAGAAACTGAAAATTTTATTTCTCAGGAGTTTCTTGTTGATCTTTTAGACAGATATATCTATATATCTGTATCTATATCTATCAAGATAACTTTCTGTAAAGATTTTTTAGGGTATCAAAGGATACCTTTGTAGGTGCCAAAGGAGAGCATGTTGTGGTAGTTCACTTGCCATCTCTCTGTCCTTGTTTTTCTTTTTTGCATTTCTCTTTTTGTGCTGTGTCGGAGTAGAGTAGGTACATAGTCTCCAATGGTATTATTTTGAATTGTCCTTTATCATTTGCATTATCCTGCCCACATGATAACTATTATGACATGTTTGACTTGTGACTAGCAGCCCAGTAAGCCTATCATCAGCAGTTTCCTTGTTTGGTTCATATGGTGAATAGATGCCTATAAGATTAATCATCATGTACTTACCTTTCTTCCCATGAAGCCTCCTAAAAATTTCATATATCATTGCCTTGTATTTATTTTGCAAATGTATAATCCTTTTCCTGTTTAAATTTTGTTTTGTAACTCTCATGCAACAAACTGCACATTTAAAGTGTACAGTTTGCTAAGTTTTAACATATGTATGCACCTGTGAAACCATCATCACAATGAAGATAGTAAACACATGTCCATTACTTACCAGATTTTCTCGAGCTTTGTGATCCTTTATTCCCCACTTCCCCCATCCTCAGACCACCAGTGCTCTTTCTGCCACTATCAATTAGTTTGCATTTCTTAGAATTTTATATAAACATAATTATACATTAATACCATTTTTTGGTATTTCTTTCACTTGGCATAATCATTTTGCAGTTTATTCTTTTGGCTATGTATCAGAAGTTCATTTTTATATTATGTGACTAAACCTGCACTTTGTTTATGTGGGCATCCGTTGTACACGGATCTTTGTACAAGTGTATGCTTTTTTTTTTTTTAATTGTTTTCACCTAGGGATGGGATGCTTGGATTCATATAATAGGTGTATGTTAAAAAATTTTTTTTGGCACTTTTGGAAAAGTGCCAAACTATTTTCCAAAATGCTTTATACCATTTTATATCCCTTCAGTAGTTTATGAAAGATCCAGTTTCTTCACATCCTTGACAACACTTGATATGAGCAGTCTTTCAAATTTTGGCCATTATAATAATTGTATGGGAATATCTTTTGTGGCTTTATTTTACATTTACCTAATGATTGATGATGCTGAGCATCTTTTCACATGCTTGTTTGCTATCTCTCTTCTTCGGTAAAGTGTTAAAAAAAAAAGCCCATTTTTAAATTGGCTTCTTGGTTTTCTTATTAATGAGTCTGAGAGTTCTTTTTTCCTCCCTCTTCCACTGCGGACTCTTGAATCTGACAGTTCTTTATATATTCTGGGTACAGGTCCTTATTATGTATATGATTTGCAAATATTTCCTCTAGTCTGTGGCTTGTCTTTTCATCCTCTTAGCAGAGACTCTTTGGAAGGGTAGAATTTCTTAATTTTGATGAAGTCCAATTAATGCATTTTAAAATACATGTACGTGATTTGTAAGATAAGGAATCTACTAGATTTGTCAGCTTATTTTGCCTTTATGGATAAAGAATGGAAAGAGATAAAGTTTCAAAATTTTTATGACTAACAAAGCCATGTTACAGGTATTTAAATCTTCTGAAATAGAAACAAGAGTTAAAATTCTATTACCAGGGCAGTCACTTATGAAGGAAGACAACCAATTGAAAAAACAGATTTGTTAGATAAAGACTGTATTCCCAGGACATGCTAGGACTTTTTAACTCTAGGTGCTTTGAGAGACTACTTTATTACAAATAAACGTTTGAAGGATGGTTTTATCACAGAAAATAGAACAGGATGATTACAGTTGTAGCTTAACAGCCTCTATACTAGACTTGTGTTCTTATGAATGCTTTCAGTTGTGTGTTATCGGGACAGGCCTTGTGACTCAGTGACTGCCCTTTGCAGTCACAGGAGAAAGAGCCTGAGCATCTCTTCTTATCTTTCTGAGATTCCTTTCACTAGCAGTTGCTAATTAGGAGTGCCTGTGTTCTCCAAGATAAACCAGAAATTCCATTAGTTACCAGCTCCTTGGAGGAAAGAACAAGGCTGAGAAACTTAAATATTTATAGTATGAAATAAAAAAAGGGGAAATTTATTTTAACTCAAATAGGGGGCAAATAATGTTTACATACATTAACACATAACATACACATATAGATGCTATATGTACATACTCACAAGTATCTAATGCAGCTATTTAACAAAGGTTACTTTGTGTTTTGAGATTTAAATAAAATTGTCTCACATTTCTTATAAAATATGTTGTGGAAGTTTTCTGTAAAAGTATTATGATCACCTCTTGTCTCAGTTCCTATTCTTGTCTTCCATGGATTTAGCCTCGTGTCTCTGCAGATGTAGAAGGTTGCCTTCTACAGTTTGCCTGACATCACTGACACAAAGTGTTCATGTGTATGTATACTAGACACTAATGACTATTGGGTTAGATGAAATTATAGGGCTTGCAGAGGGTTATAACATGGTGAGCTATTTAACACTGAATGTTCAGGAACCCTGTTCTTTCTCCACATGCTTCTAGTTCTTTTGCCATGGTTCTCTCTCCCTCTTTGTGTCTCTCTTTCTGCATGTCTGTTTCTTCTGTCTTCTCTCTTACCTCTGGACTTGTCACTGCTTATCAATTAACTAGAGATTTAGACATGTCTTTGATTCACTGTTTGTAAATATATATCTCATTTTGTGGAAGGAATTTTCCTGAACACAGGCAGAAACCTTAATGTTAGCTGGTTAAAAAACCTTAAGAAAATGCTTATTTCTGCCAAATAAATTCATATATTAAAAAACTGGTGCCACAGTTACGTATATTACTCTGTAACCAGCTTTTTTTTTTTTTTTGATATATGACATATTGTTGTGGGTCTTTTTTGTGTCAGTACAGTACATAACTATGATAATTTATGTAGTCATTCCTTTCACTGGACATTTAAGATGTTAGTATTACATTTTAGTGAGCATCTTTTTTTTTTTTAAGATTTTATTTATTTATTCATGAGAGACACAGAGAGAGAGAGAGGCAGAGACACAGGCAGAGGGAGAAGCAGGCTCCATGCAGGGAGCCCAATGTGGGATTCAATTCCAGGACTACAGGATCATGCTGTGAGCCAAAGGCAGACGCTTAACCGCTGAGCCACTCAGGCGTCCCTTCAGTGAGCATCTCTGAACGCATTAGCTTTTTGAACATTTGAGAATTTTTATTAAATTCCTAGAAGTAAATTTTGGGTCAAAATGTATGTACTTTTTATATTTTGAAAGAAAACAGTCTCCACTAACAGTCCATGAAAATGTCTATGGCCCCATACTCTCAACAATCCTGGGTATTATGTTAATTATTCTAACTTTTGCTAATGCGATGGTATAAAGTGGTATCTGATTATTGTTTCAAATATCTTTTTGACTGAATCACCTATTCTTGCTGTAACTCCAAATTTAATATAGATGCTAATGGTGTGCATTAAAAGATGTTGAGTATAATTCAAAACAAGGAAATAGATTTTGATTCTGTATTCTTTGTGATATAATTTCACACTAACATATATGTAAAATTACCTAATATAAATGTAATTTATATGTAGCAAAATGTTATTTCTTTTTAGCTCTGTCATTTCATTTGATTGAATTTCAAATATGCATTATGATATGGTAATGAGATTATGGTGATGATAAATATGGCAGAGACTATTACTATTATTTTTATTATTTTATTTTTTATTTTTGGTACATAACTTTTTTTACATTTCCAGGAAACTCAACTTTATTATTATTTTTTAAAAGACTTTATTTATCCATTCATGATAGACACACACACACACACAGAGGCAGAGACACAAGCAGGCTCCATATCGGGAGCCCAGTGTGGGACTCGATCCCGGGACCCCAGGATCGCGCCTTGGGCCAAAGGCAGGCGCCAAACCGCCAAGCCACCCAGGGATCCCCTCAACTTTATTTTTAATGGGATTTTTGTCTTCATAATGACAGTACATCATGTTCAAATACTCAACTTTTAAAAAAGTTAATTTTTTTATTTTAGAGAGAAAGACAGAAAGCACTCGAGTAGGGAGAGAGGCAGAGGGAGAGAGAGAGAAAGAATCTCAAACAGACTCTTCTCTGAGTGTGGAGCCTGAAGCTGGGCTCGATCCCACAACCCCGAGCCCATAACCTGAGCCAAAATCAAGAGCTGAATGTTAACTGACTGAGCCATCCAAACACCCCCATAATACTCAACTTTTAAAGAACATGTAGAGGTGCTCAGACTCTTCTGTAGATAGTTAGCTAGAGATTTCGAGGTCCTTTTTCCCTGAAAATCCTGACAGGCTTCAGAGGACCAGATCAGATCATACGTGTATTCTCAAAGTATTTTAATGCAGCCTTAAGTGTTACTGAGTTTTTACTTTGTAGAATTGTAATCCTTTGAACAATGATGAGTATTCCCACTAGATTATAGTTTATAACTAATGTTTTAAGGCCATTTATTTATCTTTAGTTACTATGATATACAGTGTCCATTTCTCTATCAAAATTTCTGTCTTTTGAAAAGAAGAAATACTGTCAACATTCTTTGAACTTACAAAAACACATTTATAATCCTTAACCAATTGTGTGGCAGTTTTCAAAGCTATTTAAAATTTATCTCATATGTTTCCCTGAAAACCTTTTAGGCAATATTGTTCCCACTATTTTGGCCTTTGAACATCAGTAAACAAGTCTTTGATGAAAAAAGTGGAGTTTTACGATGTATTGTTTTCACTCTAATAATATTGAAGATATTTTTAATGACTAAAAACAAAGATAAATAAGTAATAAAATCTGATGTCCATATGTATAGATACACCCAGAGAATAAAATCTAATGTCAAATATATAGAAGGTTCATATAGTAATACAAATATATATTTATATGTAATAAAAGGATATAAACAAATTTTTAGTGATTTATAAGCCTAGAGCATCTGGTCCTTTGATATCATTAACAACTTTGCATGCAGTCCAAATCTCAAGATCCATATGGCAATCAATTGCATATACAAGAAAGATGTCTCAAAAATTATTATAGACTTATGAGTTCTAGTATGTTTTAAGTCTGTTGTGAATAATATGTTGATTACCATATAAAGTAATAGGCATACTTTTCCCAAATGGAAGTGATTATGATTGAAAAAACTACAGTTCTTGGTTTTACCCTCTGCATTGATCAGAAACATTTTATTTTATTTTATTTATTTTTTTTTAAAATTAATTTTTATTGGTGTTCAATTTACCAACATACAGAAAAACACCCAGTGCTTATCCCGTCAAGTGTCCACCTCAGTGCCCGTCACCCATTCCCCTCCAACACCCGCCCTCCTCCCCTTCCACCACCCCTAGTTCGTTTCCCCGAGTTAGGAGTCTTTATGTTCTGTCTCCTTTCCTGATATTTCCCAACATTGATCAGAAACATTTTAAACTATAAACATACTTAGAGTATGTTCTCTAAGTGTGAATAAGATCCATTGTGATCATTATGTTGAAGAAAAGTTATGATAAATATTTGGATATAACTATGAATTTAATGGCAAATACTCATTCTTATCTAAAAATGTGATATTTTTGGTTTATAGAAATTGGGTACTCTTACCAGTTTATGATATATTATTTGATCTTTATTTGAGTATAAATGGGTTATAGTTGTCACATATGCTAATTTTAGCTGTACATTCCCACATATATACTACTTATATTTCATCTATCATATAAATGTTTATTGAGTCCCTATTTTGTTTAGGTACTATTCAACACAGACAACATATTTAAAAAAAATCTTTTTGCCTTTGAACATCTGATAACTGATATTTATTTATTTATTTATTTATTTATTTATTTATTTATTTATTTATTTATGATAGTCACAGAGAGAGAGAGAGAGAGGCAGAGACATAGGCAGAGGGAGAAGCAGGCTCCACGCACTGGGAGCCTGATGTGGGATTCGATCCCGGGTCTCCAGGATCGCGCCCTGGGCCAAAGGCAGGCGCCAAACCACTGCCCCACCCAGGGATCCCCAATAACTGATATTTCAAGTAGCACATTTGCAACTCTCCACTATTCAGTACTCCATCAACTGAAATAATGATCTTTTCATGAATTATTTGTTTCTCAAAGGATTACTGGATACAGTGATAAATGTTTATACAGCATAAGGTGAGACAAGGTTTTGTTAAGTGATCATATCGCCAAATTCTTATAATATGCTTCATAGTAAATTGCCCAAAATATAGAAATAATAAAAGAGAAATAAGTATGAATCATTAACAAGAACTTAAGATTATAGGGAACCATCCAGTTTAATTTTGAGTTTAGCTTGTGTTAAAAATAAATATACCTAAGGAAGTCATTTTGATCTCTTGATGATCTGAATTGGTAATCTATTTTATGGATAATTAGGACACACTTAAAGAACTTGTCTAGTTTATGTTGACGGATCTCAGACACAAATTGCAGCCCATTGTCATACTTCGTTAATCAGATACAATATATCACTTTTATTTAAACTCACATGGTATATACCACAACGTATGCATACCAGCGTATAGCGTTTTTTCCAGTTACATGAAAAGTGTGACTTAGGCTAAATAATGAACTTTACAGGAAGAATCATATCATATGCATTTTGGTGTGTGTTTTAACTTGATTCTTAGTAAAAATCAAATTGTTGAAAACTGAACTGGTCAGGATTGTAAAACCAAAAATTTGGTTTTCCAAAAATGTGATTGTTTTATGCTGCTTAATTATTTATGTATTTAAACATAATTTGACATTTGACAATGTTAGATTGTCAGGCATACTTATGGTGCACTGTATATACTCATGCATTTGGAATCCCCCCTTTATTCAGTGTTTAGAATTTTGCAATTTAAAGAGAGATCATAGGTTGTTGATATTGTGGTTATCAAAAAATGCAGGCAAAATATCCTGGAAAATACATAAACTGATTACAAGTTTTGATCATCTTTAATATAAATAATCATAAATTTAATTTTATTTGCATATTAAATTTTTTAGTATAGTTAAATCCTGGGGGAATGTAAGATATATGTGAATAAATGCTTGGGTAGTGATAATGATTTTCAGACCCTCTGATTTTTTTTTTCTGCTATTGTTTTTTGTTTAAATCTATTAACTCTCTTGTCCAGTCCATCTTAAGGCAAAATATCTTATCTTTTCTGTATGTTCTGATTGTGATTATGCTTCCTGGGTGGATAAAAGTTTTTCTTTTCTGTAAACTGAGATATCCTTAATTCATCTCATTGCTATAATTTTGCCCTCATTATCTTCATAGTAACACCATGCCTGCTAAACCTGCACAAAGTTTTATAGCATTATTTTGTTTACAGTTATTTATTTAGAGATGTTCATATGACAATAAGTAAGTTTTATTTGCATTTAATGTGTTATAACCAGAAACATTTCTAAGGTCCATAGGCTAAAAAGTATAAAAATGTTCATATTAGCAGGATTTACAATAGCCTCAATTCTCATGAACAATAGAATAGATAAATTGTAGCATATTCCTTGGAATATTCCAGGTGGTAAAAACTAAACTAGTAGTAGTAGTAGTAACATGAATGAATTTTATCAATATAATATTGATACGATGTTTCAGGTTCTTTTGTGGATGTGGGGGTGCAAAATGAAAAAGGAGCATATGAGGTTTCTGGATTCCTGTTATACTCTATTTCTTGATTTGGGTGATGGTTACAGAGATATGTTCACTTTGCAAAGATTCATTTATGATTTGGGCCAACTTCTCTATGTATTAAATTTTCTTTTAATATATTAAACTTGAAGAAGTCTATATATATATACACAGTCGATTCTTGATATTTGTGATAGTTAAGTTTTATAAAATTACTGTAAACACTGAATATTCAGCCATTGGCCCTAGGAGAAATAGAGGATTAGTTTCCTACAAGCCTCTGGTTCCAACAGTTTTGTCAATCAGTCAATGCATAATCTTGTTTTATGTGTGTTTTTGTTTACAGACACCTCATTTAATACATACCATTGATTGATGAACTGAACTTATGGCCAATAGCACCATATAACTCATACCTGAATGAAGCTTATCTAGCACGCATATTTTCTCAATAGGGTATATCACAGCCTTCTTGTGCTTAGAAATGCTAGATAGCACTTTATTACTATGCTGGGGGCCATTTTAAATGGTGAAATCACCAACTAAAAGCACAAAAATAGACAAAATGTAATATTTTAATATATTGAGAAAAGGGTACTTGTAAACAGTATGAGAGCGGAAAGCCAAGAAGGCAGAGCATCACTGTGTTCTACACTGTTGGGATAACGTGTGCTTTGAGCAACTACATTTTTCACTCTTCTGTGCATGAGCATGTTTACAAATAACACTGAAACCCAGAGTATTGATCTTGGACTTAAAAATTAATTTTAGCAAGTAGATAAATTTGCAAATACAGAATCTATAAATAATAAGGGTTGACCGTTAGTATGTGATTCCTGCTATTAACCTAAGTAAATATTTTTAGGTCAAGTGTGCAGGAGGGCTAAGGATAACTTCTTGTCTCTTTGAACTAAATATATATATATATATATATATATATATATATATATATATATATATTTTTTTTTTTTTATGATAGTCACAGGGAGAGAGAGAGAGAGAGGCAGAGACACAGGCAGAGGGAGAAGCAGGCTCCATGCACCAGGAGCCTGATGTGGGATTTGATCCTGGGTCTCCAGGATCGCGCCCTGGGCCAAAGGCAGGCGCCAAACCGCTGCGCCACCCAGGGATCCCCTGAACTAAATATTTTTAATGACAATTAAAAATATGATTAAAATTAGAGCACTTGTCTTTTTTTGCATCAAATTACTAGTTTTCATAATAATAGTTTTTTTTTTTTTTTTTTTTTTTTTTTTTTATTTTTTATTTTTTTTTTTTATTTATTCATGATAGTCACAGAGAGAGAGAGAGAGGCAGAGACACAGGCGGAGGGAGAAGCAGGCTCCATGCACCGGGAGCCTGATGTGGGATTCGATCCCGGGTCTCCAGGATCGCGCCCCGGGCCAAAGGCAGGCGCCAAACCGCTGCGCCACCCAGGGATCCCCATAATAATAGTTTTTGATGACAAACTTTATTAGATTTAAATTTTTATCTTCTGATTTTATACTGATCAGGAATTCATTGTAACATTGCATATTTATTTGTTTTTGCCCAGTAGCAAGTGACCATTAAATTATTAATTTTCAAGTAGTGTCATGTATCTTTTTCAGGATAAATTCTTATCAAGGTCAACCTTTAGAAGACTTTAAATATACCATTATTAAGAATTATATTAAGAATTAATTTTCAAAGAGTAATTTTACTCTGAATTATTTGCAGTGATGCATATTTCAAAAAGAAATAGCTTTTAGTATAGTTGATTTTACACACTGAAACTTTTTAGCCTCTTTTAAGTTTTTCATAGGAATAGAAGATGTGCCGTTTTAGATCAGGTCAGGCCAGTGATTTGTACAGCCTAGTATACTGTTTTTGACAGGCAACTGCTGGTTCCAGGTATCTATTGCTGTATGTACAAAAAAGCAATTAACATAGTAGGCTCAGGGCTGCTTTTCTTAGAAACATGCTTGCAAGAGTGGCCTCTGGGAATGTGAATGGTAAATAGTTTGCTACACAGATACAAAATTTTCCCTAAATGATAGTGGCTCACTGTTCTTAAACTCTGTGCAAATGCTGTGGTCTATGATGAACACCTGCTGTTCTCTGGGTACAGAGAAATTTGGTACGTGCTGGGCAGAGGGGTGCTTACATGACTGTAATGATCTTGTCTGGTAGACAACACTTCACGCAGGCTGCCACAGTTCACTGTTGGAGGATTTAAGCATGTCCTGTGTGACTTTTCTGCAAGAGGTGTCTTTGAAGCTTGTGGTTGGTTTCCTTTGTACTGTGCCACATGTGTCTTTTCACTTTGCTGATTTTGCTTTATATTCTTTTGCTGTAATAAATCTTAGCCATAAGTTTGACTATAAGCTGAGTTCTGGGAGTCCTAGTGAATCACTGAAGCTGTATGTGGTTTTGGGGACATCTGGACAGACTGCATAACAAAATCCTTTAAAATTAGTATCTTAAAACAACCACCATTGTATTCTACCTTATAGTTTGGTTGGTCAGGAATTCAGTCATGGTCACTTGGTGGTTTTCATCTAATATGTAATCTGGGTCCATGAGTTTTAGGTACGTATCAGGCACTTTGACAGTGATGGACAAAAGGCTGTGTTCAGCTAGAATTGTTGACTGGAGTGCCTATATGTGGCCTGTGCCATTAGAACCTTGACATTCCAAATAAGAAATCACACTACCCTGGATAAGCAGATCATTCATTCATTTATTTTATACTTCTGAGATGGCCTGTGTTTTTTTTTTTTTTTAAGCTTTATTTATTTATTTGAAAGAGAAAGAGAAGGAGGAGGGGGGAGGGAGACAACCTCAAGTAAACTCCCTGCTGAGCACAGAGCCTGTGTGAGGCTCCATCCCACAACCCTGAGATCATGACCTAAGCCCAAATCAAGAGTCAGAGGCACATCTGACTGCACCACCCAGGAGCCCCTAGAATAGCCTGTATTTTTATTCTTAGCTAGAACAACTGGAATAATACATTCTCTGTATCACCATGTATTTTACAAGTTGTTAATTCCTTTTATATTTCCCCAGACCACCTTCTCCAAGTTAAGGAATTTCTTTTTGTTCTGTTGAATAATTCTGTGTTCATGTTATCCATACCCTGTGTGATGTTATTAACATGTAAAATCTCTTGGTTCTCATATTTATAAGCAGAGTATGTTTTTATTATTTCCTCTTTAGAGAGATATTATTCTGGTTGATTTTTATCCTAATACTTCCCAGATTTCATTTTTTTCATTTGGAAATGAAAAATCTGACCTGTGGGCAGTATGATAGGCTCAGATGCACCATAATGTTTGTTCTCTAGAAGAACTCTGGAAGCATGAATTCCCTTTGCAGAAAATATTGCTTTTTATGACTAGAAATCATTCTTACTTAATATGGGAAAATTTCCAACCTGTGATAAATGTTTCATGTTTACTCACAGGTTTGTTATTCTTAGAGACCTCTTGGAGCCTTTTTAAATGGATAACATGAAATGCTCTTGAATGTTTTCCATCGTTAATTTTAGCTCATAGTTTGAATATTTTCACATTTGAGTTCCTTCAGAACTCCTGAATGTTATTCAATTCTAATTTATTTTCAATGATCATGTTTATTTTTCAGTATTAACAGTATATACTATCTTTATGGGATATTAATGCAAGTTAGAAAATAATTTAGCTTGTTTCGTATAATTTCATTTTAGCAAATTGTAAAGTGGTTTAAACGAGTATTTTTAATGGTCCCATGTCATAGACAAGGAACCTGAGCCTCAGGTGTTTTACCAAACTTAAAAGTCTAAGAACTGAAATGAAAATGGTGGTCTCATGACCACAAATGGGATTTGTGCTTGTCTTTACTATCCCTGAGCACCCCATTCAATTTTAGGAGCACCAGTGCTTCCATGCTTAGGTTTAGTGTTTAAATTTTGTGTGGTGGTGGGGGATCATCCTGATCAAGATGGTGTAGATTATTAGGCACTTTACTTGCATCAGGCTTGAACAGTTGATGTTTTGAGCTTGATATTTGGATACTCAGGGTGAATCCTGAACATACATGGTTGCATATAGTGGACTTTCCCTCACTGAGAGTGTGGCTCTGTATAGATGACTGAATTTCAGCCTAGATTTCTTTTTTTTTTTTTCAGCCTTAATTTCTGATTTAACGTTACACTTTCTCCAGTGGTACTGAACTCTGCCTTAAATCCCTACTTTCCTAATTCTTGCTCTTAGAAATTGGATCACCAAAGCTCCACCCACTGGCTGGAATCTTATTCCAAAGCAGAATCATGATGGTGCCCATCACTCAGTAGTTGGAGTACTTTTAGCTATTTAACCACCATTTCAGTGCCACTAAAGACATGATAATTTACATTGAAGGTCACACTCTTCTGAGGCTTGCTCGTTCCCACCTTCTTCCTTTTACTCATTAGCATATGTTGAAATCAATGCCATGGTAAGGGCTTTCAGATTCTTTCCATCAGGGTATGCTAATGCCTTAGAACAATCCTAAACTCTTAATTAGATGTAGAATCTTTGCACTTACCATGTATTCATAGTATCTTCTGAACTGTTCTCATTAAAATGGAATTGAGAATTCAGGATCTCTTTAAAGTAATAATTTTCAATCTGGAGTTTAAAGCAGTGATTAATTAGAGCCTGAGGTATACATTTCTGGGTCATTTCTAGGTAGAAGCTAAGGGAAAGCAGGCTATGGATGATGTTATCTAGAATGCGAAAATAGAGTAAAAAGAAAAGAATAGTTAAGGTTGGGCCTTGAGGAGTATAAGATTTAATGACCAGGGGAGGAATTTGGAACCCCAAAGGAGATGGGCAGTGTATAGACAGAAAGAAGGAAAAGTAGGGGAATCTGGTGATTTGGGAGCAAAGGAAAAAGAGTGTTACTAGAGTTGCCTAGGAAATTACTTAAGATGAAAATTGGGAAGTATGCATTAGTTTTAGTGACATGATGCTTATTGTTGGTTTTAGTAAGAGCCTTTATTATTATTAGTAGAGCAATGGGATGGAAACCAGGTAGCATGAATTAAGGGGCAAGTGGAGGTGAAGAATTGAATCCTGTTAATGTAGAAAACTAACATAGTTTATATTTCAGGTAGAAGGGAAATGGGATAGAAACTGGATGGAAGGGATCCCTGGGTGGCGCAGCGGTTTGGCGCCTGCCTTTGGCCCAGGGCGCGATCCTGGAGACCCGGGATCAAATCCCACATCGGGCTCCCGGTGCATGGAGCCTGCTTCTCCCTCTGCCTGTGTCTCTGCCTCTCTCTCTCTCTCTCTCTATCTCTGTGACTATCGTAAATAAATAAAAAAAAAAAATTAAAAAAAAAAAAAAAAAAAGAAACTGGATGGAAATGTGCAGTTGGTAGAAAGTGTTCAATTTATTTCTTTTTTCAATAGAAGAGACTTAAGAATAATTATAAGCCAGTAGGAAGGATTTAGTTGAGGGAGAAGTCAAGTGTGTCTTAGAGAGAAAGGATGTTTGATATTTGATAATACATAATGTTTCCAAAGAAGCAGAAACAAAAAGATGAATAAAGCTGATTTGAACAATCTTTTACAAGGTTTTTTTTTTTTTTTTTTTTTTTTTTTAAATCACATGCTTCCATTTCTCTTGGGTAAATACCTAGTAGTAGAATTTCTTTGTCTTTTGTTTAACTTTGTAAAAAATGACCAGACACTTATCCAAAGTGCTTCCACCATTTTATTTCCTTATCAATATTGTATGAGAGTTTTGGCTGTTCCACATCCTTGCCAGTATTTGTCAGTGTTCTAAATTTAAGCCAGTCTAACGGCAGAGTAGTAGTGTCTCTTTGTGGTTTTCGTTCGCATTTCCCTGAGATTAATGATTTTAAGCATCTTTTCATTTTCTTATTTGCCACTTGTATTTTTTATTTAGTGTCTGTCCTTTCGTATTTTGAGGGAGGGAGGTTATTTATTTTATTATAGAATTGTAGTGGTTTAAAATATTATTCTGCAGACAGGTCTTTTCTCAGACATATATATAGCAAATGTTTTCTCTTCATCTGTGTTTTGCTTTTGCATTTCTTAATGTTGATTTTGAAGAGAAGAAACTTTTATTTTTAAATCCAGTGTATCAGCCTTTTCTTTTCATAGTTTGTGTGTTTTCTATATTAAGAAATCTTTTCCTTCCAACAGGCTAAAAGATTTTCTCCTACTTTTCTTTTAGAAGTTATGTATTTTTAGCTGAGAGATCTATTTTGAGCTGATATTTATAATCTGAGTTAATTTTTTTTCTATGTGATTTGGAGTCAAATTTTATTAAAAAAATATGATACCTAGTTCTTCTAGCACCTATTGGTGAAAAACTTTGTTGTTCTTCTGTTGAATTACTGTGACTTATTTGTTGAAAATGCTTTGTGTGTATGTCAGTCTGTTTCTGGGCTATCTGTTCTATTCCTTTTATGTATGTGTCTGTCTTTAACATTAACACAACACTGCCTTGATTATTATAGGTTTGTAGTCAGTCTTGAAATAAGAGATTATAAGCCTTTCAACTCCTTTCCTTTCCATTCCATTCTGTTCCCCTCCCTCCCTTCTTTCTTTCTTTCTTTCTTTCTTTCTTTCTTTCTTTCTTTCTTTCTTTCTTTCTTTCTTTTCTTTCTTTTCTTTTCTTTCCTTTCTTTTCTTTCTTTCTCTTTCTTTCTTTCTTTCTTTCTTTCTTTCTTTCTTCTTTCTTTCTTTCTTTCAATTGTGGATTTCCTTTGCATTTCTGTATACATTATAGAATCATTTTTAATTTTCTAAAAGAAATCTGCTGGGCTTGATTGGGATTGTATAGAATTCCAAGTGGGAATGGGTAGAAGAGTGAAATGGCCTTTTCCAATCAGATGTACATTTTAGAAACCTCACTCTTCAGAAACCGTGCTATAGTGAGGTGGAAGAGAACAAGATTAGAAACAGAACAATTCTGGTAATACACCATTCTAAATACTGTAGCTTTATGTAGTAAATCTGGTAATGTAAATCATTCAGGGATCCCTGGGTGGCGCAGCGGTTTGGCGCCTGCCTTTGGCCCAGGGCGCGATCCTGGAGACCCGGGATCGAATCCCATGTCAGGCTCCCGGTGCATGGAGCCTGCTTCTCCCTCTGCCTGTGTCTCTGCCTCTCTCTCTCTCTCTCTCTCTCTCTCTCTCTCTGTGACTATCATAAATAAAAAATAAAAATAATAAAAAAAAAATTTTAAAAAGAAGGGAACCCTGGGTGGCGCAGTGGTTTGGCGCCTGCCTTTGGCCCAGGGCACGATCCTGGAGACCCGGGATCAAATCCTGCGTCGGGCTCCCTGCATGGAGCCTGCTTCTCCCTCTGCCTGTGTCTCTGCCTCTCTCTCTCTCTCTGTGACTATCATAAATAAATAAAAAAAAATAAAAAAAAATAAAAAAAATAAAAATAAATAAAAAAGGTAAATCATTCAGCTTTTGTTGTTTTTAAAAATTGATTTGCTAATATTCAGTCATTTGTATTTTCATGTAAATTTTAGAGTCTTCTTGCTTGTCAATTTGTACCAGTCATCTGCTGTAATTTTGATTTGGATTACATTAAATTTGTAGATTAAAAAAAATCTGGAGATCGATTTTGAGAGAATTGCCGTCTTAACAAAATTTAGTCTTCCAATCCATGAACATGAACATGATATATCTTACTATTTCTTTTTCTTTCTTAATTTGTTTTAGTAAGTTTGTGGTTTTTATGTTTGGGTCTTACACATATTTCTGTATGTATCTCCAAATATTTCATATTTTTGATGCTATTATAATAATGTGTTTTGTTGATCTAATTTTCAAATTATTGAAAATGTATAAGAATATAATTTTGTATATTGGCCTTGTTTCTCACAGACCTTTCTAAAATTAATTATTATTGGCATTTGGTTTATTTTTTTATTTTTAAAATTTTTTTTAGCATTAGATTTTTTTTTTTAATTTTTATTTATTTATGATAGTCACGGAGAGAGAGAGAGGCAGAGACACAGGCAGAGGGAGAAGCAGGCTCCATGCACCGGGAGCCCGACGTGGGATTCGATCCCGGGTCTCCAGGATCGCGCCCTGGGCCAAAGGCAGGCGCCAAACTGCTGCGCCACCCAGGGATCCCAGCATTAGGTTTTTAATAAATTTCTTAGGTTTTTAGAAATTCTCATGATCACATGGAAGTCATTTTTTGATGGTGAGATGATAGAAGAAATTGTTATTTTTGTTGTGGAAATTTTGTGAGGAAAATAATAAAAAAATTTTTCCCCAAAATGAAACATTTTCAGATGAGTCTCAGTATAATTGCTCATAGGATAGACTTTCCCCATAATATCAAAGATCAGTTGATTCAAATTTTGATAAATTGCAGATATTTTTATTTACCTTTAGATTTCATGTGATAAAACATAGCACAATATTTTGGGTAAAAAAATACTTTGGGTATGTTCAAATGTAGGAAGAAAGGTTATCAATTTGTAACCTAAAAATTGAACTCAGAGCATAGATATTTTTTGAATCTTTAAAATCTGTCAAGAATTTCAGTTAAATATGAAAGAAACTTCATGTGTGTTAGTTGCCAACGTTTGTTGGTTGCATGGTAGAAGAATTTCACAAAGAATTTTCTGTATTTTTAACTTCAGGTCAGAATGTTTGCCAAATGTTCCAAAATAAAGAATAAACAAAAAAAATGCCATTGCAATTTAAGTTTTTATATCATTATAATAGTTTAGAAGAATTAGGTAAATTTGAAGCTTAAGGAAAGGAAACAAAAAATTGAAGAATTCTTTGTTGATATTATAAAGTTACTTTTCAATTTATATAATACTCCCATGAATTTGACATTAATAAACTGTTAACATAAGATTTAGTGAGTGGCTCAGCGGTTGGGCACCTGCTTTGGGCTCAGGTTGTGATCCTGGAGACCCGGGATCGAGTCCCAAATAGGGCTCCCTGCATGGAGCCTGCTTCTCCCTTTGCCTGTATCTCTGCCTCTCTCTCTCTCTCTCTCTGTGTCTCTCATGAATAAATAAATAACATCTAATAAATAAAGGATTTAGTGAGTTTACTCATTAGACAGTCATAATTTTTAAATTGATATGATTTTGCTTCTGAGTTAAAGCAGAGATTTTAAAAAGATGAACTATTTTAGTCAATGTGGATGCAAATATTGAAGGAATATATTTATGTGGTACATGAATGTGTTATTTGAAAACTTTGAAGTATATTTGGAAGAACTGAGTTATGTGAACTACTTTTTAAACTGCATTTGGTAAAATTGAATGCCAATTAAAGATTCATAATTAAAAAAAAAAGATTCATAATTAAAATTTAACCTCCTAATTAAGATGTTCTATATGTAGAAAATATGCAATGAATTTCAAATTGGACCTAGTTTTTTTTTTTTTCTTAAAGATTTTATGTATTTATTTGACAGAGAGTAAGAGAGAGCACGAGCAGGAGGTAGGGGTTGAGGAGAGGGAGAAGCAGACTCCCTACTGAGCAGGGAGCCTAACACAGGGCTTGATCCCAGGACCCTTAGATCATGACCTGAGCCAAAGGCAACACTTAGCCAAATGAGCCACCCATGCTCCCCTGAATTTAGTTTTAAGAAAAGAATATAAAATGTCTTAATTTTTATAGTGATTATATGTTAAAATAATATTTTATTTTGGATCTTTGTGGTTAAATATATTATTAAAATTAATTTCATCTTTTTCATTTTACCTTTTAAAATGTGGCTATTAGAAAATTTAACACTATATATGTAGGTTGAAGTATATTTTCATTAGCACTGAGCTAGATCATTTTATTGTCTTGCCTATAGGAAGTTTTGTGGGTGTTTTCTGGATGCTTGAGGTTAAAAGAAATTTGAGCTAAGGGCAGTTTTGTCTTAATTCAGTCACTAGTAATTTCTTGATTATCTTGGTTACATCAGCTGTTCTGTTAATGTATTTTATTATTAATAAATAATGCATTTTTCTTTATTAAATTTGAATACTGTGATCCAATGGATCTTACTTGGTTGCTGGCATACATGAAAGTATGTACTAACATGAAATGAATTTGTGTTTGTATATATTAATTACTGTAACTTCTAGTGAGCCATCTTAAGATACTGGTGGTGTTTAAGCCTCCTATTGCTTGCATTCTTTCAGAGAAGTATATTATTCAGAGACGTTTTGCATAGCCACAATTGAGAGTTGGCTGTGAGAGGCACTGTATGCACTGTAGACTTTCTTGCAACAGCTGTCACAGTTGGCAAAGGTAATGCTGGAGCAGCACTGCATTAAATTGGCCCAGTGGACATAATTAATTCAGAGAAAGAAGAATTGTTTGCATAGCAGGCATGCTTGGCATAGTTTGGCAGCTGGTATGATTATGTGCCTCAATTATAGGGCATGGTGGATAAAACTGCCTCTGTTTATGAAGTGATGTGGATTGTGTAGCAGGAACAGATGGCTGAAAAATACTTGACCTTCTAATACCTTGCCATTACTAATAATGAAAATAATTTTTTTTAAGAATCAGGAGAAATTTTTATAAATTTGGAAAACATCCTGAATACAAATGAAAAATTGAGCCAAATTTAGTCAGAAGAAAGAAGGCATATTTAAAATCTCTTTTATATAGCAGTTACTCATGAAATCTCATTATTTTTTTTTTAAATTTTTTTTTTTTATTTATTTATGATAGTCACACACAGAGAGAGAGAGAGAGGCAGAGATACAGGCAGAGGGAGAAGCAGGCTCCATGCACCGGGAGCCTGACGTGGGATTCGATCCCGGGTCTCCAGGATCGCGCCCTGGGCCAAAGGCAGGCGCCAAACCGCTGCGCCACCCAGGGATCCCTGAAATCTCATTATTGATACAAATTGTTACATAAGTGTATAAGAATTTTTGATTCTGCAGAATTTTACATTTAGTCCTCTGCATATTTTTGCTCTATTCATTTACCTCCTTAATAATGAACTATGTACGTTTTAAAAACCACTTCTTACCTATGTATTTCTTTGACTTCTCCATTAAAGAGAATAAATAAGCCACAAAACTTGTGAAATTAGGCTTTGGTACTTTGGTGACTTGCTTTAATTTATATCCTTAGGATTGCATTCTGTCTAAAAGTAGAGTCTGCCAATTTTCAAAGATATGTAGAAATTTAAATGAATTAATTCAGAATCTAAGAACTTTAGAGTTTATAATGTGAATTACTAAAGAATATATACAAGACTATCTGCTTAAAACTTTATTGTACCTAGTGCAATGAAATGTGTAGGACAGGCCATAAGACATTATATGTATGAACCTAGGCCCTGATGTCACATTGTCTGGCTTTATATCTGATTCCATAACTTACTTGCTGTCTCACGTGGCAAGTAATCCCTCTGCTCTTAGATTCCTCATCTGGAAAGTAAAAGTAATGGTAACATGTATTTGGTAAATGGTTGTGAGATTTAAATGACATAATATATGCAAAGCATTTATCATAGCTCCTAGCTTTTACTGAGTACCTGTCAAATAGTATTTATTGCTCATGTACATAAGAAAATTTAATTCCTTTTGTTGGATAATTGGGACTTGACTATCTTAATTACTTTTTTTCTTAATCGATAGATTGTACTTTACATTGCATTATTACCAAATAGTAACAGAATGAAGCATCTATTCCTGAAACTAGAGGATCTTGAATTTCAGTAGAAAGCTGAGTTCTTCATTCTTTTCTGAAAAATTGTATTTTCCAAATGATATATTTTAGTATTAGAAAGCAATGACTTAATCACTTTCTTGCATCAGAGTAACTAAGTAATTGTTTAAAAGACTATAATTATCATTACTTTTTTTGAATTTAATTTTTTGTAAAAATAATATATTGATGTGGTTGTAAAGTCAAAAGATACTGAAGAGCAGACAATGAGGAGTCTTCTTTCCACTTCTATGCACTGGTTACTCAGTTCCCTTTCTCAGAGGTAACCAATATGTCAAGATTCTTGTGTGTTCTCCCATATTTATTCTCTTTATTTACAACTAAATGCATATATTTCCCCTTTCTCTGGTATGTGGTAAATGCCTACTGATGTGTTCCTTGCCTTTTTCATTGGAAATGTATTTTATGACCTGTTCTGTATCTGTATATAAAGAGCTTTTGCATTAATTCTTAGTTGCCTTGTATTTTGTATATGGATGTACTATGATATATTGCTTGATGTTAAATCATTCTTCTTTTGCTATTTGCTTTTTATCTGTTAATTTTTTCACCTTAATTTTCAGCAGTTGCTTTGTATACATCTTGTATTGGTTTCTTTTTTCTTTTCCTTCTTCTTTTTTTTTTTTTGTTTACTCATTTTTATATGAAGTGAACTTTTTTTTGGCCTGTTATTTGCAGGAAGCACCTGGGAGGGAAGGGCCACAGAACCCTGGGAGGAATTTTCTTTGTTATCTTGGGTTTGTCTAAAATTTCACTGAAAGTGCCATTTATAGAAGAGCAAATTGTCTTGGACTTATATCAAAGTTTGAAACTTCTGCACTTCAAAAGTCACTGTTAAGAGAATGAAAAGACAAGCCACAGAGTGAAACTATTTGCAAAGAATAGATTTGAGGAAGAACTTGTATTTGGAATATATAAAGAACTTTTAAAACTGAATAATTAGAAAAACAAACATATTAATTACAAAATGGACAAAAATTTTGAACACTTTACCAGTAAAGATAGCTGAATGGCAAATATGCACATGGCTAAAATTCTACACCATGATTGGCAAAGCTGTAGAGTAACAGAAACTCAAATGCTCCTAATGGCAATATAAAATGATGCGCCCACTTTGTAAAATAGTGTATCAGTTTCTTAAAAACTGAAACATACATCTAATATATGATCTAGCTGTTCCATTCCTATGTATTTACCCAGGAAATGAAAATAAATACCCATGTAAAAAATTACTTGTGAATGCTCATAGCAGCTTTATTAGTAATAGCCCCAAACTAGGAACAACACAGATGTCTATCAAGAGGTGCATGGATAAACAAAGTGTGGTATATCTATTATCATGGAAAACTGATGAGCAGTAAAAAAACAGTAAACTGCCTAGAGCCACTGCTACTTGGATGAATTTAAAATTATTCTGAGTGAAAGAAGGTAGATAAATATGAGCACATACTGTATGATTCAGTTTATATAACATTCTAGGAAATTCAGATTTAATGTATACTGTCCTAAAGGAAACCTTTGTGGGCCTGGATGGGATGGATGGAGTCAGTGAGGGACAAGAAGATATTGCAGAGGCTTAAGAGAGGGTTGTGGTTACTAGTTCATTATCTTGATTGTGGTGATGGTTTCACGGATATATACATATGTCAAAGCATATCAAATTGTATAATTTAAACATATGTAGTTTATTCTGTCATTTTAACTTCAAAGTACTAAAAAAATAAGTGAAACAGATAACAGTCAATATTGCCAGAGTGATCAGCATTACAGTCCCAGACCACAGAATTCTTGCCAGGTGTGCCCACTTGCAGATGGTCATGTCAGGAGAGTCAGATCGCAACGTGTACAAGTTCAGCCATTCCCCTTCCTTTTATACACAAAGCCATTGCTCCAGCCTTTTATACACAAAGGGCTAAAG
The DNA here is from genome assembly GCF_018345385.1 of Vulpes lagopus. NCBI lineage: Eukaryota > Metazoa > Chordata > Mammalia > Carnivora > Canidae > Vulpes > Vulpes lagopus. The sequence goes on from NC_054830.1 coordinate 123,123,191, forward strand.
CAATATAGGTTGTAGATGCATGCAGGGAGCCACTTCTTGTGGCTGTGTGTGCTCCATCTGTGTCAGCGTTCAGCACTATGTACTGTGATGGTATAGATCTGTACACTTGGATGTGAGCACAGTCTTAATTGATCGTCCTCAGCCTTCCCAGAGAGTCAAAACCTGGTCCACACACATGGCTGAACTTGGTGCCAGGTACCCAGACCAAGAGTCAAATTAACTGGAAATCTCTGTGAATCATTTTAAGAGTCCTGTGGATCACCTTTATTAAGGTTCATGCCTATATCTCATACTCTCACACAAACTTGAAGAAGATCAAATGTTGTTATAACAGATTTTAAGTTAAAAGGCCACCTAGGAGATTGAGTAAGCGGCAGATCCAGGGTTTGAAATTGACCCTAAAGCCTTTATTCTTTCCACCATACCATGAAGCCACTTGAACCTGTCAGAAGACGTTTTTGCTAGTAACAGCATTTTCAAACTGGTTTTCCCTGAGTTCTTCCTTTTGGAAGGATATTCAGAATAGATCACCACTTTTTAAAAATAGGTAAGCACTGTATTTTTCCTGTTGTTAATTTGTATTTCTTGATTAACTTCTTAGTTCAATTTCCCACCTTTGTTAAATATATTAGAATCAGAAAATGAAAGGATTGTATTTTCTTACTGATACTATGCTCAAGGATATAGGTCTCATGTTCTGCTTTTAAAAATCCTCAACTAGGTTTTTCTTTTTTTTAATTTCTTAATGCCTTTTAAAAAATTATTACTCCTTTTTTCCTGATGCCTTTTATTCCTGTGACTTATTCATCTCATAACTGGAATCTTTTATCTAGCTTTTTAAAATTAAACCTTTTATTTTTATTTTTAATAATAGGGTGTATTCACATAAAGTGATAAATGCTTCAGAGAAATGTACAGCTTTCAAATCTTATAATTTTAATATAAACTGAATATAGCTAAAATACTATTGGATAGATATAGGACTTAGAGTAAATAGCATCATCTCTTTCCACTAGCCTTTTGAACTCTGTTTCACTAATATATTCTTTAGTGGTCCCTTGACTTCTGCATGAATTTTCTCACTTCTTGATTTTACATGACATTTTCTGTGTCTAGAAGCCGCATTCTCCATACATTCCTCTAATTTAACTTATATTTGTCCTATAGGTCTAAATTTCAACTCTTTTTTTTTTTTTTCTAATTGGCTCCCATGACATGTCTCTGCAAGATTAGGCTTTTTTTTTCCAGGTATTTCCATAGCAACCTGTAGTAAGATCTACAAGTTCTCCTGTCACAGGGATCTAATACATGGTATCATAATTGCCTACTTATCTGTTTCTGTTTTTCTACACTGCATGATATTCAAGCAGCTGATTGTCTGTTGTTCATCCTTATATCCCCAGTGACTCTTAACTCCTTGAAGGCACAAACTTATGTCTAGTGTCCAGAACAGTGTCTGTCATGTACAGGAGTTGAGTAGATGTTAAAGGATGGATGACAGATAATAGAGCAAAGATGAACAGACAATGATATCTTAATTGAATAGTTAATGTCACTGAATAAACACAGTCTGTAATAAAGTAAAACAGAAGCCAGACTATAATGTATTGTGGTGGCTGTTTGGATATGGTGAATTAAGGAAACCTTAGTTTTTAAAAGGTTATTGTAGGGTTCCTGGGTGCCTCAGTCAGTTAAGTATGACTTTGATTTTGGCTGCAATCATGATCTAGGGTCTTGGGATAAAGCCTTGCTCCAGGCTCTACACTGGGCATGGAGTCTACTTAAGATTCTCTCTCTCTCCCTTACTTCCTCCCTCATCCAACTTGCGCACATGCACTCCCTCTTTCTCAAAAATAAATAAATAAAAGGTTATTTTAACTGCCCAGAGGAATGGTACAGCAAGTGTTAGACGATATTTGAAGAAATACATTTTTGTGAAAGGAAAAAACTACTATGATTTTTAAAAACTTTAAATTGGCTAGAGATTAGGGGTGAGATATTTTCAAGAACCAAACTCTTATTTTAGTTAGCTAGAGTAATAGAGTGACTTATACTACAATAAGTTTAAATATTTATTGATGAAGTTTTTGTATGACTGTGCTAATAGTTTAGTTCAACTTTAGTTACAGTGAACTCCCATAAGAAGGAACTGTATTCTAATGTTACTATTGTTCTAGACACTGATTTCTAAAGAAAGTTAGGAGGGTAATAGTATGGTGCATAATTAACATTTGTAGACCTCACCTTAAGGACAACAGCATAATATTTTATGTTATTTCTTGAAATAGCCAAAAATAATGAAGGATTTAGTATTTTCCTGGTTCTGTAGGTGAGGTCTTGAAATGTATACAAAAGGAATTTCATGCTGTATATGTATATAAATGCAAAATTCTGTTAAAGTTAGAAGTGTACATTTTTCTAAAATTTTAGTACTTCTGAAAAAATTTTATTTTACTTTTTAAAAGATTTTATTTATTTTTTCATGAGAGATAACAGAGAAAGAAAGGCAGAGACATAGGCAGAGGGGAAAAGCAGCCTCCCTTTGGGGAGCCTGACATGGGACTTGATTCCAGGACCCCAGGATCATGACCTGACCCAAATGCAGATGCTCAACGCTCAGCCACCCAGGTGCCCCTGGTTATCAGTTTTTGTTTGTCTTTGCCTCTTCCTTATCCTTATCTGATTACAGAATTGTATCTACAGAAAAAAAAAACCTTATAAATTACAAAAACCTGATATCTAAGCCTGAACTATACTATTCTCGTTCTTCTCTACTGATTAGGTACAAAAGTACAAATACTTGTCAAACTCCACACCACTGTTTTCAAGTGTCATTTTTCAGTTGTTTATTTTGTGTCTCTTTTCTATGAAAATATTTTGAAGAAGTTTTATCCTCTAAGATGAGTAGTGTTTGACTTGCCTTCATTTTATAAAAGAAATATTGAGGTTCTAGAAAAACAGAAGTTTCAAATAAAATTGGTAGTCATTAGAAAGACATGGTGTTTTTAAATTGTTTAATACTCTTATGAAACATGTCATATTTTATATGAGAAATTTAAAAAACTCAAATTTCATTCTTAAAAATAAGCAATGAAGATTTAAAAAATAGATCATGGTATTTAGAGTCATTGGAATCTGTGGTAAAAAAGGAAGCAAAGATAGGATTTGATTTGTATTCTTATAAAATTCACGTTACTTAATAGTTAACTATGTTATATTTAACATTTTATATTCCCCAATCAAATATTTACATTTGATTCCCCATTACAATCTCACTACTAGCAAGTATCATGTACCAAAATGCAGTTCAAATGGTGCTACATTTGAATGTATAACTATGTTATACATATATAACATAGTTATATATATAACTATGTTATATATATATATATAACTATGTTATATAGTTAACTATGCTCTTTCTATGGAAATTTGAACATTTGAGAAACAAAAGGTAGTTTGCATGTTAAATGTTTTGCTGCAGAAATAAAATGATTATTCCAAACAAAATGTGTACTAGCATGCATTCAAAATCTAATATCTACCATTGAAACTAAAACTCTGAGATTACTTCTGTTGCAGAGTTACTTAGCAGTTAAGAGGATCCCATCATTTGCATGTCATACGTTTTGCTGATGGCATCTGAACATTAAGGTGACTGAAATGATTTTTTAAAAAATATTTTATTTATTTATTCATGAGACACAGAGAGAGAGAGAGAGAAAGAGAGAGAGAGAGAGAGAGAGAGAGAGAGGCAGAGGGAGAAGCAGGCTCCATGCAGGGAGCCTGACTTGGAACTCCATCCTGGGTCTCCAGGATCAGGCCCGCCAAAGGTGGCGCTAAACCATTGAGCCACCCGGGCTGCCCTGAAATGATTTTCAGTGTGGTGTAGTAAGCCTTATAAAAATACTGAAAATCATACTTCTTTTTTAATTGTTAAGATAAATCCCAAAAGAAAATAGTTACTTAAATTAGGGAGTGTAAGTTATGGGTCATATATAAGTTAAACTGTGACTCTTGTTGGTTAGTTTAATGTTTGGTAGTTTTAGACTAGTATGTGTTAGGAAAGACCATGACATGTATGAGAAAGACACTACTTTTTCACGTGTGCACAAAAATTAACTAGCTAGATAGCATCTTGTTTTCAAATGATGAGTACTCTGAATGAAATGTAGCACCATTTGAACTGCATTTTGGTACATGATACTTGCTAGTAGTGAGATTGTAATGTCTGAAAGCCTAAAAAAAAACATGAGAATTGAAATAACTTGTAAATGGAAAAAAAACACAAGATACATTTTTTAAAAAGGAAATAAGGAAAAATAATAACAATTTAGTTGTGTCTAGAATGTGATGAAAAAACCCATTCCACTTGAAAATTAGGTAGTGTGCTTTAATGAGCTTTTTGAAAATTCCAAGGAGAATCCCAACTGTTACCATTTGATTAAGATAAATGGTTTTTGAGCTCATTAATTTTTTAACACAGATTGTCTCTGATGTTGGGGAATATAAAATTCTGTTTATTATAAGACATGTCCTAATTTTAGAGTTGTTAGAACATGGGGAGAAAATGTATGTTTAAGAATCAGTGAAATACACGATTATTGTTCACAAGTAGAAAAAGGTAAAAGAACTTGTCCAAAGTTATAAAAAGTGATTAACAGTCTGGATGTGAATTGAGCTGTAGTCTCACTATAGAATTCTTTCTTTTAACCGGTAAAATATAGGGCCTTACCTGTAGACATCTTTGTAATATCCGTGTGTGAGATGATAAACAACAACAACCAACCCCCTGCTTCATAGCATTCCACTGAATAAATGTACTTAGTTTATGTAATCATTTCCCTATAGCTTTATATTTAGTTTATGTCCAGCTCTTTGTTATTATATAAGCAGTAAACAACCGAGTGCATGTGTGTACATGAGGATTTATTTGTGGTAGGTAACTAGAAGTGAAATGGCCAAGTCAGAGAGTATTTATCTTCTAAAATCTGATGGAAACTATAAAGTTGCCATATCAAGGCTGTGCTGATAGTTTGGAGGATCTGTTTTTCTACACCCACTGAAATCATGATTAAATTCTATCTAAACTGGAATGCCTGGGTGGCTCAGTTGGTTAAGCATCTGCCTTTGGCTCAGGTCATGATCCCAGGGTCCTGGGATTGAGCCCTGCATTGAGCTTCCTACTTAGCAGGGAGTCTGCTTCTCTTCCCCCTCCCTTCCCCTCCACCCTAATTGTGCTCTCTCTCTCACTCTCTCAAATAAATAAATGAAATCTTTTTAAAAAGTTCTACCTAAACTGATTGTGGAAAATAATCTCTTACTGTCTAGATTTGCATTTCCTAATATATTTTGGAGAGTGGGGACCATTTTATGTTTATTATTATTATTATCATTATTTTTTAAAAAAGGAGAATTCTTGGGTTTTAGGTTGTAGACAGTAATGGCTCTGTTGCCTAGAGATCAGGATATGGAGGAAAGTTCTAGTATAAGTGTGAGTGATCTAGGCCATCAGCATTGATGAATTATTCTAAATATTTGCTCTAAATCTAGATCCCCATTACTTCTGAATTTGGTCCTTGTGGATCTACAGTAGTTTTCTCCAGCATTTCTGGGATGTGGTTGACTTCATTTCTATCAGCCAGTCCATTCACTTTTTAGCTATTGTCTATCCTAACAATTTTTCATCAATTAATAGCTCTTTTCTTGGCTTTTAAGAAATTGTGGTAAAATTTTTTTAAATTCCAGAATTCTTTTTTTTTTCTTGCAAAATTGAACCTTTGTACCCATTAAACAGTAGCTTCCCGTTCCCCTTCTCTCTCATCCCTAGACAACTCCCATTCTGCCCACTGTCTCCATGAATTTGACTACTGTAAGTACTTCATATAAGTAGAATCATGCAATATTTGTCCTTTTGTGACTGACTTATTTCACTTAGCATAATATCGCCAAAGTTCATCCATGTTATAGCATGTTGTATGTTGTGGCATCTATATTGTAGATTTTCCTTCCTTTTTAAGGCTAAATAATATCCCATTGTATATATTCCACATTTTGTTTATCTTTTGATGGACACTTGGGTTGTTCCTACCTTTTGGCTTTGTGAATAATGCTGCTATAAATTGTGAATGCACAAATAGCTCAAAACCTGCTTTTAGTTCCTTTGGTTATATATCCACAAATGGAATTGGTAGATCATATGGTGTTAAAACTTACACATGGAATTACAGTCCTCACATGCAATCTTTACCAAGTCATGAATGGAAAGCATTGCTGTGTCCCTTTTTTTTTTTTTTTAAGATTTTATTTATTTATTCATGAGAGACACAGAGAAAGAGAGAGAGAGAGGCGGAGACATAGGCAGAGGGAGAAGCAGGCTCCATGCGGGGAGCCCGACGTGGGACTCGATCCTGGGACTCCAGGATCATGACCTGGGCTGAAGGCAGGCGCTAAACCGCTGCGCCACTCAGGGATCCCGCTGTGTCCCTTTCCATGAAATAGGTTCCCCACCATACAAAATGAAAATCTCAGTGAATAGTATTTTGCTTTTTCTTACCATTTTCTGAATAGAGCTTTATAATTAAAATGTAATCAGAACAAATAGAGCCTTTCTCTTTGCTTCAAGGGCTAAACATGGACAGAGTCAGTTGAATATTTTTCTTACATCTAATCATGCTAGCATAAAATTTTTGATTTAGCCAAAGAACTGAGTTGTATTTGTGTTTTCCTTTACTATATTTCCAAAATGTGTATATATATACACACACCCCTACACCTATACACCTATGCACCTTGTTAGCAAAACCATTTTTATCACCTAGTGTCTTTGAATTTTAATTAGATAAAGTGGAAAAAGCTTTTAATTTTGAATATGCTCATAGCATATAATTTGTGACCTAAGTGTGGAGAAAAATCGGTTTATGTCTTTCTTTCAAGATTCAAATACTTATAAATTCTGATCCTTGGCAATAAACAAGTCTGTATTTTATTAATCCAAAAACATTTACCTATTTTCTTTGTAAGGTTCATGGAAATATTTATTTCCTCTAACTGGTGAATTTTCTTCCTAACGTAAAGGATCTAAGGCACCTTTCCCCCTCACATTTATAATAAGGTTGAAAAGGTAGCAGAAACATCACATTAGATTTCAATATTTTTGTTTTAGTATTAATTTTTTTTAGAGAGTGTATGCACATGAGTGGGAAGGAGGGGTAGAAGGAGGGGAGGGAGAGAATCCTAAGCAGGCTCCATGCTCAGTGCAGAGCTGAGTGCTGGGCTTGTTCTCTTAATCCTGAGATCATGACCTGAGCCAAAAATCAAGAGTCAGACGCTTAATTGGCTGAGCCACTGAGGTACCTCACATTAATATTTTAACCTACATTTATGGAACTCTTTTTGTTTAACACCTAATTAATTTTTGTGCATAAAGAAATTCTTCCTCATTCCTGTGTCTTTTTGCCTATTTTCATAGCACATTTCCTTTTGAAGATTTGCTTCATCATTTTATACAGTTGATAATTATTAAAAAGTATAGAATTATCTCTAAGCTATATTGTAGGTAGGACACCCCCCCCCCCCCACAAGAAACAAACTTGAAGAACAGTGTGTCTAGTGTTAATACCATATAGGTAAGAATGGAGTTGGGTGAGAAGGAGACCATAGGAAAGAGAGCCATCTATACATTTGCTTTAGGCACAGAATATCTCAGGAAGCACTGTCAAATTAAAATAAATACAAAGTTAACATTGAAAGAAACCCAGTACAGGGGAAGGTGGAAAGAGTTCTTTAGCTTCAGAAAATAGTGCCAGTACATAGATTCAGGGTTTGATGTTGAAATAGTTCATCTTCCTTCTTAATTTTAAAGTTTTGTAGCATGACAGCATATGCAATGACATTTAAAAAAATTCTGTAACTTTCTCTGTTCTTATTTCTTTCACTGATTTTTATATCATCCTTTTTAAAACCTCTTTTTTTTTGGAATAATTTACGGAAAATTTCCACCAAAGAAAGTATGGAGAATTCCCATATACCCTTCAACCAGCTTTCCCTAATGTTGACATCTTACATAACCATGGTACATTTATTAAAACTTAATAACATTGATACAGTATTAATAACTACAGTACAGACTTTGTTCACATATTACTAGCTCCCCACCCCCCCATGCCCTTTTTCTGTTCCAGGATCCAGCCTAGCACACCATGTTGCACATAGGCAGGTCTCTGTATTCTTTGACACTTTTGTAGCCACTGGTTTTCAAGGTCATCATTGATTCATAGTTTTTCTTCTTATGACTTTGACTCTTGAGGAGTCCTGGTCAAGCATGTTATGCTCAATTTGGGTTTATCTGGTGTCTTCTCATGGTTATACCATCATTATGGATTTTGATAATACAACAAAGATGGAGTAACTTTCTGACTTCTATCAGGGCATACTTGTCAATGACAGGGTTAACTTTGATCCCTTGCTAATTTATGATGGCGTCTGCCATCTTTCTCTACTCTAGCGTCACTATTTTTCAATTTCTGTTGCCTGTTCATTGGAAGTGAATCACTGAGTTCAGTTTAGGTTCAAGGGGAGGGAAATTAAGGTCCATGTTCTGGAAGGAATATCTAAATACAGTTATTTGGAATTTTCTGTAAGGCAATATCTACAAGTCTTCCTTTCTTCCTCATTTTGTTCTTGTGGTTGTTTATTTATATCACTATTGACTCATGTATTTTTTAAAAAATTTAAAATCAGTAGCCAACATATAGTACCTCATTGGTTTCAGCGGATATTTGTTTTATTCTTTGGGTTAAAATCCATTTGTATCCTTATTTTATTGTTCAGTGTTTCAGCTTTGACTATTTGGAGGTCTTTCTGGTTGGTTCCTATGTCCTTTTGACATGGTTCATTCCTTTTTTCCCCTCTTTGTTTTAAGCACTTCCTTACTTTCTCTCATTAGAAGGTACTTTCCTGCACCAGTCCTAAAACTTTTTCTAGCTCAGCCCTTTCTCCTAGGACTCCTGGCTCTTATTGATAAATTGTGTGTAGCAACCAAGCCATGTGCTCTAGGTATGCTTGCTGCTACTAGGGTGTCAATTTTCTGGGTACTCCCAGTTAACAGCCCTAAGAAGATATCTGTGCATACTAACTTACATATATGCACATTTCTATTTCTGTATGTACATATCTGCATGTATATTAAAGCAGGTGAATTCATAGTGCTGTCTCCAACTCTAACCCAGCACCAATGGGATTCATTCCTGCTTTTCTCCTTGCTTATTTTGAATTCTTTCTCTGACCTTGAGAAACCTGGCCACCATTTCACTTATTTGCTCAAAAAGGACACATTAGTCTCATGGTTATTATCTCTTTTTCTCATAAGAAACACATTTACCACCCAGAGTACTGTGTTTTTGTACAGTCCTTTTCTCTTTAGCCTAATGGTATCAAGTTAAAATACCATTTTCTAAAGTAACTTAGGTCAGCTCCATTTCCCCCCCCCCCATCATCTTCAAAGAGATTATTTTACATTCCTTCTAGTCATTAATTACTAAAAGTATGGTGCTGCATAAAATAATGATACATTATATGATGATCTGAAATATTGGCAGAAAAATATATTAAGAAACCTTTTGTTGCTCTTATTTCAAATAATATTTTAACATAGATCTCTTATAAGATTTCCAGAAGTACGGATATTTGTTTTGTTTTTCTAAGTATTTATCTTTAAAATGCAGTGATTTTTTCATTCATACCATGTTTTATACATTTATAGATATAACCAAAAGTCTGAAAGATATTACCATCTAATGATTTTTTTTCTAAAATAGGAAAACAGTGTTATTCTCAGATGCAGTAATCGTTTCCTAGGTTTATAGAACATTGAAGATGAAGAAATCCTGTTTATTTGTACATTTCACCTTGTTTAGTCTTAGCTAGCTTCTTGGAGTGACAGAATATAACAGCTGAGGACTGAGGATAGGGAAGATGAGTTAGGAGAACAATGAAGGAAAACACTGTTCTGTTTGTATGTGTTTTTAATTAATGAGAAGTAATTTCCTAATTCAGCTAGGGAATTTGTTTACCTTCATTGTTCTATAGTTTTGAATATCTCCCAGTTCCCCAGTTAATGATTTATTTTAAAAAATGAGCCAAATGTCAGTAAATCACAGAAGTTGTGATTTCACTAGTCTCAACAAAATTCAGATTTTTTTCTATTTTGTATATTTCTCTTCGTACACAGTGGCCTTTTCAACAGCAAATAAAAATTTGGACGTAAAATATAAACTCTAATATATCATTGAATGTAGTTTCGCTGTGGGAAGTGGGTTCTATCTTTCTTTGAAATTTTTGAAATTGAGCACTTTTACTTAAATTCTTTTACAGTCATGCTAAATTGTTTGTAAGCAAATCTCCTTTTTCATGTTACATTTTAATATTTACTGAGTGGTGTGTGAAGGGTCCAGATTCCTTGGCCTTTTCTTATTTTTAATAGTAACTCCCACAACCGAGAATAAATATATTTGGAACCATGTAGTGTTTGATGATTCAAAGCACCTCTGAAGAGTTCTGCTATTGTATAAATTGTTTTTCTTTTTGTAACTGTCACTAAGTATCGCAATATAGAAACCACTTCTCTATCTCTTTTCTAGTCTTAGGCATTTTGTGTCTGTTGGTGAGCTCCTTTTCCAGTATACTTTCCTCAATGGTGAGGAAGAAGTATAGAAAAAATTATAAAGCAGAGCTCCTGTCTGTCCTGGGAAAGAAATGTGACTGGTTGGCTTGCCTGCTTGTTTGCTTGCATGTATACTTTTAAACATTTTTTTTATGTGCCAGGTCCTTTGTTAGGCATTATAAACTCAAGATGAGGAGAGAGCAAGATCTCTTTTCTTAAGGAGCACAGCTGATTTGGGATAGACAAGTTCATAAATACAATTACAGTGCAGTACTCCATGAACAATCATAGCAGATATTTGGGGAGTAGATAAATAACATGCATCCCAGTAGGAGAAATGATGGAATGTTTCCTGTAGGAGAGGTGTTACTCACCTAAAGGAGGTATCAGGAGTTACCCAGGGGAGGAGCAGCAGAAGGAAGGACATTGGTATGAAGAACGGAGAGTGTCAAAGAAGAGAAAGCATCATGCATATAAAGAATTATAGGCAGAATTCCCCTGGGAAGCCATCTGGCACTGGACTCTTGTGTCTTGGGAGGTTGTTGATGACTGCTTCAATTTCCTCCCTGGTTATTGGCCTGTTCAGGTTTTCTGTTTCTTCCTGTTCCAGTTTTGGTAGTTTGTGGCTTTCCAGGAATGCGTCCATTTCTTCTAGATTGCCTAATTTATTGGCGTACAGCTGTTCATAATATGTTTTTAAAATCGTTTATATTTCCTTGGTGTTGGTAGTGATCTCTCCTTTCTCATTAATGATTTTATTAATTTGAGTCTTCTCTCTCTTCTTTTTAATAAGGCTGGCTAATGGTTTATCTATCTTATTAATTCTTTCAAAGAACCAACTCCTGGTTTTGTTGATGTCTTCCACAGTTCTTCTGGTCTCTATTTCATTGAGTTCTGCTCGAATCTTTATTAACTCTTCTTCTGCTGGGTGTAGGATCTACTTGCTGTTTTTTCTCTAGCTCCTTTATGTGTAAGGTTAGCTTTTGTATTTGAGTTCTTTCCAGTTTTTGAATGGATGCTTGTATTGCGATGTATTTCCCCCTCAGGACTGCTTTTGCTGCATCCCAAAGATTTTGAATGGTTGTATTCAATTGTATTTTGTTGTAGTATTTTGTATTTTGTATTTTGAATGGTTGTATTCTCATTAGTTTCCAGGAATCTTTTTAATTCTTCCTTAATTTCCTGGTTGACCCTTTCATCTTTTAGCAGGATGGTCCTTAACCTCCACGTGTTTGAAGTCCTTCCAAACTTCTTGTTGTGATTTAGTTCTAATTTCAAGGCATTATGGTCTGAGAATATGCAGGGGATGATCCCAATCTTTTGGTATTGGTTCAGACCCGATTTGTGACCCAGTATGTGGTCTATTCTGGAGAAAGTTCCATGTGCACTTGAGAAGAATGTGTATTCAGTTGAGTTTGGATGAAAAGTTCTGTAGATATCTGTGAAATCCATCTGGTCCAGTGTATCATTTAAAGCTCTTGTTTCTTTGGAGATGTTGTGCTTAGAAGACCTATTGAGTATAGAAAGAGCTAGATTGAAGTCACCAAGTATACGTATATTATTATCTAAGTATTTCTTCACTTTGGTTATTAATTGATTTAAATATTTGGCAGCTCCCACATTCGGGGCATATATACTGAGGATTGTTAAGTCCTCTTGTTGGATAGATCCTTTGAGTATGAGATAGTGTCCCTCTTCATCTCTCACTACAGTCTTCGGGGCAAATTTTAGTTTATCTGATATGAGGATGGCTACCCCTGCTTTCTTTTGAGGACCATTTGAATGGTAAATGGTTCTCCAACCTTTTATTTTCAGGCTGTAGGTGTCCTTCTGTCTAAAATGAGTCTCTTGTAGACAGCAAATAGATGGGTCCTGCTTTTTTATCCAGTCTGAAACCCTGCACCTTTTGCTGGGGTCATTAAGCCCATTCACGTTCAGAGTTACTATTGAAAGATAATGAGTTTAGTGTCATCTATTCAGTTCTTGTTTTTGTGGATTGTTCCACTCAACTTCTTCTTAAAGGGGAATTTTAAGAGTCCCCCTTAAAATTTCTTGCAGAGCTGGTTTGGAGGTCACATATTCTTTCAGTTCCTGCCTGTCTTGGAAACTCTTTATCTCTCCTTCCATTTTGAACGAGAGCCTTGCTGGATAAAGTATTCTTGGTTGCATGTTCTTCTCATTTAGGACCCTGAATATATCCTGCCAGCCCTTTCTGGCCTGCCAGGTCTCTGTGGAGAGGTCTGCTGTTACCCTAATACTCCTCCCCATAAAAGTCAGGGATTTCTTGTCTCTTGCTGCTTTAAGGATCTTCTCTTTATCTTTGGAATTTGCAAGCTTAACTATCAAATATCGAGGTGTTGAATGGTTTTTATTGATTTTAGGGGGGGATCTCTCTATTTCCTGGATCTGAATGCCTGTTTCCCTTCCCAGATTAGGAAAGTTTTCAGCTAGGATTTGTTCAAATACATATTCTGGCCCTCTGTCCCTTTCGGCGCCCTCGGGAACCCCAATTAAACGTTGGTTTTTCTTCCTCAGGCTGTTGTTTATTTCCCTTAATCTATCTTCATGGTCTTTTAATTGTCTGTCTCTTTTTTCCTCAGTTTCCCTCTTTGTCATCAACTTGTCTTCTATGTCACTTGTTCTTCCACCTTGTTAACCCTGGTCGTTAGGACTTCTAGTTTGGATTGCATCTCATTCAATTGATTTTTAATTTCTGCCTGATTAGATCTAAATTCTGCAGTCATGAGGTCTCGAGTCCTTTATGCTTTTTCTAGAGCCACCAGTAGCTGTATAATAGTGCTTCTGAATTGGCTTTCTGACATTGAATTGTAATCCAGATTTTGTAACTCTGTGGGAGAGAGGACTGTTTCTGATTCTTTTGAGGTGAGGTTTTCCTTCTAGTCATTTTGCTCAGTGCAGAGTGGCCAAAAACAAGTTGTATTGGGAAAAGGAGCAAAAGAGAGGAGAGAAAGAAGGAAAGAAAAGAGAAAAAGAAAAAGGAAAAAAGGAAGAAAAAAGAAAAAGAAAAAGAGAAAGAAAAAGAAAGGAAAAAAAAAAGGGTGTGGGAAGCAAACAGAAATCAAAAACCAAAAAACAAAACAACAAAAACAAACAAAAAAAAACACACACAAAAAAAACCACGGGGGAGTATCTTCTGATTCTGTATACTTGAAGTCCCTTGACTTCCCCTGGAACTTTGTCCGTCTACCTGGTCTTCTGGGGGAGGGGCCTGCTGTGCTGATATTCAGGTGTTAGCACTTGGGGGAGCTGCTCTGCCCCTGCCTGGTGCAGGGCTCAGGGGTGGTTGTTTACCCCGTGAGGCCCCAAGAGGAACATCCGCAGTGGCGGGGCCAGCTCTGGAGCCCTGGAGTCAGCTCCCGCAGTAGCTCCGGGGCTCTCCGTCTGCAGGGCCTGGGGGCTCCCGGGCGGGGCCGCAGATCTGCTCAGCTCCAGGCAGGAGCGTCCTCATTGTCCTGGGCCCTCCCGTCGTCTGCCTGTCCCGGGGGAGGCCGGATCCTGGGCTGTGTCCCGGCGCCCTGTGCTCCGGAGCCTGCGCTGTTGGATTCGCGCTCCCGGCGGTGCAGCCCCCTCCGCGGAGCCGCCGCCCGAGCCCCTCCGAGCTGCTCCGGGTCCCGCCATGCGCGCTGCAGCCCTTAGGGAGCTCGGCGCACTCTCCCGGGGCGCAGGTGCCTGTTAGTGTCCCTGGGAGCCCGAGGGCATCCCCGCCCTCCTGGGTCCTGCTCTAACTCCCTGCGGGCCCCTTTCCGCGGGGAAGGTTGGTGCAGCTCCTGCTCCTCCGAGACGGGGCTCTCCTGCCCTGGGGACACTCGCCCCGGCCTCAGCCCGGCTCCTCGCGGGGCCCCTCCCCCTTGGAGGCCTTTTGTTTCTTTATTTCTTTTTTCCCGTCTTCCTACCTTGATAGAAGCGCGAACTCTTCTCACTGTAGCGTTCCAGCTGGTCTCTCTTTAAATCTCAGGCCGAATTCGTAGATTTTCAGGAGGATTTGAAGGTTATCTAGGTAATTTGGTGGGGACAGGTGGTTTGGGGCCCTACTCTTCCGCCGTCTTGCCACTCCCCTCTATCAACTCTTTCCATTTGTTAAACACTTTACATTGTACAGAATACTTTGCCATACTCCATTTCATTTCATCTCTCTCATAACTGTAGCAGGCGCAACACATTCAGGAAGCTGACAAAGAATTTCATGGATTGGCTAGAGTCATAAAGACTTGCTTGGTGATCCTAGGATTAGGACTGCTCATTCCCAATGTGAGGCCTTTTCTACTTCACGTGAATATCTCTACCAAAACAGTCACAAACCTGTTATTTCTAGATAATATCCAGTTCTGAATGGGCTAAGAGGTACAAGATGGCCCCCCTTCACAGTACAATAAGCAGGTAGTAAACCAAGATTCCTCTACTATCCTGGGGTGGGGTCCAAAATGAGTTCATTTTTAGTAATAATAACCTTTCTTTCACTGTTTCCTGCACCTGCCTGATAGGGTCTGCCCGTAATCACCAGCAGGTCATTCAGCATTGGTGGTAGCTAAAAATTCCTGGGTGGTGTTCTACATGAGGTTCCCAAACATGATCAGCTACCTAGAGTTATTCCTTTCTTTAAGTTCTATTTCTGGACCAAGCTTGTGACACGTGTTCATATATATATATATATATATATATATATATATATATATATATATATATATAAAATATATTATATATTTCTGTTGGGATTTTTAAAAACTTTAATTTAAAAAAGTGCATACATCTGCTTTTCTTCATTTGTAAAATGGATAATAAACTGCTCTCAGCTTCATTGGAGTGAAGGTAAAGGCTATAGGGGAAATTTTTATATTTTTTATTTTTTAAATATTTTGTTTATTCATGAGAGACATGAAGAAAGAGGCAGAGACATGGGCAGAGGGAGAAGCAAACTCCCTGTGGGGAGCCCGATGTGGGACTTGATCCCAGGACACTGGGATCAT
The DNA here is from genome assembly GCF_018345385.1 of Vulpes lagopus. Classification (NCBI taxonomy): domain Eukaryota; kingdom Metazoa; phylum Chordata; class Mammalia; order Carnivora; family Canidae; genus Vulpes; species Vulpes lagopus. The sequence goes on from NC_054830.1 coordinate 123,138,839, forward strand.
GACCTGAGCCGAAGGCAGATGGTCAACCACTGAGCCACCCAGTTGTCCCTATAGGGAAGCTTTTTAAACTGATGCATGAAGTAGAAGAAAGAAAAAACACAAAATACTCACAATGAAATGAGAAACCATTTTATACCCACTAGATTGGCACACATTTCAAAAAATCTAGTAAGATCAAATATTGGCAATGATATGGAACAAATTGAACTTGTATTCCCTGCTGAAGCATATATAAAATAGAACTGTTTTGTAGCCCATTTGTCATTGTCTCATGCAGAAAGTATAACCCAATACTTTGCTATCAGCTCTACTCCTACGTATGTACTCTGGGAAGCTTCTACACTAGGACACATGGATTTTTATTATTTTGTTTATGAGAGCATATGACTTTAAATAACTCCTAAAATTGTGACAGATTTGCAAACAGAGACGCTCTCAGAAATGAAAGAACTGCAGGTATAGGAATCAATATGGATGAATCCCTGAATTCTTAAAATGACAAATCATAGAAGAAAAATTATGTTTTCTATAAAGCTTGAAGTTCGACAAAGTTAAGCAATGTCTTTTTTAGGATACCTGAAAGTAAGAGAATCATAAAAAATTTAGAATCATAAAAAATTTCTCTGGTTATCTCAGAGAAGGTCAAGTTGATTAGGAGAACTGCTCTTTTACTGTGAACATTCTTAAGTGAAATTGGAGGTATGGATCTTTCTGTTTATCTCTCTGTCCATCATTCTGTCTGTCTATATTTTGGTGAGTGTGTGGAAGATACTGAGAGGAGTGTCCTGGGAATGTCAGTGATCCTGGTTATATTCTGTTTCTTAAAGAGTTTAGAAGATTCAGGGATGTTCATTTTAGTCTTATACTTTCGTAACTCAATGTTATGTATTTTCTTTTTAGCTATTAAAAATTTCATAATTACATATTAAAATTAAGGCATTAGAAGAATAAATACTGTATAGTAAATGATCATTGTCTCTGGGTAGCAAAATTAAAGGGTATTTTCACTTTTTGTATTATGCATTTCTTTTTTTATAATAAATTTATTTTTTATTGGTGTTCAATTTGCCAACTTACAGAATAACACCCAGTGCTCATCCCGTCAAGTGCCCCCCTCAGTGCCCGTCACCCATTCACCCCCACCCTCTGCCCTCCTACCTTTCCACCACCCCTAGTTCATTTCCCAGAGTTAGGAGTCTTTATGTTCTGTCTCCCTTTCTGATATTTCCCACACATTTCTTCTTCCTTCCCTTATATTCCCTTTCACTATTATTTATATTCCCCAAATGAATGAGAACATATAATGTTTGTCCTTCTCCGATTGACTTACTTCACTCATGGAATATTACTCAGCCATTAGAAATGACAAATACCCACCATTTGCTTCAACGTGGATGGAACTGGAGGGTATTATGCTGAGTGATGTATTATGCATTTCTAAGTCTTGTATGTCTTTTATAATGAACATGTTATATTTTGTATATAGAAAAGATATTGATGATTATAAAAGGTAAGCACAATGCAAATTTTTTTAATGTGTTGCTAATAAAGATCGTAACCTTGAGTTACATGCTATCCTATTAAACTGTAATGAATATTAAGGAGGGCATGTGATGTGATGAGCACAGGTGTTATATAGGACTGATGAGTCACCTCTGAAACCAATAATACATTATATGTTAATTGAATTTAAATAAAAATTTTTAAAAACTTTTGATGTCAGACTTAATACTAAAGATACTTGTTACTGAAAATCATTAGACTTGATATTTATTTTACTTTCAGATGTTCAGATAAACATCATTATATTTCATCAGAGTTTTAATGCATCCAAATTTGGGTTAGTGTTTTCTATACAGGTATAGCATATAACTAAATTTGAAACTAATGATGACCTTTGAGGTCAAAGACTATTAATATATGCTATATTGTTATAGATAGAGTAATTTAGTATTCACTCATATGTTATACTATTAATTCCAAAAACCATTCACACTAAGTAAAAGTTTGTAGGTTGTGCAACAAATGTCCTCTGTTTGCATGACACTTTCATTTTTAGAATTATAACCAAATGTAAATGTTTTATTTTGAAAAAGTCAGGGTAAAGAATTATAAATATTATAATTTTAAAGGAACAAAATGTAAATTCTTTGGCTATATTAAAACAGTCTTTATGGTAATTTAAAATGTATATTTAAAAAAATTCTAACTATGTAAAGAATGTTAAATGTATTAGAAGTATATGATTGATATAATTGTTCATGAAACACTGGCTTTCCATGTTACCAATTTGACACATACTTCTTGGGTTACAGTTTAGAAGCTTTTGGTATCTTCATTTTTATGATAGAATAAGTATATGTGAATGTGTGTACATATGTATGTGATTAGACAAATATAATAGTTATAGAAAAGGCTTTTTGACATCTATTTTCCTTATGTGACTATACAATTAAAAAAATTGCATGACATTTATTCCCTTTAGATTTTTTTTCTCCAAATGAGTGCTCTAAAAATGTCATTTTGAATTAAAGCATAATGTTTGGAAGAGATAATTTATTTATGTTCTTGATGTAGATTTCAATAACAAGCTGAGTTTACTTGGGTTAAATTTTTCCTTTATCACAAAAGAAATTGCTAAAAATATTTGGATTTTGCATTATAGAAAATGGTGTTAGAATTGCATGGAATAAAATAAAGTGATCCTTTCAATATTTCTAGAAGAGTACTGGATAAGCACTACATATTTTTAACTAAACACAGTTCATATTTGGTTCATAAAATCTAAGTGCTTTTTTGGGTGTTATATGTTGCAAATTGAATTTAAATAAAATTTTAAAAAATCTAAGTGCTTTCTATAGATGTTTCAGCTTAAATGGAGGTATATTCCTCTTTTCTATAGTATGAACAATTGGCTAGATTTCGTTCTTGTAGGAATTATGTGTTATTAGTGGGTTCTTCCTGCTTATAAACTTAGTAAATTCCCTCAAAAGAGATAAATTATGATTAATAATATGTTTCCCAATTCCAGCTTTTCTATGTAAAAGTTAATCATTGTCTAAAGCAGTTGTTTATCAACTTTATAAGTTTGAATCAGACAGAAATCCCTAACCTCTATATATAGATCTTATTCTCCACTTATTTCCACATCTGTTTCATTAGTAAACTCACAGCCCTCCCTAAATTTCTGTATTCACTGCTGGGTTTGAATTTACAGCTGTAGTTTATTTTCCGATGATGATGATCAGTGTTCATTAATTTAGTCAATATTTATTGAACACTAGCTACTGTCATGGGCACTGTTCTTGACATTAGAATATAATGGTATATAAAATAGACAGTCCATGTCCTAATGGAGCTTTGCATTGGGTGGAAACAAATAGCAATTGAGATCGATATACAATTATAAATTAAATTCTGTGAATGGAATATAAGGAGTGCTTTAAAATGGGGGTTTGATTGAAATGGGAGATCCATGAAGGCCTCTTTATTATTTGAGAACTGAAGGCTTAAGTAGTAGTTAGCCAAGCAATGAAAAGTGTAAAGAAGTTTCCTTACCTGGTCTGGCTGGTATACAGTGACAGAGAAAGGGGAGGGTAGTGTTGATGACATAGGTGATTTATTGGCCATGTGAAGGATTTTGCTTTGTGCCCAGCTAAGGATTTTAATTGGAGTAATAACATGATCAGTATGTTTTTTAAAGAATCACTTACTTTTTATTTATATAGAATGTGTGCTGTTTAACGACAGAATGACCACTCTTTCCTCGTGTAGCTGTAAAAGCGCTCCTTCGCTGGGCCACAGTGGCGGCAATCGCTTTGGATCCTTGGCCGCCTGTGTCGTCCCATCTCACACTCGGGCCTGTGGGTTGGTGAAGCCAGCACAGGGCACGTAAAGGCCTAGAGCCCAGACGTGACCTTCCACAAGGCTCGGCTGCTGGACTCTGCCGGAAGAAGTGATGCTTTCCTGCCCCGGCTGGCACCCCGAGTCTGGAGCAGCCGCTCTGCTGCCCTCAGCAGCGGGGGGCTCAGCTCCACTAGTCTCAGCAGCTGCATTTCTGCTTTGGGCTCAGCCATCCAGACACCACCGTGGGGGAAAAGGACTGCTGACACTTTCATTAAAGTTACCTGAGACTAAAAAAAAAAACAAAACCAAAAAAACAGTTGGCTGTCACATAGAGAATGATTTACTAGAAGGCTAAAATGGAAGCAAGATGTCCAGATCAGCATTTGTAGAGATTCAGGCTGGAAATGATGGTGACTTGGAAGAAGTGAGTACTGTCATTGGAGAGAAAGTTATTTAAAAATAGAAGTCATGCTAACGGTGACACACTTTGTGTGTGTCTCTGGCTTAGAATGTTGACCTTGTCTAGCAGAAAAAGAACTAATTAATATAGATGGAGTTAGGGTTCTAGATATTGCCAATAAATTAAATACACACAGACAGCTTTTATATGAATGAAGGAAGTGATGGGAATCTTAATAAGATAATAGTTAAACTACAGAAGAAGCTTTCATTAAGCAGATGGTGAAAACAACAGTAAACCACAATTTGTTAAGTATTGCATATCATCATAGTGATATTTTTATTGTAACTAATGCTTTTCACAAAGATGTGTGGAATTAACATGCCACTGTTTTGATTAACTGTCTAATAGAATTTTCATTTAAATTGCTTGAAAAGATGAATGATGAGCTGTGGGAAATTCAGTTTTGATTTGAAATCAGAATTTTTTTCTTACTGAATAGTGAGAAATCCCTATAATTTGATAAGAGTTCTCCAGTTCATTTTCTTTTCCCATATTCTTTTCACTCTCCCTTGAAGTTTTCGTTTTTCCACCATTTTTTAGGGTGGGAGTTCTTCATGAATTTATTTGTCAAACTTAGTATCTAACATTTATGTACATATTTTTCATACTACAAAGTTGACAGAATTATGCCATCTTGCTGAGGGGAATGTCCTGTATCATTAATGGCTATTACACAGGACTTTATGGTGTCCAGATTGTGTTTGAATGGATACATTTAAGAAATACCAATTCATTTTTTTTGGATTTCACTAGCTCTCTTAAATACTCTGAGAAAATAATTAATAGGACGAGTATAGGCATCATGTAACATCTCAACATGTTGACGACACTTGAATGGACAGTAGTTTTAATAAAATTAAATTCTACAACACTACACAATAGATACACATTGTATTTCTATTTAGTACCTTTTCAGCTCTCAAACAGAATAATTGTTGCATATTTGAGTTGTAAAAATTTACTTATCATTCAGCAGCTATTTATATCCCTAGCACTCTGGTATGCTGACAGGAAGTAGGGGTTTAGGGTAACAATTTGGCTGTTTATTGTTCTTTAAATAATAGTGAAATAATATTATGTTTGCATGTGTATCTGTTTGATATTGCATGTGCAACTTTTTTTACTTTATTCAGTGAAGAATAGGAATGTATGTGAGGTTTAATCAGGGTCCCGACAATGTTCACCTGAGTGATGGGTGATAATGGGAATCTAAGAATTTTAGAACTTGAAAGAATCTAAGAGACAGGTGTAAGTCAGTTATTTTATTTATTAGGGAAGTGAGACCCTGAAGAGTAAGTATACCTACCCAGGGTCACACAGCTAATTGCAAATAACTATCCTCTGTTTTCTGGTTTGATTTTAGCGTTTTGTATAGCAGAGAAAACCACTAATAATAATAAAAGAGCATTTATTGAGCTAATGCTTATCATGATAATTTTTAATAACATGCTTTATTTTAAGGTGTGTATAAAAAATGTTTCCAGTCAAGAGATACTTTATGCTCATATAGCCACCATTTAAGCAATAGAATGTTGTTGGCACCCCAAAAGGCCTAGGTCCCCTTTCTACCATGTGTCACTACCTCCTTCACCACCTTTCATACCTCCACAGGTAACAGTATCCTGACCTTTATTGCAATTATCTTTTTTTATTTATAAATATATGTAGCCCTAAATGTTAGAGTTTTGCCTAATTTTTGAACTTTTTGGAAACCACGCCGTACTATGGATGCTTTCTTGTATATTGTCTTTCTTCAGTATCATATCTTTAAGACTCATCTGTGTCATGTACATATCTGGACTTTGCTCATTTTCATTATGTGGATATGTTACTATGCATTCTGTTATTGGTAGACATTGGGGTTGTTTTCAGCTTGCTTCTATTATGATAGGTGCTTCTGTGAATCTTCTTGTGCATATATAGCTTGATGTACATATGCAAGAGTTCCTTTCAGTATATACATAGACATGAAATAGATAGGTCATGGGTTAAGCATAATTTCAGTTTTACTAGATTGAACCAAATTGCTTTTAATGATTGTAACTGTTTACGTGCCCACCAGTGATGTATGGCTATTGTTCCTCTAACATTTGGTAAGGCCAGTGTTCTAAAGTTTTTGCCAATCTTATGAGTGTGTAGTAGCTTCTCATTTTGTTTTAATTATTATGTTTATTAATGTGACTTAACACTTTTTAAAATACTTTTATTAGCCACTTAGATGTTCTTTTTGTTGAATTATGTATTAACATCTCTTAGCCATTTTTCTTTTAGCTTTTTGACTTTTTTCTTACTGGTTTCTAGGAGTTCTTTATGTATTCTGGGTCTGAGCCATTTGGGAATTGTATAATTACAAATATATTGTCTTTTCACTCTTTTTATACTGTGTTTTGGTAAATGGAATTTTAGATTTTAATGTCGTTGAATTTCTTAGTCCTTTTTTTTTCCAGGGTTAATGTTTTTTTGTGTTACAACATTCATTCTTACCTCTCTCATATTCTCTCATGTTACCTTCTAAAAGTTTGCAGTTTTATCTTTTATGTTTGTATTTAATCTACCTGTAATTGATTTTTGTATTTGGTGTGAGCTATGGGTCTAATTTCATTTTTTCCTCCTATATGGCTGCCTGGATTATTGCACATTTATTGTCTCAGCACCATTCACTGAAAATGCCTGTATAAAACTGCGTTGGAGTGCTACCTCTATCATATATCACTTGTGCACCTATGTGAAAATATATTTCTATGCTTTAAATTCTTTTCTGTTGGTTTATACGTCTCTCTGCCAGTTCCACACGGTCTATCAATGTTGCTTTCTTTACACGAAGTCTAACTGGTAGAGCAGGTTTTTCTGCTGTGTTCTTCAAGAATACTTTATCATTTTTCCCCTTAGCATTAACATGTAATTTCAGAATCAGCTTTATGAATCACACAAAAAAACTTCTTCAGATTTTTACTGAAATTACATTAACTCATAAGTCAAATTTTGAGAATTAACATCTATGCAATACTTTTATCCTGTGAACATAGTGTATGTCTCCTTTTATTTAGGATTTTGCTATCTTGCTCTATAAAATACAGACTGTAATTGAGACAGTGATATATAGATATTTATAAATCTACATGTTTGGTTCAGTTGTACACAAAAAGTCAAATAATTAGTATAAATGCACCCAGGTCTTAGAAGTTCTGATACTCTGCAACACATAATTTCTTACTATTAAGGTAACTTGTACTCTTTATTGTTCACAGGAACATAGCAACCTGTTGTTAATTAATTCTTTTTTATGTCTCTCTGCACTGTCATAAAATCAATTAAACATTACAGATTAAGTCACACACATGAAGTATTGGAAGATGAGAAAATATGTAGAAAATATTTGCCAGGTAATATTATCATGCAAGTTCATGCAAGAAATAAATTTTTTTTCTTTTAAAAGTGACTTTCAAAAATACTTAAATTCTTGGTCTATTTTTTGTTATATGGTATTGTATGGGGATGTTTTAAAGAAATATCTAAAGATACGGATATAAAATCTAATTATTTTATGATGATGGCACTTTTTAATGATGCTCGGATCACATACTTCAAAGGTTAAAGAATAAAAAAAAAAAAAAAGGTTAAAGAATAAAAACCTAGTATTTTCCTTGTCTATAAATAATTTCTTGAGTGAAAATATTTCTACTTTTTTTTTTTAACCTCCACAGGCTTTTAACTCTAGGAATATTTTATTCACCTGGCAAAGTGACCTTTTTTTTCTCCTGATATTCAGTAAAACCTCTCTCTTCTTCTCTTTCCTGTGCCATAGCTTTTCTTCCATCATGTAAAAGCTGACTTCTGGCTCTGTCCTAAATTCCACCTCATTCCACACCCTTGTTTAGACTGTTCATCTGGATGTATTGTAGTAAATCTGAGAGCTTCACAATTATTCATTAGATTATGAAGAAAGAAAGCATTATGAATTACCACCGCCACCATCCTGATCCCCATCAGTAGCATCAGTACAACCACCTTCCTCACCATCTTTGCCTGTATTGAGCACTTACTGTATGGCGTGCATTGCTAAACACTCCCTTCAGACTAGCTCCTCAAAGCAGTCATCCTCTGAAGTTGTCAATGTTTTAGTCTCTGAGAATTCAAGAAACTTGTTGGAAGCTACCCAACTATTATGTAGATTTAAATTTAGGTGTATCTAACTTCCCATCTCATGCTTTTAGTTGTTTATTGTTCCTTCTGGAATGCATCCCAATTCATACACACTATTTTAATTCAAAGTTACAGAAGAAACAAAAGTTTTTAATAAATAAAATGTACACTTTAATTCAGTGAATTTTATTTTATTTTTTTTTAAGATTTTATTTATTTATTCATGAGAGACAGAGAGAGAGAGGAAGAGACATAGGCAGAAGGAGAAGAAGGCTCCATGCAGGGAGCCCAGTGTGGGATTTGATTCTGGGACTATGGGATCACACGCTGAGCCAAAGGCAGACACCTAATAATCACTGAGCCACCCAGGTGACCCTAACGGTGAATTTTAAAATAAGCCTTATCTGGCAAACCAACTGATGAAGCAATGGTATAATATATGCTTTATTTCACACTTAGGCTAATTTATGATTCATTTTTCTGTAGCCATTTATGAAGCCATTATGGCTTCTGAAACAGTACTGCTAATTGTTGAATGAGGTTCATCTTTGGTGAACAATGTTTGACTAGCAAGACATTATAAAATTGATTATTATTTAGATAAGACTAGTTCATAAGTCAGTTTCTCATATCCTGAATAAGTTTCTAATTCAAGTTTCTTGATAAAGGATATAAACTGATATAAACCTAATGTGAAAGAGTGCATATCTATAAGTGTATTTAGGTTGGACATTTTGAGTTTCAGTGGATATAACATAAGTTAGTTTCTATAGCATTGTTCAACAGAGACTTGTCTTTAGTAACTGTTGTTGGAAAAACTAGGATTCAGGACAGTAGAAAGTAATGCAGAGGCTTGTAATCTATAGTGACATTCTTTTTCGACATTGTTTGGTGGTGTAAAGTTTTGTTAATTTACCAACATTGCTCTAAAGTTATCATTGTCAATAATATTAAAGAAGTTTTATTTTCATGCCTCCATTAATTCTTTAAAGAGGAAGCTTATAAATTCAAATAAATATTTGTTTTATTGAATTATGAGAGATTATTATATTTCAGTATTATTTTCAATTTTAGGAAAATTCTGTAAATTCAGAAATTTTTAAAGAATAATCATGACTAAGAACAAGGAGATCGAAAGATTACTTCAATTCTTTGATCCCATGAATTTTTGTGTTTGTACTTTGCTTTTGGATATATTTCCATACCCACAGTTCCATTGACTTCAGATATGGCTAAATTGGGAGTTTTGTGAAAGACAAACTGGCAGATTAGATGTTTTTCTTAACAAGATAAATCAGTGATCAAGATATTTGGCTAAATTTGTGAGTTAGTAGAATTTTAATTTTGTATCATTATTTGGAGTTGCTAAAATTTGAAATTTGTAAGTGCTTAATTTTCAGGCTTATCAATTGTGTATTTGCAATTTTAACATGAAAGTTTTTGTATTTTGGAGAATTAACACCTAACTTATTTCTCATTTTGATGTATAAATTTTAAACCAAAGCTATTCTAGAAGTGGTGGGGTTTTTTTGGAAATAGGTTTTCCCAGAGAAGTTCCGTTATGAAATGACATTTCTCAGGCCAACTCAGAAAAAAAAAAAAAGAAAAGTAACTTGAACAATCACGTATTTAGGAAGTAACACTAATATTACCATTTTATCTATAACTAATGCCTGTTTCACTTTTATTTTCATCAAATTTTCTGTGTTTCAACATTAGTCCTGAAATCTCTATGAAAGAATTTTGTAGGCTTCAGAGTGTGGCAGTGCCGGATTAAGGCATGGATACTGATGTTTGTGAGTAACTTTCATACTGTGTAGAAGAAGACCCTTCCTTCTATGTCATTGTTTTAAAACCATGTTCAGAAGAACCCTACAATTCTTGAGAGGTGCCTCAGTCTTGCTTTCCAGAAGACTAGCATTGTTTTTATTTGTTTCATGTTTTGAAGTTTGCCTAACCTTTAATTATTAGCTTGGTGATAAGAGTTCTGCTCTTGAATAAGACTTTATAGATTCATTTGTCTGCTCCACCATGACTGATTTTAGAACCTTGAGTTAGTTACTTCACCTTCTGTGCTTTTGTTCTGTCTTGAGTACAATTGGAGCTCATAATAGTACTTACTTCATAGGGTCTTTGTGAGTATTAAAAGTGACAGTACGTGCACATTATCTGGTAGGGCACTTAGCGTCCAGTAAGTACATGAAACTTTGAACATAAGTGCCTAAGTCTTTGTTAGAACTGGCAACTGTCTGATGCCAAAGTTAGACTCTTACCACTATTAGATCATATTGTTGAATTAAACTGAGGGAATGAAAGGAATGAAGGGGATTGAAAGATTAAGGCTAGAGGAAAAGATTTAGTGCCTCTCTTTCAGAGGTCTGCTCATAGGCTTAGATGATGAATCTTGCTTGTGGAAGGTCATAGAAGAAAGGCTGCTGAAGAAAGGAGGGTTTTTATGTGTGTCTTCCAGTGGTGAAGACTTTAGGATACTACTAAAAGGGAGTTTATTTCAGCCTATTCTAGACAAGAATTGTTTCAGGATGCCTGGAAAATAGATTGCTTTTCCTAGAAACCTATAAGGAGGCTGATCAAGTGATTAGAAGGTCTTGTGATTCTTAATAATTGAGAAACACAGTAATTTTATTTAGTAATGAAACTTGGCTTAAAATAGCCTGAGTACAGATAACAAGTAGTCACCATCAAATTATAAAGATAAAACATTTGTGAGGCCTGGAGGTATGAATTAAAGTTTTAATTTTGAGGTCTTTTTTTAGTTTATTTTGTTTGACAAATGAATTGACTATATTATAGTAAATTATTTAAAAATGCTTACATTATATTATGCAGGGAAGCCATGGCATGTTATTGCCTTCCATATTTACTTGTTTTGTGGCCCTAAAAGCCGTTACTAAACTACTGTACATGCTATGTCATCCAGATTTTTAATGACACGTCACTTAAAAACAGCTAAAGTTTTGCTAGGAAGGAAATATTTGAAAAAGCCCTTTTTAAAGGCGATCAGTTTCAGACTGTTAACTAGGTATTCTTGTGTGTTAAATATATATTTAAGATTTAATAGGAGAGAAGGAAGGCATTATAACAAAAGAGTTTCCAGGAATTCAAATTTTAGCCAATTCAGAGGGTCAATGGAAAAGATCTGATGCTAAATCTAGAAACAAGAATTGGAAGAGTTGGCTGTTTATAAAATGGGAGTTATATTATAGCCTCACAATCCATACCAGTAGAATTCTAAACCAACCACTGATTTTCCTGTTCCTAAAGAAGTTACATCAAGAATAGTCAAACGACTTAAACCCAAAGAGAACTAGCTTCCAAAAAGTTCAAAATTACTGAAGTGTTCTTTGAGTCAGCATGGCTTTTCATATTTGGAAATTAAGTTTCTGTGTAATAATTATATATCACTATTATAATAATTATATGATACATTAATTGTATTATGACATATAATTATAGTTATTATATATTATATGTAACTTAGGATTGATTGCTAAAAGATAGGTTTTAACACCATTAGGTCCATCTATAAGATGTTTATAGGTGAGGAAGAACTGAGAAATGAAATAACTTGATTAAGATTAATTGATTAGCTATTATCAGGTTTGATATAATAATCCTGGTCTTTCAACAGACTCTCATACTTTAGTCAGGTATTAATTTTTTCTTTTATTGGAATGGTTATTTTTGCCTTGGATTTTCTTGAATTTTTCTTTAAGACAAGGCACTTTCTGACATTATTTATTATGATGCCTGTGATTTCTCGAGAAGATGGATCAACAGTATTTCTTTTTGTTTTTGCTCACTTACCTACTGAATCAAGAGTGGTGAAGGTAAGATAGCACAAAAGCATAATAGACCCTGTGAGATCACATTAACATGCTCTAATAACATGCATATATCGATGGTATGACAGATCTTAGTTACTTACACTTTTAAATATATCTGGTCCTGGAGAGATGATTTGTGAAGGACATTATGAAGTCTTCTAACCTTTGGTAAATTTCAGAATCTGAGTTTTTTATATAGCCATGTGGGTCACAGTAAGAAGTGAAACTCTTCTCTGAAATAGCAAACTTCTTTTTTATTTTTTAAAATATTATTTTATTTTTTTACAAACTTCTTTTTTTAAAAATCAAATTTGTTCCGGGGTGCCTGGGTGGCACAATAGGTTAAGCCTTGACTCTTAGCTTCAGCTCATGTTGAGATCTCAGTGTTGTGAGATTGAGCCCTTCATGGGGCTCTGCAGTCAGCGCAGAGTCTGTTTGAGATTCTCTCGCCTTCTTCTTCTGCCCCTGCCTCCTGCTCACTCTCTCTCAAATAAATAAAATAAATCTTAAAAAAAGAAAAGAAATAGAATCAAATTTGTTCCAATAAGCAAAATTCATTATGAACTTTGCATGTTTCCCAAAGTTGTTTTTGTTGTAATCAGAGATTTATTATCAAATTCTCCAGTTATAGACTTGAGTGCTGAAAGCAGTAGCTGGCTGTACTCTGTTTTCTAGTTGACCTGATGTCATATCAAAGCTGTTAGTAATTACAGTTAATCAACATTATGAATTATTCTTACAGTTATGTAATCATAGGCTTTCTTTTTATCATTATACATCTTTCTGTAACCATTTGTCTCCATCTCTTTCCCTCCCTGCATCTATTTTCCATGTTTTACTAAAGTTGGTAGAAATGCAGAGTGATTTTAAAGTATGATTATTTCTAAAACATTATTAGTTAAATATGCTGTAAAGAATGCTTTCCAAAACTAAATACATTCTGTAGTAAATCTTTTACAATGCCAACTTTGCTTTTCTCCCTTTCTCTTCCTCTCTCCCTCTTCCTCTTTTTGAGGATACAAGTTGTAGAGAATTCTTGGAACAAAATGCATTCAGAGTAGAAGGACCATATGTCTCATCATGGGGAGACTGCATAAGTAACAAAGGAAGAAGAGGACTGAGGGACAAATTTCCATTGTGAAGGGATGAGAGACTCACGTAACTTCAGAGGAGGTAGAAAAGGAGAAAGAACACCCGATTTTATTAAGTTGCTGTGTGTTAAGACATAGACACCACAACTTCATTCCACATGCTTATATATTTTATGAGTAAAAGCTGAAATTCTCATCTACCCACAAATCTTTAAATGTGATTCTGTAAAGAGTGTGGGCTAGGATATAGTTTCATGATTGTAAGATTACTTGAGATTCATTTAATTAAAATAGGAATCAAAAGGTCAGAATGTTGACATTTGATTTTCTTTTGTCTTTCTTATGTCAGACTCTGTGTCAGTCATCAGGTCTTTCTCAGCTAAACGTGTGTGTATGTGCACGTGTGCATACAGTCATACACCTGTCAATTTATATTAAGAGATAATGGAAGACTAAACCATAAAATTAAATTAAAAAAACCTGTCAGTTCTCCAAGTGATTAATTATTTTCACTTTCACTACAATGCATGAAGGTTTCATTTGTTCCATATTCTCTCCATTTGGTGGTGTTAGTCTTTTTGATTTTAACTGTTTTAGCAAGTGTGAAATGTTATCTCATTGTGATTTTAATTTTCATTAAGTCTTATGAGCACTTTTACGTGCACCTATTTGCCTTTCTTATATTTTCTTTTGTGAGGTGTCTTTTCATTCTTATGCCCACTGGGAAGGCGTTATTAGTCTTTTTACTTACAATTTGTAGAATTCGCATGTATTTTGGATATATTTTCAATATCAGATATATGTGTAAGTATCCTCTTTATTTAACAATAACAATAACCAAAGGATATTATGTATGAAAGATACTGATACATTTAATATTTTTTTGAAAAAGGATTTATTTATTTATTTATTTGAGAGAGAGAGCATGAGCGGGGTGGGAGGGTGGTGCAGAAGTAGAGGGAGAGTAAGAATCTCAAGCAAACTCCCTGCTGAGCTTGGAGCTGATGTGGGGCCTGATCTCATGACCCTGAGATCATGACCTAAGCTGAAATCAAAAGTTGGATGCTGGGATCCCTGGGTGGCGCAGCGGTTTGGCGCCTGCCTTTGGCCCAGGGCGCGATCCTGGAGACCCGGGATCGAATCCCACATCGGGCTCCCGGTGATGCTTACCCAACTGAGCCATTGAGCTTCCCAATGCCTTTAATACTTCTAAACTGGCAATTTTGGAAGGAAATTAACTAGTAGTTAAAACATAGACTTTAAATTTTAAATTTAAAACAAAATTATATTCTGTTATTCTGTTTTTTGGTTTCAGGTGCAGTTAAAAACTAGCATTTCTAGTCAGTATGTAATTCGGACGCAACCAACTAATAGGTGCCTTTCTACACTGGAATGTGCAGCTGCTGCTCTTTCCATTTTGGAGAAAAATAATTACATACAAGAGGTATGTCTTTGGAAGGTTATATATTTTTTGAAAGTAAGCAGTTTGGTTAGATTTTATCTAGAAAATTTAGAAATGTGTAATTTATGAGATTTGCAACTCAGGTGTCAAATTGAATGTATCTGTGATAGAAATTTGCGTGCATTTATAACCTTCTTTCCCCCCTCTGGTGTTTTTCTGTGTTAGTTTAGCATCCAGATTGCATTATTTAAATATTCATTCTAAGCTGTGCAAACAGCATTTGTAATAAGCTAAATTGCTTTTAAGTAGTACAACATTAAATACAGGGTTTTTTTGGTTAGATTTTTCTTTAATTATTTTGTATATTTCTTTTAGCATTTTGTTTTCTTATACACAACTTTTTTCTTTTATAATTAAAAGAATATTTTACAGCAACTCTTTTTTCTATTGGTGCTTTTATTTAAGAAGGTGTACCAACTTTCTGTTTATCTTATTCACTGCTTGCTTAGTTAGAGTAGAAGAAAGATAATTTTTTGAGGAAAAAAACACCTGCAGAATATGAAAAGGTTATAACCTGCAATCATCATTTTATTTAATTTCCATAAAAGCCTGATGATTTCATATATAATTAATAATCATAAGTAAAGAATAATGTTCATCGAGCTCACAAACAACACCTCCATCTTTTGGAACATGTAGGAAACTTTGCACTTAAGGCAAAAGAAAAAAAAAAAGAATAGCAAAATAAGATAAATTATTAGACTATTTTAATCACTGAAGATTTTTGATAAATATAACTCAAGAAGAAAAGTCAGAGGATAATAAGCATAGCTAAATGGGGTTTTAGGACTCTTCTTTCTGACACATACAATACACACATACACAGAGTACTCATTCCTGCCTCCTCTGTCTCTCTCTGTCTCTCTTTTTCTCTCTCTCTCTCATGATACACTATGGGTACTATTACAAGAGTGTGCCTTACCCATGAAGGAAATTTCAGTAATGAATAAAAGCTCAGATCAGAGAAACTGGATAAGTTACCAAGAAAAAGAACAGAAGATGTCCAGAGCAAGGAGAGTTAAAGAATGCCAGGAGCAAGTCTTGAATTGCCTTTTGCCTCTTCTCTACCCTAAGCTATGGGAAATGTCAGAGTTGGAGGCTTTTCTTCTTTTGAAAAGAAGTAGGCTTTCATGAGTAGGCTTTTTTTGTGTGTGTATCTGTGTAAGTAAGTAGACTTTATTTTGTGTCTAGGCAATTTCTCTGTCTATTCTCTCTCCTTTGAGAAAGAAAAAAATTTCATGAGGAACCATACATCTTTTTCTAAATGACCAGAGAGTGTTTTCAACTTTTCTCCCTCCACTCTAACTTTAGCACCTGCTCCCATATACCTAGCCATCAACATAGCACTTTATATACCCCTATACTTGTTTTTCCATTTTGTTTATATATTCTTGAAAAAATAACGTACTCTTTTTAGGTATCTTAAAGATGAAGCTGAGTGCTATTATTTAAATTCGCTTTCTGTACAGTCTCTGTATTTTCCATTTTGTTGATTTAAAACTCTATGATCAGCCAACATCAGACCAAGGACCCATTAAATGTTCAGATCTTGAGGGAAATATGTAATATTCTTTGGCTGTGGATTTGAAACTTTATTTCTTCTCCTCCTTTTGGGTTCTGAAAAGAATTGTCTATGGACTTATATCTCTTATTTCTACATTGGAATTAGGTCTTTACTTCAATTCTAAATAGAAACTTTAATATTGGTAGTGGTAGTGATTTAATAATGTTGTAATATAGTAGGGCTAGGGTTTTTGATCATTTTTTACTGCTACTGCCAGTGCTGCTACTGCTCCTCCCTTCCTAGTTTCATAAGATGTATGATTCTGATATTAGTTAAGGTACAGTTACAGCAGGAAGCTTACCTTAAGTTCTGAGTACAATATCTAACAACAAGCAAAGTTCAAGATACAGAATGGCGACAGGATCCGTCCTGTCTTCAGCTTTTGTTATTGTCTGTGGATCAAATTGTACATGAAATCCCAAAGTGATAGCCAGGTCCTGCAGTTCTCTTTCTGTTTGCTTTGATCACCAGGAGTAGTCATACTTCAGTGGCCAGGAGTGGAAAAAGGGTGTTTGACAATCAGATGTGTGATTTGGGAGGTGCTGATAAGATTATTGGCTGGAGCAAAAGCAGAAGAAATGCATAATGGAACATCCCAAGTTGCTTATTATTACAGCTGGCAAAAAAAAAAAAAAAAAAAAATTAGCTTTCCCAGTAGGGGAATCCCAAGTTTAGCCTGTTCAGATCTGGCTACAATTTAAAAAATATATATATCAGTTCATTCCTCTGAGAAATGCAGTTACCATCTGTTCTGAACATAGGTGTGTTCCCTTTCATGGAGAGGAAGACTGTGACCTATATTTTCCCCCCAGTAACCTTTAATTAGGGGCCTCCTAATGAAATATTAAGACAATGGGGCAGAGTAGTAATTTTTCAGTTGGCTTTATTCTGCTGAATAAAGGTAAGTAGGGCTCCTCAAAATAAAGAACTTGGCATGGAATAGCCTTCTTAGTCTGTTGTTTCATCCTCGTCCTTTATTCCTGAGCAGTTCTTAAGACACTCACAGTAGCTCTGGGTGAGCTTTGAAGCAGGTTTGAATGAAACCTCCATCACTTATCATCATCACTTTTTGCCCCTGAGCAAGTCATATAATCTCCTTGTGCTTGTTAATTTATCTACAATGTATCAAGAACAGTTACCTCTTAGTACTGTTGTGAGAATGGAGTAGAGTAATGTGTGTTAATTGCCAAACACCAGGAGCTCCAGAAGCATTAATCCTTGTGTTGTTGTTCCTTGCCGGTCCCCATTCCCCCCAGATTCTTGCCAATACATTGACCAAAATTCTGAACTGAAGGTTGGTAATTTACATTCACCTATTGTAATATTTACCAGGGCTTTTTCACACCTTGGAAGTCTTGAACTTGGGAATCTTTTTTAAAATGGAATTTTTTCTGCTTAAGTTACCTTATGAGCCTGTATAGCTAAACAGGGTTAAGCTGTGTGTATAGTCTATGTGCCTTAACTCTGCTCAACAATAGTAGCTGGTCAGTAAGGATCCCTGGAGAACTCTCATTTTATACCTGCAGACAGAAGGATTTACAAAATACTGATTTCCCTTCAGATAAACTTTTAGAAATGAACTTGTTTTGAAAGTGGAGGATTTTCTTTGTTCCTCTGAACAAGTCTATTTCTCCTATAGCTTCTCATTGCCTCAGATCTGTTAGTTCATACAGAAGCCTTGTTGTTTATTATCAGGTATTGTGCTAAACATATTAAATGCATCCACTTACTATAACCTAATAATGACCCTGTAAGCTTGACATCAGTTTCCTCATTTTACAGATGAATAAAATGGCAAGGAGAGGTTGTATGATTTACCTGGGAACACATAGCTAGTAATGATTATACCAGTCAGTGTTGGCTAGATCTGGCTGCAGTAACTTAACACTCCAAAGTCAGAATGGCATAACACAACACACAACCGAGCTGTGTGCCTCTGTCACACTTTGTGTCCATTGGGACTGCCAGGGGGCTTGTGCTTGCCGCAGTCAGTTAGGGGCCAGGCTGATGGAGGCACCATCTAGATATGTCATTCTCCTTTCATCAAGGAAGGCATAAGGGGAGTTGTGAATCATACATTCTTTTAAAGCTTCTGCCCAGGGGTAACACACAGTATTCATGTCCATATTTCACTAACCGCAGAAAGTTATATGGCCTTATCTAACTTCAAAGATGGAGGACTGGTGTATTTGTGAACAGCGCTACTGACTATCACAGAGATGGAGTGGGGATCTAATTCAGAACTTTCTCCAAATCTCATTCTCTTAATTCCTTCAGAAAAATGATAGAATCTTATTTTCAGAAGGTAAACTTAACAATAGGAATATTAGCGTTCTGTCCCTCAGGAATCTAATAAACATGGTGAATAGTGATAGAACCTTCAGTTGTCTCAGTCTGTATATAGTCCTAGATATGTTTTCTAGGGATGAGGTTTCAGGATCCAGTCATTCTATGCTGACTCTGTAAAGAATTATATAGTCATTTCCACTTTCCCTCTTTTATTTGATGAGATGAAGGCATTAAAAGAAATCATGATAGCAAATATAAGGGGTTTCTACAGTAGTGGCACGCAGAGCTTTTCAGAGTGTTTGTCTCTTTCCCTTTGATGTGTGTCAGAGATTACATTTGGTTGCATGTAACAGAGCTGTTACTGCAGTGCTTGAATCATGTATATACTGGCTTCTTTTTCTCCTGCATGTAAGAAATGCTGAGGTGACCAGTCCAGGGCTGGGGATCTCTTTTGTCTTTCTGTCCATCATCGGACGTATTTGACTTTGATCTTTACGTTTATTGCACTGTAATCACAAGATGGCTGTCCCACGTCTAACCGTCTTTTCCAGGCAAGAACAAAGTGCTGGTATCATGACCTGAGCCGAAGGCAGACGCTTACCCGAGTGAGCCACCTAGGCGCCCCTTTTCCCTTTATTTCTAAAAAAGTTTGCTTACTCAAGTTTGCTATTATTATTTGAAAGATTTACAGCAGGGAAAGAATCTGACTTAAAATATATTTTAAACATGTGAGAGGGTGTTGTGTTTTTTTTTTTTTAATCTTTGAATTTGAAAAACTTGAGGTCAGGCATGTGCTCTAGTTGTTTTGTAAGCTTCACCATTCTTTGTTATCATATGGGTCCGCCCAGTTTATGTGGTTATGTTATATGACTGGTCTTGTAGGTATTTGGCTTTAGACAGGTACGTAGGTAGTTAGAATTATTTCAAATGCACCAAAACTGAGATATTTAACTTGTATGTGGTCCCTGGACCAATGTGTGAGAGTTAATAAGCCTCTCACCCGTTGCTGCCATTGTCTGATTGTTCTCAGGCAGCAGAAGCTTCATCAGTCTGTGACGGAAACTGAATTAAGAGGGTAGCTCAGTCCATTGATAGTCTGATTCTTGATATTGGCTCAGGTCATGATCTCAGAGTCATGGGATAGAGTTGAGTTCGACGTTGGGCTCTGCACTCAGTGGGGAGTCTACTTGTTTCCTCCTCTCCATCCCTTCCCCCACTTGTGTGCATGCACAAGTGTGGTCTCTCTCTCTCAAATAAATGAATAAAATCTTTAAAAAAAAAGAAACCAAATTAACTAATTTATATCTAAAGATCTCTTTTACTCTGTTACAGATTAAATTATTATAATGTAACAGTTTTTTGAGGTGTTTGAATATATTAATGTATAAAAGTATATTTGGACTTCATCATCTATATGGAAAATTAGCTACTTTTGTCTTTTTACTGGAATTCCATAGTGCTATGTAAAATATGAATTAAAAGAAATTATATATCTAGAAATCATCATATATTTAGTAGAATGTCTATTACTATTCATAGTTAAAAGCCAATAATGGTAAAGAGAAACGTAACAGTCCCTGTTTCTGAAGAAAAAGCTAGATATACAATATCATGATTCGTTACAGACACTATTTTAGTATCTTTTTTTATCTTCACAGACTTTGCTTCGTCCTCTTCAAGCTTTATGCTCTTTCCAGCTTCAGCATGGTGCTCAAATTCGCCTCAGCAAGGAACATCTTCTGAAGAATGGATTATATCCTAAGCCAATGCCAAAGAACAAACGCAAACTCAGGAAAATGGAGCTGTTAATGAACAGTGTTAAAATTTAGTACAGTTGTTCCGTGGTGCTAGTTATGGCGTCTTTCACTGACAAGACGAGGTTAAGTTTTCCAGAAATTTAAGTCTGTGAGTTTTTGACTGTCTAAAGAATGAGAGTTGCATACTAAACTTGCCCAGAAAGAAGTAAACCAAATAGTCATAAAAAAACAACAAAAAAATTTCACTGACTCCATAAAAAGCAAGGTTTTATAGTTTATTTGTTTTAAAAAAATGTGCCTCTAATACATTTTTTCAGATCCATTGTTTGAAATGTGATTAGTTATTGAGAGAGGTTAGAAGTTTGTCTTTATAAAATGGAAAGAAATTATTGTATCTGATGGGGGCAGTATTGTTTTCATTAATGTTTATAGATAGATATAGACCTATAATAGAGGGTATTTACATCAGTATGCAATCTTGCACATAAAGTTTATAGTTTGCAATAAGTAACAAAAATAATGATCATCAAGTAGTTTAGATTGAATTAATTTATTTCATAGAAAAACAGATTAAGGAGACTATATTCTTTAGGGACTAAATTTGAATTCAACTATTATGATTTAAGTGTTCTTTTTTTTTTTTTTTTTTGATTTAAGTGTTCTATTAATTGCCTGAATTTTTTGGTATTAAGGTATAATTGGAATATAAGATTTTATTAGTTTCAGGTGTTTACCATAATGATTCAATATTTAAATACATTGCAAAATAATCACCACATTATAAGTCTAGTTAACGTCCCTCACCGTACATATTTACAAAATTTTTTTCTGGTGATGAGAACTTTTAAGATCGACTTTCTTACACTTTCCCATATGCAGTATTTGCAATTTTACAGAATTATTAACTGTAGTCACCATGCTTTATATTAATATCCCCATGACTTTATAACTGGTAGTTTCTTTTGACCCCATTCACCCACTTTGCCCACCAAACACCCTCTGCCTCTGGCAAACACCAGTCTATACTCTGTTTCTATGAGTTTTTTTTTTTTAAAGATTCCACATATAAATGATATCAAATCATATTTATCTTTTTGTGACTTATTTCACTGAGTATTAATGTCCTCCAGGTCCATCCATTTTGTCACAAATGGCAAGATTTCATTCTTTTCTATGGCTGAATAATAATCCATTGTGTATATGTATACACACTGCATTTTCTTTTTTCATCCATTGATGGCTGTTTAGGTTATTTCTATATCTTGGCTATTGTAAATAATGCTGCAGTGAGCACAGAGGTGCATCTTCAAAGTAGTCTTTTTGTTTTCCTTGGCTAAATATCCAGAAGTGGAATTACCAGATCATATAATAGTTCTATTTTTAACTTTTTGAGGAATCTCCATACTGCTTTCCACTGTGGCTGCACCACTTTGCATTCCCCCCAGCAGTGCACGAGGGTTCCCCTTTCTCCACATTTTCTGTGACAGCCCTTGTTATTACTTGTCTTTTTGATACTAGCCATTCTGACAGGTGTGAGATGACAGCTCATGGTGGTTTTGATTTGTATTTCCTTGATGACAAGTGATGTTGAGCATCTTCTCACATACCTCTTGGCCATCTGTATGTCTTCTTTAGAAAAATGTCTATTCGGATCCTTGGCACATTTTTTTTTCCCATTTTTAAATCAAATTGTTTTTTGTTTTTTGTTTTTCTTTTGCTGTTATACGAGTTCTATATATATTTTTGTTATTAACCCCTCATCAGATATCAGAACATGCAAATATTTTCTCCCATTCCATAGGTTGCCTTTTCATTTTGTTGATTTCCTTTGATGTGCAGAAGCTTTTTAGTTTGATGTAGTCCCATCTATTTATTTTTACTTTTCTTGCTTATGCTTTTGATGCCTGATATGAAAAATCATTGCTAAGACTGATTTTTTTCTAGTTTTATGAGTTTCACATCTTACATTCAAATCTTTAATCCATTTTGAGTTAATTTTTGTGTGTGGTGTTAAATAGTGGTCTAGTTTCATTCTTCTGCATGTGGATGTAGCTTTTCCCAATATCATTTATTGAAAACTATCCTTTCCCCCCTGTATATTCTTGGCTCCTTTGTCATAAATCATAATTCAATTGATCATGTATGTGTGGCTTTATTTTTGAGCTCTATTGTATAGTTCCATGGATATATTCATGTGTTTTAATGCCAATAACCATACTATTTTGATAGCTATAGCTTTGCTATGTACTTTGAAATTAGGGGGCGTGATGCTTCTCTCTGTTTCTCTTTCTCAAGATTTCTTTGGCTCTCTGGGGTCTTTCGTGGCTTCTTAAAAATTGTTTATTCTCTATCTATGAAAAATGCCATTAGAATTTTGATATGGATTGCAATGAACCTGGAGATTGCTTTGAGTAGTAGCCCTAATTTTGAAAGAGGTGCATATAATTTTGACATAGCATACATTTTTATTTGTAATACTCTGGGTAAGTTTGGATTTTTCAATACTCATCTAATAGGTTTATTGACTATGATAAACTATCCTTTTGAAGTTTTTACATGGAAATAACTGAGCTAGAATATAATACAACTATAATTTCAAGAACATATTTTTCTAACTAGGGTTATTTAAATCTTTTTTTGGTGGCAAAAAGTCAATTGCAGAGATTAAATTTCTCCCACCTTCTTGGGAAAATATTTACTGACATTTTATATAGTATTAGAGACATGTATGTAATATATATTTATATCTAACTTAAATCTACTGCAGTTGTATACACATCTTGGCAAGAAGGGACTTGGTTTTGTTCTTTATTTATGACTTCTAGAGTTTTCTGTATCCAGTTTTAAGTTGTAAGGAAAAACTAAACATATGATTTAAAAGTAAACTTGTTACATATATGTTTGTATGTGTGATAAATGAGTATATACCAGTGGTTATTTCTGACCATTTCCAAACTTTTTATTTCTATTATTGACCTGGATTAGACCCTTCTTAAAAACTTTAATGCTAGTCCTAATTGGAATGCTAATGAATGTTTGAGGGAACTCTGCAGAAAATATTTTAAAATACTAAACAGAAGTGAGATTTCTATCTTGTATTACTGACTTTTTTTGGATTTAAATACAGGTTAGCTCATTTATAATCTAAAACACCTATCAAATGACTATCAAGGTATAATAGAAAAGAAATAGTAATAATAATGTATAATGGTTTCCTAACAAATGGATTAAAATAATCTTACAGTAATTTTTTCAGTTTAATTAAAATTTGCAAATTTATTTTATCCATTATTATTGCATTTTAAAAAGGAAATCACTATATAATATACCATATAAATCTTTAAATTGTACTTTAATTTTTGTTGATTTTTTAAAGAATAATTACTATCTTTATCTTTTAGCTACAGCTATATAGGGTAATTTTTGAACACTTACAAAAGCTTAAAATTAGTATTTTTTGAAATGTATAAAAATTTTTAAAGAAAGTATATATAATTTTCCAAATTATTTTACTGACCTCTTAAATTATTTTATTAATTTTTTATTTTTACTGACCTCTTGACAAGGTGATTTCATTTACTCTTCTTCGGTATTCACTGCTTCTTTAGTCACTTGCTCTTATTAGGCATTTTTAGGAACTATTATCAATAGTATCAATAGTTTTAGTTATTAAAAATATTCAAAGTATGAAGATTTTAACTGAAAACTTGACCTGGCTTTTAAAGTTATTTTTATTTTTATGGTATTATTTGGCTTTTTAATTCAGATGCTTTATATTTGCTTGATTTGCCTGGGGTTGTTCCAGTTTTTGTGGATTTATTGCACACTCCAGCTACACTTTGATGTTGGGTAGATTGTTTTGTGAATTGGTATTTGAACCATGTAACTTAGAGGATAGTATTTCTTTATATACAAGGTGATCGTGGGTTTCGTCAGCCCAGTGTGTTGGGTTGAAAATCATCATGTAATGAGGTATTATTTTTAGTTTCTTGCATATGTGAGTATAAAGCATTGAGAGCTACAGTATACGATGCAAGTCATAGTGCTTGGCAGATTTCTCTGGGTTGGATTACAAGACTTTTTATGTGGAACATTAGAGTTAATATTAAGGAAAATTATATTTCCCTATTTTAAGACTCAAACCCAACTTTCCATGAACATTACAACATTAGGGGTTTGTCCCAAGATTTTGGAAGGTGCAAGCTTATTAGTGAATTATATGGAAGAGCATTTCTACAGTTTGCTCATCACATATTCCCTTTTATTGTCCAAATTGCCTGTTTAAAAAATGTGATTGTGTTGTTAAACAATCCTTTCCATTGAATGTTGATGAATTTCAGGGAAGTAAATTGTTGACCCTTGGATACAATTGTCATTGGTATAGAAGTAAAATTTACTGATGCCCTAAGTAAAAAAAAACTAGATTTGTCTTGGTGAACTCAAAAGTTTAATGTAATGAGCCTTTAACTATGTAGATTTATTCCTTAAAAATAGATATGAGTGGATGTCTTTATAGGTAAATAATACTGTGGTTTAGATGTAATGAAACTTTACATTTAATTGTATCCCATGGCATAGAATGAATCACTACCTCTTAATTTTTTCAATCTAAAATTTTGACTTACTGGATTTGCTTAGCATATTCTCCTCCCTTTTTCTTTTTCTTTTTCTTTTTCTTGTTCTTTTTCTTTTTCTTTTCTTCTTCTTTTTTTTGCTTTGTTGAGGTATCATTGACAAAAATTGTGAGACATTTAAAATGTACAACATAATGATTTGATACATATATGCATTATAAAAGGATTCTCCCTATCAAGTTAATTAACACATCCACCACCTCACATGATAATCTTTTTTTTCTATGTGTAATAACATTTAAATTCTACTGTCTTGGCAAATTTCAGTTATACAGTCCAGTGTTATCAGCTGTAGCCCCCATGTTCTCCCTTCTTTCTCCTCTTACTTTCTTCTTCCCAAGCTCTCTCCTCCCTCCCTCCTGACTCTGTCCTCTTTCCTTTTCTACTATGTTTATCCTGTCTACTAGTTTTTTTTTTTTTGTGTGTGTGTGTGTGTACCAATTATTTGTGCATCCCTGCATAAGTAGTTTTTTTTTTTATGAAAGATCCTGTAGTGGTCTTAACAGATTATAATTTTATATTTAAAATTCATGCAGGAAATCAGGCAGTGCGCTATGACTTACTCTATGCTGATGACTTGCCTCCCTTACTCTACTAAAAAAATGCACACTAGAGAAAGATGTAATTGTTTATTAGTCTTTAATAATTGCTCACTTGAATCAACAAATAAGAATTCTTTTTTTTTTCCTTTCTTTTTTTTTTTAATTAATTTTTATTGGTGTTCAATTTACCAACATACAGAAAAACAAATAAGAATTCTTTAAGAGGGACAGCTGGGTGGCTCAGCAGTTGAGCACCTGCCTTTTGCTCAAGGAGTGATTCCGTGGTCCCGGGATTGAGTCCCACATCAGGCTCCCTGCATGGAGCCTGCTTCTCCCTCTGCCTCTGAGAGTCTCTGCCTCTCTCTGTGTCTCTCATGAATAAATAAATAAAATTCTTAAAAAAAATTTTTTTAAGGAAACTTTTTAATACAGGATTTTTTAAAAAACTGAGGTAGATATCCTTTGAAAAGAAATTATAATTTACTTTTTTTTAAGGTATGTTAAGAAATTAAAACATTC
This sequence comes from Vulpes lagopus, assembly GCF_018345385.1. Lineage (NCBI taxonomy): Eukaryota > Metazoa > Chordata > Mammalia > Carnivora > Canidae > Vulpes > Vulpes lagopus. The sequence continues at coordinate 123,164,994 of NC_054830.1, forward strand.
TTATTTACTCACTTCTTTTAGTTGAGGTATAATTTAAATATAACATTAATTAGTTTCAGGTGTACAGCATAATGATTTGATTGATATTTGTGTACACCATGAAGTGATCACCACAATAAGCCTATTATTATTTATCATATGAAGTTACAAAAATTTTTTTCTTTAATGACAACTTTAAGATCTACTCTCAACAACATTCAAATATGCAATATAGTATTTTTGACTATAGTCACTATGCTATACACTTACCTCTCATGACTTATTTTATAACTGGAAGTTTGTATCTCTTGAACCCTGTCACTCATTTTGCCTACTTCTCATCCTTCTCCCCTTTGGCAACTACCATTCTGTTCTGCATGTGTTTATTTTGTTTTTAATTTTTATATTCCATATATAAGTGATAGCATGTGATATTTGTCTTTCTTGGTTTGGTTTATTTCATGTAGCCTACTACCTCAAGGTCCACTTATGTTATTGCAAATGACAAGGTTTTATTCTTTTTTATGACTGAGTAGTACTCCATTGTACAAGTATACCACATCTTCTTTATCCATTGATCCATTGGTGGACTCTTGGGTTGTTTCCATATCTTGGCTATTGTAGATAATGCTGTAGTGAACATAGGGGTGCATAAATGTTTTCAAATTAGTGTTTTTGGGATGCCTGGGTGGCTCAGTGGTTGAGTGTCTGCCTTTGGCCCAGGGCATGATCCTGGAATCTGGGATTGAGTCCTGCATTGGGTTTCCTGTGGGAAGCCTGCTTCTCCCTTGGCCTGTGTCTCTGCGTCTCTTTTTCTCTCTGTGTTTCTCATGAATGAATAAATAAAATCTTTAGAAAAAAATCCCAAATTAATGTTTTTGTGTTTTGCAGGTAAATATCCAGAAGTGGAATTTCTGGATTATATGGTAGTTTTAATTTTTTTTGAGGAATCTCAAAGTACATTTACTTCAGGATTCTTTTTCATGCTAATAGCATTTACTCATTTCTGTCTCCAAATATGTTATTTACAAGGTAAAAAATTCTTACTACATTTTTATGTGTAATTTTATGGGAAACAGTTGATATGAAAAAGGCAATAACTTACAATATGGTCATCAGATTTTATAAATATATTTGCCTATCATTTTGGCTTTATTAAATAGTTTTACTTGTAGAGTTGCTTCTTTCTTAATAAAATCAGTGAAGAAATATTTATTTATTTATTTGTTTAAGATTTTATTTATTCATTCATGAAAGACACATAAAGAGGCATAGACACAGGCAGAGGGAGAAGCAGGCTCCACTCCATGCAAGGAACCTGATATAGGACTTGATCCTGGAACTGCAGGATCATGCCCGGGGATGAAGGCAGACGCTCAACTGCTGAGCCACCCAGGTGTCTCAAGAAATTTTTTTTTTTGAAATTTTTAAATATACATGACAGACCTTGATTTTGGATCTAAAATGAAAGTTTCCCTTTTTTCCCATTTCTGGAATAGCTAATACTATAGAAATGAAAACAGTGTTTTAACAGCATATTTTTAGTAACTCTCAGGACTCTCATAATTCAAATTCTAAGTGACAAATTCTATGTGACAGATACTTTCACCTATGATATATGTAGTCTCTCAGAAAAATAGTCATACAGTGAATAAGGTAAAAGTAAAGATTAGTTGAAATAAGAGTATCTTTCAGGTAAAATACATTAACAAGTTGGCTATTACTTTAATTTGTGAAGTGTGTATTTGTTAACTTAAAATAGGAAAAGTGGATTATGTTGTCACTTTCTGATTTTTCATTTGTGCTAATTGATTTCATTACTTTGAAAAGTATTAGTACTTATTTTAGCTTAGAGTGTGTTAATGTCTTTACTGATGGGGTATAATAATAGTTTTTACTTAGAACTAGACATTTGTGATTTGTAATACCTAATATTCAGTTAATGATTAGCAGTGTTAAACTTAATTTCCATTTTAGAAGAAATAGTTAAATTACTAATGACTTAATAGTTATTTTGAATAATGGTTTTACTATTTATTGTTGATAGCAAAAGTTATTTGAAATATTTTTGAAAATATAATTGCTATGTTTTATTTTCTTGGTGATTCATTTAGTAATGATAACATCATTACTAAAATATCATAAATATTTAACTTGAAATACATGAATTATTCCAGTGTTTAGCATCAAAGAACAGAGTCTTAGATATATTTATTTGGGGTAATATATCTCTGCCTGCATCTACTGTAATTTTTGAATAATGGACATGATGATGTTAGTAGTGGAATAGTCTTGGGCATCCAAAAATGATTTTGTAATATAGATTAAAAGCGTAAGTTCTTTTATGAGTAGATAGATCTTTACTTAGTATTTCTCAGTAATCAGTTCAATAAGCTATTTAGTAGATAATTTTTACTTAGCTTTTACTCTTTGTCACGCCCTGTGTTAAGTACTAGAGTGATGTGGAAGACAGAGTCCTATGCCTGAGAAGTTGAAGTGCTTGTAGTTGGAGACAGATCATAATAAAATAATTTCAGGTATTGATAAACTGCTATGGAACAGAGTCCTAGAGTAGAGTATGATGAGACTTTAGTCATAGTTGGGAAAGTCCTTGTTAGAGGAGGTGACATCTCAGTTTTGTGCTAAGTGATGAGAAGGAAGTAGCACATAAATAGCTCTTAAGTTATTTTGTTTTTAAATTTAATTCCTATGTAGTTAACATACAGTGTTAGTTTCTAGTGTATAATATAGTGATTCAACAATTCTATACATGACTCAGTGCTCATCATGGTAAGTGTACTCTTAATCCCCATCACCAATTTCATCTATCTGTCTACCTACCTCTCTCTGGTCACCATCTCTTTGCTATAGTTAAGAGTCTGCTTTTTGGTTTGTCCCTTTTTTGTTTTGTTTCTTAAATTCTAGATACAAGTGAATTCATATGGTATTGTTCTTTTTTTCTGATGGACTTATTTTACTTAGCATTACACTGTCTAGGTCTATCCATGTTCTTATAAATGGCAAGTTTTCATTCTTTTTATGGCTAAATATTCCATTGTATATATGTACTACCTCTTTATCCATTCATTAGTTGATGGATACTTGGGTTACTTCCATAATTTGGCTACTGTAAATGATGCTACAATAAACATAGTGGTGCAAATATCTTTTCAAATTATTGTCTTCGTATTCTTTAGTTAAATACCCCATAGTGTGATTACTGTATCATAAGGTAGTTCTAGTTTTAGCTTTTTGAGGAGTCTCCATACTGTCTTTCATGGTGTTTGCACCAGTTTTTATTCTCACCAGTACTACACAGGGGTCCCTTTTCTCCATATCCTCACCAACCTCTTGTGTTTTTAATTTTAGCCATTCTGATAGATGTGAGGTGATATCTTACTTGCAGGGATATCTGCATTTCCCCAATGAAAAATGATGTTGAGCATTTTTTTCTTTCTTTCTTTCTTTCTTTCTTTCTTTCTTTCTTTCTTTCTTTCTTTCTTTCTTTTCTTTCTTCTTTCCTTTTCTTTTCTTTTCTTTTTTTTCTTTTTCTTTCGATTTTTATTCATTAGAGACACAGTGAGAGAAGCAGAGACATAGGCAGAGGGAGAAGCAGGCTCCTAGCAGGGAGTCTGATGTGGGACTTGGTCCCAGAACTCCGGGATCACACCCTGAGCCAAAGGCAGATGCTTAACTGCTGAGCCACCCAGGTGTCCCTTGAGCATCTTTTCATATGTCTGCTGGCCATCTGGATGTCTTGTTTGGAGAAATGTCTGTTCATGTCTTCTGTTTATTTTTTAATTGACTCATTTGGCTTTTTAGGTGTTGAGTTGTATAAATATGCATTTTATATATATTTTTTGGATACTAACCCCTTAAGCAATTTTAAAAAAGAACTTTATTTTTTTATGTAATCTCTACACCCACTATGGGCCTCGAACTCACAACCTTGTGATCAAGAGCCGCATGCTCTACTGACTGAGCCAGCCAGGTGCCCCAATGAATTTTTAATAGAAGTAATAGTTCACAGAGTTCAAAGGAGAGGAATTATTTTGAGAGATACAGGGTATTAAGGATAGATGTCTGGATAGATTGGTAAACTTATTTGAAGGGAAAAAAATGGGACAATTTTTATCTAATTGCAATTTTTCCCTGTGAAAAAAAGTGGCAAATTTATCAACTGAGCATGAAGGGAGATACTGAGATGGATGTGTGTATAGAGGAGAAAGATGTGAAATAGTTTTCTAGAGAGTGGATTTACCAGAGGAGAGGGAGTAAGATTGTTTGGCATTGTGCTGTGCCCCTTCCAGAAAAATGAGTATGACTTTGAAGTAGATCTGTTCAGCATGGTTATATGATTAATGTGTGTATGCACAGGCTGCATTCTGCTGCGGTACATAATCTAGAGTAAGCACCCCTTTGGGTTAGGGTGTTGTTAGGAGCACAAGGAAAGGAGAAAGGATAAGCCAATGTGTTATAATGCAAGATCATAGAATCTAGGCTGAATAAGGAGGGGAGAATGACATCTGGACCATGGATACTGGAAAATTGGTATGGTCATTGATTGGAGGTCTTAAAGAGGTAAAGAATCAAGAGGCTATAGAATTGAATGGACAAGTTTTGGGATGTGAAAGTCTCCAAAGATAAGACTAGTGGTGCAGTGTAGTTGCTGAATTCATCAATTCAAAGGAAGTGAGTGGAGGTTAATAGTTTATATCAACAAGAGGAGTAAGGGGTAATAAGGTCTAATAATACATTGCAAATGGCTAGAGGTTTTTGATGAAAAAGGGAGCAAGAGAGTTGGATGGAAAGTGACAGTGGCCTTCAAAGAGGAAATGTAGAAAGTGACTGGAAAAGTACCCTCTACTTCAGAGGGCTGTAGGTGAAGCAGTGTTCCAAGGGAACAAGTTGTAGTTATGATGAGGGAAACATTCAGAGGATAGGAGAGTCCACTGATAGTTAGGTTGATCATTTCATTTATTATGTAAATGAGGACAATTCCATCTGTTGGGTGGGATACTGGAAAAGCAGGAAAGGGATACAGTAATGTGCAAACTATAGTACATAGTCACCCTGTTGATGACTGATCATGAATTTTAAAAGCTACAGTGGAAAGATTTGTTCATTGTGTGTGTGTGTGTTTTCTACACCACCAAGCAATTAACTTAGTTCTTTGTGGACACTGTCCTAGTGTTCCACAAATTTAACTCAATTCTGATAGTACCTGGAGTTAGCTAGCATCAGATCCCACAGGTTAAGGTCTGAGTCCTATAGGACTTCCCCTTCCCAACCCCCACTTCATACACTAGTCTCAACCAACCAGCTGTAGATTGGAATTTTTAGAGTGGCTTCACAGAACTCAGAGAAACAGTTGACTTATTACCAGTTTATTATAAAAGAATATAACTCAGAAACAGCTAGATGGAAGAGATGTATAGGGCAGGGAATGTGAGGAGGGGCTCAAAGCTTTCATACTCTCCCTGTTATCTCCAAACGTGGAAGCTCTCCAAACACTGTCCTTTTGGACTTTTATGCAGACTTTGTTATGTAGGTGTGATTGATTAATTCAGTGGCCATTGGTTGTTGATGTAGACTCCAGCCTCTCTCTCTTCCCTTTTTCTTTCTGGCTTATTTTATGTAGTAGCATAATCTTCCCAGATTCATTCATGTTGTTGCAAATGTCAGGATTTCATTTTTTATGGCTAAATAATATTTCATTGTGCATGTGTATAGTTATACATAGATATACCACATTTTCTTTATCCATTCATCCACTAAAGGACATTCAGGTTGTTTCCATATCTTGGCTGTTGTGAATAATGCTACAATAACATGGGGGTTCAGCTATCTCTTGGACATTCTAATTTCAGTTCCTTTGGATATATTTACAAGAGTGGGATTACTGGGTCATGTGGTGATTCAGTTTTTAGTTTTTTGAGGAACTCTCACTCTGTTTTCCATAATGGCTGTATCATTTTATGTTCCTACACTCTGTAAGGGTTCCTTCTCACCACCCTCAACAATACTTGTTATCCCTTGTTCCCTTGGTGATAGCCATTGTAACAAGTGTGATGTGGTATCTCATTGTGGTTTTATATCCCTAACAATTAGTGATCACTAGTGAAGCAAGACCCAACTATATGCATTTTATAAGAAGCACTGACATGGCAAATATAAAGACAAAGTTAAAATTAAAAGGATGGAAAAAGATATACCATGTAGATTTTGACATTCTTCATTTTCTAATTCACCTTATTTATCATTTACTCAGCAAGTCTATATTTAACACCTAGTAGGTCTGAGGCACTTTCTTAAGTACATTGATGTACATTTAAAAATCTTGCTAGTTTGGGGATCCCTGGGTGGCGCAGCGGTTTAGCGCCTGCCTTTGGCCCAGGGCGCGATCCTGGAGCCCCGGGATCGAATCCCACATCAGGCTCCCGGTGCATGGAGCCTGCTTCTCCCTCTGCCTGTGTCTCTGCCTCTCTCTCTCTCTGTGACTATCATAAATAAATAAAAAATTTAAAAAAATTAAAAAAAAAATAAAAATAAAAATCTTGCTAGTTTGAATTTTCCAGTATTTTGGATTTTAGATGGGAAAATTTGATATTGATAGGACATTTATAGGATATAAATGCTTCTAGTTAAAAAGATCTTCTTCTTAAAAGAAAAAAGCCAACTTGGACAACCTGACTGCCCAGTTAATTCTCTTTTTGTAGTTATAAATGTCTACCAGAAAAAAAAAAAAAACTTTTAATCACAGTGGTAGGCATCAGTGGTTTTTAGTAAATTCTTTAATCCTGTCAGATCTTTATTTTTTATTTATTTTTTTTTAAATTTTTTTAATTATTATTTATTTATGATAGTCACAGAGAGAGAGAGAGAGAGAGAGAGGCAGAGACACAGGCAGAGGGAGAAGCAGGCTCCATGCACCGGGAGCCCGATGTGGGATTCGATCCCGGGTCTCCAGGATCGCGCCCTGGGCCAAAGGCAGGCGCCGAACCGCTGCACCGCCCAGGGATCCCTGTCAGATCTTTATTAGGATGGATACAACACCAGTAATATTTTACATATCTTGTTTGATTAAAGTATTTGTTTCAATTTTTGTGATCTAGTCATTAATTCTTTAATTTCTCACTTTAGAAACCATGTCACATTGACTTCCTCTTTGAATGGAGAATAGAATCTGATTTTTCCTCCTGAGCCCAGGATGTTGCTTTCAATATGTGGTGCATCTCTGTCTCAGAAGTGAATAAAAAGCTTCATTAGATGTTTCTTATAAAGAAAATTAATTTTCTTTTCTTAACCTACTTCACTTTTTTATCATTGGAAGATAATTCAGAAAAGGGACTGTAATATATATTGACAGGGTCTTCTTGTAGAGACGTTGTTCCAGTTAACTTGCTGATTTCTACAGGAAAATGCCTTGCCTCGTGCATAATTCAGGTAAGGTAGTAGCAAGGGATTGGACTGACCGATGATTTCAGTGAGGAAATCATGTTGGATCCAAAATATTCTATGTAAAATGTATGATATTCTTAATGCCCCTATTTAATATTTAATAAATCCAGTCCTGAAGGAGAGTCTTTGAACCACAAGTTCAGCTACCTGACTGGCATTTCTGTATGCCACAATTAGAGCTGTCAAAACAATCTCTTTTAAAATAGAATCAGAAGGAGGTTGAGTGCTTGTTATCTGGAGTTGCACCAGCATTACTTGATGTCAATACAGAGTTTCCCCCAAAAGGTGAGGCTAAAAAATATTTTCTGGTTTTAAGTATGGTTTTGTACATAACCTATACCAAAGGAAGTGACACATTTTCTAAGGCTAATGGTGAGATCTTTTTCTTTAATTATTTAGATATTTATGGATAGGAAGGCATAGCCAAAAAAAACCCTTTTTAAATATTTTTTATTGGACTTCAATTTGCCAACATATAGCATAACATCCAGTGCTCATCCCGTCAAGTGCCCCCTTCAGTGCCCGTCACCCAGTCACCCCAACCCCCGTCCACCTCCCTTTCCACCACCCCTTGTTCATTTCCCAGAATTAGGTGTCTCTCATGTTCTGTCATCTTCACTGATATTTCCCACTCATTTTCTCTCCTTTCCCCTTTAGGGGAAATTATTGAAGTGATCTTAAAAAATACACCTGCCTATGTATAAATCCCAAGAAACAGTGTCCCATCAGAATAATCAGGTCAGGAGGTTATTCATATATTCTGTGGTATTTTGGGAATGTTCAGGAATATTCTTTAAGATAGAAAATTATTTCTTGATTTATTAAAGTATTCAAAAGTTTTAGCTCAGAATAGTAAGAAAGTGGAAATCAACCTAGTTTTACTGTGAAAATTTGATGAATAAATTATAGTTTGTTTCTTTTGAGTTAAAAAGAAAATCCAAACACTTTACCATTTCTGTACATCAAGCCTAATTGCCCATGTAGCATGAATTCTTCATGAAGGATTCCAGTGATTTGAAAAAAGAAGTCAACACTTACATTACTTGTAAGTCAGGCACTTCGACATCGTAAGGCTTCAGAGTATTGAGGATTTCTTCTGATTTTTTGATTACTAATGTTTAATATTTTCTGTAACATTAAGCTTTTTTTGGCCCCCCCCAAAATTAAGTCTTCGTGTTTTACTCAAAGTCTATGACAAAATAATTGTTAAACCTTTTTCATGTTAATTTTATTTCACAGTTATCTTTCCTTTCATCTAAATTCAACTCCTCAGTAATCCACTCTGTCTTAATGAACTGTCTTACCTTTTTAGCATTAAGTTGAAAATTTTCACGAGTCTTGCATATAATTGGACAGCTTACCATTTCCTTTTCTTCTTTCTTTAAAATTTCTGAAGAGCACAAAGACCTCTACTTTAACAGTATTTCATCTGTGAAACTTTTAAGAGGTCAAAATATTTTTCTAGAAAAGTTTACTTTTTGACCAGTATTTTTTTTTTTTTTAAGATTTTATTTCTTGGGCAGCCCAGGTGGCTCAGTGGTTTAGCGGCCACCTTCAGCCCAGGGCCTGATGCTGGAGACTGGGGATTGAGTCCTATGTTGGGCTCCCTGCGTGGGGCCTGCTTCTCCCTCTGCTTCTATTTGTGTCACTCATGAATAAATAAATCTTTTAAAACAGAAAGATTTTATTTCTTTATTTGAGAGAGAGAGAGCATGCATGAGCAGGAGGAGAGGGAGAAGCACACTACCTGCTGAGCAGGGACCCGGATGTGGGGCTTGATCCCAGGAACCCGAGATCATGACCTGAGCTGAAGGCAGATACTTAACCAATTTTCCCCTTTTTTGACTGTTGTTAAAAGCAGAAATGTACAAAACAGTAACAAGACTTTACTAAGTGATCTTGGCCGATGTTGAAAGTGTAGCTCCAAGTTGTAATGTTGTAGCATTCCTTGCTTTAATCCGGCTTCATAACTGAAATACTTTCCCATTCTTAATTGTGAATACGAGCTCATTTTACTTCCCTGGACCCTGCTTTGTCACTGATTATTCACAGTTCAGACCAAGGGGAGTTGCTAATAGATGCATCTGTGGCTCCATTTCTGTCTTCCCTATGCCCCCATTTTACCTTCAGCCCTCGGAAGCTGGGCTAAACCATATTTAAACCTCAGAGACTCTCCTTTCATCTGCCTCATCTAAAGCCTAGACCTTGCTTTCTCCCTAAAGCCTTATCTAGGTCCGTTCAAAGACTTCGCAAGAGTGGCTGACCAGAGCATCCCCAGCCTGGGGTAGCATCTACAGGAGAAAAACTGGAGGACCCAAGACACCATTGCGTCTTCTGGAGCAGAGCGCAGAAACATGAGTGCTGCATGGGAGGTTCTGGGCTAGGGGCCTAGACAAGGGGATGTAGGACTTTGAAGATAAATTCTTGGGAGAAGCCCTGACCCTGGCATGATCAGGAGGTAAGATCCAAGTGTTAGGATTCCAGCTGTATAATGTGGTAGAATTTTGGTCGCCAGCCTTGTTCTGTCCCTGAAGTATTCTCTGTAGGTGTTGGCTACATCACCTGTCTACAGAAGGTCAGTCACCTTCCTGTAGCGCCTCCCTGCATCCTTAGCCTCATTCACCTCCATCTCTCACACATTAAGGATACCGTTGTTAGAAGAGAGTGAATATTGCCTTAGTCCCATTCTAATTATGAACCCTATGGTCCCTCACACCACAGTATCCAGTCAGTGGTCCTACAGAAGGTGATCCACAGGATATTATTTGGTGGGATTTCTTGCTTAGATTTTGTCACAGCCTCATTCAAGAGAATTGTTTCCTGATGGTGAAGTTGGAGGGGCTATGATTAATAATTTATTTTAGTTATGTTGATATGACAGACTGGTAGCTCATGAAATAACGTGCTTTTTACAACCTTCACACTGTTTAATTAAAAAAAAATGTTGCAAAAAAAAAAATGTTGCTAACATTTCACATTGGGAATCTCCTTTAAAAATCCAGATTTCTGGTTCTTTAAAAAAATTAAAGAATTTGGCTTCATTGACCCTATATTCCTTCATGACAACAGTTGGATGGTCACTGTGGTCTGCCGCCTTTAGAAAAGCCAGTGTCCGTAGTCACTTGTATTACCTCCCTGGCTCCTGTTGTCATTTGAGCCTGCAACTTTTGTTTTAGAATCCCCTGAGTACTTCCATATAACTCCTTATAGTCAAAGAGATTACCAAGAATGGTGTTTTCATGTTCCCATAAGTATCATTAGATTATTTATTGTCGATATAGCTGCTGATATATTACTCTGACCTGTCTACCTAACCAGTACAAAAATGAAACCGATTAACAGTCATAAGAATATTTTTTCTCAGATTTTTTTTTCAGTTTTTACTGTGGGCATGGAAGTTTGCTACAAGTATTAGTATGAGTTTGGGGTGAAAAAAATTGTATCTCAATATGAACTGAGTCACTTGTCTCAAAATAATTCCTCCTTGGAGCTGAGGCAGGGTCAATGAGGACTTAGCCTGTTGCTTTTGTCTGCTCTTGACGAAGACAAAAACTACATTTTATTCAATTTTCATTCCAACTAGAGGAGGAATTTCATTTATATAGGAATGATGAACAAAGTTCTTAGAAAGAAGAGCATCTATCTGGAAGAGACACCAAGGAATGTATAGTAGCCTATTTAAGAATAAACAAGCACTTTAAGAGTTCATTAGTTGTACCATAAGGGACAACAGGAAGAGGCAGCAGCAGGATAGCACTGCAAAGCCCTGGATCTAACTGATCCCATATTCAGAAGCTGGTTACCCTCTGTTGTTCTTTATACCTTCCTTGAATGTTTGCATCTGAGTGGGAGTAGGGGATATTGAAGATGTGTGCCAGAGATTAAAGCAAGTGATTATGTTTCTCTTGCTTTCCTGTAAATCTGAAAAGGTTTTATGTGAGATCATGATGCTTTGTTTTATTTTTATTTTTATTCCTAAATTGAGACAAGGTGTTAAAAGCATATGTTACAGAGTGAGCATCTGAAGAAGTATTCTAATTTTGGAAGATGAATGTAAAAGTGTTGAAGTGGGTAGTTTTTCTGGAAAGTATCAAGAGTTAGGGGGGGTTTGGAGCCTTAGATGAGAGACAGAGACAAAGTGGGTTGTGGGGAAGAGAATGGGAGGAGAGGAGAGAAGGGAGAGAATGTGCACATGTGCACGTGCGTGTGTGCAATTGGGGGATTTCAGAGAAGAACTTAGATTGAATGGGAAATAAATCGGGTGAGCTGCATGCTGAGTACAGAGTTGAAATGCCAAAGCCTTCTCTTGTCTACTTTTCTACATATCTGTTCTCCTGGCTTCTGCTGACATTTGCATTTTTGTTTTTTTGGCTTTTGTGGGGAGGGTTTTGAGTCTTTCAAGGGATTTCAAGGTAGAGTAATTGATCAAATCAGTAAGAATCACTCAAAGTATGGGCCAAATCAGTTTCATTGACTTTTAGAAAACTGTTTATCTGAATTTAAAGTGGTATCTAAAAGGCAAAGGGGGCAGAGCTGCTAACAGATTGTAGACCATTCATTTCCAGGGCTATATCAGACAAGTCTGCAAACACTGCACAGAAGTACCCATTTCCTTTTTATTTTCAACATCTAACAAACCATTAAGTTGCACTGCATTTTAGAATCATCAATTGCCATTCATGATGAAATCAAAGATATATAATTTGAGCTCTTAATATGCAAATTTTATTTATAAAATAGTTTTAAGTGATTATATTCTTGCAAAACACTGTTATTTGTGACTTGAAGATCTAAAAATACACTGATAAGCTTCTCTGGTTAGTCACAAAACAATCTAAAATGATGACAACACATTAATGATAAATACTGTAATGCAATGTATGTCATCATGATCCTTTATTTTTATACTAAACATTAAGGGAGGGGGAAAACTTGGATGTTTAGAAGCTCATGTTGAATTGAAATAATTGTTAATCTAAATGTGGTTGCTTGAGGCGTACCTGGGTGACTCAGTCAGTCAAGCGTCTGCCTTAGGCTCAGGTGATGATCTCAAGGTCCTGGGATCAAGTCCCACATCAGGCTCTCTGCCCAGCCAGGAGTCTGCTTCTCTCTCTCCCTCTGCCCTTCCCCAGTCTCATGTTCTCTCCCTCTCAAATAAATAAAATCTTAAAAAAAAATATTGTTGTCTGAAAGGAAAAAATGTGAGACAGGGACACCTTCCAAGTCCTAGGTCATCTTAATGGAAGGTTGAATCCTGAGAGATGTATCATCTCATTTTCTGGTCAGAGGAATGCTGTTGAAACCCTATGATGTAGAAATCGCCATGGTTGTGAACCCATATTCAGTTACAAAGACTGGTTTTTCTAAACCAGCTTCTAGTGTAAAGATATAATCTTATTAACCTATGCATCCTCTGTTGTCACACAGTAAATATTAAATGAATGACATGAACAGTAAATGATTTGTTTAGATGCTCAGATTCTGATTCAGTGTGATGGCAGTTAATAATTCAGAGAAATTTAAAATTTACGTATATTAGTGGATGCCCAGAACTCTGACCTAGTTGGATAGCCTAAAATTTCATATGATTGAGAAGACAATTTTAAACCATGTGAAAGCCTGATTCTTTTGAAGGGAGTCCTAATAGGGAAACGAAAGAAGACTTTGAGAAAGTCACTCTGTGTGCTTCACCTTTCCCACCTCCTATTTTTATCTGGGTGAAATCAGATTAATATAATCATCAAAGCAAGTTCTAAAAGAATGAGGTAAGACTTTGGGATGGGAGGAAGTCATAAATCATTCTCTCTAACAGAATACCTGTGGAAAGGAGGAAGCAACCAATTCTGCCCAGCTTGCTTTGTTTGGGCTTTTATGGTTGATTTATGTCAAATTGCAGAACTTTTCTGATTCTGGTTTCTAGAGCTCCCTTCTCCCCATGCACTCCTTTCAGGGTTACTGCTCATTCAGTGGTTGTGGAGTGCCCTAAAGCAGAGGTCAGCAAAGCCAAATCAGGCCCCTCCTCACTTGTTTTTGTAATACACCGGATTTAAAAAGGGCTTTCACATTTTAAATGGTTGGAAAAAAAATCAAAAGAAGAATAATATTTAGCAACATGTCAAAATTGTATCAAGTCCAAATTTCAGTGTTGAGAACCACATTTTTATTGGCACATAGCCACATTCCTTCATTTACATAGTGCCTGTGGCTGCCTTCATGCTATGACAGCACAGCAGAGATGAGGGCTTGCAATGGTGGTGAAGCCTAAAATATTTACCACCTGGCACTTTACACAAAAAGTTTGCCAACTCCTGCCCTTAAAGCATGGGACTTCAGAAGAACACCTTGATGTTCTCTCTCAAAATCGGTATCAATGCTATGAAATCACTTGAGGCAGTTGTAAAAACACAGATTTCTGGGTCTTAGTGCCATACTTTTGCTAAGTAGAAATCCATGGAGCCCTGCAGAGTATGGAGTCTGCATTTTTAACTAGTACTCCAGGTGGTTTTTCTGAGCATTGTGGAATCAGAAAGTTTGCTACGTACGGGGAAATGAAACTGGGCTTCGGGATGCCTAGAACTGACTTATCTAAGTAGACTGGTCCTAAATAAAATGTCATTTATGGATTGAGATAGACTAGAGGCTTCTCTCTGAATTCTACATTATTGTACAACTCGTCAACTTGCAGAGCTTCGAGGAACTGTACTACTGAAATCAGATCTTATTTGTCTTATTGTATAAAATGAGGTGTCCAAAATGGAATGCGCATAGAGTCCAAAATTTTCCCACTTCCAGGAAGTAAATATTGGAATCATTAATTTCCTCTGTAACTTATTTTTATGTGTGTGAATGAAATATGTGGACAAAGCTTAAAACTTAAAGGTTTATAATAGAAACACTGTTTTCTAGTTAGGCTCATTGCTACCCTCATTCCTTTTCCCCAAGACTGTTTCTTTTCCCATTTACCTCCATGTTTCTGAATAGTATGCCCATACTGCTATTCCTTGATTTTTCTGTTGTAGACATTATCTGTTGACTTCTATTGTGAACAATGAGGATTTTGTTCTCCTTTTTTCTGCTTATCATGCTTGTCTTTCTTCCATTGCCCCAGTATGATTAGTATAAAAATTTTGTTTAATATTCAGTATTTAGATTATTATGGTGATGGTTGCTTTTTAGACCTGCTGCGTACTTACCATCCCATCTTGAAATTCCCCTTGCCTCTTTTCTTTGTTGTATCTCATTCCTTCTTTTTTTCTTATTTTTCTCTTTCATTTTGGTGGGTCCCATTCTCCATGAGCTTCCTGATGGAAGACGTGTGAGAGGGAGCTTTTCAGGAACTTGCATGTCTGAAAATGCCTTAATTGGTAGTTTTGCTGAGTATTAGAAATATATTTTTTTCCTTATTAAGGCATTGTTTCTTCTTCTTGTATCTTCCAAAATTCCTATCAAGAAATCTAATGCCATGTTGATTTCTGATCCCTTGTTTTTCTCTGGAACCTTTTATGGATGTTACTTTTCCCTCCAGGGATCTGAAATTTCGGGATGGCATGCCTCATTGTAGACCCTCATATCCTTCAGTTTTGAAACTTTATTGCTTGTATTATTTTTATTTTAGTTCCCTCTATTTATTCTCTCTTTTTAGAACTCCTATTAATTAGATATGGGAACTTTTTTTTTGATATGGGAACTTTTATATTGATTTTAATTTTCTTATTTTTTCCCCATTTTTCATCTCTTTATTTTTATGTTCTACTTTCTGGTATATTTTGTCATCTTTTTTTTCAGTTCTTATATGGAACTATTTTGTGGATAACATTTTTATCTCCAAGGTATCTTTCTTTTTTCTGTTAATATTCTTCGATTATAACATGTTCTTGATTTCTTGGATATATTTTCTTAAAGCTTTGATTACTCTTTAATTTTTGTTGTTGTTTGCCTTTTTAAAAAAAAAAAAACCTGTGCTCTGTTTTGTGTGCCTTTTTTTTTTTTTTTTTTTCTGTTAGTTTTGATCTTTGGCTTTCATGTCTGAAACCTTTCTGAAATTTTTGGTGGTTTTGATTCTTTGTTCACATTCCAGAATGGGACATGAACAAGCTTAATGAAATTTCTGTGTGTGTGATTGAAGCTTATCTGCTAATGAGATTCATAATGGGGTAATAAGGCAATGAGCAGATTTTTTCACTCTGAAATTGCTGAATCGTATAGCTATGCTTTGAGCAGTTCCATTTCTTCAGAAGGACCTCCTGTTTCATTCATGGTTGGAATAAACTTGATTTCTAGTATTCTAGTAGCTGAGTAAAGTAAAGGGGCTGGAGGTCTCCCCTTTCTGTATGTAGAATTTAACTTAATCATTCCCAGTACATTCACCCAACCACGGAAAGCTTTCTAGAAAGTAAACTGATTGTCTTTTGCCAGAGAATATGTAGGTTGGGGTGAGGCATAAGGGGAGTCATTTGGCTACATAGAGTAGCAATGTTTATCGGGTGGTATAGCATTCTTTTTTCTAAATGATATTTTTTGTTTTTTAAAGATTTTATTTATTTATTCATGAGAGACACAGAGAGAGAGGCAGAGAGAGAGGCAGAGACACAGGCAGAGGGAGAAGCAGGCTCCATGCAGGGAGCCTGATGTGGGACTTGATCCCGGGACTCCAGGATCACACCCTGGACCGAAGGCAGGAGCCAAACTGCTGAGCCACCCAGGGATCCCTTTCTAAATGATCTTATTAAAAGTTCATATTGATATATGTCATACAATAGTAAAAAAAAATGTATATAATTGATAAATTATAAATATGTGTTCAAAAATAGTTACTGATGGATGTATTGGGTAGAGTACTTTTAGACACTATTTTAAGGATATATGTTAAATTTTTGAAAAATCTTTGTATATAAAGATAGAAGTGAAAACCGAGGCTTCCTTAAATCAGAAATATTAAAAATTTTGCAAGAGCAAAACATAACAAGTTTACTTACGTAGCTTTGTATACCCAGAAAAGCAAATGTATGAGATTAATCACATGCATTTCCAAAGTGTCATTGGGTGAAAATATCAAGAATCATATTTAGCCCTAATTTATAGGAGAATTGTATTATAATTAGAGCTATTCAGATATGAAATATGCTGTTTTGAGGTTTTATTTTTACTTTAATAATTTGCTTTTTCCCCCCTTTTTTTCCTTTCATCATACTTTATGTCCAATCTCCAGACATGGTGTATGTGAGATTTCTCTTTTGAGTGATTTATTGGGCTAGAAAAGTTCCAAAGTCCCTCCTATGTCTGATATTGTATGATTTAAAATCAGATCTAAAGTTATAAAATACCATACTGGAGTCAGTTTTGAATAAGCAAAACAGAATTCAGAGTAATATTTACATATGTAATGTATTTTGTAGTTATAACTTCATCTTTACTGTTTATTGCTGCAGATTTATCTGATTGGCATGATTTATGGAAGGTGTCCCTCTGTAGGCTTACACAGAGCCCCTTGACACTTTCAAAGCAAGGGCTTGTCTTGGTGGAAAAGGCATCCATCCATTTTACTGGGCTATCTTTCATGTGGAACGAAAGTAATTAGGTGTCTAGCTTTAGTAGTATAGTATTAAGTCTTATCTTGAGGACACCTAAGTTTATGTAATACCTAGGCATCAGTCAATTAAATCAAGGGAAAAAAACAAGTCAATTTTATGAGTCTACATGAGTCAGGCATTTGATTATCCTGAGAAAACAGGGGTCTGGCTCCTTTCACTGAAGCTTTCCTTCTGCAATCGATTAACTGCTGACTCTTGTTCTGTTGACCCTCACTAATTTTGTTGCATGTGCTGTCATTCCTTATCTGGAGCGCGGGGGAGACTCCTCTGTAAATATCAATAGCTGATGGGGTTATGGGGGCCCTCTATCTATTCTACAGCCAGTGTTCACAGTGTGTGTTGGTGGGGAGGGCTGGGTCTGGAGCTTGCTGCCTAGGAGATTTGCCAAAACCAAATGACAAGTTATAGCTCTTTCTTTTATACATTCAACAAATTGTTGGATGGCCAACACCAGTATTAGATATTTACAAATCAAGATTTGGTTTTGGGGCACCTGACTGGCTCGTTTGGTTAAGTGCCTGCTCCTGCTCTCTTTCTATCAAATAAAATCTTTATTTTTTTTTCAAATAAAATCTTTAAAAGAAAGATTTGATTTCATCTTCACTGTATTATATTTTACATCATATTCCCACTAATGTAAAATCCTACCTTTATGTGAAAATAGAGTCTAGTGACTCAGTAAAATTACTCTTGTCAGCTAAGGATTAGCTGGTGCTATTTCATTCTACTCTCTGTTTCTTCATATTAAAAAATTTAGTGGCTTGTTTACTGGTGTGTAATCCTCAGTACATTCACTGTAAGTCTCATACTGCTGGTTTCATGTTATTTGTTGGCTATCACTTGACTCTCTATATCTGTTCCCTGAATCATCTAAAATATGTTTGCTTGGTTAGGTCATTTCAGATTCCTATTAATAATTTTAAGAAAAGATTTCTAAAATCTAGCGGAATTCTACGATGTCAGATGTGAGACACAGTAATGATGTATCCACTGGAATGAATTCAGTTGCCGAATCAGCCATCCAAAGTGGGATGTGATTTGACACTTCTGAGTGCCACTCCCCCCACTTGATACCTTATCATGTAAGGTTGAGGTGAAATGTGACATGAACCATGATGCATTTAGATCTCAATACATTGGGCATTCTAGAAAGGCCTAGTGGTATAGGCTTAAGAGCAGAGACTCACTCACTTCTATTCTCTACTCTCCCACATAATATCTGTAAAGTGGAGACACTAAGAATTTATTTAGTCCTTATCTGAGTCTGAAGAATTCATCTTTTGTTTTTCTCCTGCCAGTACTCATATTGGATAATGTTATGTGCAGGTTCCTGAACATCCTGTTTTGTTTCTTATCTGTACACCATCATTATTTCCTCTAGTTTTTAGAATCTTTTTCTTCTTAGTCTGCCTGGTCTTTTCTTTCTTTCTTTTTTTCTTTCTTTCTTTCTTTCTTTCTTTCTTTCTTTCTTTCTTTCTTTCTTTCTATTTATTTACTTACTTATAAAGATTTTATTTTATTTATTTGTTAGAGAGAGAGCGCAAGAAGGGGGAGTAACAGGCAAAGGAAGAAGTAGGCTGTCTGCTGAGCAGGAAGCCTGATGTGAGACTCTATCCCAGGGCCCTGGGATCATGACCTAACCCAAAAGTAGACGCTGAACTGACTGAGCTACTCAGATGCCCCTGTCTGGTCATTCTGAAAGGCAAAGTTCATGTGAAATTTCCAACTAACCAAACTAAAGTGGAGAACTCCTTCCTTTGGGCCTCTACCTATAAAATATAGCCATTGTCACACTATATAGTTTCTTTTATTATTATAATTAACATGTGAGTCTCTCTTTCAGGACCATGCATTCTAAGTGCTCAGTAAATGTTGAAGGAGTATTGTTTTTTTATGCTTAGAATGTGCTGGATCAGTTATCAATTGTTGTATAACAAGTCGCCTAGACTTGGGGATAAAGGCAACACTGATTTGTCTGCATGATTTTTCTGTTGGTCTTACTAGTGCTTTAGTCATGTGACTGGTTGGTTGGGAACTTTATTAGGGTCTTACTATTGCCTTACTCATGTGTCTGGGGCCATGGTTGGAACAGTTGAGATGATCCTCTCTCTTTGTGATCTTTCATCTGATTTTGTCCACATGAGAGTGGGCAAGTGCTAATGGACAGGTGCGTATAGAGTCTGCCCAGTGTCATATTTGCTGACATTCCCTTGGCCAAAGCAAGTCATATGGCCAAGCTCAGTGTCAGTGTGGGAAATGTCTGTACAGGATCTGCATGCCAGAGGTACCTTGGGGGTACTAATATATCAAGTCTAGCATATGTACTTACCTTCATTGTCTCAGTGTTGGAAGAACTTTTGTTCAAAGCTCCTTTTTATCATTTTTTTCTCCTCTAAAAAGCCTTCTATGTTCTCTCTGAGGCTTTTCTTACATTTTTCTTTTGCACATGGAGTTGTCTTCAATTTTTTCCCCTGGGAGCAGCAATGAGGTGCTCATCTAGAACTTGGAAACTGTATTCATTTATACTTCACTTTGTTCCAAAAAAATGGAAGGCATCAACTTGGAAATAGAAGACATGGGGTCACCTTGGAAATGTTAACTGTGTGACATTGAAGATTTAATGTGTATTGTCTTTTAGGTCAGTCCTTAGTGAAGGCATCATTATATCCAAAAGAAATATATTGTTTTTCAAATTTCAATTTTGAGAAGATAAAAACAAAAACCTCAATACTCTGTGCTGAGAAGGGTTCAGGGAGAGGAGCAGTGTTGTGTGCTGTGGAGCTGAAATTGCAATTGTCTGTGAAACAGTTTGCTGGTCTGTGTTGAGACCTTAAGAAGTTTGTATTCAAGTCCAGTGATTCTACTTGTATAAAGTCATTCTAAGGGAATAATCAGAAGCAATTTTGTTCAAAGGTCTTTACTGATGCATTGTTTATGCGGAGAAAAAGGAAAAATCCAAATTGGGAAATGATGAAATTATGGACCAGTTATGTAATGGAATATTATACAACCAATAACATGGTCTATGGAAAGAAATTGTTGACTTGGGAAATTGTTCCCAATGTTCAACGCAAGTGATTCAAAGGTATATGAGGATAGGTCCGATTCTGTAAAACCGTGTGTGTGTCTGTGTGTTTTCATTGACCAACAAATGTATTAAACACACTGTGCTTGACAATGTGGTCAGTTGGAAAGAAGAAAGACATGTTCACTTCCTTCACTCTGCTTACAATTAGTGGGGAAAGTAGATGCTGAATGGCGCTAATACTGATGGGGGAATAGCCAGATTTATACTTCAAAAGGACCAAGATGAAGACAGAGGGAGCAAGAAAGCTTGTTGGTTTGAAAAGACTGAGGGAGTTTTGAAGGGGGTAAATTTTGGGGGTGGGGGTGGGAGAGAACTATAGGGGTGAGACACTGAGAAAATCCATCAAATGAGGTAAGAAGGTTTTTATGAATTTCTGCTAAATATATTCCTGCTTTGTGTTTTCTTTCTTTCTTTTTTCTTCTTTTTTTTTTTTTGCAGAAGACTATTAGAAATATTTAAGTTACTTGTCAATTATTTTAGATGCTGAACCAAAATGTCTTTTGGGTGTGATATCGTGCTGACATGGAATATTCCAGATCCCTTAGCTTACCATGGGATACATGTAAATATATGTAGATGTATATATATGTGCAAATATTTACATACATCATCATCTGTGCAAATGTTATGTAGATTTTGGAGGCAGGGCAGGGGAAGCATTCCAAAATCTAGGAGATCACGGGTAATTTTAATTTTTTCTTAATTTATCTGCAGTCAGAGAAATATGTACATACATAAAAGTTACATATATTTAGACTTTAAAAAGAGTTGTTAAGGAAGTAGTTGGTCATCTGGGAAAGCATGCCCTTGCCTTGGCCGGGGGGAGGGTGACTGCTGTCTTAAGTGTCCAGGTATCCTTAGCAGTTCTCACCCACGTGGAGATGGGTTCCTCATCTACCTTGGCCTAAAGTCATCAAACATGTGTTTCATTCATGTAATTTGTCTAGCTTGGACTCCATACTCATCTAAACATTCTTTTGAGTATAACTGAGGTTGAGAATATGTAGGTAGTAGAGCTGTCTTGTGAAGCAGAGTGAGCTGGCTGTTCACCACCTCAAGCCCTCTCTATCTGTAATCCTCAAGACAATGCAAGTTTCATTGTAAACCTGTTAATTAGAATCAGAATTCCTGGTTAAGCACAGTTACTATAAGTTAATGTCCCAGAGAGATTTCATTGTCAGTGCGCTGACAAAATCAGGTACCAGAGCTGATACAGCAGTTCTTGTACCTGGAAGTTACCAGGTTAGGGCCACCCTGAGAAGCTTCTTGGCAGTTAGTCATATAACCCATCCTGTTAACCCTTGTACCTGAATATGTTCATTTTCCTTAATATTCTACATTCTTTGCTTAAACTCTCTAGAACATTATCTGTTTTCTTATTTTCCTTAGCAGAAGGAGAAACCTTCAAAGGCAGACATTTGTCATTTTTTGTGTATGTACTTAGCCCTTAGCACAGTGCCTAGCACAAAGTATTCATTTAATTAATATTTACTGAATGAAAACATACACATTAATTGAGGTCAGTTACCAGACATATATAACCATATTCACAAAGACAAATATAAATAGAGTTTAGAACATCTACTTTTTTGGATTATTCATAAATTACTTTACATACATTAGCCTACTAATCATGCAAGTACATTTGTAATCTATTACTCTGTTTTCATCCCATACCCTGTACACTTGTCTATGTGAGCCGTGTTGTAGTGTTATTAGAGGTGAGTGATAGTTAAGGATGTGTTAGGCCATAAAAGCTGCCACTCTACCATTCTGACAAAGCCTCACTTGTAAGAAATAATAGGACTGGGGGAGGGGAGTGAGTAATCCAGTGTGGCTCAGGTAAGAAATCAGTCTGTGAATAAAGCTTAAGTCCATTCCAGTGACATTTTCTTTTGTTTAAAAAGTCTACTGCTCCATGCAAAAATGTGCAGAATGAATTTGTTGAGGGCTCAAGCATGGAGGAGAGCATTGGCATTTTCTCTCCTCCATAAACGAGATTGAAACAGACCAGAAAAGAAAGGTAAATACCTATGACCTCCTTTCAGTAGGCCTCCGCTGCAGTCATTCGTAATGAATGAGGTCTGCACAGAAGGGTCCTCTGGGAGGCCTCTCAGGCTTCCCCTCCTCCAATAGGATTCCTTTTTCACTCTCACGAGCTCTTTTGTGCTCTCAGGAGGAAAACAGCTCATAAGCCTAGATATGAACAATGGGTTCCACACATACTGTGCAAATTTCTCCAATTTCATTTGCACAAAACTGCTGAAAGGCATTTCCTCAGTTCCAGCTACTGTCTATACCTCAGGGGAATGTGGGCAGAGTGGTAAGGTCAGCCCCACAAGGAGGAAGAATTCTTGGTTTCAATAGGCACTTTATGCCCATTCAGAAAGCAATACTTCCAAGGCTTTTTTCATCTCTGGGCACATGAATATGAGCACTGCTGTGCAGAAAGAGCCAGCCTGGGTCGAGCCAAGGGGAGTTAGGCTGACTATGCCAACAGGTCCTGGGACCGGTTCTTAGGTTGATGTGCGGTGACCCAGGTTTGAAGCTGACTCACCCTTTCTTTGCACTAGACTCATGTTGGGTGGATGAGGACGTGTGTGAAATGTTTGTTTTACTCGCAGGCAGTTTTTTTTTCTTTTTTGCTTGTTTTGGATTGGGGCCCTACTTCCTTTTTAAACAATTTCCATATATTTTATGCACTACTTCATGTTATGTGGGCCAAGTGTAATAATTGTTTTTGAGAATGATCCCTAAGAATTATTTATGAATTATTCGCCATTTAAATCCCACTGTTTTTAGTCATTGCAATTTTCAGAGAAAGTTTTTATTCTAAAGGAAATGTTTTATAGTAGAGTTCAGTGAAAAAAATTGTTAAGGAAATTTTAAAAGGAAATTAAGGGAAATTCTAGTGAGGAAAAAAGGAGAATTCAATGAAAAAAATCCTGATTTCAGGGTTTTTTAAGGAGGCAAGAGGAAATATTCCAATGTGCTCTCTAGATTATAGCTGCAAAAACTAGGAGTCCTGTCTTTAAGAACATTTCATAATTCCTGAGGAAAACATGATTTTGAGGTATGAGTGAAAAGCATTAACTGATGCACAATTATTGGCTCTGTAAATATTCATTCCATAAAGTAGCATCTCATTTATCTGAAATCATCACAGCTGGTGATTTTAGCAGTTATTAACAGAAAACCAACACAGATGGACTTTAGCAAGAGGGAAATTTAATGGCTGTCAAAAGTGAGAGGTATATGTAGGGCTGTTTGATGAAGGGGCTCAAATGGTGTCACCAGGACTCTGTTTCTCTCCATTTCTCATTTCTGCTTCCTCTATATTGTCTTTCCTCCATGGTCAGCCCCATTGCTGAAACTTTTCCAGCCTATAGATTCACTGCCTCTGCCTCTTTTCCAGTTGATCCAGTGAACCTTCTGGGATTCTCTCTGATTGAATTGATTTAGATCACATGCCTACCTCTAGACCTTGGATGTGATGTAGGGAAATCCTATGCATGGTTAACTTGGGCTGGGGAATTACCTTCCCGTGGGGCCAGTGGAGCCCTCAGGAGTCCAGTGGATAGAAAGAAAGCAAGGGAAAAGTGCTCAAACAAAAATCAAGAGCATGAGAAGGCATGATGGAAGCTGGAAAGGCAATGATAAATGTTCACCCAAATTTATATTTAAAAATGTAATTTTCTTGTCTTCTTAAATAGTTTGTTGAGAAAAAGAAATAATATTTTGTAAAAGCCCTACCTTGGTTGATAAAACTTATCGTTTTCAGGACTTGATAAGATTTTCCACTTTCCATACTGATTTGTGTAAGGCTAATCATATTTAATATTCTTTACTTTTAGGCTTTTCTAAAAATGTTCGTGGGGATGGAGTGGAATAAATAGGAAATGCACTTTATCTCCTGTCTCCTCCTTATCTCAGTCCTAGGAATCCCAGTAAACCTGTCACAAATGGTCCTCCATGAGTTAGTGTGTCTTTTTGATGCAAACCCACTGGACAGGATGGAATGAGCTCTTGTTGGAGAGATGATATATTGCCCTCTATGACGGGGAATACCTGTAGTAGTGTGCGTATGTTCCAGTCAGATCTAAGGACATGAATTGGAATGAGGAGACCCCTGCCTGACCACCTGATTCTGTCAGGAGCCTCCAGGCTCTCACACCCACTCTCTAGGCTTTAGAAGTAAGGAACCATCACAAATAGGTCAGCTTGGTGATTCTCTCATCTGTGATGAGAGAGGAATGAGGTGATTCATTCCCTTCCCTTCCCTTCCCTTCCCTTCCCTCCCCTCCCCTCCCCTCCCCTCCCCTCCCCTCCCTTCCTTTTCCCCTTTTCCCTTTTCCCTTTTTCCCTTTTTCCCTTTTTTCCCTTTCCCTCTCTCTCTCTAGATTTATTTGAGAGAGAGAGATAGAGAGGGTGGGTGCGGACAGGGAGAAAGAATCCTGAAGCAGACTCACTACTGAGCATGGAGCCTGAAATGGGATTCAATCCCAAGACCCTGAGGTCATGACCTAAGCCAATATGCAGAGTCTTCCACTTACCTGCTGAGCTACCCAGGTGCCCCCAAAGTTTGCTGTTTGCTATGGCAAATTCTCTGTTGAGAGATGCTTGAGTCTCATTCATATCTGAATTTTTGTGATGTGTTAATCCTTTGCACACTTTTTTTCCTAGTGCAGCACCTTATCAGTGATGACTTGCCTCTCAAGAATCCAATAATTAATTCACTGGTGGTTTACTCTATTAACCCTGTCATGCCTAGGGATGCATTTAAGATATTAAATATTTTCATTTACTAGAAGGACACCAGTACAGGATAGAGATAATAAAAGTTGTGTGGCTTAACTAAAGGTGAGTATTCCTAGAACCATTTCATTCCATTCTGTCTTTTCTTAGTAATTTTGCCTCAGTTGTGAACTTGAACATTCCACATCCTCAAGGCTTTTGAGACAACTGGACACCTTTTCCTCTGTGTACAAGACCCCAAGTTGTTAAGCTCTCTTAGTTTAATGGTATTTCTCTATTTCTGGTAATGATCACTTCTTAAAACTATCAGAGTACGTACTTTTGGGTGATTCTTGGGCGTCCCTCTTAGTTTCTGTTTCTAACATGAGAAGGATCAAAAAGCCTGGCACATAATTCAAATGCATTTGTTTAATGCAATGACTTTGGAGCATTTATACTGGTGTTCTGGGTGTCCCCCCCACCCCGCCCCATCTCTCTTATTTTCCAGTGGTTTGCCCAGGTTCTCGGGTATGAAGAAAGGTGAAAGATTGGCTCTTCAATTTTTGCAAAAGACAGATGTCTGATTTTTAGTTTGAAGGACCTCAGATAAAATAATCTAATCTTAGTGATGTTATGCTTTATGAATGAACAACTGGTTTTGTTTTAGCTCTGTTAAGAACAGTTTTTTTCAAATGGTCAAGAAACTCACTGAGGCAGTGCATGTTTATTTTGCTGTTGGCAAAGATATGTGAAATAAAGCAGGAATGGATGGGTCTGCCCCTCAGCTGAACTACGAGGTAGATGGGGTTCACCTCACGGGCCTTCATACATCTCCTCAAGGCGCTTCTTCTATTTCTGGGGCTCATCCTCTTTCTCTGTCTTTGCCTCCAGAAATTCAGGATTCTTCCCTGCTCTGCTGGCCTAGGCTCTCTAGCTCCTGGAGGGGCATCATGCCCTTGTTTGGCTCTTCCAAACAATCCTCTGAACTAAAGTAGATTCTTGATCTTGCAGTATGGATCTTGCTTAGCTGTCACTACTGAACATGAGTGTGACTTCTGGAACCAACCCTCATTAAAGTATTAAAGCATTATAATGCTTAATATATTGTTTCTCCCAAGGATGCTGACATTGTGATAAACATTTAAAGACCATTTCCATTTCAGCCAAAGGAATTATCATCTTCAAGTGGAATTCCAGGCACGTCTGTGGTCCAGTAGGACCAGTAGTCTGTATGGCACAGAACAGGGTAGCTGGCAGTGTTCTATGCCTCCTTTGGGGCAGACAGATCCTCTTCTTTCTGGGCTTTCACCACATATCACTCCTTCAGTTAAATCTTTGAGAAGTCATCCCTTAAAGCCAAGCTGGCAGGGGATTGATTTCCAGCTGTGTTCCTGTCAGGTCCACATCCAGTGTTGTCTTGTTCGCTGTCATCTCCATCAGCTCTTGGAAGGAACTGTCTTGGATGTAGCCCTCCTCCAGATTTGGCCTTCCAACTATCTCCAACCCTACTTCCCCAATTGAGGTAAAGCCACTTTTATGTTGCATCTTGGTGATAGAACCCTGTTGCCTTCCATCTGGAATTGCTCCAGAAATGCCCTGTCTAGAATATGAACTTATGTGTGAATATCAACACCTCCCTTGGGCTGCTGGCTCTTTCTGAGTCCTATCTTTGCTATCCTGTTCTCTCTAGCTCTGGCTTTCTCTCCCAGTGGGTGGTATTGTTCATCCTGCTCTGTATATATTGTTGCAAAAATGGAGTTACAATACAGAGCATGGTAAGTGCATGTGGATGACACAAAGCATTTTGTAGTAAAGAAGATTCATGATTTGAACCTTGGTTGCCTCCAAGAGAGTACTCATTCCACTCTATCACAGATACATACCTCCTTCCCTCCTGTACCTAGAGCCTTCATTTTCCTAAGATAAAACATTCTATCCCCCCTAGGACAGGATTACCAGATTCTTTGTCATTCTGGCCATTTTGTTACAGGAAAATCCACTTTGTCACTGTCTCCTTGAAAATTTGGTGTCCAAAAAGGAACAAAATATAGGCAGCTCAAGAGTTCACATAAGTGCTTTATCATCCAGCCCACATTTCTCCATTTGTCCACAAAGATACCATGAGAGACATTATAAAAATGCCTTGCTGAAATACTTGCATGGATTGTCCATGTCAAAAAGAAAATCAGGCTATCTGACATAAAACACACACAAACAGACACGTACACACAGGACAACATTTATACATTTCAACTTAAACAATACTTTTTATTTTCCATAAGTGGGACCTCATCTTTTCCTCAATCCCATATATTCCATTTGGGGAGCAGGAAAAATAAATCTAAAATTTGCCAGTTCTTGTTATCTTGCTAACTTTGTCTCTTCTGTTTTTATTTTTTAGTTTTTATTTTTTCTCTGTCTCTTCTGTTTTTAGTCTCTGTGAAATTGGTTCAATGTCTTTGGGATGAATACTCGTCTGATTCAGGATTCAAACTTGGGATATTTCTCTCCTTTTAAAGATTTGCCCCTTCACTTCCTGTATCGGCCACGTGGACCTCAAGGAAATTGATATAGGGTAGCTAGTCTTTGTCTGGGTCTTTGTGCTGTTTTTGCTATCTTCTCTGGTTTATGTGGAGATGTTCCTTGTCTCTCTTGCTCGTTGAGGATCCTGCTGGCCGACTTCTACTGTAGGAGTCTGGCCTGGTGAAACTCCCTATCAGGCCTCAGTGTAAAACATCTGCTTGCTATCCATTATAGTTCCCTTTTCTCACCCTGGAAGGATCCAGATATACAGGAGACAGAAAAGATGGCAGTGAGATAATGACTGTGTGGGGCTGAGAATGAGCAGTGCATTTCAGGCTGTTTGACTTGGCAAGAATTGGGGCAGCTACCATGGCTCCAGCTGCAGGAAAAGCTGTTAGAGGCCACCCCAGCCACCCTGGTCCATTTCAGCTGAGAGTTTGAGGGGAGTTAGGATGGGGGGTGGTTGTTGGGAGTGAATTGTCCATAGAGATTCTTCTGCAAATCTATAGTCTTCATGTGTAAATCTGTGTGCCCAGTGTTCAAATTCAGAAATGTGAGGATCTCAATACAAGTGCTCATGTATAGGTTTTATTTAGTGAGAATAAACCAGTGGCTCTAATCCTGGAAGCTGGGGGCAGAGTAGATAGAACACAGACTTAGAGACGGAACTGGATCTGTTTCTACCTACTCCCTGTTAAGCCTGAAAAAGTTACTGCTTTTTGTTGGACCTTGGTTTAATCATCTGTAAAAGAGGGGCAGTAAATGCCTATCTGATTAAGGAAAAACAGTGTCCATCAACAGATGGCAGCTATAATTGTAAATCATAACAACATCTTCTGAACATAAACATTTTTCTAACATTCTGAAGAGATGGCAGCTTGCTTCCTTTACCACTGGTTGGCTTCATTAAGTATGACATTTCCCCCCAATACAACCATTTTTCTCTGAGACAAATGCCTTTTTTCCTTAGAGGGATGTGTTTCTCCCTCTTCCTGACAGAGCCCAGAGGATCCTTGTGAACATCCTTCCTGTCGCCCCCCCCCCCCCCTTGGGGATCCTGGGCCACATTGGCCCTGTATCATTGCCATCATCACTCTGCCCGGGGAGGACTGGTAGAAACTCCCCTTGTGACTTGTTGACATCAATTCCGAAGATGTACAAGATGGATTAAGAAAAGGCCCCTAGTAGTTTTTACTTTTCAGGAAGCCAAATGTTTTTCAAATCAGAAGCAAAAGGATTTAGCACAGGCAGGCCAGACTTTTCCATCTCTGTCAGGGAAGGACTACAAAACTTTCACTTGCCTCCAGACCCAGATGTATTTCCCACTGGACCTCACCTCCCTGTCATACTGTAAGCCTTCCTATCCTGATCTTCTTCCTTGAAACCTTGTGGCTGAGCCTTACTCTGTTCTGTATCCAGAGTATGACTGGGAATGAAGGCAAGCAAAGCAGAGGGCTCCTGTCTCTGAAGAGCAAGGCTGGTTCTATTCTTGTGTTTATGTAGGTGGGCTTTCCACAATAGGTTATGGGTGTTTCCTCTGTTTATTTACTTAATCTCATCTCTGCGGCAAGCAGAAAACAGAAGAACAACTACTCCTACCCATCTTTGACCCCTAAAATACTCTGGCGAGGAGCATGACAGACTGCCTAAAGAAATCTGGTCCCAAACCTGAGAGTCCCTTTCCTCATTATCAAGGAAGAGTCCTCTTGCTCCAGAAAGTAACATACCTGTGTCTCCTTCACCTTCTCCAGCCACTACTCTTTGCTTGCCTATCTTTGAGGCATGGTGAGAGCTGCAAGTGGCAGCTTAGTTATATAATCCTATGTCTCTTGCTCACAGAATTCTCAAGCTTTTGAAGCCAAGAAACAGAAGTAGACCTGACTCTAGTCTTTCCAATGTGGCTACACTGTGGTCTCAAAAGTCAGTATTAAAAGCCAACACACGGGGATCCCTGGGTGGCGCAGCGGTTTGGCGCCTGCCTTTGGCTCAGGGCGCGATCCTGGAGACCCGGGATCGAATCCCACATCAGGCTCCCGGTGCATGGAGCCTGCTTCTCCCTCCGCCTGTGTCTCTGCCTCTCTCTCTCTCTCTCTCTGTGACTATCATAAATAAAAAAAAAAAAAAAAAAATTAAAAAAAAAATTTATAAAAAAAAATAAATAAATAAAAGCCAACACAAAGGCAACTTGGTCTAGGGTCTCTATATCTGTGAAGATCTGTAGTGATCTCTGCAGATTTATTTTTCTAGGAGTCCGTGATTCTAGGATATACGTTATTCACTGGCTTGGGGGAAATGAGGCCAAGATGGGACTAGGGGCGTGCAGTAGAATCAGAAGACCAGAAGGTGGCACTCGTAGTATTTAGAAGGTGCCTCAGGCTGGTAAGTAACTGACACCAGCCGCCCTTGCTTCCTTCCAACTGGCTACCAGTGAAACAACTGTGTTTTGTTAGCACCATGTTACACAGAGCTTTTTTTGTGAATTTCTACTTTTACCCAGACTATTGCAGCCTACTTTCCTTCATGTTATGAGTGTTACTTACAATGAATTCAAAGGCCGGAAGGTTTTGTTTGTTGAAGTTTGCTCCATGTATTTATGATGCTTTCTATTGTTTAAAGTTTTGATAAAAACAGCCCCCAATTCTCTGGAAAATAAGAAAAACCCATTTGTTTAGCAACTGTTCATTCACTCTGGGAATGTTCCAGAGATTTAGATGAAAGGATGTCATTTCCTATCTTGTTAAGTTTTTTTTTTTTTCCTGCTTGTCAGCGCTTTTAATATTCTTTGTATGAGTTTAGTATAAAAAGGCACCGAGTTAATGCTGCCTTTACATGACTAATAGACTGCTTCATGAATAAGTAACTCTGCCTATATATTTTTAATAGTAAAAGAACTTACTTAAAAGGAACTTGAAAGCCACTGAGAAACTTGGGAGAAACAGCAAAAGCCTCTCTGACTATGCTACTCTGTTTAGCAAAGGAAGATTTTTCTGGAGAAAGTAGTTAGCAGAAGTCTTATTAATGGCAACATAGAAATATGTCCTCTTATCTACTTGCTTGGAGGTTTCTGTGCTGGAATAAGGGGCTGCCAGTCATGGAGGAACTATAGCAGAGGTTACATTTTTTTCTGGTAGAGATCTAAATAGTAAATATTTTAGGCTTTGTGGTCCATAAGGTTGTTGCTCTACTCTTCCACTGTACCTGAAAAGCAGTCACAGACAATGTGTAATTGCGTGGGCATGGCTTTGTTCCAATAACATTTTATACAAACAGGTGGCAGGCTAGATTGACAAATGCCATTCACTAATGGACCATATAGTTTGTAGATCCCTGAACCAGAGAAAAAGAGACTTAACTTTTCTTTCTCTGATATGGACATTTCCTTTTCATTCCTCTTATTTTTGCCTGTGTGGTAGTTAAAGGTTGTCTAGATGTGTTTGGCTTTGTCCTCATTGATTTCCCATTATTATAGGAGTAAGGGGGAGGAACAGTTTCTATTTCTGTGGCCTCTGTAAGTAGGGAAAATCACTGACAGAATTAGGAGGTTGTGGTGATTTGTTTCATCTCCCATTTCTTAAAAGTAAGGGTTTAATTGAGTCAAGTAGATTCAGCATAATCTTCTGATGGCATCATATTTGGCCAGCAGTCATCCTTTAAGTAGAAGTTGGCATAGAACAGCCTGTAGACCAAATCTGGCCCTCCACTTGTTCTGGTGGTAAAGTTTTATTGGAACACAGCCATATTCATTTGTTTAGATGTTCTTACTGCTTTTGCTTTATAACAACAAGTTGCTGTTATTATAATAACAATACTAATAATGCTACAGAGACTTTATGATCTACAGAGCTTAAGATGTTAAACTTTACGGACTATGTTGTCTTTTGTAGAAAAAGGTTGCTGACCTTTGCTCTAGAGTAGTACTTTTCAGATTCTGTGAAGAAGGATTTTTCTTTTTTTAAATCCATCATGATGACATGAGGTTCCACTGTCCATGAGTGGTAGCAGATTGTGCCACATGCAAGTCACCATCCATGTGCTGAAGCCCCACATTGGTCCATTCCTTTTGAAGGACATGAATACATTGCTGTGTCCTTGGATGTGACCATTGTGTCAAATGTCTATAAATGTTTTTAAATACTTACACTCAGATTCTGTATTATCTAGCAGTGAACTGGGAACAGGCAGGTTGCAGGCCAGTGGCATGGTTCTAGGGCAGTGCTTCTCAAAGTGCATCAAAGTGAATGATTAAGCGACAAGTACCATGAGTTCTAACTTTACGAAAAGAAATGTGTTTTGGAAATTAGAAGTACAATCAGGCCTAACGTACTATCTAACAGTAAATATATCACGAATGTTTCTCCACGCCATTAAATTTTCTTTATTATTATTATTTTTTAAGACTTTATTTTTTCATTCATTCATTCATTCATTCATTCATTCATGATAGACACACAAAGAGAGGCAGAGAGATAGAAGGAGAGGGGAGGAACAGGCTCCTTGCAGGGAGCCTGATGCAGGACTCGATCTCTGGACCAGGATCATGCCCTCAGCTAAAGGCATGTGCTCAACCACTGAACCACTCACGTGTCCTGAAATTTTCTACATTACTAGAAAAATCTTTAATTGCCCTTCTTTTTTTTTTTTTAAATTTTATTTATTTATGAGAGACACAGGCAGAGAGAGAAGCAGGCTGCCCTGATTGCACTTCTCATTGCAAAAGCAGCATATCCTCTACAGAAATACTAATTTAGGTAAACAACAGGAAGAAACTTTTGAAGTACTTATAATCTCACCGTCCAGAGATAACTGTCATCAATGGCTTGGTGTATGTTTTCTGAGACTATTTTCTATGATTTTTGTGCATTAAAAAAAAATAAATCCTGCACCTATAAAAATGATTAATTCAATAAATCTGGGCTGGAGCCTGTCATTCAGAATTTGTAACAAGTTTGAGGATGATGTGTTTGCTGTTGCTCCAAGACTACTTTGAGTGGCACTGTTTTAGAGGTATGTCTAAAGGAGTCAGTGGTGCTGGCCTTGGGTCCCACTTGACTGATGAAGTCTATAGTTACAAAGAGAAGTGAAGCGATTTGCGTTGGGCAACCAAGAGGGGAATGCAGATGCCATTAACCGAGGGATGCCTAAAAATGGAGACACCCTCTTCCCACCCCATACATAATATTTTAACCTGGAAATCAGCTTTCCCAGTGCTGACACCAGGCTTGCAACTTAGCTGAAACCAAATCAGTAGAGATACTGATTATAGCCTGTTAAGCAAGTGTGGAACACAAGATACATGCAAATTGCTCTTAACTTTCCTCTCCCCTCACCACTCCTACCTCCTTCACTTCCTTCCTCCTCTCACGTTATTATGTGTTGCTTGGAGAGTCTCCAAGTCTTTGGACCTGGAAGACATTGGGAGAAAATATATCAAGCAGGAAATGGAATCCTTTTTACATTCTTGTGACATTAACATGCAAAAAATATAGTTAAGAGATCAGCCCAATGCCTTTCTGTGCCATTTGGCGGCACTCTTGAAGCCAAGAATGCCAGGCTTTGGATTTGCATTTAGATTTATGGTACTAGTGCTGAATCTTGCCTGTTTTCTGCCCTCCCTTAGCTGTTGTTTATTAGGAGCTTTTTGTGTATTGCAACTGCTGCTGCTTATTAGTTTAAATGATATGGGCCACTGAGAAGAAGTTTGGAAAAAGAGGCTAATAAGGGGAGCTTAACTTCCCCACTTGTTTATCGTGAGAAGTTTATTCAGGAGCCAAGTCTCCTTTTAGAAGATTCCCTCCATATAGTACGGTAAAAATCACGTTGATGTTTGCTCAACTCTACAACCAGCATCTCTTTGCTCTCGTATCTATACTTTTGGTACAAAGCATTCCTTTTCAGAAAAGCTTCCAGTGGAATTAATTCATCATACATCAAATCAAAATTGTAGCCATGTTTTCGTCTAAGATAAAGTACCAACCTGGGGCAAAGCCATTTTTATCAAATTAGGAGCCCTTTCTTCTTTTTATAGTACCTTGGCTCTCTCATGTTTTCTTATTAATAGTTTGCTAGAGATAATATCAAAACTATGACAACTCCTCACTGGTAATTTGGCCAGTGTTGGGGTAATGTCATAATGGTATTTGAAGAGAGGGATTCTATACTACTGACA
Source organism: Vulpes lagopus (assembly GCF_018345385.1). Classification (NCBI taxonomy): domain Eukaryota; kingdom Metazoa; phylum Chordata; class Mammalia; order Carnivora; family Canidae; genus Vulpes; species Vulpes lagopus. Next base: position 123,198,535 of record NC_054830.1, read on the forward strand.
TAGCCCTACTGTGTTGTTTATGATGATTCATGTGTTGAACAAGTCACCTAAGGTGGTAAGGATCAAAATATAAGCATTTTTATTGCTTAAAATCTCCGGGCATTTCATACTTGGGAAATCCAGAAAACTGCCCAGATGAGATAAATTTCCATAAGCTAAGATCTTAAATTAACCAAGGGGAGAAAGAAGGCATCTGCAACTCTACATAACCAGTTTTTTTTTCTCCTTCCCAGCCATGGAACATCAGCCCATCCTCTCTGTGCTCTTGCTATCAATTGCAGGGCTGGTCCCCCAGGCTTCCTATGGACATGTCATTCTGTCCCTGTCCTCCAGTTCACATGCTTTTCATCATTTTGTGCTTTCACTTCCAACATAGCTCCTGAGTGATCCAACTGTCTGAAGTCTTATTCTTCCCTTAGCCTCTTACTGTCTGTCTGGAACTCAAATCCCATATGTCATTCTCTTCCTAAGGTTTGTTGTCACCAAACAGATGACATTCCTTCACCTGTGTATGTTCTATCAGACCTTCCATTATCAGCCTCCCATGCTTCTCCATACCCACCTCCCACCACTAGCTGTCCTGCCTTGTACCTCACACTCCACGCATAGGCAACCATGTCCACTTTTTCACACCTTGGACCTTTAATCACGATTCCCCTCTGCCTACACGAGTGGCAGTGGTTTTCAACCAGAGGTGATTCTGCCTTCCTAGAAGATGGTTGGTAGTATCTGGAGACATTTGTAGGTGTTTATATCTTGGCAAAGGGCAGTGCTGTTGTATAGTGGGTAGAGGCCAGGGACGCATGCACAGCCTCCTACAACAAAGAATTATCTGGCCTATATGTCAATAGTGCCAAGGCTGAGGAACTTTGCTCTACTTGTGTATTTCTAGCAGGATAATTTTTGCTTTCCAATTATGATGTAGGGAAGACATTCTCTCCTGTAGCAAATTGTCTTGATTCTTCCTTAGGCTCTGTGAAGCATCCCTTCACTGTATTACGAAAATGTTCTCCATAGATACTTCTACCATTACTGCCCAAGTCATATATTATTACTATTTTATTTAATTTTAATAAAGGTATTATAGATACAACAAACAGGCTTCCAGTTGTCCTAGAATGAGAGTGAAATCACACGTTCTTGGTTCAGAGCAAAGCGAACAGGTGGTCACCTACCTCTCCTCAGGTCTGAGATAGAAACAAATTCAGAAACCAGCTCTACACAAAGGAAGAGACAGATTATCCCTTCACTCCCATATCTGTGGAGGAGATGCTTTTCCCAGGCCAAGTGGAGATTCCAAAATAATTCTTATTTTAAAAAAAGGGAAACATGGAAAGGATGACTGTCATTTTTATTCCTTTTTTAGATGTCTGGTTTTCCAAAGAATTGGGGACAGTCAAATGGGGCATGTGAGATTTTTACCAGTAGACCACGTTGAAGCCACCATCTGCCCATACCAGCCAGCAGTAGTGCATATACACTGAGGAAGAACAGAATTACCACCAACCTCCAGCAGGAGTGCGACCTGGCCCAGTTAGGAGGGTATTTTTTTGTTCTTTCCTGTTATTCCAGCCCTACCCTGACAGGAAAGGAAGCAGGTGGGTAGAGGAAGGGGAAAGGGGTAATGTGAAAAGGCCATAAAATCCATCCCTCCATTTCAGGTCAATCAAGCCAAAGGTGTGACTTGTGCTGGGGTGGGGGTGGGGTAGAGAGCAGAGATCTGAATCAAATGCAATATTGAAATTTTAGAATAGAGCCAAATCTTACAGGCTGAAAGGATACTGTTTGTGTAAGTCAGAATGTCTGAAAACTTATGGATTTAGGTCAAGATAGTATAAAGGAAGACATTACTTATATAAGACGTATAGGGATAGTTACCAGAAAAAAAAAATTCAAGTTTATATCCTGATGAGTTGACATTCCCCAATAATAAGTTGACATTTCCCAATATCATATATATATATGTATATGTGTATATATATATATATATTATACACACACACACTAAAAATTTCAAATTGTACAGAGAGAGATAAGAATTATGTAATAAAAAAAAAAAGAATTATGTAATAATGACATAATCTAGTTTTCAACAGAACCCAGCTATTCGACCACCCAGGGGTCGGTGAGGGGCAGGGCGGGGATGGTCCTTGGATCCTTCATTCTTCTCATGGGCCTTTTTTTTTTTTTTTTAGTGCAGATGGGTAAGTCATGAAATTTGGGGAGCTCCTGCATTGTGGGAGACTCATTACTTCAGAAAGCCTCCTGCATACCTGGGGTGTGAAATGATAGAAAAGTCAGCACCAAATGACTTTCTCCATTGTGGCTCAGAAAGAAAGCAACAAAGCCAACTTGCCTATTCTAGCCTTAATTGCACAGTTTCCACCAGACCCATGTGACACATTTCTAACATCAATATGAAAGGCTTTTATTTTATTTTTTTAAGAGTTGACTATTCTAAGAAAGACTATAAAGGTCAAAGTTTTACATAACTCTAACACTATCTTGTATGCAAGGAAAGGCATTTAATGTTATGACCTGTGTATCCTGCCTCTACCTGTGACTGATTTCATTTCCCACCATGTGTGCATGTACCCACTCTGTCATGCAACACTTTCTTTGGGTCTCTTGGTTGGAAGGGACAACTCCTTTCTATGGGAGAGATCTCTCCCTGAATTCCTTTTGGCTTCTCACAATTTGAGAAATGTCTTAGATTACATCCTTTTGAGGATTACCTTTATTCTCTGCCCTTTATGCAAGCTCTGGAGGGGAAAGGGCTGTGTCCTTCCCTCTCTGTAGGACTGGTGACCTCTCTCATTTGCTGAGCCAAATATAAAGTGATGATGTAGGAGCTCTTGTTGAAAAAAATTATGAAGAATTTCAAGATGGTGACAACAGAGCACTAAGCCAAACACAAGGGTCTTCTGAGAATGGGGCACCTGTGTCACCAAAGCCCTGCCACTCTGTGAGAGCAAGAGCCCAGTTCTGCCTTTACTGGGCCACCTATAAAGGGAGTAGTTTTCATAGCCATTAATTAGTTTATCTCAGTGATAATGTAGTCACATACATCTCCAGCAAAGAATATTTCCCTGCTGGCATGACTCTGTGACTTTGCCCTCCAGGAATGATATATGACCCATGATGAATTCCACCAAGATTTCAGTCTTTGCCATCTGCTTGGGTCTGATACCATCCCAAAGGGAAAACCACACACACTGGCTTTTCATGCTTCTCCCTTGTTCGAAGAATGGTGCTGACACCAGTTAATTTATTTTGACTTATTCTACTTCTGACAGAGAAGGGGAGGAGAGAGTCTCTATTCTCTGTGTGCGTGGGTGTTAAAATATACATAACATAAAATTAGCCATATTAATTATTTTTAAGGGCACAGTTCAGTGGCATTAAGGATATTTTTACTCTGGTGCAGCACCACCACTACCTATCTCCAGAACTTTTTCATCATTCCACATCTGATCCCTTTATTGCATCTATTGCATCTATTACTCTGGATCAGAAGCCTCTTGAAAGCTGAGAACATGACTTTCTCATTTTTGAATTTCTATGGCCTATCATACAGTAGACACTCCCTATGCTTATTGGCCTACATTTATATTCAACAGAGGGAAAGAAAAGAAAGCTGTTGCATATTTATTACTCATGGCAGTGGAAGGAAGCCTCTGAAACAGTTAATATTGTTTGCCTCCGTCATCGATGCCAGCCTTCCCTTCCCCAGGAAATAATGAGAGGAAAAATTCTTTTTCATATAGAAGTCTTTATGTCCTTTATGATGTCCTGCTGGCTTCTAATGAAAGAAAATTCAGGAATTTCTAGGAAATTGGGCAGTATGCCCCTAAATATCTAGAGTTGTATCTTAAATCCTTGCATAGAAAAAAATGAAGGCAAACACATGACCAACCCAGGGGATGAGTAACAGTAAACCCATCTCATCCTCGATTCTTTCATGGGTCTGGTCTTTCTTCCAATGAACAAGAATTCTGTTTTACCTAAGATTTTATTGATTAATGTGAGAAGACCACTTTTTATCTGTTTGAAGACCTCTTGGTCAAGATGTCTAAAATGTAGGTTTAGGAAATAAAAATCTGAGTCCAATTAGTGCCTGCCTCTTGAAAATCACCTCCAGAAGTTTAGTAAATACTTTTATATGATTTCTTGAAGTTCAGAGGCTGGAGAGAAGGCTAGCAAATCAGTAAGACCAGATGAAGATATTTTCTGATGGGAGGAAGATGGTTGGGGGGGTTCTTATAGTTCTGGCTTAAAAATAAATAGTTTGAAACAAAAAGCGAGAAGATGTAAAATAGACCAATAAAGGGACATTTTGAATGCTAAATGGAGGCATGTCCTCTAAAATTACCCCTTATGATACATTTAAGCAAATAGGTATACGCCAAAATAAAGCTGCTAATGGAGTCTTAAAGCAAGATTGCACTGTTGTGCTACTGGGATCTCTATTTCCTAGGAGCATTTTTGGATGTTGGAAACAAGAGAGGGAACATATTAGAATGGGTCTTCGTCAGACTGTTTGGTGGGGCAGGCTGTATTTCTCCTTTTCTTCATAAGAAGAGTCATTATTACCCATTGGTCACTTTTTTGAGACCCTCCTATTTTATCTGGGAATTTATCCTAGTTCTCAGAAGTGTGTATGTGGAGGAAGGAGAACCATTTGTCTGTAAGAATCTCCTTGTTGTAGTCAGCAGCTAATAATCATCATATATGATGCTTGCTCAGAAATGTCTCCACATTTGCCCTCAATTGGCATTCCCTTATATTTTGTACTAAATTTTAGCTATGTTAGGGAAAGGTGTAATTGTATGAGTATTTACATCAGGAGTCTGGGCTGGTTGGAGTAACAACTGCTGCAACAAATGAGCTGCAAAATTTTGGCTTCATACCACTGGTCCAGTGGTGATTTGGGGAGCCAGACCCGTCCTGTCTTGTGACCCTACCATTTCCTAGAATTTCGAAGTCCTTTGCTTAAAACCAGTGGGAGGAGGATGACTATAAGGACAAAGCACACGTGCTTCTTACCTAAATTGTGATTAGATAAGACTAAGATGGGATCTTCCAAGTTATAAAATAAAGAGTAATATAAATAAATTTGTTTGACATTCTCCAAACTCAAAACTACTATCATAGTTTTTCGTTTACCAACTTGGGACAAAAAAAAAAATCCTAACAAATTTATTTATTTTTAATAATAAATATTACTTTTAAGTAAATATTATTTATTATTAAATAATTATTTAATTATCCCTGTTGAGCCTGGAGCCTGACACAGGACACAGTCTCATGACCCTGAGATCATAATCTGAGCTGAAATTAAGAGTCAGATGCTTAACCAACTGAGCCACCCAGGTGGTGCCCCCAAAATCCTAATATTGAAAGGGAAGTTTAGCCTTTCTGAGTTAATTATATATAAGTAAAATGTATTAGCATCTGTTTCCATGTTGGTGTACCATTCAAGTTCAAAAAGTATTCATGTTCAAGAACAAAGACTGGAAAAAATGCCTGTCTGTAAATTGATTATGTTTATATGTTTCAAGGGCTTTGTCAATCAGAAGCAATCGTAATACAAGTTTATCATATAAGTGAAAATGCCCTGGAGTTTGTCGCTGTTCTCATTATTCATAATGTGTTCTTATTCTCTGGGTAATCACTGATCAAATCCTTAAATATTAATTTTATAGTGTGCCCACATAAAATATTTCACTCTCCTTCATGCTTTTATTGTAGATAGTATAAAAATTAACCAGATACATTTGGTTCTGTCTCCCACAAACGTTTCTTCTTCTTCCTTTATTCTCCATGAAGGCCCTCTGCTATAAGCTGAAGATGAGGAATTCAGGATTCCTCAAAGGAATAGCAGGAGAATGGATATCAGAAATGTTTGATTATTGGTAATGCAGGGAATATAATAATGGGCACTGCTATGCTCTATGGATACTATAATATGGAAGGGTTTGTGGGTACCTGTGATTGAGTTAGGATTTCCTGTATGGTTTAGGTTCCATAGCAGAAGACAGTGTGAAGCAGGTGGCTTCTATCCAAGAATGTCAGAACCCAGATGTGTTATCACAGGGCATGTATAAATAAATCTTCTCTAATTATCAGCCTGACTTTACAGTTAAGGAAACTGGGGCTCAGATTGCATAAGGAATTTGTGAAAGTCATTGGTTATTGAAGCAGAACTATGGAGTGGAGGATTTCAGTTTGTCTGATGCCAAGTTTTGTTTGTCATTTGCATTTTAATTACCAACCAGCCCAGAAGAAGCAAAGATTGGTAGATGGTTCCTGAGGGCCTGGAAAGGGCTTCATTGAGGGGAACACTGGCATCTGGGAGTTGGTTTGAAGGTTCCTGAAAACTACTTTGGGCTTCAGAGACCTGAGCTGTAGGCACTAAGGCCTAAGTTTTGCCTTTTTGTGTCATTGGTAGTGAGAGTGTGAAACAGGTTAGGGAAGGGTTTCTTCCCCCTCCTTATAGATAGTCTGATTCGCCTTCATGAGTTTGGGATGTTAGTTCTTTGATTCTGCCTTTTGACTACAAAGGAAGGTGTATTCTGTTCTCATTATTAGGGTGTTTTTAAAGCCAAAGGACCAGCATCACCTACCTTAGTCATTATTGCTTAAGCTGCATTAGTTACCCATGGGATGATGCTAGCTTCTGGTGGCACTTGGGAGAAACACCAGCAAAAATACTTTCTACCCTGTGTAGATGATAGAGACAATGACAAATAATAAGAGCATTAGTGACAACTAATGCTTCTAAAATGCTTCATATATGCCATGCACTGTTCTAAGAATTTCCCATATATTAACTCACTGTGTCTTCAACAGCCTAGAGGTAAAGCATGATTAGGGGCTTTCATGAGGTCACATGGGCAGAGAAAGTTCAAATGGATAAATGAGTCTATGGTCTTAACTGCTATTCCAGTTGATTATCTTTTAGGTATTTAAAGATCAAAGTTGGGGAAAACACTAATGTTATCCAGTATGACTTACTCCCAAAATCAGTAACCTTTGTCATATAAGCAGCTTAATTTTAAAGTACTTATTTTCCTAAAAGTAATTGTTTTAAAGTTGAGACTATTCAGTTAAGTGTTTCCCCTCAGCTTTTATAATATTAACAATAAACTATTTCTTAGAAATGCAAATCCTTTCTATTTTCCCCAAATTAACCATTTTATAAAATTACCTTAAATTAAAATTTTTCTTGCTGATAGCTTGAAGGAAATTAATAAAAATATTTTTAGCTTTATACAAGACATTAAACCAATAAAGAGGTAAGTATATTTTCCTTTTCTACAAAATGGTTAGATTCTTATTTTTTTATCTCTCAAAATAGAAACTCAGCTAGGTTTCACATTCCTCTTTTCCATAGGAATTGTCAGCAAACATTGCTATACCTATGTATCTACATTTATATCTTTTTTTTAAATTTTTATTTATTTATGATAGTCACACACAGAGAGAGAGAGAGGCAGAGACATAGGCAGAGGGAGAAGCAGGCTCCATGCACCGGGAGCCTGATGTGGGATTCGATCCCGTGTCTCCAGGATCGCGCCCTGGGCCAAAGGCAGGCGCCAAACCGCTGCGCCACCCAGGAATCCCTCTACATTTATATCTATTTCTTTTCTTTTAAAAAGATTTTTTGTTTATTTATTTGAGAAAGAGAGTGAGCACAAGTGGGGACAGGGGCAGAGGGAGAAGCAGGCTTCCCACTGAGCTCGATCCTAGCACCTGGAAATCACGACCTAAGCCAACAGCAGACACTTAGCTATCTGAGCCACCCAGGCACCCTCATTTATATCTATTTCTATACACAAACTTACATGTCTGTGTCTGTGATGATTGTTATATTTTTAAATTAACTTTCAGGTGACACATTTGGTTCTATTGTTGACTTACTAATTATTTGTATCTTCCTTCATTCCACAAAACGGACATAAAGTGCCTAAAATATATTTCTCTGGTAATATATGATAATAAAGGAGAAAGTGAGGAAACAAATAGATTGAGAAGATGAAGTCTGGGTAATGCTTTACCCAAATATATACCAAAGCGTGCACACTGTGGCATAGGTGCAAGCTTTGGCATAGTGGGGCATCCCCATTGTTAACAGGTGATTTAAATGGTGTAGAACTTAACTGCATTTCTAAGAAACAAAGTAGTAAGTTGGGAGAAGCACAGCTATCCTTAGCATTGAGGCCTGAAAGTACACAAACCATAAGAACATGTCAAACATTCACTGTGCATTTACCCAGAATGCAGAGATGGTTCCTGACCTAAAGGCCATTCTCAGGACACAATATAATATCCAATGGTTGGGAATATAAAGCTTGCCTCTCAGGGGAATGCTCAACCCCACCTGCCTTCTCTGTTCTGTTTGTTGTTCCTCTGTCTTCCACTCCATACAATGACTTTTTAAAACCTTCTCTACTGTCTTCAAATTCCTTAATCCTCTTTCTTCATTTCTCACCTTCCCCTGTCTTTGAAAATGACCTTACTGCAAAGACAAAATGGAAGCCATTAGCTGGGAGCTGAGTCTTCTAACTACCACTGCAAGTGAATCTCCCTGCTTCTGCACTTCCTTCCTCTTTTCTTGGCATGCCCTAGAGGTGCTACTCAACCCTGGTAAGAATGGTTCTTCCACTTAACGCTGCAAGTTTTTTTTCTTCTTGAAAACCTGTGCAGGGGCATTGGATGGCTCAGATGGTTAAGCATCTGCCTTTGGCTCAGGTCTCAGAGTCCTGGGATTGAGCTCCTTGTTGGGCTCCCTGCTCACTGGGGAATCTGCTTCTCTTTCTCTCTCCACTTCTCCTCCCTACTCATGCTTTCTTTCTCATTCACTCTCTCTCTCAGATAATACAAGAAATCTAAAGAAAAAAAAAAGAAATCCTATGCTAAACGTGATTTCTTCTCTTACAGTAAACCTCTCTCTTTTGTTAGCTCTGAAATCTGCTCAGACTTCTTAATATTAAAAAAAGAAACCTCCTGAACCCTGCATCTATATCCTGGCCAAGCTCATTCTCTCTAACGTTCCCTAAAGGCAGCCTGTGCTCATTGCTTCTTTCACCCTACTTCCTGATAATTATTTCACACTGGATCAACCACAACTACACTTATAAGTTCACCAGTCACCTGGGTGGCACCAAATCCTGTGAACATCCAACTTTATGAGCTCTTCAGTATTTAAAAAAAACCTTACTCTTTATTTTGATGAATGAGGCAGAGTTAACTTCAATGGCTCACAACCCAAAACCCCAACTGCTACTTTTACTCTCCAACCTTGTCTTGCACTGCTCTTCTCTTTGCTCTTCCTAGTCCACTCACACTGTGGGTTTTTAAAAAAATTTGTTTGCTTTTGTTTTTTATTGCTCAGTTCATTAAATAAGCTCTGCTCTCTCCTGCCACAGGGCCTTGGCACATGCTGTTTTGCATCTGGAAATCTCTTCCTCTCCCTCTTCACTTGATAACTTTAATTATTTAGATTCAGCTCAAATGCCATTTCTTCTGAGGAACCTTCCATAGATCTCTGGACTTGATCAGAAACCCTGCTACATATTCTCAAAGCCTAGCAATACATTTTAATATTCTCATAAAGTACTGGCTAGCTCTTCACATAGCATGAAGATAGGGTTTTATTTTATTTATTTATTTATTTTTTTGAAGATAGGGTTTTAATTTTAATTCTAACCACATGGTGATATTCCAAAACATTCTTCATGAATTATTCAAGTAGGATGTGTGTGGCCATTGTTTAAACAATGGGAAGAGCATCCTTTCAAGTCAGAGGGCTTGTCCTGATGACTCCTGGACCTTTCAAGGATGTCTGAGAACAACTCTGCTTATTCTCTTTATTATGATCATGACAGTTGTGGAAAAACAACCAGTTTTTCCTGGAGGAAAAACTGAGGCCTTGAGGCCTTGAGACAATGCAGAGGAAGCATAGATGCTGCCATGGAAAGTTTTTCCTCAAGTGATTCATGATTGCTGCCTCTTGGTGTTGTCTGTATGGCTGCAGGGAGCTTTACTGGCAGGTCCTCTAATGCCTTAGAGTCTGGCTCTTCATCCCAATACATGCTTCTCTTATTACCTTTTGATTTTTTATTATCCCTTGAGTTGCAAAGATTCCTTGATCTGGTGTGCTTACCAGGTAGGTGTAGGAGGAAGAATACAAACAAGTAATGTTTTTTACAGCATTTTGAAATTAATACTTACTTGACACTATAACCTAGAGGAGGAGTGCAGGAGCAGAGTTACATTCTGCATTTTCCACACAGGGAAGCAGAGGTCAAATAAGCAATAACTAGGGAAGACAGTTCTAGCACCTAGGCCTGCTGATTTTAAATGTAGTGCTCCTTTCTGCCATACCATTAATTTAAAGTGGTTTAAACTCTTCATCATCTTCTTTTCACATAAGTTCTCATGTATGTTTACATTATTATCCATTTTCAACTCAATGCAGCAAATATCCTTTGGGTGTTGTCTATTTAGAAGACTCTGGAGAACAAAAAATGCAGATTCTTTAAGCTTATAATTTGGGAGGAGTGGAAATGGAGGCAGGATAATGTCATCTACTCTATTACTTCAGTGCCTCATGCCCACCCTTTATAGAACTGAAATTAGTATTAATTTGAGATTTAGCTTCTCTTACATCTTTAATGTAAGATGTACATCTTACATCTTTACATCTTTAATTTAACTTCTCTTACATTCTTTAATTTTTGTATATCTTACGATTATCTCTTCACCTATTAGATACCAAGTCAGATGACAAAAGAACTTATGAAAAAAGATCCTGCTGACAAATGATTTTGCCTCTTTTCCTAATCTTGACCCAAAGTGATAAGCAGGTGGCAACTGAGAGTCAGTTGACGTGGGCCTTCAACTTGGCAAAGTAGAAGAATTATTTATTAATATTTTAGTTATTCAATATTTCAATGTATAGTATTTCAATACTTAAATTCCATAGGTTGATCACCTATTGAGAAAACTCTGAGCTTTGTTTTTCACCACTGCCAACTCACCATGAAAGAATAGAATGAGTATTCACCTTCTGTACATAGACTGTTGGTTGCCTTCCTCGATATCCAACCTAGTCATGTAAGATAAACAATCATTTTCCAGCTTCCCTCATTACTAGGCTGGTTGTGTGACTATGTGTCAGCCATTGAAATGCAGTGGTAGCTTATGGCAGTCTTAGGGAATCTTAAAAGACACGTGACATGTACTCTTTACCCTCTTCCTTATGGTCACTGCATGAACAGTTGCCTTGGATGATGGGATGGCATAAGACAGCTGGTGGAGCCTTAGTATAGAAGCCTCTGTACCAGGTCTGGGGGCTATCACAGAAATTCTTTTTAGGGGAATAAAATAAAAATCAGTCTTTTGAAGGCCATTGTTGTTTTGAGGTTTATGTCACAATCAGCTGAACCCAGTCCTAGCTGAATTTTTCCCATTTTGTCACCATCAGGAATGTCCTGAAGCCTGGATTTTATTTGTTCCCTGAGAAAGACAACTCAGATATTTTTGTATTTCTAGGCCCTGAGGTTTGCAATCTATAAGGACAAGCCATTAGACAGTATTGTGACCAAACAGATATAAGTAATTTTTTGTTTATTCGTATGAGAGACATGAAGGGAAAGGACTCAAGAGGAAAATGAAGGGAATTCTGGGATATTGGATGGATACTCGAGGATTGGGAAATAAATTGAAGTTTATAGTGTCAGTTAGTAGTGGGGATCTGACTTCACTGAAAAGTAGTACCTTTCTGGAAACAAAATTTCACGTGGTGGTGGCCATGTGGATGTCCATGTAGACTACACAGTAGATGCTCTAGTCTTGGGAACTTCAGCAAAGGTCCTAGGTCTGAGCTTGGGATGGAGGGAGAGCTAAGGGTGGCACCATTTCTTTTACCATAGATTGAGAGCATCAGTGACCAAGACAGAACAATAGCCCCTGTCCCATTTTTCTGGACACCATAGCTCTAAATTTCTTGTTTAAAAGAATGGAAGGAAAGGTAATCCAAGAAGGTGACTTTTTTGGATTTCTTAAAACACTTGTTCTGTGGGGGGCATTAAGCCAGATTTGATTCATTTTGGAATACAAGAACTGTGTTTTCTGGCCCCTCATGGAGTAATTCAGATCATTAGTGTAGGATAGAATGTCCATGATCTCTTTTTATTTTTTCTCAAAGCCTATGAGGTGTTTCTCCATTCAAAATGTACATCTTGTTCCCACCTGCCAAGTGTAAAGCGTTTAGGATAAACTTTTATAGAAGGAGATGAATTACTTAATAAATTAAACAAATAAATTGAACTTATGCTTTGTGCCAGGTATTGTTAATAGGCCGTTGATTTCATCAGAGTCCCTGGCCTTCTTGGAGCTTACCTTCTAACTGGTGGACAGACAGACAATAAACACAATATATCACTAAATAGAGTATGCTAGAGGATGATTTAGTACGAATCTTAGAGTGAGGAGACACAGCATACTTTTGTTTCCTGGCTTCATTAAACCCAGAGAGAGGTGAATCTGTTTGTCTTAGTTGAAAATGTAGCAGATGAGAGATTTCAATCCAGTGCATTTTAAGAAAATGGCCCTTTATAAGAGAATTCCTGATATTGTCCAAAATAGTACCCTTAGGTATTACTGAAAACCCTGCCAAAAGTAGCAGATTTGAGAAGCAGACATCTGATCCCAAACATTTTGCAGCTTATAAACAGAGCAGCACATTGACAAGAGGTAAAGATGTGAAAAATGGAACAGATGAATGAATTTCTTGCTTTCCTGAGGCTAGGGGCTGTGGTGAACTTGGGGTGTTAGTGACAGTCTCCAAGGAGAGAGATTTATTTCTGTTGGCCTTAGAAATTTTTCCTCTTACAGCAAACTTCCTGAAATGTGTACTGAGAACACTTTCATCTGGTAGGCTAAGACTGATTATGTTGTATATTGGCTTTTGTATCAGTCATTGTCCAGAATGAGGATGGCTTGGCAGCTTCTGCTGAGATGGATCAGCTGGATTTGGAGGGTTGGTCTCAGCAGGTGGCTCTGAGAGAAGGGGCTGAGTTGTAGATAACTAGATGTTATAAGAAAGGATAGAACTGTTAAAAATGTGAGGATATAGGGCAAGTTTTCAGGGTCTCTGGCCATTTTGGAAAAATTGAGGATGGAGCAGAAGGACTGGAAAACAGGACAGCTGTGAAACCATTATTTAATATGTTCAGAACTGAGCAGAGCCAGGCCGGGTTGTGCATTCAAGGGATTTGTGGTGCAAGGAAGGCTGAAAATGAGGGTCCTCTCCTTGGAGATCAGAAGGGGCGACTCTGGGGTGAGTTTTGACTTGGAACTGAGGGCTGAGTTGGAGAGATAACAAAGAACATTTAAGGAATTTGAGGTTTACAGGCTGACTCTGAACACTGTCATAAAAAGTCATTTTTATCCATGCCTAAAGGGTTAAAATTAGCTACAGAAATAAACATGTGCTATGCTTTGGCTGTGGCGCTACTTTCTAAAGAGAGAGTTTGACTTTATACTGGATGTGGGTATCTCAGCATATAAATGATCTGATGTAGGCTGACTGCACAGAGTAGGCAGTCTAAAAGTTTCTGGATTTTTAGATTCAACATAGCTATTGATTCAAAGCTGTAGTTTAGTGTCTTGTAACCTTTCTGCCATATTGTCCTCCACTAAGAAATTAGAGTATGTTTTCTTTTGGCATAATATATGAAAAGTTCATTTAGAACTCACTTATGTTGTTTTCTTGTCATTTTGTGTGTGTATAGTTATATATAGTATGTGATCCTATATTATGTAGTGTGTGAATACATATAGTTACAGTTATATAGTCTATAACTTTATGATATATATTGTCTATTATATGTAGTTATAGTTATATATAGTATATATATGGTTATATACTATAGTATATATGTATAATAAAATTATATATAACTGAACTCTATATATGAAACATAGTCTTATGAAATATATGGTTATATATGTTACATATCTGTTATATATGTGTTATACATATATACACTTTTATATGTATATGTACATAAATATATATAACTCTAACTATATATATGTAACCATATAGTGTTTCATAACTTTAAAACATTTCATGTGCTTTTAAGAAGATTCATTTTCCTCTTTAAAAAGCTAAACTTACAATTTGGAAATGCTATCACTAAGTAGCAGATGCTTGGTGTTTGAACCACAGGATTTAATTTTTTTCCCAATTCAGTTGAGGCTCTCTGTTCATGCTCCAGAAGTAGTTTAATTTCTCTCTCTCCATCAGGAAATACATATATATGTAAATAGGGACACATAAATACATAGGGATATATACGCACACATACATATTCACATATATACCCTTAAAAACCAGTTGAACATAAAAAAAAAAAACCAGTTGAACATTGGGAACATTGAAGAAAATAGCCTCACTATGTTTAAATATGGTATTTTAGAGCAATTCTCTAATGAAATAATTTGGCACACTTTTCACTAATCTTTTATCTGTCATCACTTTTCCTAATTTTAATATATTTCACACCCAGGTTTGGATTACCAAATTTGAATTAAACTCACCCTGTTTTTCTTCCTGGGGTGATTTCATGACTCTGGGACCTCAAGCCCTTGGATCAAAGCTTTGCTACATCTCAACAGCTGTCTTAACTACTCTAGAGAGAGCAATTTGAGTCCTTCCAAGCACATCAAAGAGAAGGTGTTAGTTTGCCTTTCTCACACTCCTGCTCTGAAAACATCTGCTTCCTGTCTCCCATATGTAGGAGTCCAATGGGAAGAAAGTGCTGTAAGAGAAGGCAATTCTATTAAGAAGATAAATGCCCTCCTGACTAGGTCTTCTTCAACTCTGAAGGATCTTGCCATTTTTCTCTTTGTACATTCGGGAGCAGTTCATAAATCATGTTGTACTAGTAAGGTGCTAGGTAAGGAATCAAGTGGTCTTAATGATTGTCCAGCTCTGCCATGAGATAGTGTTGTCATTTGGGGCAAATCTTCAGTGTTCTGATTCTCCATTTCTTCATCTATAAAATGAGATAGTGGGATATTATGGCCTTAAATTTCTTCAAAGTGTTATGACACCAGTCCATTCCTGATTCCCTTCATATTATATTGATTATCTATCTATCTATCTATCTATCTATCTATCTATCTATCTATCTATATATCTACATCTATCTATTATACATATATATTCCCCCCAGATTCATTGCAGACTTCATTTCTAATCATTACCTTGACTTACAGTCTTTTCTTTGTAAAAATTGAAGTTATGTTTCCTGCATATAGTCAAAACCATTTGAACAAATTTAAACAGAAGATTCAACCAACTTTTATTTTATTTATTTTACATTTATTTTATTTATTTTAGATTCTTCTACTGAAGTATCTTTACTTGGTTGAAGAGTTGTCATTACACATTAATGTGCAAGAATGTTGACAACTTGTTTGTGGACATTCACTATAATGTTACAAATTACCCTTTGAAATGAAAAATGTAAGGTAATATGACTAACCACTGAGTGATTATTTTAATAAGTGCAAATATGATTTTCCAAAAGGCATGTTAGTTGGACAGAATAAAAAAGTTTCAGGAATTCCCAGCTAGGATGGAGTGTGATGACCCAGAAACGGGTAAGGTTCTTGAGAAGGGTGGCTGGAAGCCGGCAGAGAAACCCTAGGCATCCTTAACATTTAAAGAGTTGGCAGAGGAAGAAGAGAAGAAACATGAAGGAGGAGAGCCTTCAGTCAGAGAAGCAAGGAGGGAGAAACTTTCAAAAAAGACGGAGTGGTCAGTAGTGCAAAATTTCTAAGGAGGCAGACTAAAATAAGGTTTTAAAGCTGTCTTTTGCTAGAAAGAAATCCACTCAAGCTACAATAATTGGGGTTTGTTTTAAGCATACTTTATGGAACTTCAGATAAATCCAAGAACAAAAAACAAACCCAAATGGACAACAAAAGGACTGGCTGCTGGGACCTGAAAGCCACCAGGGACCAGAGCTATTCCCTCCACCCCTTTACCTGCAACCAACTCTAAACAGTTGCTTCATTATCTTGTCAGCCAACTCCTTTCTCTGTGTTTTTTTTTTTTTTTTTTGTATATGGCCACAGTGGACTCCTTATTTCATTGCTTCCTAAGCAACTGCTGAATTTCCTTTTTTTTTTTTTTTAAAGATTTTATTTATTTATTCATAGAAGCAGAGAGAGAGAGGCAGACACACAGGAGAGGGAGAAGCAGGCATCATACAGAGAGCCCGATGTGGGATTCGATCCAGGGTCTCCAGGATCATGCCCTGGACTGCAGGTAGTGCTAAACCGCTGCGTCACCGGGGCTGCCCTGAATTTCCTTTGATCTAAATTCATATTCATAGGAGAGAGAACCTAGCCAAGCTCTTCATTGTGAGCCTGTACACACAGATCACATATTTCTGGCCTGTCCTATGGTTTGGCCATCTTTAAGTCTCATGTATTTTTTTGATTTTCAGCGGTGCACGTGCTGGGAAGTTGCTTAGGTGAGTCTCGTGGTAGAGAGGACATGAAGGTCTACTTGACAGAGCCTGTGAGCCATGGCAGAGCAGGTGAATCTAGAAGGGTTGGGGACTGGCTACTTCAAGTTAGTAGGAGAGGTTCATTCAGCACACAAATTTATCAGCATGTCTAGTAAAGGGTCCATTTGATTTAGTGATTGAAATGTACAGATAATTTTAGAAAAGTGCTTTCAGTAGAATGGTGTAGGGCAGCAATCAGATTATAACAGAATGAAGAGTGATTGGGAGGTGTACAAGTGAGCATTGTATAGATTATATATTTTTGGCAGGGCAGTGGGGCTTGGCATATAAGGGAAAGAACTCAAAGATAGATATAGATTTGATAAAGGACATTTTTAAAAGATTGAAAATATAGAAGTAATTTTGACTTTTTTCTGAATGGAATGAAGGAAAGGTCAAAGATAGAGAGAGGATGATTGTTGTCATGGAAGGATACATGTAAGATGGCAGGAGAGACCATGTATTTTGTCATGTAGAAGGAGAGATGTATCAGTGACTTAGGCTGGATTATGCCACAATAATGATAACTCCAAAATCTTTGAGGTTTCTAAAAAAGGGTTGATCCTTATTCCTGCTACATGTTCTACTTTTATTTGCTCATTATAGTTACCCTGATGGAGCCAAATACTTCTGGTTTCTATGCCAGAAAGGAAGAGAGGTCTGGAGGATTTCCAGACCTGGTCCCAAAACAACCCCTGTCATTTCTCCTTACAAATAATTGGTAAGAATCAGTTAACCCACCTCCAAGTACAAGGGGATGAAATAGTGTGATCTTAACAAGTGCCAGAAAGATGGATAGTTGGGATATTTGTTGAGCAAGTGAGTAACTACAAGAAATAAAATGATGAGGGTGAATGCACATAGCTCAGTGAGTGGCTGCTGAGAAATCAAGGGAATCCTCCTATAAGGCAGAAAGCAAGGTCTACAAATACAGAGAGGGATGAATTGATGAAGGCTTAACACAATATTGGTGACAGAGTAGTGAGAGATGCAGAGAGGGATTGTAGGTTATTCCTAAGAACCTGACTGAAGATGGTGACACTAATCTGCTGATTCATGCCTTTCTCTGATAATATTCATGAGCCCAGATATGGATGGGAAAGGTAGATGATTGGTTGACCTAGGATGGGATTTTGCTGAGCATGTACAGCAGAAGGACAAGTGTGTCAAAGGAGTTGAGAATATTAGAAAGCCTGTGGTTGAATGATGGGTCATGTGCTCTAGACTAATAGGGAAGTTCCTGTAAAGAAGAAAGGATAGTTGGATTGGAGAAAATAGAGGAAAAGTAGGACATACTAAATATAAAAATATCCATTCCTAAGCATCTACGAATTATTGAAGATGATAAGTTGGTGAGGATGCTTTTGGGGGTGGGCAGCATTTATCAGACAGCCCTACTTTCATGGCTCTAAACAATGAGGGCTTTTATTATTCACTTACTAAGAAGTATGGAGGCAGACCATCTGGGGATAGGTCTGGTGACTCAGTGATATTGTGAAGGACCCAGTTCATCTCATGTGTCCACATTGCCAGCCTCAGTGTATTGGCATTCCTTCATAGGCCTGTCACCTCATAGTTGCAAGGTGGCTGTCACTGCTCTAGGTAGCACATCCCCACACGAAAATAAACGTGGAAGACGGGATAGGAGATCTTTGTCTTTATATTTTTCCCTGTTTAATGGAAGAAAATACTCCCTTTATGTCTCTTTGGTCAGAAGGAGGGCATGGTGGACTTGTAGGCCAACCACGGGCTGAGAGCAATGGGGTTTCCCTGATTGATTTCAGGTGGATCATTGCTCATTCCTTGAAACTTGGCACATAGCTGCTTGGAGAACATTGGGATTCTTTTATCAAGGAGAATAGGAGAAATACCTATTGGAGAACTAACAGTGAGTGCCACAGGTAGGGACCTCCCTTCTTGGTAAATGCTGACTGCCTGCTCAAGATGCAAAATATTATCATTGCTTACTTAGATTAAAAAAAATTATATAGGGGCACCTGGGTGGCTCAGTGGTTGAGCATCTGCTTTTGGCTCAGGTTGTGATCAGGGAGTCCAGGATCGAGTCCCACATTGGGCTCCTGCGGGGAGCCTGCTTTTCCCTCTGCCTGTGTCTCTGCCTCTCTCTATGTCTCTCATGAATAAATAAAATCTTTTAAAAAAGGTATAGATATAGGCTCTGACCCAGCTAAGAAATTCTGATCAAAGGAAAGGCATAAAAATATCACGTAAAATTTGAATTTATTTTTACAGAAAGTTGGTTTAACCCCCCACCCCCCCCAGGACACCTGAAGTTTCTTGGGTGAAGCTTGTTCTTTGGAAGAACTTCCACTGGATGAATCTGTGTATATAGCTTTCCTCCTGTCACGTTACTGTAAGTTGAAATGGCTACTAAAAGTCTGTGCCATAGTGCAACCAACAATGCCAGAATAGTCAGTGTTCACTAGTTTTGATTATTCTTTCAGAAACCTAACATGGAAGCTTTTTCCTTGTTTAATTTTTTCACAAAAATGCCAGACAATATTAAGATCTATTCCCTAACTTCAGGTCTTTTCTCAGGTATTTGAATTTAAATTTGCTGTCCTTTCAAATGTGCTTTACTAGTTCTGCAACACGTAAGAGGTCTAGAAAATTAGTTTGCTCTCTTTTACTTCTTTCCAATTTGAAGAGGAACAGTACGGAATTGACCAATATTGTTTCCTTCAACAGACACTTATTTTGCAATTTCAATATGAAATGCAGTTTTTAGATGCTTCTTGGTATATAAACATGAAAGACCCACAATGCCTGCTCTCAAGGAGCTCACATCATTGCTGCTAATGCTGACATAGTGGGTGTGGGTAATTATTTGAGCACATCTTTCCCCACTGCTTGAAACACTTAGTTGTTAAATACCCAAAGTGTTCTCTGGATGTGCTGCCATGTCTTCTTCTTTTTTAAAAAAAATATATTTTTTCTCCATGCTTGATATAACTGTAGCTTCTTTGTTTTTAAAAACTGAATGGTTTCTTATCTAGGGACTTGAATCGTTTCAATCACTATAAAATTGTTCGTTTTCCATGGTTTGTTCTCTCTTCATGGATTTCTGGTTGTGAAACTGAATATTGACTTAAAAGATCACATCTTCTACTCTGAGTCTGTAAGTTGCTTTTTTTTTAAAAAAAGATTTTATTTATTTATTTATTCATGAAAGATACAGAGAGAAGCAGAGACACAGGTAGAGGGAGAAGTAGGTTCTCCGTGGGACCCCCGATGTGGGACTTGATCCCAGGACCCCAGATCATGACCTGAGTCAAAGGCAGATGCCCAACTGCTGAGCCACCTACGTGTCTCAAGAGTTGCTTCTTTAATGCCCCTGATCTTAGCATCTACGAAATAGGTTTTCTGGATCTGAGGAAAAGGAGCAGGACTCTGGGTCTTCACTCGGATGTGCAGCGGGTATCCACCTCTTAGAAAGGGCTTGAAACCAAAGGTCATGCTAATAGTGTACTTGATGAACAACAGACTTAGCTTTAGAAAAGATGCTGTATTTGAGAAAAGAATTGTAGCAAACTACATGCAGGGTTTCTGAAGGCTGCATGTGGGAATAGAGGATCTTCTTTCAGCACCTCCAGCACCAAATACGTTGCTTTCCCATTGCATTCTAGTTGCTCACCTTTCTATCGTTTTCCCCCAAAAGTAAATTATTAGAGCAGCTACTGTTATCTTTGTGAGCTGATCACGTTCATCAATACATCTTTTATGCTTTGTTCTGAGAGCCAGGCATGCCATGTTTCAGTATTACAATTTGTTCACAATTAGCCTTTTGCGGGGATCCCTGGGTGGCGCAGCGGTTTGGCGCCTGCCTTTGGCCCAGGGTGCGATCCTGGAGACCCGGGATCGAATCCCACGTCGGGCTCCCGGTGCATGGAGCCTGCTTCTCCCTCCGCCTGTGTCTCTGCCTCTCTCTCTCTCTCTCTCTCTCTGTGACTATCATAAATAAAAATACAAAAAAATTTAAAAAAAAAAATTAGCCTTTTGCGTTACTTACTGAAATTATAATGTGAGCTGCTGCCCCAACACATACTTTCCTGACCCCAATTTCTAGGTGAAGTCCAAGGGTAATCTGGCACTTTGGCATAATTTAGTGAATACTGATGAGGTTCCTACATTCTCTCCTGGGTCATTAAGGTCCACCATTCATTCTATCATTGAAGACCTACTGCTGTCTTTCAGTTTGGACTGCTGTAACACATGATTGTACACCAAGTGGCTTATGAACAACAGAGATTTATTTCTCACGGTTCTGGAGGCTGGAAGTCCAACTCAAGGCAATGGCAGAATCGGTATCTGGTGAGAACCTACTTCCTGATTCAAGGGTGGCTGTTTTTCTGCTCACATGGTAGAAAGACATAACTCTGGTCCCTTTGGCTCCTTATAATCGGTTTCGTTCTTATGGCTTCATCGCCTCCTAATGGGCCCACCTCCTAAGACCATCACACTGGGGACTAGACTTCAATGAATATGAATATAAATATGAATTTGAATTTTGAAGGGACATGACTAGTCCATACAACTCTGTTGGATTAAGGCTTTGCCTACTGTTGTTGTGCTACCTCTACAACATCCCCAGAGGATAACGCATTTGCCAAAGACAGAATATATTGGTTCACTGTGCTTGCTTCCACTGGCCATGATGATCTGCAGTCTAATCTACCCATGGCTCTGGGGACCAGAGTTATGGGTCACTGCTGTGCTGGTTCTGCCCCCTGGCCAATTTGCTGTGCATACTCAGACCATAGTCTGTCAACATAAAGCTCAGGGGTCCAGGGAGCAAAGCTTTGCTATTTATCAGCCATATGAAGCCGCCCTCTCCACACCTCCCCCTTTCCACCCCTCCCATAAATGTTTAGTTGACTCTCCCTGCAAACATCCCTTCTAGATCAACCATCTTTCTGAGAAAACGATGTTTCAGAATTTTAGCACATTTAAGTGTAAATGATATGGTTTGAAGGTAAACATATGTGAAAGTTTGCTTTACCTTGTGCAACAGCTGTTTATGTGAAAAATTATTTGTCAATTGAATTTTTGGAAACATAAATATGTTTTAAAGGCTCCAAGGGAAATTTTTACTTAAAGGAACCCAGCAGTGAGATGTCTAGAAAGTAAAGCCTCTGTTTTTTAGGATACAAATAATCACAAATTGTTCTGTGAATTTGAGAGTTTCTCTTTCTCTATCTGCCTTTTTTAATCTTTCTGGGTGATATTTTGTTGTGTGGAAATTGGGACTCTGTTCTCGTCACACCATTGGGGGTTAGTTTCAAATCATGAGGTAATAGTTCACAGTAGAAACTTGAATTGATTCTCAGAATTAATAAATCAATCAAACTGTTTTTGTCTCTGTCTCTTACACATGTTCACACACACATGTGACATAAATATGCTTATAAATTACACTGCATTTGAAGTGTGGAAGGAAGGGAGGAACTGTTTAATTAATTCTGGGTACTGAAGGAGACTTGAGGAATTTTGAAGAGTAAAAGTCATAATTGATAAAATGATTTGCAGATGTTGATAGGAATTTTCTCTGGGGACTGTTTTGTCTCTTGAGTATAGCTGTGTGAATTTTGTGGGTTTTTTTTTTACATGAAATATGAACTTCATTTTTAAATTATAATGATTTTGGATTCTCTTAGCACAGTTGGTGCCATCACTTTGTGCTTGGTATCCTGTGTTTCATCTACCCAGGGGAATTTACCACAGAGTCAAAGCCTTTTTTATTTTTTTAAACTGGCCTTTCTGCCCGAGTAAAGTGATGTTACTATAAAAACAAAAACCTACATGGGCAACCTCATTAAATCTCTATTTATTCTAAAGTTGCCTTTTCTTTTTGATAGTCACTTTGTTGTATTTAGTAACCTAATTACTTAAGATTGTTTAAGAAACTAGAAAGGGAGAATGTTTTATATTCCAGGTCCTTAGACATCCTGCTGCATTTTCCTGCTTCCAGGCAACTAAAGGTCTCGGTAGGAGGATCTGACAGACAACTATTGTCCATCTAGATGAAATTAGTACCATGTTGTGGCTCAGCACAACTTCCCCTGACATAGAATTTGATTTGTCTCTTTTAAGCAGATTGCAGAGGCACGGAGCAATGCAAACAAAACCTAAACAGAGGGTATCAGTTGTATGTCTCCTGCAAAGAACACAACTGTGGCAGAGTGAGAAGTATTGTCTCTATAGCTGCTTTCTATCATCTTAGCCACCTGGCTTTGAGTTCTTCATAGGACATAAAACCCAGAAAGTAATGAGAGTGTTTAGATTTGTTTGGATTCCATTTGTGACAACCCAGGGCTTCTAGTAGATTTGAGAACAACCAAGCTTCTCATGGAAATACCATCCTTTATGCATTTTGCTAAGCACATCTATAAATAATACTAATTCTGTGATGGTGGTGGCAGAGACACATAATGAACTCCCTGAAATTCTCATTTTCTTTTAAAAATTATTTTAATTTTAGTACAGTTAACACAGTGTTATATTAATTTTAGATGTACAATGCAGCGATTCAACACTTCCATACAATACCTAGTGTCATCATGACAAGAGCTCTCTTTAATCCCCATCACCTATATCACCCATTCCCCCTGCCCACTTCCCCTCTGGTAACCATCAGTTTGTTCTCTAGAGTTAAGAGTCTTTCCTGGTTTGCCTTTCTCCCCCACTCCCTTCTTTTTAATCTTGTTTCCTAAATACAACAGATGAGTGAAATCATATGGTATTTTAAATCATATAGTAATCTTTCTCTGGCTTATTTTACTTAGCATTATATCCTTTTCTCCATCTATGTCATTGCAGATGGCAAGATTCCGTTCTTTTTCATGGCTGAATAATATTCCTCTCTCTCTCTCTCTCTCTCTCTCTCTCTCTCTCTGTGTGTGTGTGTGTGTGTGTGTGTGTGTACCACTTCTGTCTTATCCATTCATCAGTCAGTGGACATTTGGGCTGCTTCCATAATTTGGCTATTGTAAATGATGCTACTATGAACATAGAGGTGTAATAAAAAGATGTAAAATATGACACCAAATAACTGAAACATGAAGGGGAGAGAAATGAAGAATGAGTTCTAAATTAAGTGACCATCAGCTGAATGTAGACTGCTATAAGCAGAAAATGTTATATGTAAACTGAATGGTAACCACTACTTAAAAGCCAGTAATAAGAATGAAAAAAATAAAGAGCGAGGAAGCCAAGTATATTAGTAAAGAAAGCCTACAAACCATGAAAGAGAGAAAGATAAGAAAGGATTGGAGAAAATCTGTAGAAACAACCACAAAACAAGTAATGAGATGGCAATAAATATATATCTATCAATAATTACTCTGAGTGTAAATGGACTAAATGCTCCAATCAAAAGACATAAGGTAACAGAATGAATAAGAAAACAAGATCCATCTATATGCAGTCTACAAGAGACTCATTTCAGACCTAAAGACACCACAAACTGAAAGTGAGGGGATAGAGAAATGTTTATCTGCAAATGGATGTCAAAAGAAAGCCAGAATAGCAATACTTGCATCGGACAATTTAGACTTTAAAACAAAGTCTGTAAAAAGAGACAAATAAGAGCACTATATATTAATAAAGACAACCAAACGAGAAGATGTAACAGTTGTACTTATGCACCTAACATGAAAGCACTCAAATACCTAAAGCAGTTTATAACACACATAAAGGAACTTATTGATAATAATACAATAATAGTAGGGGACTCTAACACTCCACTTACATCAATGGGCAGCTCATCCAAACAGAAAATCAACAAGGAAACAGTGGCTTTGAATGACACGCTGGATCAGATGGATTTAACAGATATATTCAGAACATTGCATCCTAAAATAGCAGAATACACATTCTTTTCAAGTATACATGGAACATTCTTCAGAATAGATCACATATTAGGCCATAAAGCAAGCCTCAGAAAATTAAAAAAGATCGAAATCATACCATGCATCTTTTCTAACTATGCTATGAAACTAGAAATCAACAACAAGAAAAAAACCGGGAAAGCACATATGGATGTTAAATAACATGCTTCTAAACAGTGAATGAATCAACCAGGAAATCAAAGAAGAAACCAGAAAGTACAGGGAAACAAAAAGAGGCAGTTCTAAGAGGGAAGTTTATAGCAAATACAGGCTTACCTCAAGAAACAAGTAAAACCTAATAAACAACCTAAGCTTATACCTAAAGGAGCTAGAAAAATAACAACTAAAACCCAGAACCAGAGGGAAGGGAATAATAGACTGAAGCAGAAATAAATGATCTAGAAACTAACAAAAAACCCAATAGAATAGATCAGTGAAACCACGAGCTGCTTCTTTGAAATTCTCATTTTCTTCAGTAACGACAGAGTAAGGGAATTATTTTATGTTATCCTTTAACAGGATATTAGTCTAACCCCAATGAAACTGCACAGATGATAATGGAATATTACAACCAATGGGAAAGCAATAGATTAATTCACAAACAGTACTAGGAAAATCAGTTAAAATTAGCATTCTTCTCTTCCACCTCATATATCGAAATAAATCCCAGGAAGGTTAAAGAGTTTTGTGCAAAATATGAGCATATAAAACACACAGAAGAAAATACAGGTGACTAACTTCTTCCATTTGGGCTGCTGTGACAAAAATACCATAGACTGGGTGATTTAGACAAACAACAGACATTTATTTCTTAAAGTTCTGGAGGCTGGAAATTCAAGATCACAGCATTGGCAGGTTCTTTGTTTGGTGAGCCTATTCCTGCACCATAGATGGCTGTCTTCCCATTGTGCCCTCACATCCAGAAAGAGCAAGGGAGCTCTCTGGGATCTCTTTTATGAGGGCATTAATCCCATTGATGAGGGCTCCACCTTTACAATTGCTCCTCAAAACCCCTGTCTCCTCATATCACATTGGGGGTTAGGGTTTTAGCATATGAATTTTGGGGGGACATAAACATTCAGTCCATTGCATTATTAAACCAAAGGATCAGACTTCAAAGCATGAAAATCAGTAGAAGAAATGATGCAAGAAAAATTACTTTATTTGGCATTCACATTTGACATGCGTTGGAGCCATGGGAAGATGGCTTCTAAGAAGTGTGAAATCTACTTATTTTCTAAGCTGCAGAAGAGCTGCTGTGTTGGAACTTTCATAGGTGTGATTGTCGGAGCCATGGCTGGTGAAGTAAATAAAGGTAATGTGTGTGCCCCGGACTGTGAGCTGGTGAAATACCATGTAATTAGCCTTAGCAGTATGTTTTAGATCTGTGGTCTTTTGAAGAATTGTGCTCATTTCAATATTTTTAATTTGTTACTTATATTTCTCTCCTATTCTTCCTATTAGATTTATGTGTCACAAGTCATCATCTGTGAAATTATAGCAATGAAGAGTGAAGGAAAGGAGAGAAAAGGAGGAAGGGATGAGGGTTAGGAAAATGGGGAAGCAGCTCCTATGCCAAAATGAGGTTGGGAAAAGAGACTGGAGGATAAAGGAGCAGGAAAGAGTGAGAGTATGGAGTATGTTGGGTAGAACTAGAGCTAGAATCTTCATTCCAATCTTTGACATGAACCTGTGGTCCCATGGCTAGGAGCTAAATTCCTCTTCTATCTAATACCTCTGTCTGGCACCCCATGACCCTTGATCCTGTTCGTTGTTGCTAGTCTGTTGCATATGTGCCCTCACCTCTTGGCATTCTTGGTTGGCACCTCTTTCTTAATATTTCACACCTTGGGCCTCTTCTATATTAAGGCCTGAGTCCAGAGGACCTGGACATTCCTCCATGGCTAAGTTGGAAAACCTTCCCACTGTACAGACTGCAGACCCTGTCCAGCTCTGGTTTTCAGCTGGTCTTCCCATGGACACTACTTTCCTGATGTCATTGCCTTTTGCCTCAAATTTCAGTCTTTGGCCAGTATAACCTGCACTTTGGTATTGGCCTCTTCGAGAGCTTCTCTGATGCCTTAACAGATTCCTTGGAGCAGAAGCTTCCTTGATTTCCAGGTTGTCAGAGGGCCATGGTTTTTATGGCCACAAGTCAGGCTTTTGGTTCTTTCTCTCCAGCTTGCTTCACATTGCCCTCCGACTTCTTCCTATTATAACCCTGCCTACAATTACAGTCAGCCTCATGAAGAGTTGGAAACTACCTGGCTCTATTCCTGAGAGCCTAATTTGCTCCTCTAGTTATGCTATCTTGTCTCCCTGGGTGGCTGCCACCCTGAGCAATGGCAATAACTGTGAAATGAGCAGATGGCCGTTAGAGAAGGACATGCCTTCTGAGTGACTAGTGCCCATCAGGGCCGACCTAACTATACAAAAGATGGAAGGAGCTAGTGAAGAGTAGGGTATATCTATTCAAATGGCTAATATATATAATTAACTGGTAATAAGCACTACTATTTCAATCTGCAAGATTTTTATAATATCACAGATTGTTTTGGCTAAATTAATCTTCTTAGGCTTTGCTACAGTATCTGGTGTGAAGGTCATGGTCATACAGTCCACTGGTATAGAAGTACTTTCTCTTGGGTGGAACTGCTGAGACTGGAAATAGAAATTCACGACCCAATTCCAGTGCCAGTCTTGAAAAATGCCTTTTGCAAAAGTGCTTTTGTCAGTTGGACAACCTTACATTTCAAACTGCTTTCCATTATAGCAGGTACTTTATACTGTCTTCATTCTTCAGGAGACAAAAGCTGCCTGCCTAGTATTTTCAAACTGGCAGAGAGAAGCTGGGGTGAAGTTAGATAGAGGTGCATTTCCTCTGAATAGAAAGCTGAACAATTGTCCTTGGAGATTGGCAACTGAGTATTCAAAAATCTAGCCTGGCCAGCCAAGGCAGTTGAATCTCCAGAATTGTGTAGCTGGCCCACATGGAGTAACCTAGAGGTTCTAAGTGCTTCTTTCTGGCCCTCTCTGTGCATTTTGATTTTGCATCCTTTAACTGTTTGCCCTTGCTGTTTCCCTTCCCTCACCCCTCGCTCTAACACTTTGTAATATTTTGTGTTCTCTCATGAATACCTCTATCTTGTGGTAGTCTTTTTGATTTCTTAAGATGACTTGTGAAACCTCAAGATTAGGAGTCTTTAGTTATGACTTTGCTTTGATCCTGGGCCAATAATTTTCTTTTGAAAGGATATTCTTGTATAAATACATTGAAATTGCTGAAGGGATCCTCTCTACATTGACATACTGAAGACAGAGGGCTGCTCCAGCCAGCAAGCAAAATTCCCAAGGAACCCTGATTGGCTTCCTGACCTAAAAGATTGCTGTGGATGTTAAACCACAGTGGCTTGAATACCTACCTTTAGGTATTTAGCAAAGACTGGGCATGTCAGAAGGATGAGTTTTATTAAATCTCATAAGAGATTAGAGGCCATGACAGGATCAAGGAATAGAAATTGAGGATGTAATTTATGGCTATTGTTCTTGTGAGAGGAAAACATCAGATTGTGTTGGCTGGAAAATTAAAAGCTCTCATACTTGGAAAAGTTATCCAAATAGGCAACTGATAATAATATCATCCCCGTGTTACAGTCACTTGAAAATGAAATCTGAGTTATAGTCACCCTCAGAATTTGGGGTCTTTGAAGTTAATTGTGGGGCTCATATTCTGAAAATGTGCCAGGTAATATGTTCTTTTCTCCAGTGTCTTTGAAGATTTGGTTTGCTAATCATTTGGTTTTGGTGTCTAAGTCATCAGCAAACATACATGTGAAAAGACAGTATTGTAAAGAATGCAAACACATGGTCAATGACCAAAGCTACTAATACAGCTGCAGAGTGCCAGATTGTGATGTTAGTTGGCATTACTGTTGTGTGGCACATTTAAACTATTTTTTGAAAAGGAGAATTAAGATAGCCCTGAAGTATGGAGAATTTTGGCTGATGTTTGATTTGTATGCATAGATTTTAAATTCATTTCAGAAAACAGAAAGCAATACTAAGATGTAAAAATGTTGGAAATATAAAGTTAAAACTGAACTACAAATTATGCTAAATTTGAGGCCCAGGTTATGTGGATGGTAAATAGGATAAAGGAGACATGCGGGAACCCAAACATGCCCATGAATGCCTGACTGGCATGATGCTTCTTAAAAAATGAACGTGAGATGATCATGAAAACCCCACAATGTTTTTTTCTGAAGTTATGTCTATAGTGTCCCATCGTACTTTAAAGTATAGAACTAGCACTGGCTCCTGAAACAATTTTATTAGACAAGTTGTATCTCTTAGGTACACTTACATGTATTTATCACATTAAATTCGTGTTTATATTGTTTTTGCATCCCAGAAGTATATTTCAATTATCTATTGCACCTCCAGTTCACTTATGTTGCTCAAATGTCAAAGGTGACCCCACAATTGTAAATCTCTATGTAGTAACTTCTAGACAGACAAACATACCTCTATATAGTGTGTATTATCAAAACTCATTAATTCGCTTAATAGAAATCAACTGTGATGTCAATTCCATTGCCTTTCCCAGGCTACAGTGCTGATAAGCAATCATCTTTTTCTCATTTCAGAGGAATAAGTTCTATTTTGGAGAAGTTGGAAAGTGGCTTGATGCTTGCTATGTCTATCTCAGCCTATTGATGAGCTAGATATGTCAGCTAGAAATGCCTGAGGCACTTGCCTGAGTCTGTGTTCCTTGTGGCAAGCCCTACAGACGTTTACTGGACCAGAGCTGACATTGGACCAGCCCTTGTGGGTCTAATGATTTCAGGAAGCACTTCAGCAGCAGCCATCAGGGAACTTTGAGAGAGCAGGGGTTATTACTCACAGGTCCTACAGGGTACAAAGCATGCCCAAGGACCACACAGTGAGATTGAAGTCAAGGGTAGAGACAGAGGGAGGGAGCTTGGACTTGGGTCCCTGTCTTTCTTAGGGTCAAGAGTTTAGGGTTTTGAGGGTTTGCTCTTTACTAGCAAATTTAAAACATAGGAGCCAGAATTTGGGAGTGAGAGGGAAGAAGTGAGGTGACTCAAGTGGTCAGTTATGTAGTAGGTTATCCAGGGGCTTCAAAAAGGGGAACTTCATGTGTGAGGGTGGTCTGGTTCTTTGTCTAGTTGGTTTACTAGTAGCTGCATCCTATAGCTAGGAGCATGTTGACTCGAAATGGGTATCTTTGAAATGGATACCTTGGCACTCAAAGCTTTCATGTCTGGAAGTTACATTACACTTGATAACAGAGACAAGACTTGTGCCAGCCCTCTTGTGTGGCTACTAAAATCCTCTCCCCTTTTCCCCAGGACTCAACATGTTCAATTTTTTGGTCTTTATTAAAATACAATCTATTTGGAATTTTAAATAAAAATTAAGATTAGAATTTTTTTTTTAAATTAGAGGATGTTAATTTGCAAGTTGATTCATAATAACTGAACATTTTAATTTTAGGTTGAAGTTCAGATATAAACTTGGCAGGAGTAAACCATGGCCCCGGTGGATGATCAATGTAAATAATCATATATGTTACTTTTTGGCATGACCTTTAATGGGAGAGGCAAGGGGTTTATCAAATATCTGAAGAGTAGAAAATTCAATTTAAAAACTAATTCTTAGGAGGTCAGCATTTTCATACAATCCCCTGTACCTTTGCCTTTATGAGTCTGACTAAGAAGGTATTCTAAATTCATCTATTTTGTGAGGGAAGACTCATCTGTTAAGGTGAACAATGATTTTTCTGCCCACTTCTTTGCCAGTTTTCATAATAGCTGTGGCAAAGAGCCTGCTGGCAGGCAACCCCTAGTTCCATGAATGGGCTTTATTTTTTAATCAGAGAACTTGTGATCCTTGACAGGTAGACTCTAACAGCTTAGTGTTTGATGCATATACTTGAACTAAGCAAGACTGGATTTTACTCACCAAAGGAAAAGAAATACTCTAATCACGGTCCCACTGGGAACTGATGTTCAGAAAACTTTTATGATGTAGAACTGTCACTCACGATTCTGCATGAGGAAAGGGAAATGCATATAGTGTGAACCTAAAAACTCTGAGGGCAGAAAATGCAGGACTCTTTCCTTTATTCTACCCAGTACTGCCAGTACCCAGTGAAACCTGGTTTAGTTGATTCAGATGCACAGCCACACTATGGAATATCTGATTTACAGACACTAATGCAATCTAATTTTTTTTTTCTTTAAGGAGAGAGCCATGTACAAGATTTGTTGGACTTGAACAGCAAACCAATCCCAATATGGACTGAGAAGGCTTTTATGTGCATAAGGGGCAGAAAAGTCTTTGCATATACTAAAATCCATTGGTTTGTATATTTTAAAAGAGTTAATTGCATGGTGTGTGAATTATATCTCTATAAAATTGTTACAAAAAATATTTTCAAAGCAAATTCTCATGCAACCATCTACCAAGTAAAGAAATTGAACATTGATTGTATTTGTTTTCATAGTTGTTGCCTACATCCATTAACTGATACTGGCTTTTCATTTTCTGTAGTCATATGAAACTTTCTTTCAAAGAAATCTTATTTAGTACAACCAGTGAGCAATATGAAGAAAAATACTATGGTAGAATGCCGATAACTGGAGTTTGGGAAACCCAGAGTATGTATAAAGTATCGTTTGGAGTTCATTTGATTTAGAATCCAACTATTTTCATCTATTCCTCCATGAAGTTTTTAGTTTCTAGAGTGCCTACCATGCATCAGGCACATGCTAACTAACTGGAGCTCGCTGTCTAGGAGAGATGGTAGGCGAGACTAAGTACCTTAACTAAATTACAACCTGAGATGCAGGGTCCCCTGTTTTGGAGGAGGTTGTTGGAATTTTTAGAAATATATGACAAAGGGGAAAGGGACTAAAATTATCAGGAAAATAAACATAGATGGAAAACACTTTAAAACATAGGCATACTTGGTTTTATTTCACTTTGCTATATTGTGCTTCAAAACTGCATTTTTAAATTGAATTATTATCATTTTTTACAAATTAAATGTGTGTAGCAACCCTGCATCAAACAAGTCTTTGGCACCATTTTTTCAACAATGCTTGCTCATTTTGTGTCTCGTGTCATATTGTGTATTTCAATGTTTCTCATCATTATTATATTTTTTGTGGTGATGTGTAGTCAGTGATTTTGGAAGACATTACTATAATTATTTGGGGATGCCATAAACCTCACCCATATAAGATAGTGAACTTAATTGGTAAGTGTTGTGTGTGTTCTGATTGCTCCAATGTACAGATGTTCACCTGTATCTCTCCCTCTCTTCTGATCCTCCTATTCCTATAGACACAAAAATATTGAAATTAGGCCGATTGATAGCTAAGTGTTCAAGTGAAAGGAAGAGTCACACATCTCTTGCTTTAAGTCAAAAACTATAAAAAATGAGTTTAGGCATGTTGAAATTGAGATAGGCTGAAAGCTAGGCCTCTTGCATCAAATAGGCAAAGAGAAAGTTCTCAAAGGAAATTAAAAATGTCTCTTCAATAAATGGTGCTGGGAAAATTGGACATCCACATGCAGAAGAATGAAACTGGACCACTCTCTTTCACTATACACAAAGATAAACTCAAAATGGATGAGAGATCTAAATGTGAGACAAGAGTCCATCAAAATCATAGAAGAGAACACAGGCAACACCCTTTTTGAGCTCAGCCACAGTAACTTCTTGCAAGATACATCCACAAAGGCAAAATAAACAAAAGCAAAAATGAACTATTGGGACTTCATCAAGATAAGAAGCTTTTGCACAGCAAAGGATACAGTCAACAAAACTCAAAGACAACCTACAGAATGGGAGAAGATATTTGCAAATGACATATCAGATAAAGGGCTAGTTTCCAAAATCTATAAAGAACTTATTAAACTCAACACCCAAGAAACAAACAATCCAATCATGAAATGGGCAAAAGACATGAAGAGAAATCTCACAGAGGAAGACATGGACATGGCCAACATGCACATGAGAAAATGCTCTGCATCACTTGCCATCAGGGAAATACAAATCAAAACCACAATGAGATACCACCTTACACCAGTGAGAATGGGGAAAATTAACAAGGCAGGAAACAACAAATGTTGGAGAGGATGCGGAGAAAAGGGAACCCTCTTACACTGTTGGTGGGAATGTGAACTGGTGCAGCCACTCTGGAAAACTGTGTGGAGGTTCCTCAAAGAGTTAAAAATAGACCTGCCATACGACCCAGCAATTGCACTGTTGGGGATTTACCCCAAAGATTCAGATGCAATGAAACGTCGGGACACCTGCACCCCGATGTTTCTAGCAGCAATGGCCACAATAGCCAAACTGTGGAAGGAGCCTCGGTGTCCATCGAAAGATGAATGGATAAAGAAGATGTGGTTTATGTATACAATGGAATATTACTCAGCAGTTAGAAATGACAAATACCCACCATTTGCTTCAACGTGGATGGAACTGGAGGGTATTATGCTGAGTGAAATAAGTCAATCGGAGAAGGACAAACAGTGTATGTTCTCATTCATTTGGGGAATATAAATAATAGTGAAAGGGAATATAAAGGAAGGGAAAAGAAATCTTGGGAAAGATCAGAAAGGGAGAGAGAACATGAAAGACTCCTAACTCTGGGAAACGGACTAGGGGTGGTGGAAGGGGAGGAGGGCGGGTGTTGGAGGGGAATGGGTGACGGGCACTGAGGTGGACACTTGACGGGATGAGCACTGGGTGTTTTTCTGTATGTTGGTAAATTGAACACCAATAAAAATTAATTAAAAATAAAATAAAATAAAATAAAACAAAAGTAATAAAAACATGAAAAAAAATGCCACTTCAGTAAACACACAAATGAAAAGAAAGTTCAAACAGCCTTGTTGCTGAAATGGAGAAAGTCTTAGTGTCTGCATACAAGATCAAACCAACCATAACATTCCCTTAAGCCAAAGCCCAATCAAGAACAAGGCCCCAACTCTCTTTAATTCTATGAAGGCTGAGAGGCAAAGGAGATGCAGAAGAGAAGTTTGAAGCTAGCAGAGGTTGGTTCATGAGGTTAGGAAAGAAGCCTTCTCCATCACATGAAAGTAAGAAGGTAGAGCAGTAAATGGTGATGTAGGAGCTTTATTGGAAGAAAATACCTTATCTTTATGGGAAGAAGATGTCATATAGGACTTTCATAGCTAGAGAAGAGAAGCCAATGCCTGGCTTCAAAACTTCAAAGGACAGGCTGGCTCTCTGTTAGGGGCTAATGCAGCTGGTGACGTAAGCTGAAGCCAGTACTCATTTACCATTTATGAAAATCCTAGGGTCCTTAAAAATTACACAAAATCTACTCTGTGCTCTGTAAATGGAACAGCAAAGTCTGTATAACATCACATCTGTTTACAACATAGCTTACTGAATATTTTAAGCCCACTATTGAGGCCTACTGCTCAGAAAAAAAAGATCTCTTTCAAAATGTTATTGCTCATTGACAATGCACCTGGTCACCCAACAGCTCCGATGAAGATGCATAGTGAGATTAATATTTTCAGGCTGGCTAACACAACATCCATTCTGTAATCCAGAGATGAAGGAGTCATTTTGACTTTGAAGTCTTTTTTTTTTTTTACTTTGAAGTCTTACTGAAATATATTTCATAAGGTCATAGCTGCTATAAGTAGTGATTCCTTTGAAGGATATGGACAAAATAAAATGAAAACCTTCTGGAAAGGATTCACAATCTAGATAACATTAAGCACATCCATAATTCATGGGAAGAGATCAAGCTATCACTATTCATAGGAGTTTGGAAGAAGTTGATTTCAACCCTCATGGACTTTGAGGATTCTAGACTTCAGTGGAGGAAGTCACTGCAGATATGGTGGAGACAGCAAGAGAACTAGAGTTTGAAGTAGAGGATGATACTTTATCTCATGATAAAACTTGAATGGATGATAAGTTGCTTCTAATAGATGAGCAAAGGAAGTGATTTCTTGAGATGGAATCTACTCCTGGGGAAGATGCCATGAAGATTGTTGAAATGACAACAAAGATTTATTTATTTATTTATTTGGGGGGGTTGGGATGACTGGGTGATGGGCACTGAGGGGGCCACTTGGTGGGGTGAGCACTGGGTGTTATGCTATATGTTGGCAAATTGAACTCCAATAATTTTTTTAAAAATTATTTATTCATGAGAGATACAGACTGAGAGAGAGAGGCAGAGACATAGGCAGAGAGAGAAGCAGGCTCATCTCAAGGAGCCTGATGCGGGACTCAATCCCGGATCTGGAGATCGCAACCTGAACCGAAGGCAGGCGCCCAACCGCTGAGCCACCCAGGCATCCCAACAAAGAATTTAGAACATAACCTACACTTAATTGATAAAACAGTAGCAGAGTTTGAGAGAATTGAGTCCAATTTTGGAAGAAGCTTTAGTGTGGGTAAAATGCTATCAAACAGCATTGCATGCTACAGAGAAATCATTTGTAAAAGGAAGAGTCAATCAACTGGGCAAACTCCATCGTCATAGCCACTGTCATTCCAGCCTTCAGCAACCACCACTCTGATCAGTCTGTAGTCATCTACATGGAGGCAAGACCCTCCACCAGCAAAAACATGACAACTCACTGAAAGCTCATTTGATGTTTAACATTTTTTAGCAATAAAGGATTTTAAAATTAAGGTATGTATATTGTTTTTTAGACATAATGCTACTGCACACTTCATAGACTATAGTATAGTATAAACATAACTTTTATATGCACTGGGAAACCAGAAAATTCATTTGACTCCTTTTTGTGATATCTGCTTTATTGCTGAGGTCTGGAAACAGACCTGCCATATGTCCCAGGTATGCATCTATAGTCAGTGCTTTATCAAGCTCTTCTTCCTTCTTCCTTCCCTCTCCCTCTTTCCTTTCCATTTTCAGGAAAGGAAAATAAACCGAGGCGTGTTAAAAATTTTAAGAGTTTATTTGAGCAAAAATCAGTTGAAATCGAGCAGCCCCAAACCAGAAGTGGTAGGGAGAGCTTCCCTCACAGAAGCCAGAGGAAACATTTACATAGAGAAAGTGAGAAATAGGGCAGCCCCTGCGGCCCAGCGGTTTAGCGCTACCTTCAGCCTGCGGTGTGATCCTGGGGATCTGGGATCGAGTCCCGCGTGGGGATCCCTGCATGGAGCCTGCTTCTCCCTCTGCCTGTGTCTCTGCCTCCCTCTGTGTGTCTCTCATGAATAAATAAATAAAATCTTTTAAAAAATTAAAAAATTTAAAAAAAAGAAAGTGAAAAAGAAGGAAATGAGATTAACTGGTGGCTATAGCTTAAAGCCTAGTTGGCTGTTTGTAATTGGTTGTCCTTAACATTTTGATTTCATAACCTTGAAACATTTATATACAGGCTTAGATTTTGGTTTGCTTATGTAGGCTACCACAGCATTACAGCCACATCAATTTAATATCTTTCTTGTTTAATTAAACCCTTCTTTTCTTCCTTCCTTCTTCCTCTTCCCCCTTTCTTTCTTTTCAGTAGGATCCATGTGACTTTTAAAAATGTAATCGTTAATAAGATTTTTTTTTGAGTTTCGAAATAGTGCTTCAAATAAAGTCCACCACCCAAACTACAGTTTAAAAAGTTGTACAAACAAAAATCAGAAGTCAGCAACCATAAAATCTACCTTTTACCACAGCTGGTGAAACCTAAGGATTTGTTGGTAATGTTTCTGGATTCCAGGTTAAAGTTAGCTATTGAGTCTGGAGAGAACCAATGCTTTTATTCTGAGACGTGAAGCCCTGCAGTTCAGAAATCCCTTCCTTCAGTATTGAAAAATGGGTATTCTTCTAGGCTTAGTAGTTTTATATTTCTGGCTTTACAGGAGTGTCTACCTGTTCTAGGTGAAATCAGTTACATTCAATGACATTCCCACTACATTGAATGGGATGTTCTTGTACATTTCCAAAAGAGTTGAAATGAGAACACAGCCAGGTAGCAAATAGTTGTTAGTTTCATTTGGTGTTCTAAAATGACAGCAGCATTTTTAGAGTTCAAATTAAAAATGTAAACAGGACTGGAGATTATGATATACTGTAATGCAAGTAAGCAAGATTTCATAGAGTCAGAGCTCAAATCTGTTTAATAAATCAACAAATATTTATTGCATATTTGCTGAATATTGGGAAATGAGCAAAGTGTTACAGAGCTATGCTCATTTTAATTCCCTGGTTTCTTTTCTTTATTTCCCTATTTCTGTTGCACTTTTTCTATTCCCAGGGGCTCACTGTCATTTTTGGAGCTATATCCAATCCATTAGATTAATTTAAAATTCTCAGTCTTTTTCTACACCCGCAGAAATGCTGTAATTTCTGTCCTTTTATTGTAGATCACATAACTTCTCCCTCAAACAGGGGCCACTGAGGTTGCTTCCCTACTGGTGATCTCTGTCCTATTGGACCAGAGGTAGTTTTCTCTTTGGGATTCACTTTTGGATGAGGTAAAGGAATGACAGGATAGATAGGTTAGGGCAAACCTGAGCGATGGCTGGGATTAGAGAATGGTAGAGCACTAAACAGGAAAAGTGATCTGGAAAGGCCAAATAAGCAGGCAAGAGTTAGAAATCAAGATGGATAAGCAGAAGAGTCAGCAGGAATCATAGTCACAGGCAACAGGCTGAGATCAGAGAGGTAAACTGGTGTCATGGAGTTCTGTCAGCAGATATTATAGATCTGGAGTGCAGCTTTGGGACTCTAGGGTCCTATGAGGATGAATGAGAGAAACCTGGGATTTTATATATCCTTTCCAAATTAGACTGATCTCCAACTCTGTGCCCCAGCCAATCTCATACACATCTCTCTCCATATTTCTTTTATTCTTCTCTTTCATGCATTTATGACTTCTTTTTGAAATTCTATCCAGTTTTCAAAATCCATCTTAATGCTAGCTTTTCCTGATCATGTTGGCCAGAGATATTTTTCTCTTTGAAATTCACATTTGTAAGAGTCAAAGGAATCAGCATTTATTTGAGTGCCTGATATGCAAAATTTTTGATTTGAGCTTTCTTTGTTTAATCCTTCTCAGAACCTCGTATAAAGAAGGTCCCTAATTGAAAGATATGAGGACGGAATCTAGAGACTGATAATACTTTCTGCCTTTTTGAGTCATTATTGCCCATTCATTAGGATTCTGAAATAAATAAAAATATGGGGAAGACTAGAGATATCTTGGCTGGATGTCCTAGGAAAGCTTTTGTGGGCCACGTGATGTTCAACCTATTATAGGACTCAGATAATATCTTGGAATAACATGACTGAAGAGAAGGAAGTATTTAATCTAAGTTTATAAGTTAACACATCACAGTAGGGATGCCTGGGTGGCTTTGCAGTTAAATGTCTGCCTTTGGCTCAGGGCATGATTCAGAATCATGTGAAGAGCTGCTTCTCCCTCTGCCTGTCTCTGCCTCTCTCTCTCTCTCTCTCTCTCTCTCTCTTTCTCTCTCTGTGTGTGTGTCTCATGAATAAATAAATAAAATCTTTAAAAAAATACATCACAGTATTTCCCTGGTGTTCTCCCAGTACTGACTCATTGCACCTATACATACAATCCAAAGGTATAGCAGGAGACATTCTGAGATAGGATCACCTAGTGGGAGAGTTGACAGTGAAGAGGAGGGCCCACAACTGAATACTGAAGTGTCCTCACACCTAGGAGGCATTCCCTTTTGGCAGAGGCTTCTCAGAGATCTACTAAAATAAGAGCAGAAAAGGGGGTTTGTTAGGATAGAGCTTCATGGTTGCTTTGATAGAAATCCTTTCTAATGAAGTGGAGGACAAAAACTTGATCAGAACAGAAAGATGAGAGCTGTAGAAAGCTTTTCTAAGGAGGGAGGAGAGAAATAGGCCAAAGCTATGGAGAGATGTCTGTCAAGGGACTATTTGTTGAGTTGGGAAACAATACAGCAAAGTTATGATGGAAATAATATGGAAAAGAGCAATAAAATACCCCCTTTTTTAAAGGCAGGAGGTGAATTAAAATTCTTGAGTAAGATGGGGGGAAGATGGAATCCATACACATGGTGTAGTTGACTTTTGATAGGCTCAGGGCATCTTAGATGGGAGCAAGGCTACTGTTCTCATTATATAATAGGAGGAAAATCAGGTGAGTATAGGAACAAACTTTCCAGTGGATTTATTTTATTGTTTCTCTGAAGAATAAGAAATTTGTGGAAGGGAGGAGAAGATATGAAATGCTTAACTCAGATAGTAGGAAGGCAGATTTTCTTGGTAGGTGTGGCAGGATTGCTGGTTAATAGTGAGGACCCATTCAAGAATTGTGGACATCTTTTTAAGGATGACTTGTTATGGGTGATACTCTCCTGAAATATTTAGCTTTGTGGAAATAGTCATATAGTATGTAGAGAGCTGGGATTTTGTAAGATTTTGCTAGATACATACAATGTCAGAAGAGGGGGCAAAGGAGGTATAGCATTTTCAAAGAAGTTTTGAAAGTTCTACACCATGGACTCTAAGCTGGATAGGAGGGAAGTAAGAACATGGAAGAGTAATGAACACTATCAGTGGACTGGAAGTCCTTGCAGGGAAGAGAAATGCTTGAAATCAGGCATATTAACAAATCATCTGGAGTGCTGGAAGTAACAGAGAGAGTAGGTACTTTATTTTTTTTTCTTTATTTTTTTGAGAGTAGGTACTTTAAATTAGGATTTAGAGGTGCTATGATGGCAAGGTCTGAAACAAGTAGATAAAATGTATAAGGGGTTTTTGGAGAGAAGGAAGTTCAAGGAACGAGAGGCCAGGATATAGGAAATGTGGCCATGTGGATACTGAGATCACTGAGAATGTAGAAAGAGTATGTTAGAGAGAAACACATAGATTCATATGTGGTCTTTCCTGAATAAAGGGAAGTGACTGCAGGGTCAATAGATGACATAATCAAGTGGCTGGTGGTACAGCTGTGTCGTGGGCTTCAGAGGAGCAAGGAGAGAGGGAAGACAGGTGGCATCTTGGCAGTGGTAGGCAGGTTAGGATAAGACATCTTTAACTCAGGGTTTCATGAGCTACAGGAGGAAAAACAGCCAGCACTTGAGAAAGCCTAGGGGAAACAATCTCTTTGAGGCTTAGCCAACCTGCTCTCAGAGAAAGAAAATGCCAAAGATAAAGGGGGTCTGTGGATAACTGACCATGAACCACATAAGATACATTTGAGGGTTTAGGTATTTGAGGTAGGAGACATTGAGGACATATTAGAGCCTATACACATACAGCATGGGGGTAAAAGGCAGACCAAAGATGAATAACTTAGAGGTTGATCTAAATAGAAGGTATT
The DNA here is from genome assembly GCF_018345385.1 of Vulpes lagopus. Taxonomy (NCBI): domain Eukaryota; kingdom Metazoa; phylum Chordata; class Mammalia; order Carnivora; family Canidae; genus Vulpes; species Vulpes lagopus. The sequence continues at coordinate 123,238,403 of NC_054830.1, forward strand.
GGGACACAGGACAGTGATCCTGTAGGTCAGGTGGTATGGTGGATTGGCAGAGGGTGAGGTTCTCTTCCATGGGACAAGTTTCCTAGGCAGCCCCTTTGGCTGTGATATCCTGGAGGAGGCTGTAATAAGCAATATGAGGACATCTGTGTTTTATGCCTTTCAAAGCCATTCTGCCTAGGGGAGATGGTGTAGGTCTTTGACAATGAATAGGGGAAGGGAAACACTGGATTTTTTCCTGCTTCTATGTATACTAGATATGTATATACTAATGTATACCTTTTATGTTCCCTGGCTTCATCTGTTAGTCATAAGAATGGCATCTTATGTGAAACAACACTGTAGAAATCAGTGTGCTCAGCTCCTAGAGACTTGAGTAGCAAGGACTTCTGTCTTTTTTTTTTTTTTTTTTTTGTATCCTGCTTTTCCTTTTAAAGGTCCATGGAAAATAGAGCTTCTTGCATGAAAGATTCTGCTCAGTTGCTCCATAGTTCCTGGTGGCTAACTTCAATGCTACCAGTGCCAGGGCTCACTTCCTCCAGGTCTGTTGACTCTTGGTGTTCTTTATATGGCCAATGAGTCAGCCTTTTCTGCTTCTGTCCCCACATAGACCCATCCCAAGTGACCTTAAGATTTATAGCAGGAGCTTTGGAGTCCCCTAATATTATGGCCTACTGCTTAGTCTGACTCATGCGGCTGGCCTACTTTCTGGTTATATTCTTTGAGGAGCCCATTATCACACTCTTTTTTCTGGCCTGAAACCCAAATGGGAACTGTATTCCTACTCTCTTCCATGAACCCACAGAACATATGCTAATTAATGCATATGGCTAGGTATCTGTTTTATTGTCCACCAATAATCAATAATCTGTTAAGGTAGTCCTGAGTAGTCAATGACAGCTGAGAGACTTGTTACTCTAAAATAGTGGTTCTGAGATCTTTACCTGTTTTGAGTTATCTGGAGAGCTGGTGTATCACAGATTGCTGAATCTACTCTCAAGACTTTTTATTCTGTAGGCCTGACAACTCCTCCTCCTTCTCCTTCTTTTAATCTGTGTATCCTCTACAGTGGAATTCAGAATCAAAGAGCAAGATAAAATCTAAGTTGAAAGGATATGGTTGGCATCCTTGCATATGCCTGAAAATGTCTACATCAGGGTAAGTAGTAAATGGTTTCAGAGCCTAGGATTTGTGAGAAGGTCAGCCTTTCTCACAGGGAAAGCCATCAGTAGGTCTTACCTGTGGATATATTGATCAATCCTATTTCTTTCCTCTTCACAGATAGATGAGATCGATTATGTTGAAATGAGGGTTTTGCTCACTGGATAATTTGAGTGAGAACAAATAAGAGCTCTTATTATAACCAATTGAAACAGAAAAAAAGTTTTTTGTCTTAACAAAAGATGACAATTTCAAAAGGGAGAAGAGAGCTAAGAAAATAATACACCTGTAATCAGAGCCCATCATCACATGTCCCAGAGAAACAGGAGTCTTGGGGTTAGCGAGGTCATTAGACACAGTGTATAGGTAGCATTCCTAGCTCTTCTTACCTGGAGGAGAAGAAAAATGATCATATCACCCTCATAATTCTTAGAATTCTCATACCTTAAAGATTCTATCATTAGTTCCTTAGGTGCCCAGGTTTAGAACCAAGTTCATCTCTATGTAACGGGTTTTATCATTTAAGAGTATACAGCCTGTCCTGACCCCCTTGCCCTTCACTGGTCATTAAGCTCCACAAAATTGAGTAGAGAACTTTGTGATTACTGTCAATGTGTTAGGATTCATATTATTCAGCAAGGGATGGGATGAAGTGGAGTAGACAGGACTCTGAAATGAGTTGTAGACAGAGGCCCCATGGGGGTCCTCAAGGACTAGGGGAAGTGGTGGAGAAGGAGGAACAGAAGAGAGAGTTGTGTGGGAGGGGAAGGTTCAGGGCTATGAATATATGACTTTGAACTTGCTCTTAGTAAATTCTGCAATTCACAGGGTCTTTTTCCCCCACTATGGAAGTGAATACTGGTGATTTGTTTCAGTGAGTGAATAGCAACATAGAATTGCACAGTGAATCGTTAACTCATGAGGGAGAATCCAAACACTTGGGGGAATTTGTTTTTGCAATGCTTCATTCTGTCCCAAGACTTAACTGAGGGGTTGCTCTCCCTATTCCATTGTCAGTATCAGCATCTCTAGTGCAAATGCAGAATATGGTGAATTGACTTCAGTTGATGTTCTCTTTCTCTTTAGGGCCTCCTGTTTTCCTCTTCTGATTTCCAAGGGCACTTGTATAGTGATTTTGAGTTTCTGTTACCAAGCCCTGAGTTCAAAAGGCAGAATCAATGTCACCACATTATAGTCACCAACACAATCCATTAATTTGCAGTGCTTAAAAAATTCTCCTGAGAACTTAGCATAGTTTGAGTTTTGATAAGTGACTGCCTGGCACATTTGATACCCTACCCGAGGTTTTCATCTTAACTAATGTCTTCCTGAGATTTCTTTACAGCCCATTTACTTGGGCAAGGGCTAAAATGTCCTGGGTCTCTAGCCATGTGTTGAGGGTGAATGTGAATATCGAAATAGAAGGCTAAAAATATGAGTTTATTATTCTTGGTGGTGTTGTTCTCTGTATAATTCCTCAGGCTATCTATTTAGGAACAAGAAGGAGAGTGGCTTAGATGGTCCCATGATTATCATATCCACCTCTCAGCAATCACAGAAAGCATGGACAGTAATTCTACAATGACATTTGTGCTACAATTTTTCTTTTACCACATATACTTTTAGGTGGCTATGCTAATAACTTTGTGAATGACTGTTTTGGCCAAGTGATAGATGGGATGTTTTCCATTCAAGGTATGCTATTCATAAGAGGACTAATCACTCTTTATCAAACTTTATGCAAATAAATCCAAATTAGATTTATTAAGGTGATGAAAAAAAAGGAACTTTTTAATGGGTAGCAATGCTGTGCATTATCTAAATGCAATGCAGATGTAATGATGCATTTGAAATGCCGAGAAAATTTAATCAGCATAGAAAAAAAATATAATGAAATGGTTGTTTAAACACTGTAAAGCTAATGTTAGAGTAATTACTTCCCATTGAGCAAGGCGTGGAGCACATTACCCAGGCTCTGTTTGATTAGTCATCCTGCCTGCAACATCTGGCCCTTTGATCCATTTTGATTTTAAAATAATTTCTAAACTTCTAAATTTAAGTTTTAGAATGAATGGATAAATAAAACAACTTCTGTAAGGAGACAAAGTTTTTACTAGCTCATGACAGATTAAAACCATGTCCCCAGCTCATTTCTCCTGTTACCTCCTCACTTATGTTCACCTTTATTTCTTCCTGTGAAAGAGAACACTAAAATCCAGGAGGGTAGACTTCCTTGCTTTTAAGATTAGGTAGCAAATATTTAAAATAATATGTTGGCTTTCTTTGACTGGTCTTTCTCTTGGTGGAAATAGGAGTGGTTTTTAGAACAATTATCTTCTTACCTATTGATAGGAAAGGATTGGAAAGAATGGGTTATAGGAACACATGTGTGCTTCTTCTTTATGAAAGTTAATATTTCTTATTGAAAATGTAGAAAATAGGGGATCCCTGGGTGGCTCAGTGGTTAAGCACCTGCCTCTGGCCCAGGGCGTTGATCCTGGAGACCCGGGATCGAGTCCCACGTCAGGCTCCCTGCATGGAGCCTGCTTCTCCCTCTGTCTCTCTCAAGAATAAATAAATAAAATCTTAAAAAAAGAGAAAATGTAGAAAATATAGGTAATAAACATAAGAAAATAAATATCACCCATAATCGTATTTTTCAGAAGCAAACATTATTAATATTCGGGGGAATTTCTTACTAAAAACCGACAGTTAATCTACTCTAGTCTAATAATCTTTATAACTCAGGAATTCGCATTGCAGTTAAGGTTGTTGGAGCTGAAGTCTGGTCAGCTGGGTCCAAACACTGTTTTGTCTTGGGCAATTTACTTGTGTTCTTACTGCCTCATTTTCCTCACTTATAAAATACAGATAGTAGTAGTAACTGTTTCATAGCATTGTTATGAAAATTAAATGAGGTAATTCATATATGCTGTGGATTTAAAACACTGCCAAACAACTAATGAGTTTTTATAAGTGTCAGCTATTACTACTGCTATTATTTTTTTTTTAAAAGATTTTATTTATTTATTCAGAGATTGAGAGAGAGAGAGAGAGAGAGAGAGGCAGAGACACAGGCAGAGGGAGAAGCAGGCTCCATGCGGGGAGCCCGAAGTGGGACTCCATCCCGGGTCTCCAGGATTATGCCCTGGGCTGCAGGCAGCGCTAAACCACTGCGCCACTTGGGCTGCCCACTACTGCTATTACTCTGAATGTTCTCTGATTATAAGAATTATGTTCTGAAAAAAAAATTAAAAGAAAGAATTATGTTCTGGCTTTGAGATTCGAATTCTTATGAGAGGCTTTGTTGGTTAAGCAACTAACTCTTGATTTTGGCTCAAGTCATGATCTTGGGGTGGTGAGATGATGCCCACTCTGGACATGGAGTCTGTTTAGGATTATCTCTTCCTCCCCATGGGACCTCTCTCTTGCACACAGGGTCCCTTGGTCTCTCTCTCTCAACAAATTATATTTTGTGTTTTTGTAATATACCTTTTCTCATTTAGTAATATAGCATCTACCTTTTATATCAATAGATGTTCTTTTATAGGATATTTTTCCTAATGCATACATTGATGGATTTTTGGCTGGTATATAGTTTTTTAAAAATTTTATAAACAATATTTCCTTAGAATTCATTTTTAGGAATAAAATTACTGGGCCAAAAGGCAGATAAACTTGATATGTAGAGTAAAATTTCCTTCTCTAAAGATGTGAGCATGTCCCTTTCTCTCCTTCCTCCCCAAAATGTAGATACTATTAGCTCCTAGAAAAAAAAATTAACAGTTTAAAGGGTGAAAGTGGTATGTTGTGGTTTCTTTGATTTGTATTATTTTTTCCCTGTATACTGGGATTTTCTTTTCTGTCAATTTCCTATTCATATCCTCTGTTCAAATATCTTTTGGAACATAAGGCTTTTAGTTTTTAAATTGTGGGCATTTTTTTAAGCTGAAGGAGATTAACTTTTTGCCATATATATTGCAAATATTTCCCCCAGTTTATGGTTTGCTTTGAACCTTGTTATATGGCTTTTATTTGGTTATATAGGTCTTTTAAAAGTTTTATGTAGTCAAATTACTCATTATTTTTGTTTATGATTTCTAGTTTTGCGGTCAAATTTAGAGACTTTTATCACTAGTCATCCTAGTGAGTATGAAATGGTACCTCATTGTGGTTTTGATTTGTATTTTCCTGATGGCTAATGCCAACTTTACTTTGTCACAGTTCTTTTTATGCCCAAATGCCTGCAGAAAAATCTCTGCTCTTCTTTCCTTGCCTTTTGCTTTGTGTTCTTTATAAACCCTAATATTGATCGAGTCAGATTAGAGCACAGAAACTGCTCTAGAGATTTCAGTTAGAAAGGATTTAATATAGGATATTAGAGATTTGGAAGTCCTGGAGGAGCAGAAGTCAGGGTGCTGCCTTTTGCCTGTTGATTTCAAAGGTTTAGATTGTGGCTAGAATCCAATCAGGAAACTACTCCAGCTATGGTTTCTGTTGCTGCCACAGTTGCCTATCCTACCTGGGAATCCTGAGCTGGCCCCCAAATCTCAAGTCCCCTTGATCCTTTTGGTCAGTAGCAATAGCAGCAGGAAAATGGCTTCTTCCTTATTCTCAGAGTCTTGCAGGTGCACCTGATTGGTAATAACTTAATTGTTTAAGCCCCATCTAAACAGGAGAAAGTGTAGAAAGGGATGGGAATCTATGTGAAGTGCTCATAGAGATCATAACCAGCCACTGTTCATTCCTCATGACCTGACTGAAAACAGTGGTTTATGATTACTCAGTTTTTTGTTCCCTCATCTCCTGAATTGATAGGATCTTTTGCTATTACTAGAAGCAATGGGTCTGGGCATTGGTTGAAAGCATAATGGATAGAAATGGGAGTCAAAAAGAACGAAGAAAGGCTAAATTTGCATCAGATTTATGTTGGAAAGAGTGAAGCATTAGTATTGGAAGAAAGGCTTAGTTCAGAGAAATCCCTGAGTTGGGGAAGAAGACCCAAATTGGGCTGAAGTTGAGGAACTATTTGTGGGTGGGCCCAAAAGTAAGACTTGGAGAATGGCTGGTGCAACCATTCTGTACTGAGCGCTACTCATACACACAGGTGTTTGGAAGTGTTGTTGAGTATAATGTATAGTGATACCTTTGGCATCTTTCAAGGGGCTGGATTAATGATTTAAATAGCCTTTCTCTGTTTTACAGGTGTCAAATTTAATTTTTTTTTTTAATGTGACACCATTTTTTTGAATGTGGGCCTGGTTGAGAAGGAATCCACCTTTGTTTTGGATTCATTCACTTTTTCTAAGTACTATTAATGAGTGGCTCAATGGTAATGTGAACTGAAATTTTCATGGTTGGGGGAGAAGGCGTCCAGATATAAAAATATCAGAAGTTTGAGTGAGAAATATTTGTAGTTAGCTGGATCTCTCTTCTCTCACACCACAGCAGAGGTTTGGTGGGAACATTCTTCCCCCATAGTATGTATGCACTTAGTTGAGATAGGGAAGGAAATGGGTTAGGAAGGAAGGAGACATTTGTCTTTCATTGGAATAAGTTCAATTATTCCAAACTTAGTGAGAAATTATTCTGTAAATTATATTTAAAGTTTATTTTCTGATATTGAAAATATGTTTAAAGGTATTCATTGTGAAAAAGATTTGACACTTCTAAGAAAGACTTAGGAGAAACATTTTCTCTTAGTAGAATAAAATTACTTAAAATTGAAGGGTCTTGAGAGTACAGTTAATTAGTTTTTAGTATGAGGCCTAGTAAAAAGTGATCTTACCACACCAATAAGCTTCAGAAGAGGCACTTATATTGATTGCATATATACATATATATATTGTATGTATATATAAAGTGGAACAAAAAAGGTAGGCTTTGTTTTTCTTTTGGGGAAAAATTCATCATAAGGATGCCAGATTCTTTAACATAACTTCCTTTTCTTGTTTTAGGTTTTAACTCATGTTGGAGGAGCATTTATTTCTAATCTCAAAGAGAATCCACAGACCCCTTGGAATTTAGAAAAGAGAAGGATTAAATTAGAATAGATTGCAAGGCCATCATGGTGGGAAGCTTTCTTTCCTCTAAGATTTCAGGACAGCACAAAATCATTTCTTTTAACAGATTGAATGTTAGAATCAAAGGCAGTTTCAGAATTTGGGGATTGGAATGGACTTGAGAACTTAACTGGTCTTGTCCTCTAATGTTCTGACGAGGAAATTTAAGAGTGCACAAGAGTGATGAATTTCCCAACATCATGCAGGTTGAATTTTGCCTGTAGTCTATTGGATCTTCTATGGCACTAAGATCTATGTACTGACAGACTATTATGGAGTTTGGTGGTGTCTCCTTTACATGGAGCTAGAACTGGTGAAACAGTTAAGGCTAGTAGAGCCACTCTGAGCAATCCATGTGATCTAGATGTGTTCACTTTAAAAAAAGACCTAAGTATGTTGCTATCCATGGCTGAGGAACAGAGTGAAAATGTATAGAACCCAAGTCAGGGTTGTACCTCAGTATTCTCTCTCTGTAACTTACTGCAGCTGGTAGTAAGTTGACTTATCTCTTAAGGAAAGTAGTTTGCGAGTAAAGATTTTAGAATATAGTAGTCCCCTATTACCCATGATTTTGCTTTCTGCAGTTTCAGTTACCCATGATCAACTGTCATCTAGGAGCAGATGATCCTCTTTCTGATGAATGGTCAAAAGGTCTATAGTAGTAGCCTAATGCTCCATCACAATGCCTGTTTCATTCACCTCACTTCATCTTGTCACCTATGCATTGTATCATTTCACACCATCATAAGAAGAAAGGTGAGTACTGTATGATATTTTGAGGGAGTGAGAGAGCCCTTCTTTCTCATTCATATAACTTTTATTATAATATATTGTAATTGTTCTATTTTATTATTATTGTTAATCTCTTACTGTGACTAGTTTATAAATTAAACTTTATCATAGGGATTTACATATAGGAAACAGCATAGCATGTGTAGGGCTCAGTATTCTTCATGGTTTCAGACATGCATTAGGCATCTTGGAGCATATTCCCCACAGATAAGGGAAATGTATAATACTTGACTGAGTGTGTGTTTTTAGCTTGGCTCTCAGTTCATAATGTTTAAATGTTTAAAATGTAAAACTGAATTTTAGAGTTATGTCACCTACAGAGTTTTTGCCCACAAAGTTTTTGTTTACTGGTTTTCTTAGTAGATGAAAGTGGTAGTTGCTAATGTAGAAGAGGGTTTCTTGTGCAAAGATATCTTACCACCTGGTCCATTCCTGGTGTCTGAGTGCTGTCACTAGAGAGCCATTCCTTTGATTTAGGCATGCCTCCATCTGGCCTTTTGTATTTTAAAATGCATATACCGTTGGAAAGGAAAAAGAAAAGTAAAGTGAGTGTGAGCAAACAATTTTCACCCACTTGAGGATTTGCCCAGAATTCTGATGTTTGCAATGACGGCCTTCAGGAATTGCAAGATCCTGAATCATTATTTTTATTCCCTCTCCTCCTATTACTAAAACAAGTTCTATTTCTTTAAAAAAAATTTTTTTTTTAAATTTATGATAGAGAGAGAGAGAGGCAGAGACACAGGCAGAGGGAGAAGCAGGCTCCATGCACCGGGAGCCTGATGTGGGATTCGATCCTGGGTCTCCAGGATCGTGCCCTGGGCCAAAGGCAGGCGCCAAACCGCTGCGCCACCCAGGGATCCCACAAGTTCTATTTCTTAAAATGGATGTTGGGTTTATGTGTTCTCTTTTTGTTATTATGTTTCAGAGCATATGTATGTTTCACATGTATTCTTTTACATAACAAAATATTAAATAATAAAATATCTAGGGCAGCCCGGGTGGCTCAGCGGTTTAAGCTCCTGCCTTCGGCCCAGGGTGTGATCCTGGAGTCCCGGGATCGAGTCCCATGTTGGGCTCCCTGCATGGAGCCTGCTTCTCCCTCTGCCTGTGTGTGTGTGTGTGTCTCTCTCTCTATCATGAATAAATAAATAAAATCTTAAAAAAAATAAAATATCTAAAAATTCAGTTATGCAACAAATATTTGAGAATACGGATCATTTGAAATATTTGTGTTTGTCAATGTTTTAATCAAAGCACTTAAACTATCTTGGGCAAAGTACATAATAGATTGAAAGCCAACACCCGAACAGGAAGCATGTTTTTTAAAAATTCTTTTTTGTTTTTAGTTGATGATTCTTCCTAAGGTCTAGTCTAGCTAGATACTGTGCTGTCTGACTTTGTTAAAAGAGTCACAGTTGTTCTGAGGACTTCTGAAATGCTCGATGAAGGTTTCAGACTAGGTATGTGCTATTGGCTCCACATCCAAACTGGATTGTAAAATTTTCAAACCACAAGAGATCTAATTAAGAGAAATATAATCAATACTTTTTTTTTCAGAAATGCTTTGCATGATATTTAGTGGATGTGTAGGTTTTGATGTGGTAGGAAATGGGCAATGGCAGAAGGCCTGTCATGCTGTGAGTTGGTGAGGCTGTGAGTAATTGCCAGGCAAGATTACTTCAGAAGGATGATGTCCAGTTCCACTACTCATTCATCTATTTTGAATGGATTAACCAAGGATTTGAGTGTTGACCATTGTATTAGTCAGGGTTCATTAGAGAAACAGAATTAATAGGAAATATATTTAAAATAGTATGTGTGTGTGTATGTACAGATAGATATGAGGCAGAGTGGGAGGGAAGAGATTTATGCAGAATTGGCTTGTGTGGTTATGGAAGCTGAGAAGTACTTGCATTTGCTATCTGCAAGCTGGAGACTCAGGAAATCTCCTGGTATAGTTCAGTCTGAGCTTGAAGAACCAGGGAGTCAACGGTGTAAATTCCAGTCCAAGGGCAGAAGAAGATGAGATGAGATGTCTCATTTCAAGCAGTGAGAGAAAAAAAGGGATGAATTCCTCCTCCTCCTGCCTCTTGTTCTGTTTGGACCCTCAGTGGGTTGGATGATGCTCACTCACACTGGAGAGTGCAACCTACTTTATTGAGGCCATCTATTCAAATGCTCGTCTCATCCTGAAACACCCTCACAGACATACCTGGAAATACTGTTTAATCCGGACACTCTGTGGCCAGTGAGGTCGACACATAAAATTAACCATCACATATTTTATGACTGTAGTCTTCCCTGGGACGATTGATATTGGGTTTTTCTGTACCTATTGTGTGCTTTCCTATCAAGTAACCTGGCATAAGCGCAAAGTATTATCTAAAATGGTCCACTAATATTCTTTTACATGAGTGAAGAATTTTGTGTCCTTTTGAAACGTGTTCTCATGCTTTATTTTATTGGATCCTCTAACAACCTTGGTAGGTACATGGCTCAGTTTTTCTGATTCTTATTTTATGGATGTTTAAGCTGATGTTCAGAGAGATGAAGTGGCTTGCCCAAGATTGCTTGGCTATTCTGTGGCAGAGCTGGATATAGATTACAGGTTAAGTCTTCTGATTCTTAATACGGTTTTCTCTTCCTGTCAGTAGCCATAGAATCATGCTGTTGCTGGCTTGACCACTGCAGCATGTGTTCCAGTAAGTGCATTCTTTCAACTTCTAGAAATACCTTCTGACTCTGATGCTTCTCTAGACTTAGATGTTCTACATACTTTCTTGCCTTAATATAATGAATGATGATACAACTCTTTGGAATGTTTGTAAGTGCCTAATGTAGAACCATGGAGAAGTTAGTTTGTGGGAGAAAGTATTACTCTTGTTCTCTGTTTTATGGCGTTAACGTGCAGGGCCCTTTAAAGTGGATATGGGCTCCTGTAGATAAACTTGGGAATCTCCTAGCAAGGGGAAGACAAGTATTGAAATGCAAACAGTCCATCAAAATCACCTGTTGGGTTTCTGGGTCACCCCAAAAGTCTGAGTTTATACTAATATACTGCATCAGGAAGGAGATATTATCAACAAGGTGTGATCATTTGTATTTGCCTCTCTTCATTCTCCTTTCTTCTTGGCCCTGATATGTTCTTAGGTAGTTTTCTATAATTTTGTCACCTCTAGGAATGAACTTATCATGGTTTTAGGTCACTGAATGCTAGATGTGTTTGTATGTCTTGAAAGACCCGAACATTACAGTACCTTCTTCCTGCAGCTCTGTTTTGACATGTGCTTAGTCAGTATTATCATAGTTCCTGGATCCCTGCTCTGTCCTACATTTTTTTTTGTGTGTGTGTGTGTTTTAAAAGATTTTATTTATTTATTCATGAGAGACACACAAAGAGAGGCAGAGACATAGGCTGAGGGAGAAGCAGGCTCCTCACAAGGAACCTGATAGGGGACTCAACCCAGGACCCCAGGATCACAACCTGAGCCAAAGGCAGATACTCAACCACTGAGCCACCCAGGCATCCCTCTGTCCTACATTGTAACTCCAGAACCTCCTTGTTCCTCAGGGCTGCCTACTAGGCTGGGCTGGCAGTGACTTTTGTTTCCAAGTAGATCGCAGGTTTGCTGAGTTGCTGCTTTACATGTTTCCCTGTGTCTGGTCACCAGCTTGTAGTCATCAATGACAGCCCTCCCAAAGAGCAGCTGCTCAGGTCAGATGCTAGTAAGGTGGAAACAAATAATAATAAGAAAAATGAAACATGTAAAAGGTCATTGAACTGCTCAAAAATGAAACTATTATATAATTACATATTCTGATTTTATTGCTCTTGGTAGAATGGAAATGAAAATGTATGCACACAAAATTAAAACTCAGACAAATTGGAAGAATTCAAACACAGCCTATTCCTACTCTCCCATTTTTAGCACCCACCTCAGAGACTCATTTTTGTACTTATGATCATCTCTGTTGTTTTCCCAAAAGTACAAGGTTACCCCACTAACACAGGGAATAGCTGGTAACCCCAAGCCAGTGGTGTTACCTGGGTGTCGGTGAGCCACACAGCACTACCACACCAAAACAGGCAGTGACTACTCCATTCTGGCTGACTGTTGGCTGTTACTCATCCAGGCCTTGTGCTGCCATACCTTCTAGTTTCAGCTCAAATTAGAAATCTGGGTTTTAAATGTTGGTGACTAATCCAAATTAAAACAGCAAAAACAACAAACCCCCCCCCAAACCCTGACAACACCTTGAAAGCAGACCAACCAGAACTCATCGGTCAGCCAAGGCCACTGGTGTGCTGCCTATGTTTTTTTTATTTTTCCCAGACTATAGCCTGGCAAATTACCTGGATACTTTCCTGTTTTCCTTCCCCACATGGTTATGTGGCAGTTATTGATTGAAAGTGCCATAGGTATCTAACATAGGAGAACTCTGTATAGCACTCTGACTCTTTCTAGCTTATGCTTTTCTCCTCCTTGCCTCTATGGATAGCCTACTTTTGCTTTCTAACTTTTTCCTGTTTTACTGCTGGTCTCCCCAGATTCCTCTCCCTTTGCAGGGTCACTGTTGTAGGTTCCTAGGCCTCAAACCTGGTTGCCATGAGAGCAAAGCTGGGGCATTTCCTGAGTGGCTGGTTTTTCATCTGAGTTGGTTCTTCTCCCCCTTCTAGAGCACAGCACCTCTAACTATTCCAGAACTCAGTGCATTTCTCTAGAGTTGTCTCTTGTGTTCACATTTCATTTCTCTAATAAATGGGCCTCTCTCCTCTTTTTAATCCATTCTTCCATTTCCTGAGCAAAGCTCTCCCGGCTCATGGTCTAATCATTACAAATGATGAGACACATTATTTGTATTGTACATCTAACATGAGATGTGTGTTTTTATATATTAATCATTTTTACATATGATTAAATTAACAGATTACAACATTTCAACATCGTCAGACAATACCACCATATCTCAACATGTAGGGTAGCTAAGTGTTATTAATGCCATATAAATTATTTTTATTAAATACTGAGCAGGTACAAAGGAATACTACTATATATATGGAAAATATTAAGAGTAACACCATAACACACATACTACTTAGTTTAAGATATGGAATGTTGGGACACCTGAGTGGCTCAGTGGTTGAGCATCTGCCTTCAGCTCAGGTCATGATCCTGGGGTCCTGAGATTGAGTCCTGCATCAGGCTCCCCTGAAGGGAACCTGCCCCTCCCTCTGCCTATGTCGCTGCCTCTCATGAATAAACAAAATCTTAAAAAAAGAGATATGGAATATTTCAGGACTTTTGAAGGTGCTGGCCTTTCAGAGGAAGCTAATAATGCCTAATTTTGAATTGCTATTCTTTTGTTTTGTTTAAATATATAAAAGTTAGTGGTTGAATGTTACAGGTTTTGAATTTTATGTATAAGAAATACCATATGTAGTCCTCTTGACTTGTAGTTCAATGAGTTTTGTTGTTTTTGGAGATTTCTCTCTCTCTCTCTCTCTCTCTCTCTCTCTTTTTTTTTGCTTGTTTCCACTGAATTTATTACTAATATAAAAAATGTTAAAAAGAAAAAAAAATTCATTCTCAGTTCTCCAAGGGCTCTCATCCTTCCCTCTTGCCCACACAAGTCCTGACCCATTTCCTGAGGGCCAGTGCAAAACCGAACTTATTCACTGCCGTTTTCACAGAAAACAACAAGCGCCAAGGATGTAGGGAAGAAGGTTAGATAAGGGCAACAGTACTGTCCAGGTTTCACCCAAGAGTAGGCCAGGTGGAGATTTACAGAATTCAGAGGAAAGGGTTGGTGGCCTCACAAAGACGTACTCTAACTAAAGTGGGCTGGAGAGAAGATTGAATAGCCTATAAGAGGCTTTAGAGGACATTTCATGGGCTTGCATCAAACCCAGAAAAACTGACACCAGGAGAATGGGGGGACCAGGGAGGCAGTCTTGTGGAAAGTTTCACAATTCTCCTATGTTGGGAGGTGTGGAAAGTCTAGAGGGCATCAAAAGCCTCACTCATGTTGGTGGAAAAACTTACTCTAGTGTTGGGAAGTCACAATGATGCCACGGACACTGAGAAAGGCTATGTATGAGGGGATGCACAGTTTCACAAAGCACAGTGATTACAGACCAGAGTGGTGGAGATCATGCTACTGATGCAGTATCTACAAAATCCAAAAGCAGGGAGAGTGGCCTTTCAGGGAGTAACTCTGCACCAGTCATCTGTACTTGACCCCAGGTCAACCTGGTGAGTTTCACAGCAACTGGCAACTTTGGGGGGTAGGGTTTGTCACATAAAAAGGACTTAAAACAAGCAGCTAGAAGAAGGAAATGAAAGGAAACTGCTCCATGGCTCTTAGGAATTGAGGGCAGTACCAAGGGTTGGGTGGACAGATGCACAAGAAACAGGACCAAAGAGGTTTCCTGTCCAGCAGTCAATCGGCAAAGGGGAAGAGGATCCAGAAGACAGTTGAAGAGAGCAAAGGTGGGGTCCTGAAGGTGAGTCTCTGGAGGCTGGATCAGAAGAAAGCCCACATGTTGGGCACCAGTGATGAAACACAACTCTGGACCCCAAATGGGGGAGGTGGCAGATGGGGGTGGGTGTCACTGAGGGTGGTGGGTGGAACAGCCTCATAGTAGCCATCACAGGGCCACAGGGAAATATATGGCCACTAGATCAGAGGGCTCCTTCCAGCCTGGATGGGAAGGCACAATGTCACAGAGGAGGTCCATTGACGCCTGGGTGGTAGAAGGCATAGAGTCCTCATATTGACAGTGGCCCTTTTTGGCAAAGTGTTGGCAGACAGGGCAGTTGGATTTGTCTTCCATAACTTGGGGGCCATCCTTGGGCAGGCAGGTATTTTTGATAAGAGACCAACCTTTGAGCCTTCGGGGATTTCTCTGCTCTTTGTGAAAGCCTCCTCTGGAGGACCTCCATGGCCTGGTGCAGGAAAACGAGGTTCAGTATTGGCCCCCCACCAGCCACGACCATATGGGCCGCACCTGGGGCCCAGGCCTCCCTGAATTGGGCCTCTGCCCCTGGAGGAGGTGAGAGGCTCAGCAATGGTGGAATCATTGGTCCCCTCCATCCTGGAGGACCTCTGTGAAGAGCTGACTTGGGGTCACCAGGCTTTCCATTGGCCATGGTAGGAGGGCCCAGAAGGCTGGGTGGCACAATGGGACTCCCATCCTCCTCATCTCCAGTCTTCTCCCGCTCTGTCAGTGGGGGCTGCTGCGGTGGTGGTGGCTGATGCTGATGTTGCTTCTTTTGTTTGGGCATCGTGGTTGCTGCAATGGGTGCAGTGGGATTTGGAGGGCAGTCGAGATTTATCTGTATTGATGAGGATACCTATAATTAGTTCCTATTGCTAATATTATTTCTACAGCATTTTATTGATTAAAAATTCTCCAATTTGTCTCCCTAGCTACTGGTATGACTAATGGGACTGGTTTCCTTTATTCCCCCATTACAAAAAATGTTATTATGAGTTACTATACAGGTATCTTGCTGTAGCTTGCCAAGAGAAAACTGTACATAGATACTTAGGATTGTGGGATATGTGTATATATAATACACAAGTATGCAGTAATGCTGAATCGTTTCCCAAAGCAGTCACACAAATTCACACCTCCACCAGCAGTGTGTACATTTCTGTTGCTTTAAATATTGCTAACTTTTGACATTTTTAGACTTTTTAATTTTTACTTATTAGATGGGCTTAAATAGGATTTGTGTGTGTGTATGTGTGTGGTTCTGATTTGCCTTTATTTATTTTATTTATTTATTTATTTATTTATTTATTTATTTATTTTTAGTGAAGTTTGACTTATCCCATCAGTGCCCTCCTCAGTGCCCATCATCTAGCTACCCCATCCCCCCATCCACCTCCCCTTCTGCTACCGTTTATTTCCCAGAGTTAGAAGTCTCTGATGTTTTGTCACCATCTCTAATTTTTCCCACTCATTTTCCCTCCTTTCCCTTATAATTTCTTCCACTATTATATTCCCATTGGCCATTGTGGACATTGGGGTGCAGATGTCCCAGTGTTTCACTGCAGCTGTATCTTTGGGGTAAATCCCCAGCAGTCCAATTGCTGGGTCTTAGGGCAGATCTATTTTTAACTCTTTGAGGAACCTCCACACAGTTTTCCAGAGTGGCTGTACCAGTTCACATTCCCACCAACAGTGCAAGAGGGTTCCCCTTTCTCCACATCCTTCCCAACATTTGTTGTTTCCTGTCTTGTTAATTTGAGCTATTCTCACTGGTATGAGGTGGTATCTCATTGTGGTTTTGATTTGTATTTCCCTGATGGCAAGTGATGTGGAGCATTTTCTCATGTGCTTGTTGGCCATGTGTATGTCTTCTTTGGTGAAATTTCTGTTCATGTATTCTGCCCATTTTCTGATTGTGTTTTTTCCTTGTTGGGTGTTGAGTTTGATAAGTTCTTTATAGATTTTGGATACTAGCCCTTTAACTGATAGGTCATTTGCAAATATCTTCTCCCACTCTGTAGGTTGTCTTTTAGTTTTGTTGACTCTTTTTTCCTGTGCAGAAGCTTTTTATCCTGATTAAGCCCCAATAGTTCATTTTTGCTTGTTTCCTTTGCCTTCCTAGATGTATCTTGCAAGAAGTTACTGTGGCCAAGTTCAAAAAGGGTGTTGCCTATGTTCTTCTCTAGGATTTTGATGGATTCTTGTCTTACATTTAGATCTTTCAACCATTTTGAGTTTATCTTTGTGTTAGGTATAAGAGAATGGTCAAGTTTCATTCTTATGCATGTGGCTGTCCAATTTTCCCAGCACCATTTATTGAAGAAACTATCCCTTTTCCAGCGGATATTTTTTCCTGCTTTGTTGAATATTAGTTGACCAGAGAGTTGAGGGCCCATTTCTGGATTCTCTATTCTGTTCCACTGATCTATGTGTCTGGTTTTGTGCCAGTGCCACACTGTCTTGATGATCACAGCTTTGTAGTACAACTTGAAAGCCAGCATTGTGATGCCCCTGGCTCTGGTTTTCTTTTTCAATATTGCCCTGGCTATTCAGGGTCTTTTCTGATTCTACACAAATCTTAAGATTATTTGTTCCAATTCTGTGAAGAAAGTCCATGGTATTTTGATAGAGATTGCATTGAACATGTAAATTGCCCTGGGTAGCATTGACATTTTCACAATATTAATTCTGCCAATCCATGAGCATGGAATATTTTTCCATCTCTTTGTGTCTCCTTAATTTCTTTCAGAAGTGTTCTGTGGTTTTTAGGGTATAGATCCTTTATCTCTTTGGTTAGGTTTATTCCTAGGTATCTTTGGCTTTTCGGTGCAATTGTAAATGGTACTGATTCCTTAATTTCTCTTTCTTCACTCTCATTGTTAGTGTATAGAAATGCCACTGATTTCTGTGCATTGATTTTGTATCCTGCCACATTGCTGAATTGCTGGATGATTTCTAGCAATCTTAGTGTGGAGTCTTTTGGGTTTTCTATATACAGTATCATGTCATCTGTGAAGAGGGAGAGTTTGACTTCTTCTTTGCCAATTTGAATACATTTTACTTCTTCTTGTTGTCTGATGGCTGAGGTTAGGACTTCTAGTACTTTGTTGAATAACAGTGGTAAGGGTGGACATCTCTGTTGTGTTCCTAATCTTGGGGGGAAGGCCCCCGTTTTTTTCCCATTGAGAATGATATTTGCTGTGGGCTTTTCATAGATGGCTTTTAAGATACCGAGGAATATTCCCTCTATCCCTACAGGCTGAAGAGTTTTGATCTGGAATGGATGATGTATTTTGTCAAATGCTTTGTCTGCATCTATTTAGAGGATCATATCGTTCTTGTTTTTTCTCTTGCTGATGTGATCTATCACACTGATTGTTTTACGAGTGTTGAACCAACCTTGCATCCTGGGGATAAGTCCCACTTGGTCATAGTGAATATTCTATTTAATGTACTTTTGGATCCTATTGCCTACTATATTTTTGAGAGTTTTTGCATCTGTGTTCATTGGTATATAATATTGGTCTATAATTCTCCTTTTTGTTGGTGTCTCTGTCTGGTTTTGGAATTAAGGTGATGCTGGCCTCACAGAACGAATTTGGAAGTATTCCATCCTTTTCTATTTTTCTATAAACAGCTTTAGTAGAATAGGTATTGTTTCTTCTTTAAACGTTTGATAGAATTCCCGTTGGAAGCCATCTGGCCCTGGACTTTTGTGTCTTGGGAGGTTTTTGATGACTGCTTCAATTTCCTCCCTGGTTATTGGCCTGTTCAGATTTTCTATTTCTTTCTGTTCTAGTTTCGGTAATTTGTGGTTTTCCACAAATGCATCTATTTCTTCTAGACTGCCTAATTTGTTGGCATATAGCTGCTCATAATACATTTTTAAAATCATTTGTATTTCCTTGGTATTAGTTGTGATCTCTCCTCTTTCATTCATGGTTTTATTGAGTCTTTTTTCTTTTTAATAAGGATGGCTAGGGGCTTATCTATCTTCTTAATTTTTCAAAGAACCAACTTCTGGTTTTGTTGATCTGTTCTACAGTTCTTCTTGTCTCTATTTTGTTGAGTTCTGCTTGAAGCTTTATTATCTCCCTTCTTCTGCCTAGTGTAGGTTTTACTTGCTGTTCTTTCTCCAGTTCCTTTAGGTTCAAGGTTAGCTTGTGTATTTGAGTTTTTTCCAGTTGGGAGGCTTGTATTGCAATGTACTTCCCTCTTAGGACCACTTTTCCTGTATCCCAAAGATTTTGAACAGTTGTATCTTCATTTTCATTCGTTTCCATGAATCTTTTAATTCTTCTCTAATTTCCTGGTTGACCCATTCATCTCTTAGTAGGATGCTCTTTAACTTCCATGTGTTTTAGTTTCTTTCAAATTTCTTCTAGTGATTGAGTTCTAGTTTCAAAGCATTATGGTCTGAAAATATGCAGGGGACAATCCCAATCTTTTGGTATCAGTTGACACCTGATTTGTGACTCAGTATGTGGTCTATTCTGGAGAAAGTTCCATTTGCACTTGAAAAGAATGTGTATTCAGTTGCTTTCGGATGCAAAGTTCTGTATATATCTGTGAAATCTATTTGGTCCAGTGTATTATTTAAGGCCCTTGTTTCTTTGGTGATGTTGTGCTTAGAATATCTGTCATTTGCAGAAAGTGCCGTGTTGAAGTCTCCTACTATTAGTGTATTATTATCTAAGCATGTCTTTACTTTGTTATTGATTGATATACTTGGCAGCTCCCACATTAGGGGCATAAATATTCATGATTGTTAGGTCTTCTTGTTGGATAGACCCTTTAAGAATGATATAGTGTCCCTCTTCATGTCTTACGACAGCCTTTGGGATAAACTTTAATTTATCTGATATGAGGATTGCTACCCCTGCTTTCTTTTGAGGAGCATTTGAATGGTAAATGGTTCTCCACCCTTTCATTTTCAGGCTAGAGGTATCCTTAGGTATAAAATGAATCTCTTGTAGACAGCAAATAGATGGGTCTTGCTTTTTAAATCCAGTCTGATATACTGTCTTTTGTTGGAATCATTTAGCACATTCACATTCAGAGTAACTATTGAAAGATATGAATTTAGTGTCATCATAATACCTATTCAGTCCCTGTTTTGGGGGATTATTTCTTTGAGCTTCCTCTTTCTTTTACAGGGTCCCCCTTCATATTTCTTACAGAGCTGGTTTGGTGGTCATATTCTTTCAGTTTCTGCCTATGTTGGAAACTCTTTATTTCCCCTCTATTCTGAATGACAGCCTTGCTGGATAAAATATTCTTGGCTTCATGTTCTTCTCATTTAGGACCTGGAATATATCCTGCCAGCCCTTTCTGGCCTGCCAGGTCTCTGTGGAGAGGTCTGCTGTTAATCTGATATTTCTCCTCATATAAGTTAGGGATCTCTTATCTCTTGCTGCTCTAAGGATTTTCTCTTTATCTTTGGAATTAGTAAGTTTCACTATTAAATGTTGAGGTGTTGAACAGCTATTACTGATTTTGCGAGGAGACCTCTCTACTTCCTGCATCTGAATGCCTATTTCCTTCCCCAAATTAGGGAAGTTCTCAGCTATGATTTGTTCAAATATACTTTGTCACCGTCTCTCCCTTTTAGCGTCTTCTGGAACTCCAATTCTATGTAGATTCTTCCTTCTCAGGCTCTCATTTATTTCCCTTAGCTTTTCCTCATGGTCTCTTGATTGTTTTTCTCTTTTTTCCTCAGCTTCCTTACTTACCATCAACTTGTCTTCTCTGTAGCTCACTCTTTCTTCTACCTCGTTAACTCTTGTCATTAGGACCTCCAGTTTGGATTGCATCTCATTTAATTGATTTTTAATTTCAGCCTGATTATATCTAAATTCTTCAGTCATGAAGTCTCTAGAGTCCTTTATGTTTTTTTTTTTTTTCCCCAGAGCCACCAGTAGCTTCATAGTTGTGCTTCTTAATTGGCTTTCTGACATGGAATTGAAATCTATATTCTGTAACTCTGTGGCAGAGAGCACTGTTTCTGATTCTTTCTTTTGTGGTGAATTCTTCCTTCTAGTCATTTTGTTCAGTGCAAAGTGGCTGTATAAGCGGCTGAGTCAAGAATATCAGCCTCGACCTAAGTAAGTTCCATCCTAGATGATTCTGACATGGTTGAGACCAGAAAATGAAAAAGAAGATCTGAACAAAATAAAAGGATCACTAAAGTGCAAAACAAATTTTAAAACAAAGTAGTAAAGAATAAAAGGCCAAACCACAAAGAAGAAGAAAAAAGAAAAAGAATAAATAAAAAAGTAAAGAGGAAAAAGAAAAAAAAAAAGGAAAAAGGGGAAGGACTGGATTAGGTGGTGGTGAAGAAGTTGTAGTGGAGGGAGAATTTAGTCTACCTGAGGGGTCCTAGAGGGTGATCCTCTTGGTTCTGAGTGTATTAAGTTCTGTATGTTAGAAGAACATACGTCTTCCAACATAAGATGCTCAATCCCAAATTTATATAAACCAGCAATAATTATAGAAAGCCCCAACACTGACCGCCAAAACACATACAAGATAAAAGAGGAGGGCAGAATGGAAATGAAGAGAGAATATAATCTCACAGAATGAAACATCACAGTGTACCACTTGATTCTGGGTGTAGGTTGGTCATGTTTTAGAAGGTATTAACTTTTGCCATTGTAGAATAAAACAAGGCAGAGAAAACAAGAAACACAAAAACCCATATCTCATATATCTCCCAAAATTATAGAGTATGTTGAAGGGAATCCAGAAGTGAAAAATATATCTAAGACAGTAATTGTAGAGATATGGATGTCAAAAAGGAAAAAACCTAAAAATGAAGAGCTGGTAATATATTGTAGTTAAGGTGGGAAAAGAGAAGAAATATTGGAAATTATTTATCTGATATAAAAGCAAGTTGTAATGGAAAAAAGGAAAAAAAATAATAAAAAAAAGGGATTCTCTAGTTCTATATACTATTTCCCTTGGTCCTGGAGCTTCCCAGCCCGTGTGGTCCAGAACTTGCTCCTCCCCGTCCTTCCAGCTGGTTCCGGGGGCGGGGCCTGCGCGCTGACTCTCAGGTGCGTGCACCTGGGGGAGACGCCCCGCCCCCCGCCAGGTGCCGGGCTCCGCCTGCGCTGCTCCCCCGCGAGGCCTCTGTCCCCCGGGCCCCCCGTCCCGGGCTCAGGGGAACGAGGAGGAACCAGCAGGATGGCGGCGGCCGGTCTCCAGCCCTGGAGTCAGCTCCGCGGGCCGCACCGCAGGACCCCCCCCCCCCCCCAGATGCCCCGGGGCTGCGGCGCTCCAGCCCCTCCCCGAGGCCGGCCCGCGGGTGCGGGGAGCTCTCCCCGGGCGCCCTCCCTCCTGGGGACCCCGGGAGCCTGGAGGCTTCCCCGCCCTCCTGCGGCCCCTCCGGCCTCCCCGCCCCGCGCTTGTCCGCCCGGGGAGCTCCGCGCCCGCCGGGTCCCGAGGTCCCGCTTCCCGGGCGGGGCTTCCCGGCTCCTCGCGGCGCCCCTCCCGCACCTTATTTTTTTCCGCCTTCCTGCCTTGCTGGAAGTGAAAACCTCTCTGTGGCACTCTGGCTGTTCCCTCTTTAAATGTCAGGTGAATTCGGTGTTCAGGATGTTTTGAAGTCATCTAGGGCGGCCGGTGGGCCGGGTGAGGTGAGGCCCCTGCTCCTCCGCGCTCTCGCCTCCGCCTCCCGTTCTCCGATTTGCGGTTAAGAGGTTTAGGCTGAGCGTCTTTTCCGATGTTTGCGTTTCCTCTTCTGTGAAGTGACTGCTCCTGTCTTCATCCCATTTTCCCACTTTTTGTGTTTTTCTAATTGATTCTGGAGTTCTTTATATATTCTCGGTATGAATCCTTGGTCAGTCCTATGTGTTACACATTTTCTTTTAGTTTGTAGGTTGTCTTATCTTCCTTATGGTATCTTTCTACCTGAAGTTCTTGATTTTAATTTAGTCAAATCCCTGAATTGTTTTTATGACTTGTGCTCGTGTGTGTGTGTGTCTTTTTAAAGAAGTCTTTCTGGTTTCAAGATCACATTTTCATCCTTTGCAATACATATTGATATTCGGCAGAGCTTCCCTTCACATTATTCTTCTTCAGGAATGTCTTCACTACTTTTGATGTTCAGTTTTTTATGTAAATTTTAGAATGAGCTCATAAAGTTTTGCAAAAAGCCTGGATTTTTACTGGAATTAATTTTTCTCAGATCAATTTAAGAGTTTATTTCTTTATGATTTCAAGTCTGTGAAATATATTCTATTGATTTTGATCTTTAATTTCATTTAATGTTTTTTACACATACGGTGCTCATGTATCTGTGATTACATTTATTTCTAAGAACTTCGTATTTTTTGTTGGTATTGTGAATGGTGTTTTAAACACATTATTAAGTGATTTTTTTGTGTAAAGTAAAATGCTAGAATTATATTGGTTTCTGTCTAGCTACTTTGCTAAATTAATAACTCATCTGATTCTCTTGGGTTTTGTACATGGAAAGTGAAATTATCTGTAAATAATGACAGACTCTTTCTTCTTTTCCTATCTGTATCTATTTAGTTTCCTTCCCATAATGTGCTGACTGGGACCTCTAGCACATTATGAAGGAAAATAATGGTAATAATGCTCATCTTTGTATTATTTTTGATATTAATGGAGTTGTTTCCCCTTTTGCTGTTATGTATGATGTTTTCTGTGAGCTTTTTGTAGGTTCTTTTTATCAGAGTCAGAAGTTTCCCTCCATTTGCTTTGATTAAGTTTTCTTGATTTTGGAGAGATGTTGAACTATATGGAAGGTTTTTTTTTTCAACTATGGAGCTGTGTGAAGAGGTGTTGCCAGAGCCACTTTCACAAAAGGATTCCGCTCTCCAGGTAAGGCCACCCAAGCAACAGAGGACCTCAGTCAGTGAGATTTTTGTACAACTTCCTTGCCCAGGCTCACCCCCTTTCCAAGGCGGCCTGTGTCTAGTGACTGAGCAAGGTGAAGGATGGTGATGGCCCAGTTCCCTCTGATGTGGGACAACTCTGCTGGTTGGCCATGGTTTTGTGGGGTCTGTACTGCTGTGTGAGTTGTGTCTGTGCCCAATCCTGCTTTTCCTCCCCTTCTTTCACGGATGTGGATTTCTTTTTTTTTTTTTTTTAAATATTTTTTTCTTTATTTATTTATGATAGTCACAGAGAGAGAGAGAGAAGCAGAGACACAGCCAGAGGGAGAAGCAGGCTCCATGCACCGGGAGCCCGACGTGGGACTCGATCCCGGGTCTCCAGGATCGCGCCCTGGACCAAAGGCAGGTGCCAAACCACTGCGCCACCCAGGGATCCCCGGATGTGGATTTCTAATAAACATTCAACATCCCAAAATCAGCTATGATGTCTGCTTTGGGAATTTATCTTGTAACAACATGATTTTTCTTCCTTTTTACTTGCTCATATAATGAATTATATTAATTGGTTTTTCTTCTATTAAGCCAATCTTGCATTTCTGTGATAAACTCATATTTATTATTATCATATCATTATACATTGATGGATTATGTTAATGTTTGTGCTTATTTTAGATTTTTATCATCTACAATTATGAGTGAAATTGACATTCCTTTAGTGTACTGTCCTTTTCTGCTTTTTGTCATAGAGGTTTTCATTGGACTCATTAAACAAATTGGGAATTTTTTCTCTTTTTCTTTATTCTGGCAGAGTTTATGTCAGAATGTAATTTTTAAAATTGCTTAGCTTTAAATTTATCTATCTGGTATCTTTCTAGATTTTTTTTCATAGTCAGATAATTTAGTGTCCTTTATGAAACCTCTTTAAAAGTAATAGGTTCCTACAGAGAAGGAATTTCCCCAGTGAGTCTCCTTAAACTGACCACAAGTAGAAAAAAGATATATGATAAAAATTTCCCAAGTTAATCAACTGAGGCAAGGTTAATAGACAACTCTACCGTGTGGTCCACCATAGATAATTGTCTGGGGATTCCAGATGGGCATCCTTGTTCCTTTCCTATACCCTACAGGATAGGGACTTAGTGATGTTATGTTTCAGAAAATCTTCTCAGTGAGCATTGTGGAGGACAGAAATTTCTTCTAGCTTAAATTCATGAAATAAATGCGGTGCACTAACCTAATACTTTGTGTAGGCATCTGGATATCTGGGGTCTAGTCTTGGCACTGCTATAACTGCTGACCTCAGGCCACAGGTGAAACTCTTATATGAGCTTCTTTATTTGTGATTTGAGATGTTGTACTGAATGCTCTTGGGATATTTTAATCTAACTGATTTGACTTAATAGTTATGGGAAATCAGATTTTGTACATACTTTTGAATCAATTTGGTGTGTTACATGTTTTTCTAGGACATTAACAGTTTTATCTGTGTTTGCACATTTTTATAGTATTATAAAAAAGCTTCTTTTTGGTATTCTTTTATAATTTTCTGGGTGCAATATCTCCCTTTTCATTTAAGTTACTATTATTTCTACCTTCTCTCTCTTTTTTTATGATGAATCACATCAGACATTTATCTATTAGGTCTTTTCTAAGAACCAGTTTTGGCTATGTTGATTTTATGTTTTTTATTTTGTTAATTTATTTTTTCTTCTATCTATTTTTTGGAACATGGTTAGAATTCTTTTTACCAAATTCTGAAATTAGGTGCTTATGAATTCATTAATTTCAGATTTTTTTAGCCATTCTTCTTTTCTAATGTAAACTCTTGAAGCTATGCAATCCCTTTTAAGTACCATTTAGCTTCATCATACGTATTTTGATATGCAGTATTTTTATATAATCATTTAAACATTTTATGATTTATTTTTAACTTAGATGTTATTTAAAAGTATTTTTAAATTTTCACACCTGTGCAATTTTTCTGTTTATCACTCTATTGTTGATATTTAACACAATGATATCATGGTGAGAGAATGTGCTCCAAGTAAAGGCTTTGTGATAACAGATGCTCTGTTTTTATTTCTACCAACTTGTTTTATGCTTTCTGTTTGCCCTGAGTTTTGTTTTTCTTTCTTCTTCCTCTCTTCTTTTGTATTCACTTTCTTTCCTTCTTTCACTTTCCCACTTCATATTCTCATTTGATAATTATACAGTCTATTTGTTTAAGCATCCTGGAAGTAAACATTGATAAATATACGTGCTTAGTGTTGCCTAAAATGAGTATCTTTACTCTCCAGAATAATATACATGAACCTGAGAATACTTCAATTTTGGTTATTTTGGTCATCTGGCTTGTACTCCATTATTGGACTATATTTCAGTTTTTTTATTTTCAGTTTAGATACTATTGTTGTTTTATATAGTTGTTACGATTTATCCACATATATATTCAGTTCTTTTTGTACTATTCCATTTTACATTTTTTACTTTCCTAACAGTTTTGTGTTTTCTTTCTGCCTGGAGTACATACTGTAGAATTTCCTTTTAGAGAGGGTCTATATTGTCAAACTCAGTTTCTGTTTGTCTGAAAATATCTGCATTTCACCCTCGATTTTTTTTTTTTAAAGGGGATTCATTATCTAATCTTTGTTTGAAGTTCTGTTTTAGAATTTTAAAGATATTGTTCCACTGTCTTCTAGCTTCTATTGTTAGTATTGAGGGATATGCCATTAATTTGATGCTAAGTTCTCTGTAGGTAATTTGTATTTTCTCTTTGACTTATTTTAATATATTATTTCTCTTTAATATTTTCAAATTTCTCCATGATATATTCAAATGTGGATTTAAAAAATGTATCCTGAGCATTCACTGCATTTCCTGAGCCTCATTGTTATCTTCATTTCTGGAGGAGTCTCAGTCATTCTCTCTTTTTATGTATTTTATCTCTCATTTTTTCTTTCTTTCCTGTTGGATACCTTATTAGTAGACTTTTTCATTCTATCTTCAGTGATTTTTAACCTCTGATACATTTTTTGGGATTTTTTTGTCTCTTTGTGCTGCACTGTGAATATCTTCAAATCTGTCTTCTAGTTTGCAAATTCTCTCTTCAGCTGTGTCTAATTTGTCATTGATTTCATGTATGGATTTTAACATTTCATTAATTAGAATTTTCATTCTCAAAGTTTTATTTTTTCAAATTTGCTTCATTTATTTTATATTTACTTGCGTCTCATATATTAAGTATTCTCTTTTATGTCTTGATGATTATTAAATATCCTTATTTTATAATCCAAACTTGATAATTTTAGCATGTAAGATCTTTATAGGTTTGACTTCTGGTAGTTCTTGTTTGTTTGCATATTTTGTGATATTATTCTATGGATTATGAGCTTATATTCCTCAGAAAGTTATTTGATGGGATTTTTGTAATCTGAGAAAAATACACATCTCTCCAAATAGAATTGGTGTTTGTTTTTGATGGATGTTTGATGATACTACTTAGTTAAGAAATTAGGTAATTCTGGCTGATTTTTTTTTTGGATCACAAAGGTAGTGTTAGAACTCAGGTGAGAAGCATGTGTAGTTGCTGGTGATAGTAATGAAATAACAGAGGAGATCAATGTCCAGGTTGAGAATGTTAAGCTTCTGTTTTGTCCCCTTCTGAAAGGAATGTTTACTTCTGTTTTACTCTTAAATAGGCCTATGGAGCCCAATTTATGGAGATGTCTCCCACTAAACAGCTCTAGGTAGCTCTAGGATAGTTTCTTTTCTTCTTTCAAAACTGAGGCTTAAGCTCATAGGATTAATTTGGTGACCTCAGGATGAAAATCCTCTGAGTTTTACTCATCTTTCTCAATTCCAGCTGTCACTTCTATTTACCTTCTTTGAAGAGACCTTATTTGCTTGCCAGGTCAGTGATGAATTTTAAAAGATTTTTTTTTAACATATATTATTCAGTATTTTTTGATATTGTCAGTAGGAGGGATGTTCATAGTATCTGTTGCATACTGTTGGAATCCCATGTTTAAAAATGAGGAAACACAAATTCAGAGGCCAAACGTTTGCCTCAGGTCATAGGACTTGAAGGTATCAAAGTTGAGGATTGTTGTTCCCATGCTAATTGTTCCTGTCATTTCCTGGCTCTCTGAAAACTACAACCATCAGTTTAAAAGACTACACTTAATAAACATACAATTACAGAGGTCATTTCTATAAGATTTTAAGGCATTTTTTTTATTATTTGGAAAAGTGCTCATAATCTGATTCTTTTTTTAAAAAACTTTTCATTTAAATTCCAGTTAATTAACATACAATGTAATCTTAGTTTCAGGTGTATAATATAGTGATTCAACACTTTCATGCAACACCTGGAGCTCATCACAAGTGCACCCCTTAATCCCCATTACCTATTTATCCCACCTTCAACCAGCACAATTTAATTCTTAAATGGTCTTTTATGAGGAAAACAAAGTAGTCATCAATATTTTTTAATTTGGAGACAGCAGGAATTCACAACCAATTTAGGATAACACAAGAGTGTTTTTTCCAAGTCAATTTTGGAAAGTTTGGAAGTAGCTTTTAATTTTCAAATAATTTAGATAGAAATATTCAGAATAATGAATGATAATCATTATGTAATGTTTGTTCTCCCTTGGAAAGTAAGAAGAAAATTGTGCAGGTATATTTTATAAACAGCAAATAAGCTGACGATTTTTAAAAGTAAAGGTTTATGTCTTTGAGGAGCACTTCATTGTGAAGAATGTGCTAGATGATTCCTTTGGCACATTTCTAGATTTAGGGCAAACTTTTCTTTCCTTAGATAATTCTGTGAACACTGATCAGAGCATATGAGGTGAGGAAAAAGGAACAGCCAATTCCATGTCCCTGATGTCTGGGTGCCAGTTGGTACAGTTGCTACTTTTGGTACAACCCCATAATATGAAAAGGCAATTATAGGATAATTTGAGATGGGAACAGGTGAAGCTCAAATAATTTCAGCCTGAGGAGAGATGAGCAAATGGCAGCTATTCTGAGCAGCCCTGGCGCAGTTACTGTAGTGTTTGGACAGGCATGTCTCCTAATGTGATTTCATTATGCTCAGGTTAAAGACTTGGGTTTTAGATCAACAATGTGCAAATTTGGTTTATCACCTGTGTTCAAAAAAGAGATGACAGAATTCCAGCAGGAGAGCTTCAATGTTTGCCAAGAGCACCAGCAGAAACATTGTTCTGTTTATGTCTCTCATAGAACAAAAGGTCTGAGTAGAAATGTGAAATTATTTGTATTAGAGAATAAGGAATGGCTAACATTTCAAGAATACTCTTGAAACGGTACTGTTCACGTATATGCATCTTTGCATGCTTACTTATCAAAGTAAACTTTGATTCCCATTTAGTGATTTTAGCCTATCCAGGACTTGGTGATTTTTGTGGTAATTGTACTCAAAGTGAATGAATCACAGAAAAATATTCACTGCCGATCCCACCCAGCTGGTTCCATAATCGCCACTGCAAAGGATAAGGAACAAATCCTACAGCCCAATTTGTCCTTGTCAGAAGAGCAACAATGCTTAGGAATAAAACTCAAAGTTATACATGACTCTAAAAAGAGCAATTTGTCAAGCGTTTCATTGGCACAAATTGAAATGAAATGAGGTCTTGGGCTCTTGAGGTCACTTTGCAACAGGAAGAATTCATTATCTAACTATACACAGAGGAAAACACTTCACAATTGTATTTGCTTGTAAAGGATGAGTGCCCACACATAAAGCCAAAGCAGCAGAGGTCATTGACAAGGAATAAACTACATGAAAGCAGAGATTCAAGTGTCCCAGGCTCATTGATTCTTCCTTATTTCTCCTGGTCAGAGCTGCTTTGTGGCATATAGCTCAATGGAATGTGGGAAGTACTTGGGGAGCTCTTTGTTGTTAATACAAAATCATTTGTACAGGCCCTGCTAAGTTGTCTACTGGAAGCACAATGCAGTCTTGTATGTCTTTTCCCCTTGGGGTGGGAGGGCTTTGTTCTCCATCCTTCTCCATATTCCATATTATTGTGAAATGTACATTTTCTCTTAAGGCATTTTATGGCATTCTCCCTATTATGTGGAACAGGTGCAGCCTTGAATATTTAACAGCTCATTAGGTAGTTAGAGATGGGGCATTGTTTCAGTTTAAAAAGTGGAGAGAAAGAAGTGCATGCTGAGCACATCAATTCTGAGGACTGCATTTTTCAATATATTTACAAATAACTAGGAACAGAGAATTGATTATTACATTTTCTGTTGGGCAGAGTTGGTGACAGCTCTGAAGAAAATGACAAAAAATCAAAGTCATTTAAAAATGAAAGCAAAAAATAGCATGACTACAGAGAATGATTTTAAATGAGGGTGGGAAAAGGAAGTAGATGTGGAGATGTATTCCCTTGATCTCCTTCAATAGCTGAACCCTCCCCAAACTCACACATCAGGAGAGAAGGGCTAGAGAGGCTCACCTGTCAAAGTCAGAGGCCATATTCCACTCCTGATCATTTCTTCTTATTGAATCAAGTCTCTTTGCCTTTTAAGTTATTTTTCTTTACGTTGTTTTCTGATAATGTAGTCTTTATTTTCTTTCTCACCTTTTTATGGCTCCCTGTTGATTGTGATTGCATTGAAACTATAGATCACTTTGGATAGTATGGACATCTTAACAGTATTAATTAAGTCTTCCAGTCCATGAACATGGGATGTCTTTCCATTTATTTGTGTCTTTTAAAATTTCTTTCAGCAGTGTCTTTTTTTGGTCTCAAGTGTAGTTATAGGTGACTACACATTTGCATTGTAGTTTTCTTGAGTGATGGGTGACTTTGGACATGACGGTGGTACCCTGCATTGAGATACAGTGTCCATGAAAAGAAGCAGTCTGCAGGGCATGGGTAAGACCATGATCCAACTGCTGGCCCTGTTGAGTTTTAAATATTAGTGTGGCATCTACAAAATGCTCTGAGATGCAGAGATTTAGAACTAGAAATTGATGATGTATAAAACCATTAGAGTGGGTGAAGATACTTAGGATATGTATTTACAGAGAGAGAGAGAGAAGGATACAGAGAGGGAAATCAGTTTTCCTTTTAGCTCTATTCTCCCAGTAATAAACCATCTAAGTGACATGTATTCCAACCTACTAAACCTGTTTCTACTTTAATTTCAAGCCACAACAGCCAACAGGAAAGGGAGGACATTAAAAGGAAAATTCAGACAAGCAGCAAGTGTCAAGGTAGCAAAAGCATAAATGCCTGCTTATTGCTTCCTTCCAGCTGCCTGAAAGCCATATTGAACAATCATGTTTCATCTTGTAAGATTTCCCTCCCAGGGCTTGTAAGTCATGTGATTCTTTTCTCATTTCCCCTGACAGAAATAACTTTGGCCTTGAAGGCTTGATGGAAGAAGAGACTCAACTCCATTTCTCCTTGTCTAATCATTTTTTCATTATTCTCTCTGGTCCTCAGTTCAATGGGCAAGCCCAAATAATTTTATGAAGGCCTCTTTTCTTACCCAATAGAACCCAATCTCCTTAAAATTCCATGTAAGACATTTAAAAGTGGCACAGATTCTCTCCAGGCTAGAATGATTTAACTGTGATTTGGCATTGAAGGTGGAGACTACAGTGGGTGGACAACCAGCTCCATCATTCAGTCATTGAAGTGAGGTAACAGTAAAGAGAGTGAGCACCTTAAGCCCCTCCTCCCAAGGGGTTGGTAGAGTTTCTTAATTCCTAAGTATTTCTTGGTATAATTCATAATCTTTTTTTTTTATCATTTTCTAATGGTTTAGTTATGAAGGGGATGGAAGAAATGTGACAGTGGTGGTCATCTTTCCCATAGCACTTCTGATTGTGGAATATTATATTTTGTAATCTGCCTGTTTTATTCACAATTTCACCTGCAGTGCTGACAACAGTGCCTAGCATACATTAGCCACTCAGTAGAGAATAACTTTTATGGTCAGATTGTGTATTGAATATGTGATCATTTTGGTTTATAAAATGTAATAGCTTTTTGCATTAAACAGAATTACTAACACACTTTAGTTTGTAGTTGCTTTGGTGATGTTTCCTAATTCCTTAGTTTACTATTGCATCTTGGATCTGGCACTGGATCCTACTGTCAGATATGAAAGGATAGTGATGTGTCTTTTTTTTTTTTTTAAAAAAAAACAAGTTTGATTTAGACTTTGCATTTATTGTTACTTGTCTGGCCTATAAAGAGACCTTGATAATTGACAGTTGTATTCAAGTCCTAAAAGAACTCAGAGAACTGGTGATTGGAGGTGCCTTCTAGCTGTCACTTTGATTTCAGTGGGATTGTACTTCAATGCTTTGCTTTGGAACACTAGGAGAGAGATAGTTTTCCTTTACAGGCTCCCTATAGAAAAACTCCACCAGTGTGGAAGAAAAAAAAAAAAAGACACCTACTGACTTTACTTTTCATCTGGAATTAATACAATCAGCAAAGTCTAAAGAAGGTAGATAAGGCATGTTTTCATTTCTGTGAAATCAAGATTTTCAAAGCTTTTGAGCTACTAATCCTGCTCCCTCCTTTCTGCTACTTTTCCTCTTTTCTCCAGTGCAATGTCTGCATCAAAGCTACATCTCTGCCATGAACAGAACAATCAGAGGTTAGGTGAAAATGCAAAGCATGACGATCGAACACGGTTACTTCACAGAGAGCCACAGATCTAAGATGGGTTTGCGGTGGTGTCCCATCCTGACTACCAGCACACCAGGAAGTGCAATGAAAGATGCCAGGCTGGATTTATCCTGGGGCTCCTTGGCAGCCATGGAACTTGGTACACCCTCTCCTGACAGGTGAAACCCTTAAAGAAAGTCAGGCTCCAGAAAATTGAAGGGATATGGCTTTTTTTTCTCTACGGTCAAGACCAGTTTCCATTTATCCTCTTGTGGTTTTCAGAAATGACTTTACACTGGCAACTGAGAGGAATGGAGTTGGAGGTTGGAGAAGTGGGGAAACCCCTGGTGGATCAGGTGCTCTGGTTTGCTAAGTAGGTTTGATTCCGAGAGTGTGACATGTTTGTAAAGGAAATACTGTTATAGTGGAAGAGGTGACTATGAATCCCACAGCAGAGGCAGAAAGAAAACAGAGTCAAAACAAGGTGCTGTATTTAGGAACTCAGTTGTTTAAATCAACATCAGACAGTTTTAGCTTTCTTTATTATAGAAATTAGGCTCCCTTTTCAAATTGAGGATACCAAAGGAATGGAAGAAAATCTAACTTGGAAAATGTGTTGACCTGTGTATTATAGAAAATTATCTTTTAAGCATTAGCTCCTTGGAGTTGGCAGGGATTCTATTAGTATGAGATCTACTCCCCAGAGACAGAGGTCTGCATGCCTCTTGTTAGTTTTGAATTCTGTGTGGCATTTCTGAGGCAAAACCTCTACCTGAAGCATCTACCTACTGAAAAAGATAAGAGGAGGTGTATAAATTGTGCTAGGATTCTTAAGGTAATGAAGTAGTAATGTCTAACAGTGGGAGCTGGTGGAATGGAACAGTCAGGAGATCCGGCACTGGTGTCATCCTGTTTGGGTTTGTATTCCCACCATGGGTTCTTGGACCCTTGGGCAAGTTACTAAATGTCCAATCAGTCATTGGAAGTGGGTTTATCCTGAGAAGGGGAGTGACTGTAGTCAAGGCCGTTCTACTGACAAGTCTCTTGGAGGGGCTGGGAGTGGAAGGCCCTCTGCCAACAGCTGGGGCAACAGGTCCTTCCATGAAGGGAGATTTGGGTGGCATCAGTGTCTATGATGCTGAGCTTCCTTAACCTTCTGTTTACTAAGAATAGTTTTTTTTTTTTAATCAAATGAGATGATACTTGTAACTTAGAACTCTGTGTGGCATGGAGTTAATATTTAATTATCACTGTGTACCAGGCAGAGGTTAAATAATTTGTCCACAGTCTCCCAGGTGGTAAGTGATGAGGATGGCCTTGGAACTGAGGCCTGACTCTTTGCAGATTTTTTTTTTTTTAAACGAATGAGGCAATTTATTAACCCAGCATTTGTTCGAATGCTTCTTGTTGGCAGCTGCCACCTGTCGGCGATTCTGCCCAGATCCCACTGTCCCTGAGGTGTCAGTTTGCGGCCCCCATCTTGGTCCTTTTCCACCATTTTCAGCCCCTCTAGGGCTTGGAGGACCCTGCGGGCCACGCTCTTGGAGCGCCTGCTGAAGTGGCTGGGCATGACCCCGTTTCTCGGACGTCCCCAGTAGATCTGTCATGGAGCGGACCCCAGCGCCGCCCCGGAGGTACAGGTGCCGTGCTGTGGAAGCAGCTCGTGAGTAGAACCAGTTCTCGTCGTAGGGAGCAAGCTCTTTATGCTCGGCCAGCTTGGCCGTGTCCACCCATTCAGGGACTTTCTGCTTCCCGGACTTTTTGAGGAAGGCTGCCGGAGCTCCGGCGAGCTCCTGCTGGTTCGCGTCTTCTACAGTAACTCCAGGCATCCCGCCGCCTCCGCGCTGCCAGCCAGGGGAAAGGGAGCAACGGGGTTTCCCGGGCGCACAAGTGGGGCGTCGAGTCTCGCGAGAGGCTCGGAGAGGTCGCGAGAGGTCGCGAGAGCGGGCCCAGAAGAGCCGATCCACCTCTCTCAGGCCGAACGCGGCGTCGCCTCGGTGGAGGCGGCAGGGCGTGCGGCGAGGGGTTGTTTTTGGTTTTGATTATCAAATATCTAACACGCTAGAATCCATACTGGTTTGAAGAGGTTTGCTTCAGTCAGGTTTGCTCAGCGACGGCACCTCAGGTAAGGAAGACCTCCCCAGCCACAGCTGACGGCGGGGAGTCTCCTTTTCTTTATGAAGCAATAATGTTTCCTCCGTCCTTTTCTCTCTCCTCTCTTCTCCCTCTGCAAAGCTCCTCCCACCCGTGGCCCCTGTCTCTGCCCACACTGGTTTCTAGTGAGGAGCAAGGGCATGATTTGGGGCAGGCGAGTTGACGTAAGTAACAAGGAGGAGAGGGAAAGACCCGGACTGTCCTCTTCGTCTCCCGACTCATGGTGTCCCGCCTTTTTCTCCCACTTTCCAGTCCTCCTATTCCACCCCCCAGACTCTGTTCTTTATATTTTGTGCCCCGTCCTAGGTCCAGAAATGAAATGCTCGGGTGTTCTTTGTGCGACAAGATGTCGGGGCGTCCCTCCGAAACTCAGATGGATCTTCACTAGATCCAAAGATCTATGCTGTAGGTCTTCAGTGGGAAAATCTTTCCCAAGCACCCCACACTGGGATGTGAATGAGTGATTGGAGCACAACCTATTTGTCTCGAGCTGCCTGTATTTTCTCCCTCTGAGCTACAAGTTGAAGAGCCAGTGAGTTCCGTTTTTGTTTTTATATTTTGCATACTATTTCTTCTTCATGTATGCACTATGGGAATATATTTATAAGTAAGTTACCATAAGCATAATATTCTAGAGCATACAGTGAAGTCAAAGAATGTATTTTCAAAGAGCTTAAAGCCTACTTCAGGGTTGTATGACACAATAAGAAGTAGGGCTGAATTTTCAGAGGACTCTGTTTATGTGATACTTAGTTCTTCTGGGTTTGCAGCACAAAGTTAAAACGGAAAATTTTAAATTGTTGATGTCAACGAAATATATATGTTACACACATAAGAGCAATAGAAAGCAAATAATTTGTAATAATTAAGTGCTCAACCCCATGCTGAAATCTGTCCACTGTCCTCAATCATACAAAGCTTTTTCTCATGACTTTGAAGTTCTCATTAACCCAAGAGTCATAGCAGGTAGAGAGCCAGGATTCTGTGGTCTTTTCCCACCTCACTTACTCCTCCCTAGTAGAGGAAGAATGACTCAATTTTATTGGTAAACTAGAAGGAGATAAGGGTCATGGCATCCCATTCTTTGTTTCCTCTTTAAAAGAAGACATAAAGTGCCCGAGTTCACCTCCCAAGGGGAATCCTTTCCCAGTATAGCACTTCCTAGAACTGAGTGTGTAAGTTTAATTGTGGAATTTGCGGTTGGAAAGCCCATTGACTCACAAATATAAATCACTTTTCTCCAATGTCAGTTTCATAATAATGATAATAATTTATTATCAGAGGCAGTCCGGGTGGCTCAGTGGTTTAGTGCCACCTTCAGCCCAGGGTGTGATCCTGGAGACCCAGGATTGAGTCCCACGTCGGGCTCCCTGCATGGGGCCTGCTTCTCCCTCTGCCTGTGCCTCTGCCTCTCTTTCTCTCTGTGTCTCTCATGAATAAATAAATAAAATCTTAAAAAAAAACTACAAAAATTTATCATCAGTAAAATGTGGCTACTGTATTTGGATTCTGTTTATCTTATTCTTATCTTATTCCCAGTTTGAATCCGGTGGGGATGAGGGATGTCATTTGTCAGTTTCTACTTAATTTGAATGTTCAAGTTTAAGGTTTCCTCATGAATTAATTCCAGACCCAGATGACTGCATACTAGACGGATCTGCATTTATTCAACAACATTGTGTGTGTGAGTGTGTGTGTGTGTGTGTGTGTGTGTGTGTTTCTTCCAAATAGGAGCTCTTGGGAAGCAGGAATTAGGGAAGAACTGCTAATTTGAGTAGATCCTCTTTATTCACCTGAACAATCATTTTTAAACTCCCCAGATTAGGTAATTGGTGCACCAGGCCCAGAGGACACAGATTAATAGGACATGCCCAAGGGCCTTTGGATCCTACAAAAGATAGTAGCACAGGGGAGTGGAGGAAAGGTCAACCAGGAGTCAGGGTGGAGAGTGGTTATTCTTTTTCCTCTGTTTATAACACTTCCTGAATGAGGAGCACTTGGGTCAGGCTCTAGGGTCAACTGTCATCCTAGTGATAAGGATAATTGAAAGTAGTCTGATGTTTTTCCTCACATGTCAAGTTTTATATAGACTAATCCTATCATTGTACAGAGATGAGAGATAAAGAGTACATGCTTTGGAGTTTGATTAGGACAAGTGACTTAGCTGTGTGTTTTTGTTTCCTTACGTGAGAAACAGGGATGATAATAGTACCTGCCTCATAGGCTTATGGGGAAGCAGAAGTGAGCTTATGCACATGGAGGCTGAGACCAGTGCCTGGTATAGAGGGCTTCTCAACCCAAGTGAGATCCTATGGTTACTAGCTATTATCAGGAATGTACACGTATGTTGAAAATTTAGCTAAATCACTCCATTGATATTGCTGCCTTGGCATCTGTTTCGTGTGGCCAGACAGTCTCCAAGATCCTTGAACTGTCCCTAGTCCATCCTGAGATGCATGTTCTAAATAATGGTCAGTAGAAAACGGCCCACAGGATCACAAGCAAATTTAAGCTCCTACAATTTCCCATCAGCTCTTGTGAATAACATTCTCCTCAGGTCTTTCCCCTTTTGTGTCCCTTAGATAAGACCCCCTTGAACTTACCAAAACTCTGCTCTTTTTGAACTGACCAATCTGGCCTTAGTCTGGGAACCCCAAAGCACTCTACCTCTGGTCTCCAATAAAGGCATGTGACCTAGGGCCTGTCACTGCCTTGACCTCCCCATTTAGCACCTGTAGGCATGCACTGTGTACTTCCTCCAGAATCTGTAATAATCTTCTCTATTTGAATCTCCCTGTGGTCTTTTTATTGAATCTAGGCTCACCATCCAATGTCCCAGGGCTCCACTTAACAAATGTTAACAAAGTCACAACAATGTGGCATGGAACTGGGGAGGAGAATTTGAACCAGGAAGACCAGATAAGTGGGTGGTTCTTTATAGCTCACTGAAAGACTTTCTTTACAGTTATGGTGGGGACAATTAATAGTGGAAAGGGTCTCCATATCCAGAGAGGAAAGTTAACTTATGTCCAGCCTCTCCCTTTTATCCCAAGTATTTGTTTGTCATTTGGCATAGCAGGAAAGTTTGGTGCTTGTCTTTTGCCAGTAGTAACAGACAAGAAGGTCAGCAGTGAGAGGCAAAATGGTTTCCAGTGTCACCAAATCCTACTTGTTTTGGATGAGTGGTGAAAACTGCAGCCAAACCTTAATGTTCTTTATGTGGGAGCTACAGATATTTATCTCAAATGCCCATTCTGATTGTGTTTGAAAGTTGGATGAAGTACTTATCATTGAATTAAAATAGGAATTTACTGGATGCCTACTAGGTACATGGATCCATACCAGGAGCTTAGTTATTAAATGCTTTAAGCTCATAAAAATCATTCAAGGTAGGGGATCCCTGAATGGCCCAGTGGTTTGGCGCCTGCCTTCGGCCCGGGTCGTGATCCTGGAGTCCCTCAGTTTTCAACTTCTATCTTTATATACAAATATTTTTCAAAAATTTAACTATATATCCTTAAAATAGTGTCTAAAAGTACTCTACCCAATACTTCCATCAGTAACTATTTTTGAACACATCTTTATAATTTATCAATTATATACATATTTTTTTTACTATTGTATGACATATATCAATATGAACTTTTAATAAGATCATTTAGAAAGGGATCCCTGGGTGGCTCAGCGGTTTGGCTCCTACCTTCGGTCCAGAGTGATCCTGGAGACCCGGTATCGAGTCCCACGTCAGGCTTCCTGCGTGGAGCCTGCTTCTCCCTCTGCCTGTGTCTCTGCCTCTCTCTCCCTGTGTCTGTCATGAATAAATAAATAAAATCTTAAAAAAAATCATTCAAGGTAGATGTTGTTTTATAGATGATAAACTTGGGGTTTAGGATCTTTCCAAAGATAATAAGATAGAAGTTGCCAGAATTTGAACTCAGGATTTCAATAAGACTTTTTAAAAGTTACATTGATTTAATGAGGTCCTTCCATTTAATATTAGCATGTTGCCTACTACTTTTATTATGAATTTTAGAAATGCAGAAGATCATCAAGAGGAAAATAAAAATCATCCATAATATCATAACTCAGTAATAGACACTATTTAAGTTTTGGAGTATTTTCATCCAGTTTTAGTGCATGCATATATATATATATTTGTTTTTTCCCACAAAAATGTTCTTTTAGAAATCTCCTTAAAAGTATGTTATGAAAGTTTTTTCATATTATTAAATAGCTTTCCAGAACCTGATTTTACATTCCTACGCCTACTTAGGTGGATGAAGAAAGCCCTTATTGTTCAAATGTATATGTCCCATTTTCCAAATTTTAAACCTCTTTGCGTATAATTCTTGTGCATATCTCTAATTATCCCCCAGAATAGACTTCAGAAGAATAATTACAATGTTAGAGGTTTTTTTCACTTATGTATTGGTGTATAACAAACCAACCCCAAACTTAGCCACATTAAATAACCACCATTTTATTATGCTCATGGATGCTATAGGTTAGGTATTCAGTCAGGACACAGCAGGGATGGTTGTTCTCTGCTCCATGATGTCTGGGATCTCAGCAGACAGACTCAAAGGCTGGGTATAGCTAGGACTGTTGAGTGCTGTTCCTACATGTGTCCTCTCCAGCCTGGTAATCTCAGTGTGGTGGTACTTTTATGACTTGGCACAGGGATCCAAGAGTATGTCAGCGGCACAAGGCAGGTGTATATGGGCTTTATGACTAGCCTTGGAGGTCACATGGTGTCACTTTTGCTGTATTCTATTGGTTGAA
Organism: Vulpes lagopus; assembly: GCF_018345385.1. Taxonomy (NCBI): domain Eukaryota; kingdom Metazoa; phylum Chordata; class Mammalia; order Carnivora; family Canidae; genus Vulpes; species Vulpes lagopus. Next base: position 123,277,383 of record NC_054830.1, read on the forward strand.
GCAGTCATAATTCTGTCCCATTTTAAAGAGGAGAGAATATAGACCCTTACTCTCAGTGGAAGGGGTGTCAAAAAATTTATAGCCATGTTTTCAAACTACCAGAGAAGCTATAAACCACTTTAAGGATTTCAATGTATATCATTAGGTTGGTCCCCAGAAATGTTATATAAATCAATATTTTTTCTAGTAATAGCTGAGAGTACTCTCTTACTCATACTGGATATTGTAATTTTAAGAGTTATTTTTTGTCAATTTGATAGGCAAAAGATAGCATATCATGTCATTGTAAATTTCAAATATCTAAATTCTATTTAAATTCTGTGTTTCTTTTCAGATATGTGTCAAAATTTAATGTGAATTTTTTATTTTTTGCTGCTTTTTCTGTTGTCCTTCATTAATTGGTACATTTTGCCTATCTATTAAGACTAAAGCCAGGTTATCTGACTCTGGGTCAAATTCCCTCACTACCATACTTAGCAATTGTAAGAAATGAATATTTTTAGGACTACGTGTAAGGCACTGTTTATTTGTAATCTTGACTCTGCCTCTTCCAAGCTATGTGGCTTGAACAATTTATTTAAACCTCCTGGACTTGGTTTCCTCTAATACTGGGATGGTAACATTCCTATCTTACTGGTAACTGTGGGGGATTCAAAAATGTCCATGCAAATGCTATGAAGAAGACTTATTATATGCTAAGTATCCAGTAAAGGTAAATGGTTATTCTTAATATTTTTTTTAATTTTTTTATTTATTTATGATAGTCACACAGAGAGAGAGAGAGAGAGGCAGAGACACAGGCAGAGGGAGAAGCAGGCTCCATGCACCGGGAGCCCGATGTGGGATTCGATCCCGGGTATCCAGGATCGCGCCCTGAGCCAAAGGCAGGCGCTAAACCGCTGCGCCACCCAGGGATCCCTGGTTATTCTTAATATTATTACTGTCACCATAATGGTTGACAGTGAGACCTGGACACTTGTGACTATCCTAGTGATTATCTCATTCTTTCTCTTGGCCAGTTTGTGACTGTGTAACTGCTAGTCATGTCAGAGCCATTTGGCTTCTGAATTCAGAAGGCTCATGGTTCCCCTGAGAAGGATTTCATCTTTTGCTTGCTAAACTTGGTTCTCAAGTTTTTCAGAGTAGCTAAGTCACAAACAATGCAGGATGGGCTTTGGAGCAAGGGTTGGGAGGGCGCATTTTAATTAATTGTTGAGATGCTTGGAAATAATCACCAGCCTTGATTGCCATGCCAGTACAATTAGAAGGATGTGGGGAAAGAATTCATTTCTTTGTGAAACTCCTGAGACAAAACTAAATTTGATGGCATATCCTCTGCTTTTTTCATTTGTCTTTCCATCTGTCAGACTGATTGTAGAATAGAGCATCGTAGAGCAGTGCTGATAAAAGAAAAGTAAAACTCTTTAGAAGGGTAAGTACCAAAGGGCCCTCATTGCTTCAACTCAGGAGAGGCCTTGGAAACAAGCGGCCAGGGTCTGGGTCTGAGGTGGCTAGGGGCAGGGTTCAGCCGCACACCTGTCTCATTCCTCTGAGCACGCACCTTCCTCCCAGCCTCACACAGCCTCTTTGTGTTCTTTCTTTTCTGAGCCTCATGGGGGTGTTGGAGTGCCTTGCTTGGAGGTGTGGGGAATGGAGGGCTGCGGAGGCGGAGGCAATGTGAAGTGAGGCCTGGCGGCCTGTCTGTACCACCTCCGGGGGCACTGAACATTTGTTGTCTCCAAAGAGGGCTTCTCTGGCTTCAGCCCAGCTGTCCCTGTGTGATAACCACCATGGCTAATACTGTACTGATGAGCCACTTCGGGTCTCCGCCTCACCGCCTCTGATCACTGTGAAATATGAGTTGGGGGAGCTTTCTGTAACAAATGCCTGCTTGACTGAGTCCCTATTCAGGCATCCAGTGTCAGCACTTGATGCAGACAGCCGCTCCAGCCAGACAGTGACAGATTCAGCCTCCTGCTCAGACTGTCAGGGGAGTCTCCCCAACAGGCTTGGGCTTGTCACAGGAGTGCCTGGCTGAATCCTGCCGGGGCTGTGGGCCGCACCTGTGTTTCCAAATGTCAGTGGGCTTGAGAGCCAGCCACTTCCCATCGCCCTTGTTGTCAAGGTCAGCAGGCCTAATGGGGGAGGGGTGCTCCTGAACTGAGACGGACCTGCCTCTTTTGTCCTTTGCCCCTCCATCAGAAGACAGATCTTTCAATACCAGAGGGTCCAGGACATGTCAAAGAAAGCATGTGATAAGATCTTCAGTAAACATTAAGAAAAAAAAAAAAAAAACGTAAACAAACTTGCCTGGAGATTGGTCCAGGCAAGTTTACTTCTTTGAAATGTTATTTCAGGTTTCCTTTAATACTATCTTGCTAGTCTTGACTGAATATGGTGAAGGAGAACAAAGCTAGAAGTGGATGATAAGGGAGAAAGAGTTCATTTCAGTGGCCACTTTTGGGATTCTTGCAGCGGTGGCCATATGGTGATCATAGTGATGATTTATAAATCAGAAGTTATAACCTAATGGCCCATGGACTGAATTTGGCACGAAGGATTTTTATTTGGCCTAGAATGCTTTTTTGTTTTTGATAGAACTTAATGCTAATATTTAGAATCCAGACTATCTCACATACAAACATGGTTTCTGGCCTTTCTTGAAGCACACAACATTGGACTTGCATAGGTAAACAACATCATTGTCACTGCTCACTTTAGAAAGGGCACATAGTCTGACTTTGCCACAGTCCTCACTGTTCCCTGTTGTTAGATCCAAACTGCTTCTCTTATTTCTATTACATGGATGATTCCTGTAGATATTTGAGTTGGTAACATCCTAGAAAAAATGCTGAACTTTAAATTTTACTCAATCTTGAGTGAACTCTACTCAGTGTCTTTTTCCCCCCTTCCTGGGATGATATGTGATGGAATTGCTTGAATTTTCAAGATGTAAATGCAATTGATGTTAGAAAAGAAGAAAAATAGTGGTTTTATTGTTATGTGAGGACCATAGTTAACCATTGCCAGGCCTTACCTTTTGACTTTAGACAAGTGTTTCATAAATGATCCACTCTGTGACAAGTTTTGGTGTTTCTACTTACAGGAAAAGAGAAATATGTTAATTGAAACCTATTATATTATCTCATTTTTAATCCTTACCCAAATCCTTCCCAGCTAGCAATATGGCTTCTTCTCTATGAATGACGAAATGGGGCTCAGAGTTAAGGACCTTTCTCAGTGTTTTAAAGCTGGATATTAAGGGAACCAGAATTTATATTTACGTAAAAGTATTTCTCTTTTCTACAGCATACTGCTCTAAACAATAGTATTTTGTGTTCTCTCTGAGCTAAAATTCAAGTATTGTTGAGATAAAGTGTGCTACCTTTCTGAAATAGGATGCATTCTGTTTCTGGAAGCATATGTTTTTTGTTTTGTTTTTAGTGGGGGAAGGGGCAGGGGGCAAGGGAGAGAAAGAATCTGAAGTAGATGAGCACAGACCCCGACATGGGGCTGGATCTCACCACCCTGAGACCTTGAGATCACGACCTGAGTCATAACCAAGAGTCGGACACATAACTGTCTGAGCCACCCAGATACCCCTAGGAGCACCTGTTTAAGAGTCTTTGATAATAATAGTAAAAAAAAATAAAAAATAAAAAACCCTTAAAAGGCCTTGTTTGTTGTGATGATTTTTTTCCTTATTTTTTTTAACCCATGATGTGCAGATTAAGATAGTACTTTATTGATTTCCACAGTGGAAATAGTAACAACAAATTTATAGAGCACTTACTGTGTGTTTACATAGGTTACCTTACTTAACTATCTCAGCAACCATTCAAGGTAGATAGTTATTATCCCTATTTTATAGATGAGGAAGTAGAGTCATGGAGAATTCTGAGACACATTAATGAACTGCTTGATAAGCCATCAGACAGGTTGGGATCAGAATCATTAATAGTCTTCTGTGTTAGTCTTCTACCTGTCTGACCTTTGATGAATATTAGCCAAGATATTAGACATGTTGTAACTATTCCATTTCTGTGGTCTCTAGCTATGCCAATCAGCTATCCCCTGTTCTACAGGGGAATAGTGAAAAAATCCCCTGAGAACTTATCTGACCAAATAGAACCTTAGCAAGTGCTTCTACAAATGGTGGTTTAGGAAGGTCATTAGTAGTTCTGATAGTTATAAATAAGTCGTTTTGCAGTGATGATTATGAGGTGGATCACTTATGGTTAAGTGGTATGACATGAGAATTGACCTAATTGCCAAAGATAATGAATTGTTGATTATGAGAAAAAAAAAAAAAACACTTTTAGATGACATAACCACTGTGCTAGGGTTGCTGTTTGAAGTGTCCATAGATGGCAGTAGTTGGAACATTTGAAGTATTTGAATTGAATGCATTTGAAGTAGAGGAAAGCAACGAAATCTCTGTGCCTGTCACGAAGGTGCTATACGGGTCCACATTGTCTAGCATTAAAGTGGAGAATTGACTTGGAATAGGTTTGAAGGACTAATTCCTAATGCCTGCCTTTGAAGAATTTCTTGTTACTGTTTACTCTTAATGCAGTTGGAGGCTGGCCTATGTCTTTTGGAATCCAGGGTCCATTGACTACTCTGATGCTGTCGCAGGGAATATATGAGAAAGTTAGTATCACTCTGCTTTTTCTACCACTTGTCCCACATTCTGGAGCTAATTGGAATCTAGGAGGTGTCCATAATGCCTGTGTGCATGGAGCTGTACCAATGGCTACTGTGCATTTTTTTTCTGTTGTGACCAAAGCCATCTTTTTTTTTGGGGGGGGGGGTGGAATTAGGTAGGAAAAAGCATGAACAACTCATGGATAAGGTATTATGAAACCTCTCAGTATAGATTTAAGTGGTAAGCCATCTGACATCCTCTCTTTCCCTTCCCTAGAGATGTAATGGATTAGAGTCATTAGAAAAGCTATGCTTGCCCAAGGTTTCCTCTCTGCTGGTTAAGTAACAAACCAGAGCTGAACCCAGTGCTTTTGGTGCTATTACTTGCCATATTTCCTTGTGGGCTGCTTTTCCTCTGACAGCATCCTACACCTCCCGGTTCTCAGGGTTCATCTTGGGCCTTTTCTTACCACTTTTCTTTATCTCCAGGATGATTTTGTTAAAAAACAAACAAAACCCATATCTTTAGTTGCCACTTAAAAGCTGTTGACTCCTAAAGAAAACAGCTTCAGATCCTTTCTTTCCCTTGAGCGAGAGTCCTATATTATCTGCTGCTCATAAAACCCATCCCTGTGGATATTCCGCAGGCTTGTCAAAAACAACAGGCTTTAAGCTAAGCTCATTAACCTTCTTCACTATCTCACCTGCTCTGTTTTGTGCATGTCTTACTTTTGTGAAGTGTGTTTCAAACTTCATCAAGCATAAATTTTGACTCATTAAAATGTCTATGATGGGGTGAGATACGTTGTTTTGCAAACACCTCTAGTGACTCTGGTGTTGTGGTCCACATATAACACTGAGAAAAGCAGCTGTGTGTCTGTGCCTCTCTCCATTTGGTCACATAAGGTAGAAATCTTGGAATAATTGTAGACTTATTTTTTTCTGCTTAACCAATGTCTCAGGGGCTACTGTGTCCTACTGATTTTGCTTCCTCAGTGTGTTTCAAATCAGTCCCTTTCCTGTCCCTACTGCTGCTTCCTTCCTTCCATCTTAGATCATCCCAAGCATCTCCTTTCTTCTTCTTCTTTTTTTAAAAAGATTATTTATTTATTTATTTATTAGAGACACACACACACAGAGGGAGAGAGAGAGAGGGAGAGAGGGAGAGAGAGAGAGAGACAGAGAGAGAGAAAGAGAAACAGACAGAGGGAGAAGCAGGCTCCATGCAGGGAGCCCGACATGGGACCTGATCCCAGGTCTCCAGGATTACGCCCTGGGCTGAAGGCGGCGCTAAACCGCTGAGCACTGGGGCTGCCCTCCTTTTTTCTTCTTGACTTACTCTTGTCGCCTTTCATCTACTTTCTACTATGCCAGTAGAAGATTTTTCCAAAATACAAATATTATCTTGCTATTTCTCATCTCAGAGGTTTTTTTCAGTGACTATCTATTCTAAAGGATAGAGGCTAACCTCCTTAGTGTGGCATATTAATTCTTGTGTGATCAGGCCCTGACATATACCTCTAGTTTCACCTCTTTTTCAATCCCTTATTTCAACCCATATTCCAAATATATTAAGCCATTTGTAAGTCTTAGCATTTTTTTTTTTTTTTTTTACTCTCTGTATTCCCTGTGTTATTATGCAGGTTAATCTTTTTGCTTCTACTACCCTTCCTTTTCTTTGGCTGGCTAAATTTTACTCTTTCATCTGGTAAATCAAGTCAAGCATTTCCAATTTAAAGAAGGACTTCCATAATCTTTACTGACTGACCTAAGGATTTCTCTGGTTAAATTTCTTTAGATCTCTATGTCTTTAGACATCAGAGTATTTATTACAGAGTGTTAAATTTGTTGGTTTACTTCTTTAAAACTAGAATGTGAGTTTCTTGAGAACCTTGACTATGTTTTTAATTTCTCTGTGTCTCATACTATGTCTGGCATTTACTGGGCAGGCAAAAGATTCTTGAGAATGAATGAATGGCCAAATATTTTTAAATAACTTGGTAAAACGTTAGTCACATAAAGATTCAGAATGAAGAGAAATGTCCTTTGGTCATAAGCCTAGCAATATAGGTAACTCTTGCTTTAGTAATGGAAGGGTCCCATCAGTTTCATTTTGTTTCTCCTAATGAAGGGGAGGTATTTGTGAAGATCAGCTTATACCCTAGTCACCCTTCCCAAATTTTTTTTAACAAGTCCTAGTTCTTAGAGTATGCAAAAGAAGGTGGTGTTCCATTGCTAAAATGCAGAACCTCTGAGACAATTTTAGGATGTGGATTTCAAGCCTAATTTGTACCAAATCAAATGGAATTTCAGGAAGGTTGCTTTCAGTCCAATAAAAGCAGTTGGATTTTCCTGGGTAAGGGAGTGGAATCCAAATAGTGAAATAATCTCTTGTCACCCAAACTCACACAGAAACCAGGCTGTTGTTCGGGGCTAAATGGCAACTTGCTTATCAAAACATCGCTTTTATACAAATATTGTGAGGGTCTCTCTGGCTCTCCTGTTTCTTCTTAAGAATAATCATTAAGTCAATGTTCAGTAGTATTTACTGAGCAACTATAAAGACCCTGGGATTGTGTCACAAGCTTAGTGTACAACAGTGAACAAGACACTGTCCTGACACAGAATAGGCCAGCAGGTAAGCAAGCAACCTAGACTTTAGAAGTCCCTTACTGGCAATTTCTCAAAATCCTCCTCCACATCAAACAAACAAGAGCGGAGTTGGGAGTCAGGATGAAAGAAACTTTTGCTTTCTGTTGTGTAGAAAAATTCCTTTAATGAAAGGTGACATCTGCAATGTTTTAAGTGAGGATGTACCAGTGGTCTGGGGCTCCTCATTTTTTTTTTTTTTATTGAAAAAGTGTTTCAGAGTGCAAGTATGTTTGCTGGATACAATAAATGTGACCCTAGAAAAAACACATTCCTAGAAACAGAAAGCCTGTGTGGCTTTTGTCCAACCAAGGCCTTTGGATGGAAGGAGCTTTGTATGGAAGGAGCTGCCTCACTACACAGTGAGAATGTGAAGAGACTAGAGAGAGGACACAGGTGTCTTTCTGAGAGCAGCCCTAGGGGAACTATATGATCAAGTGACATGGTAAGTGGGATTTGGTAGGGGATATATCTGGTTACCTAGGGATTGCACCTTGTGTAATCGAATCCTATTTTAGATTTTAAGAGTATGCCATTCTTCTAGTTTAAAGCCATTTTACAAAAGAAGTGAGTTGAGGCTAGTCTATGAAAGAACATGGAACAGTTAATTTAAGTGAAGGAGAAGAATATGAAACTATCCATTGTGTTTCTTAGTCTCACATCAAACTTATTTGTTTATTTATAATTTTTTCCCCCAGAGAGCAATGATTTTGTTGTTTTCTCCATAAAATACATTTATGTCACTGATGAGTTGGCTACAGATCCTTTCTCTAAATAGAGTGTTCCTTGAATATGATATTACCCATTCACACATCTGGTGTTTTCAGGATATTTCTGGAGGCAAAGTTGCTCTGTTACTTCCTACGCTGAGGAACAGGGCACAGCGAAGCATTTCCAGCATTGCTCCCTCCAAGGGAAGCTGTCTTTTGTTTGACCGTGGGTGATTAGATGATGGAAGGCAAAGAACTTTTGCTTGCCTGGAACTGGGCCCTGAGGAACTGTGCCACTGGCCTACACCATGGAGCCAGGAGTGGCTCTATGTCAGGGAGTGGAAATCAGCTTTTTTTAGAACTCAGGAAAAGCCTCACAGAGATACTTTTGAACAGTGCAACTTATGTTTTTTAGAAAGTGATGTTAAATTTTAGCTCTCATTCTTGTCAATGCCAGGGGCCAGGAGCTGGGATCCTGGGTAACTTTATTATAAAGGGCAGTTACTCAGGACTTCTCATTGAACCCAAAGGGTGGTGGAACATCACTCATTGCTGGGGGGACCCCTCAGCCCGCCAGTGCTGAACAACCGGGGGCCTCTGACTGTGGGCCCTCTGTCCAGCGTGGCAATGGCTTCCCTCTGCTCGCATGTCACTGCAGCATGGGAAGGAGCTGGGAGTTGGGTTCAGCCTGCAGATGAAATATTTATAAAATATCCAATCCACTCCATTTTACCAAATCCAGCAATTTGGATTATAATATACCATTAAAATAAATCTGCACAGGAAACAAAGGAGGTATTATGAATTGATGTCAGTTATTGTTCTACAGATAATAGTATTATATATCAACTTGTCATACCTTACGCAATAGATCAGCAATAGAACTTAGAGGAGAGAGCCCAAGACTCCTCTCGTTGCTCTTTTTTATGCAGCGAGAAGGGGTGTTGAGGGTACTGTGATGGCGTATAGCCTGTTTGTCCGTATCCATCCTTTCTATAATGAATAAGAGGAAATTGGAAGAACGGTGTGAAATCCTTAGGGTGGGTCCCTGCATAATACGATATATCAGCAGAGTAGGCTAAAGATGGATTTTCCTCTGGAGGAAATACTGCCAGTGTGTAACTGAATTTTAGTCTAATTTGAGGCCAGAGTTTTAAGGAGTCTGTCCCCAAATAAGAAATTATCCTCTTCATGGTGGATTCTTGAAATTTTTGGTGTTTATGAGCTCTTGCTGGGGAAAATAGGGACCAAGGTTTACTCAAGATGGGATTCTGATTGTTAATCTAGTAGTCACTAAACTTCTGTGGGCCCCATTCCTTTATTAAAAAAAAAAAAATAGAGCTTTGAATTGGAACTTTATTAGATCATTTCTTTATCCAAAGTTTACCATATTTATAGGAAAATCCTATGTTCACTTTTAATGCCGTTTCACTTTTCTATCATTCACTTATTTAGTAGATACTTACAGACTACATACTTCTGTTTCAAGCACTATGGGAGATGAGGGATATGCCTGCAATGGTGAAGAGCAGAGTCTGGCTTCCAAGGAGCCCAACATAGAGTATGTATGTTGTCAGTGTGTGGGGGATGATAAATGATACAGATAAATCAGTAACAATTACACAGTATAATACATGGTAATCTGTGAGAAGTATAGGGTGCTTTGGAAATGCAAAGGAGGGATAACTCAGCCCTAGGAGCAGACAAAGACAGATTCGAGGAGCAACTGAGATTTAATTTCAGTCCTGCAAGAGTTCTGCTGAACAAGAGGTTGAGGGGTTGGAGCTGCAGAGTAGGTCATTTTCAAAGGAAAGGATTTGCACAAGGATTGAGAGAGACAGAGAAACAGAGTGGGGATGAGTGATAATCTTATGGGGATGGAGGAAAATCTGCATGAAATCCAGCACACACAGACAGGAAGGGAGAAAATGGCAGGAGACAGCTGGAAAGTAGGGTGAGGGCAGGTCATGAAGTATATTGTACTTTGCGTGTGGGGTTTAGATATTATTCTGAATATTGGCTGAGAAATGGGGGTTTGTAAACCAGGGGAGTGGAGCTATCAGCACTTTGCTTTGGAAGGATCTTTGGCTACTGTGTAGATGGTATTACAGGGATGGGGAGGTGGCTTGGAGGGCTAGACTGGAGGGAAAAACCAGAGAAGATGCTTCCATTTCTTGACAGGGCCACCAGCTGCGTAACTGGAGTTTTCCAGGCTAGTGGACTCGGATCTTGAGGCTGTTGAGCCAGAAGTGAATGATGAGAGGGTACCAGATGCTGCTGTGTAAACTTGGGCTCCCTCTGAGGTTGCCTCAGCAGGCAAGGGAGGAGCTGCTCACTGCTTCTTCTAACCTGGGTGCTAACTGAGGCGTGTCTCCTGTCCAGATTGGGGCTGGCATTTGCAGCCTCACCAGGAGTGGAGAAAGAAGAGCCAACTCTGTTGTAGGCTGATAGGAAGAAGCTGAGGCTCCACAGGACACCATCAGTCAGGATTTGCTCATTGCCTGGCTGAGTTGTCCAAATGGACCCATATGCCCACAGTTCCTATCCGTGCCCTTGAATAACCTTGTCATTCTCAGCTTTTACTTTGTTGATTCATGCAATTTGTGGACTTTCCAAAGAATGTGCAGACTCCTTTGTTGGAAGCAGACATCTTCTTCATGCTTGCAAAGGGCTGCAGAGTCCTGGGTGAGGGGCCTACAAGACCCCCAGAGAGAGCAGTGTTACAAAGGAAAACAGGCTTGGCCCCATATTTCAGGGTCCTCCTTGGTCCTGGTGGGTAGAAGAAATGCATACCAAATGCATATTTGGCACCTGTACCACATCCCATTCACACTCTAGTAAGGTGGGCTGAGGTAGGGGGATGAAGATTGCCAGTCTTTCTATCCAGAGGAATCTGTGCTTGTATCTCTTCTTTGCTACTTTACTTCTGGGCCTGAGGGATAACCACTCAGTGTCAGTCCTTGATGAGCCTGTGCAAAACTCATGGAAGGCCTATGCTTCCTGAAGGTGTTCTGTGAATATGTTATCTTAGATTTCATTCTATCTGTCACTGTTACATGTAACTGTATATTTCAATCCCTTAGTAGGCTGTAATTCCTTGAGAAAAGCAAATGCATTTATCTTTCCTGGTTTTCCTAGAATCAGTAAGCAGGGTGCCTTGATTTTAAGACTTGTCCAGTAAGTGCCTCTTGGAATACTGGGGACTATGCACTATATGCTTAGGTTTGCTCACTCAGGTCTTAAGAGTTTAATAGGGAAAGGAGGTCTTGTAGACAGGGTATGCTGCCATCAGTCATTTGCTTTTAATTATTGGATTCTAACCTTTGATAGCTTCCTAAGATAGATGAGATCCCAGATACAGAACAATTTCTGAAGGGCTCACAGCCAAGGGAAGGTCCATGAAAAGCATGGTTTTGTGTGTTCACTATCAGCCTTGGAGACCATTTACTGATCATTAGTCTTCATATCACAACTTTTTTTTTTATGAGTTTTTTTTTTTTAATTTTTTTATTTATTTATGATAGTCATACAGAGAGAAAGAGAGAGGGGCAGAGACACAGGCAGAGGGAGAAGCAGGCTCCATGCACCGGGAGCCTGATGTGGGATTCGATCCCGGGTCTCCAGGATCGCGCCCTGGGCCAAAGGCAGGCGCCAAACCACTGCGCCACCCAGGGATCCCTTCATATCACAACTTGTCCCTCACATACAGGACCTCAGTGTCAGGCCCTGTGTTTCCAGTGCTGTACAAAGAGCATCTCTGCTAATCCTTGCCACAACCTGTGAAAATAATATTGCTGTTTTTAAGATGTGGACACCTAATGCCCAATGGAGATTATGGCTTTTGTTCAAGCTTAAGTAATATTAAAACAGGCCTCAAATCTAGATATGCTTGACTCCAAAGCTTTGGAGTCATTATATAGCTTCATTGGTTGTGTTAGTAGGACAGGGTTTTGAGCAGGTGGGCCAGCATCCCTGCAAGCTTCACTGGCATGGGCATGCATGTGTGGGAATTTGCTTCCTGGAAGATTCCACAGCAAGTAGAGGGCCATGACAAACTCCAAACTCCCTCCTCCTAGCCCTGGAATAATGATGGGTTGTTGCTATAACTTCTTGATATGTCCAGTTATGATCTGGAACAGAAGGAAGAGATATGGTTGTGGCTGAAGGGCCATTTCCGGGCAGGACCGTAGAAAGTAATTGTGTGTGTGTATGTGTGTGTGTTGGTGGAGTGGTTTACTGACTGCAGATCTCTGGGCCCTCTGTCTGACAATTGTAGAGACAGAAATAGCAACCTTAGAGTTTGGTGAGTTTGTGTGGACTCTGATTAAGGTAACCCGAACAGGTAGTATCTACTCTCTACCGAAAAGTTGCACTTGAGGGCCAGTCAACTATAGTCTATGGAGCAGAGAGGCTGTTTCCTTGTAGGGATTACCCAGATTGAGGGGTTAGAGGAAAGAGGAATGTATAGAAGTCAGGAAGTCTAGAAACATTAAGGGATAAAGAAACCAAAGAGCCATTGATTATTTGTGTTGTTGAAATTGTCTGTGTTTTAGCTTCTGAATCTTTATGGCAGGTAGAATCATTCCTTCCTCTTAGAGCAGCATTAGGTACATGGAAAAGATAATATTCTTAAATGCACTTTTCAAAGTTTGGCAGAATTGTATGAACCCAAGGTGTTATTACTATAATGTAACAATCTTTGCTTTGCCAATAACCCTGATATTTTCTTGTGAATGCAGTTAAGAAATTGAGGCTCAATTTTCCAAAAATTCTGAAGTTTTTGTTGGAAAAGTAAAAGATGCTCTTCATTGTCACACTTATAATTCTAGTGAAAGTTCTTCTCCCACCACCTCCCTCAAAGACCCCATTGACTCTGTTCTAGAAATAAGGTTCAAATGATAGAACTGAACATATAGGCTTTGATTTATCTGTTTCTATTATTTTTTCTCAGTGGGAGAGAGAGGGCATCTTTGTTTAAAAAGGATTTGGAAAACAAACCCCCAGTCTAATTAAAGGCATTTTCCTGGTGATGTTAGACATTGTTTTTTAGAAATTGTTGCCATTGGCAGAAGAAATGGTTGAAGTTTGAACAATCAACAGCACTGAATTATCTACTTCTCTCTGCATAGTGAGCATATGGTAGTCCCTTTCATTGTGGTGTAGGCTTAATTCATCCAGGGAAGCTGTAAGTGGTCCCTTTTAGGTATGGCTCTGACATGATCAAGGCCACCATGAAAGAGAAAAAAAAAAAAATATATATATATATTGTAGTCATGCAGCAGAACAAATGATTATAGCCCTACCTACTATTCCCCCTAAACAAACAAGTGCAGCAAGAATTGATCTGTTTACAGAGAGACAACTTTAGACTATAATGACCCATTCCTGGCTCACCATGTCCCCTAGACTCATTAAATCCATTTCAGCCTTCTTTCTCCTTTGTCGAAAAGCTCTCAGTAGAGCTAGTGACTGAAACAGTAGGTTTTTGAGATTCTGTTATTTGGTTGGTATCTGCATAATTCATTTAACTAGTTAAGTTAAAATTGTACAAGAGTTGACTTCACCAAACAAATAAATGTGAAACCAACTTTGTAATTGCATTTTGGGTGCATTTTTCAAATGGCATCTCCTATCTTGAAGTCCCTTCCAGACTAAAATCCGTCATTCTGAATGGCAGTTACAGAAACCAGATCTTATTTGGATCACCTCTTATAGGCAGATTGTCCATCTGTGGCCTTGGTTTGAAATCTTCAGTTTGTTCTTTTCTGCAGAATCTGGTAATCACACCTCAGACATAGGTTTTAAGGGGAGAAAATCTGTGCTCCTGAGATATGGACTATCTTGAAATTTTGTTCAGAGATTACTATGGGTGCTTCTTAACCATTCTCTTACAATCATAAAATCATAAAATCATAAAAATGAGTCCTGGCTAAGAAGGACTTAAGAAGACTAAGGACTAAGAAGGACAGGAATGGTATGAATGTGAACTTCTGGCTTTGTGCTGATTCAAGTTCAGGGAGAGGCTGGGGGCAAGATTGCAGCTGTGACATCAACATAATAAAACACTTCTGTGATTCAAAAGGTACCTTCAAGGAAATGAATAGATACCCCACAGAAGGGTAGAAAAGTTTTGCAAATCATACCTCTGATATCAGGCTTGTATCTAGAATATATAAAGAATTATTACAACTCAATAATAAAAAGGTAACTAACCCAATTAAAATGGACAAAGGATCTGAATAGACATTTCTACAAAGAAGATATAAAAGTGTCCAATAAGCACATGAAGAGGTGTTCAATATCACTAGTCATCAAGGAAATGCAAATGAAAACCAAATGAGATAATACTTGTTACTTACTAGAATAGTTTTAGTCAAAAAGACAAGTGTTGATGAAGAAATGGAGAAGTCAGAACCCTCATATATTGCTGGTAGATATGTAAAATGATGTAATTGCTTTGAAAAACAGTCTGGAAGGTCTTCAAAGGGCAAAACAGAGAGATTTAAAAAAATCATTTGGAAATCTTGAAGGGAGAAAAATACATAGATGATAATGTAAAATAAAATCCCTGCTGTTCCAACTTCTGATTTGACCAAGCACAGTTATACCCCAGAATTGGGTGAGATGGCATGGAAGACTTGTCTTTCAATGCTTTATGCTTTTGTAAGTAAGGAGAAAATTTTCTAGGAAGTCTGGTAATTATGTAATTTCAGGAATGGCCAAAGCAGGTAGTGTACAGACTGGGAACTGAAAAGGCAAGAAAAATGAACAGAGAGGAAAGACCCATTTCTAAGATGCAAAAAGCCTTTGAATCTGAAATTTTTGTTGTGGCCCATTCCAGGCCTGGTGGTGACTTTCTGTAGGCCTGTTTGTCTGTTGTTGTGAGATAAAGAATCAAAGCTCTGCCCACGGCTCCTCTCCTTCAACCTATACCTTACTGAAGATTTTTATTTCACCTGCCTCTGTAGTGTGTTTGGGATGGAAATTGTTAAAAAGAAAATACAACAGAGTCTATAGGCCAAGGCAACACTGGAAATCATCCAGGCGTCCTGCAGAGCATGCACAGAAGAGATGTTGAAAGCAAGGCTTCATTTTGAAAGAAAACCTTAAGGGAACACGTTTTAAAATTCTTTAAAAAGTCTTTGTTTGGCACATGAAAGTGAAATGACCAGAGGGAAGACTGAAGAAGTTAGACGCAATCAAAGTCCAAACTTGAGGGCACTTCCCTGTTTTCTCTTCTACCTTATTGTCTTCCACATCAGATCAGCTATCCTGTTTCCATTTATTACTTGACTGATTTATGAGTGAGGAAAAAAGAACTCAGAAGAAAGTGGTCTAAAATCCCTATCAGTGAATTGGATTTAAATAGCACCCAGGTGGCTGGTGAAAAATAAACCCAATAGCACAATCAATCAGAAACTGGCTCTAGTTGAGAAGTACAGTTTATGCTATGTGTTAAGCAAAATATTCAGGATTATTGGAATTTCTGCCCTTTTACCCTTTCTCTTTATTTGGTACAAGTGTTTGTTTGAAGAGCTTAATTAAAAAAATACAAAAAGTACTGGGGGAGACTGAAACAGAAGTCCTTCAGAGCCAAAGCTCAAAGCTTCTTGCCATATGCTTTCCTAATATGGCTTATCTATGCTGTGTGTTTGTTGGCATATTGTTTTATTAATTGGTGTTGGCTTTTCTGCATGCTAAGCAGTGGATACAGGCAGATATTGATGTTAATTAGTGTTTTGTTAGAAACACAAAACAAAAACAAAACCTTCTCACATGAGGCACTCTTAGGAATGTGCATTTGTAGTTAAATTGGCCCACTTGGGCTGACCTCCTATGACATTAACAGACAATTTAGATTAGCATAATACCCTTTGTATTGTAGATGTTTCTACAAAGGCATTTATACCAGGACTATAGAAAAGACAAGTGGCCTATAGATATTTTCTATGCATATCAAAATAATTGTTCACAGGTTGTACTTTTATTCTTTGGGAACAGACAGTATGGTGATTTCTTTGTATCTCATTTCAGCAAGATGCAGAGGAACAGGTGGACACCTCTACTCCAAGATTACATTGTCCTACCCACCTTGGGCCTCTGGTGTACCTAGCACCTGCTGATGGGGAGTTGTTTCTGGAGTGGAATCTAGAGAACCTGGATTCCAGACATTGGCACTTGGATCTTCGACAGGTCCTTGAATCTTTTTTGAACTCTGGCTTCCCTTTTTGAAGAAGATTGGATCAGCTGAACTCTTGCATCCTTTCTAGCTCTCAGAGTTCATTATTCTATGATTTATATACTGCTGCCTCAGAACTACCATTCTTAGAACAGGTTAGGTCTAATCACATAAATTAAAATGTAGACAAGATAAAGCATATAGGACAGGGACATTATGCTTACCTTAGTTTTACATAATAAAAAAGGAAAATATGTTTACATATGCACAGATGTATAAATACTACATACACAACACATTAATGGTTTCTTATTTATTTCTTATTAGTGATTGAGCTGAACTTTACAGATAAATTTTTATTACATTCCTCCAATTATTTGTGGCTGTTATAAATATCAGCAGCATACAAAACCAATAGCCTACAAAAGCCAACTACTATCAATCTCTTTCTCAATTAACAACAATTATTGTGCATCCGATATATGTTCACACTGTGCTAGGAACTCTAGGGCAATTGAAGAAATATGAAACTTAGTCCAATTAAGAACAAATCAGTGCTACATTCTTTGGCATTAATTGTATACATAATAGGGATTTAAGAAGGAGGAAAAAATAGAAAGTGGTTCTATTTAGAGAAAGCATCATTGAGTTTGTGACTCATGAGGTGAACTCTGAACATTGAATGGAGTATGGGCATTTTAGTAGGAGGGTGGAAGACAAACATAAGCAAAGGAATGAATATGGTATCAATCATGTGCACAAGCTATGTTGCTATTGGACACCGCTATGACTTGAGGGGGTGGCCAATATGGACAAGATATTTTATTTTATTTTATTTTTTATTTTATTTTTTTTTTAAATTTTTTTATTTATTTATGATAGTCACAGAGAGAGAGAGAGGCAGAGACACAGGCAGAGGGAGAAGCAGGCTCCATGCACCGGGAGCCCGATGTGGGATTCGATCCCGGGTCTCCAGGATCGCGCCCTGGGCCAAAGGCAGGCGCCAAACCGCTGCGCCACCCAGGGATCCCCTGGACAAGATATTTTAGAGAAATCACCAGGGAGTGTGCAGAATGAATCTTCATGCCCTGAGTTTACTTCCTCTATAGAACAATTCCATATGTTCCCAGATGGAATAAAAGTGTTCACTGCATGCTCTTTTTCCATTTCTAAGTGTTGGGTTGCAATTAAGATGGTGCTTATTGAGGAAACCTAAATTATCTAAGACCTACCTTGGCCCAGCCTATTTCCTTTTGAGGTCTTCAAAGGAGATATAATTCACAGAGTGGTCTTTTAAAACCAGAAAGCATATGACATCACTCCTGTGCTTAAAATCTCTTAATGGGCTTCAGTGCCACTCTAATATGTAAAAAAAAAAAACTTAGTCATCACTTTTATCCTCATGACAAGAAATAGCTGGGCACACTGAAAATCAATGACTTTTTGGACCCATCAGAGAACTGAGTCTTGAGGCAAACTACAAGTAAGAAATTTGGAGAGCAAGATGCTTCCAGGGAGTCATGGCCAAGATGTATTTCCCTTAAGCAGAAGCTGCTGAAGCCATAGACTAGAAGGAACTCTTAAGTGGTAACTTTGATCAATTGTTAGAGGCTAAGTGTGGACTGTTTGAGAGTGAGAAATACCCGGGGGACCACACTTTATAGGCTTGGCTTCCAGGAACCCCATGAGGTTCTCATGGTGAAGATCTGAGAAAGATCCTTATATGGCTCTGACAGACAAGGGAAGCATAATTGTTATTAATTTGCCTCCAGCCGTCTCTGTAAACAGAGGACATTCTCCAGGGGAAAAGGCTTACCATGTCCCAGCTGAGGTCAGGTCATTCCTTCCACCCCTGCTCCCTCCAGCCTTCCTATCTAAGGGTGGAGGGTGGTAGTGGTGGTGGTGGTGGAGTGGTGGTAGTGGTGGACATAGATGACCAGGGCCAGGAAGAAAAGAAAGTTATGTCTGTGGATAAACAATAAAGATCAGCCCCAAGACAGACCAAAGAGAAGACCAGTGAGGTTTAATTGGAAGATGATGGAACACTGCCCCTCTCTACACTTTACCATGACATCAGAAGGGAGCCAGTATAACAGTTATCTATAGTTGAAAGAGCTTTAAGATATGGATTCTTTATCGAGAGGAGAATATTCAGGGAAGCAAACACTGGGAGTGGGTAGGGGGAGACATAAACAAGGACACTGGAAGTATTTGAAGTTCTGGCACCTATAGCTATAGCAAACATTAAATATAGCCCAACTCCTAGTTAGATTAACATAAGTACTCACACTGAAGACCATATACCTCAGTTCCTATTACCTGATACACATGAAACTTTCAACAGACCATTATAAGGCATGACAAAAGGTATGAAAAAAAAAAAAAAAACAGTCTAAAGAGCAATCCTCAGAACCAGATGCATTTATGACACATAGTAGTGGAATTACCAAATGGGGAATTTAAAATAACTGATTGTTATGTTAGGAGCTCTAATGGGAAAAGCAGACAACATGCAAAAACAGATGAGTAATGTAAACAGAGAGATGGAAACTCAAAGTATCAAAAGGAAATACTAGACCTCAAAACAAATGAAAAGTGGGACAACTTTGAAAGGTGTAGTATGTATAACTGGAATAACAGAAGGAGAAAAAAGAAAGGAGCAAATGAAATATTTGAAGCAATAATGATTGTGAGCTTCCAAATTAATGATGAATATCAAATCACAGACCCAGGAAGCTCAGAGAACACTAAGCAGAAAAAATACCAAAAACACAAAAACAAAGCACGAAAGAACAAAACCAAACCAAACCCCTAAATCATGGCATATTATATTCAAATTACAGAAAACTCAAAACAAAGAGTTTTTAACCAGAGTTAAAAAACAAAATAAGAGTATAAATATCATCATGAGCACTGAGTAATGTATGGAATTGTGGAATCACTTGTACACCTGAAACTAAGATAACCCTGTATGTTAACCATATCAGAATTAAAATAAAAAATTAAAAAAAGAAAACAAACAAAAAAACTCCCCAAATTAAAAAATAACACAGTCCTTTACATAGAGTAACAAGAACAAGAAACCATGAAAATAAGAGAACAAAATGAAATATTTTGAATGTTGAGAGAAAAATTCCCACCAACTCAGAATTCTATATCCAGTCAAACCATCTTCAAACTTGAGAGAAGAAATAGATTTTCTCAGACGTACAAAAATTGAGGGAATTCATTGCCAGCAGTCCTGCCCTTCAAAAAAAATGTTAAAAGATGTACTTCAGGGGGAAGAAAAATGATACAGGTCAGAAACTTGGGTCTACATAAAGAAATATATTGGAAAAGGAATAAATGAAGGTAAAATAAAACATTATGTAAAAGATAATGTTTTTTGGAAGTGATGATAATCATTGGGTGATTATAACATGGGTAAGTGAAATAAATCCAGTTGTGTCACAGGAATATAAGAGAGAAATTGGGAATGTTCAATTATAAGGTATCTGTACCACATATGAACTAGTAGGATGTTGCTTGAAGGTGGGCTTAGTTAAAAATGCATGTTGCAAACTCTACAGCAATGACTAAATTTTTTAAAAAGGAGAGTAATTGATACTCTAAGAGAGGAGATAAAATGGAATCATATGAATGCTCTAAATTAAAACCTGAGAAGGCAAAAAAAAAAAAAAGAGGGTGGGTAGAACATAAAGAATAAATGCAGTGAATAGAAAACAGTTGCAAACATGGTAGACATTAACCTAACTTTATTAGTAGTCTCTTTAAATGTGAATGGTCAAAATATACTAATTAAGAGACAAAATGGATTAGGGGGGAAAACAGGCCCAACTATGTCTGTTGCCTACAAGAAATCCATTTTATTTATTTTTATTTGTTTATTTTTCATTTGAATACAGTTGACACATAATGTCACATTAGCTTCAGGTGTACAGCATAGTGATTTGACAAGTCTATACATTATGCTCTGCTCACCACAAGTAGAGCTCCCATCTGTCCTATTACCTTGCAATTACAATATTATAGACTGTATTCCATATGACCTGTTCTTTATTTTCATGATTTCCTCATTCCATGACTGGAGGCCTATATCTCCCTTTGTCTTTCACCCATTATGCTCAATCCTCCATCCCACTCCCCTCTGTAAAAGCATAGATCAGTTAAAACCTTCCAATGGCTTTCCATGGCACTTAGAGTTAAAACTCACATTCCTTTATAAGGGCTACAAAGCCTTGTGGTCTGGCCTCTGCTACTCCTCTGGCTCCAGTTCTTACTGCTCTTCCCCTTGATTATTTTGCACCCAAGTGAATTTTCACATGCACTTCTACCTCATGACCTTTGTATGTGCTGCTTCCTCTAATTGCGATGCTCTTTCCTCAGATGTCTCACTCCCTTGCTGCCTTTAGGTCATTTTTCAAATGCTACTTCTTCGGAAAGTTTTCCATGCTCCTGTGTTTAAAATCTTCACATTCCCCTCACCTCTCCGCATGTCTTTTCCCTACTGCATTTTTTTCTCCTTTAGCTCTAAACCATCTAATGTTCTTACATTTTACTTTTTTTTTTTTCTGTTCCAAGCTGTCCTTATCTACTACAATGAAACTCCATGAGTTGAATTTTTGAAAAAATTATTTTTTGGGGCACCTGAGTGGCTCAATGAGTTGTCTGCCTTCGGCTCAGGTCATGAACTCAGGGTCCTGGGATTGAGCCCCACATCAGGCTCCCTACTCATCAGGGTCTGCTTCTTCCTCTCCCTCTGGTCCTCCTCCCCACTTGTGCTCTCTCTCTGTCTTAAGTAAATGAATAAAATCTTTAAAAAATTATTTGTTAATACTATATCTCCAGGCCTTAGAATCATGCTTGGTACAGAGTAGGTCTTGATAAATATATATTGCATGTTTGAAGGAAAAATGGATATATTGTTAAATGCAGTGTCCTAAGTGCCTAAACCAGTGCCTAGAAGAATGGAGGCTCAATAAAATACTTGTTGAATGAGTGAAAGTAACATATTATTAGCTGAGTTTTGGACTCAAACTCTAGTAAGCTCCAGTGACCTAGGCTACTTCATGTGGGAGATTCCTTTTTCTTAGGCAGGTGGAGACTTAGACGGGCTCAGATCATATAGGCCTTAAGCCCTGCTCTATCTTTTCCCCAGTGTCCTACCAGTGGTGCTGAAGCAAGTTTGTACTTGGTCTGGAGAGTCCATTGTTTAATTCTTAGGAATTCTATAAGCTAGCTATTAAGCTTGAACTTGACCATGATGGAAGTATTTATAGCACAGTATTTATACTTCCCTTCCATGTTTCCTACTCACGCCTGGGCTTGAGAACTAGTCTTTTACTAGCACATCAGTAGGGGCAGGAAGGAGATGGGAGAGGGATTTTTTTTTTTCTCTTGGTTTTCAAATGGGAAGATACATTTTGATTTCCCTCGGGAGCTTAAAATACACACACACACACACACACACACACACACACATACACACATATCTAATACCTGGGTTCCATTCCAGACCTACTGGTAAAAGCAGTGGTATACTCATTGCCTACTGCTGCTGTAACAAATTACCATAAACTTAATGGTTTAAAACAACAAAAACATATTCCTCTATTGTTTTGAAGGTCAGAAGTCTAAAATTAAGAGCTGTATTCCTTCTGAAGGTATGAAGAGAGTATGTGTTTGCTTGCTTTTGACTATTTCTTTTTTTAGCTTTGACAGGCCACCTACGTTCTTAGCTCATGACTTCATGACATCTTCTCCTTCTATTATCGTATCTGTTATTAGTGATGCTGCATGTTCTGCCTACCTCTTTAAAAGACCCTTGTGATTACATTGGGCCACCTGGATGTCCAGGTAATCTCATCTCAAGATCCTTAACTTACGTAATTATATTTGCAAAATCCCTTGACCTGGTAAGGTAACATATTTACAGATTTTGGGAATTAGGACATGGTCATGTTGGGACAATTATTCACACTACCACAAGAGCTTTTCAACCTTGGCTGAACATGAGAGTCACATGGGGAGCTTAAAAATTCTTATGCTTAGGTTGCATCCCAGAACAATTAAATCAGAATTTCTGGGCTGGGACTCAAGCATTTTATATTAAAAACTCTTCAGGTGATTCCAAATGTACATGTAGTGAAGGTTATAAAACACTGGGTTAGAGGTGCCAGGATGGGATCCAAGATGCATATTTAAAAACACCTCCAGAGGTGAAATCTGAAGAGCACCCTGATTTAGAACTCTTGCCTTTAAAACTGAGAGGATTTATTAATTTATATTCTGGTGGCTTATCAACCTAGGGAGACTGTGAGCTCCTTAGGTTCAGGGCCATGTTTTGCTCATCTTTGTCACCACAGGACAGCGTATGATAAATATTTGTTTAATGTGTGTGTATTTTTTTTTAAAAAGTAATCTTATACAATGCTTCATCTCAACACTGTCTTCTACAGGATGCATGCAATCTTTTTAATGTCCATGAACCTGTACAAATTTATTAGGAGTACCAAGACGGGGTAGAGGAGGGCTGAGTGATTTCAGTGGGAGAAAACGATTACCTTATCTGCATCTCACTTGCCTGGTGGCTATCTCCTTTTCTTCACACATCTCTTCCTCTACTGTGGGTCGCTTAATGTCTGTCTTCTCCTACGACATCCTATGAGACATACAGTCTATTCATTCAGAGCAAGGATAATGCATATTCCCCAGCAACAATGAGTGTTAGAAGTTTAAGAGGATAAGCTCCCATCTAGAGGAGGTGATGCAAAGTAATCTGTGTCAAGATTTTTTTATTAACCTGGGACAACCATTTTTTTTTAAAGGTCTAGGAACTACCCACACACAGATGCATATTATCAGATTTAAAAGGGATGTGATTCTACTTTGAGTGGGAGACACCGCATTCATCAGCAAATCGAGAAGGCCAGGTGATATTCCAGAGGGGTCAGTGAACCCCTGCTTGTACCCTTACCCACTGTGCTCTGGCCACAATAGCCTAGTCATAGTTTGTTGAATGTTCCAGATGAGGCCAAGTGCCTTTCTGCCTGACAGCCTTTGGTTGAGTTGGCTGTCTCTCAAATGCTCTTGCCTAAGATCTGCTTAGCTAACTCCCTTGCCAAGTTCAAGTCCTCCTCCATGAGGTTACCTCATCATACTTCTATTTACCTTGCTCTGGTCTACTTTTGTCTCTCTCTTTTTTTATCCTAAGGTGCTAAGCACCATCTGGTAATGTTTAAACAGGATGCTCATTTTAAAATTTCTAAATTTCTTTGTCTCCACTTTCTAGATTGTAAGCTCTGCAAAGTCAGGGATCTTAATCTGCTTTGTTCACTGGTATGCCTCTGGACCTTGAACAGTTCCTGGCATGTAGTTGGCCCTCAGTGAATAATTATTGAATGAATGAGTGAACAAACGAGAGAAAAGGATTCCAACAGCAAACAGAGACACTAGAGAAGCACAGAGCATGGTATGGAGGAAACAGGATGCAATGTCCAGGATCTGTGGAAAGAGAGAAAACTTACATCTAGGCCAGCATGAGAGGAGATCCAGAGAAGTCAGCTAAGAGGAAGGAGGCTGGGGTGTCAATGCGGTTTTGATTAAGGTTAAGAGGCAGGAATTATGGTGCAATGGAAGAGACTTATTACTCCTGAGGAATCCAGAAAAAGGCTAAAGATGGTAATTTAACTTGGGAATGGAAGGGGAAAGTGTATAGGTACAAATCATTTATAAGCTAAAAGTTCAGGGCTTTGGAACGAGGGTAGAGAAGACAAAAGGGCATTTAAGGAGAGTGCTGACAAGCAGTGTTTGGAAAGAATTGTGCTTAATATATTTATACCTGAGCTGTCACCAAAAATGGTAATGGTGCGATTGAGTGCTTTAATTAAACCTGAGCTGTGCTGACCGTACAATGTGAGTGTAAGTATTGTGGTGCTTCAGTGGGATGTGGTCTGTGTGAAATTCCCTCACTGTGGCTACTCAGCCGACTCCTGTGTGTTGGACTCCTCTGAATAATCAATGATTGTGGGTGGATGATGGTACAGGAGGCAGTCTAGAGGGAAAAGCTCCAGGAATTTTGGAAATGGGAACAGGCCAAAGCCAAGAGTGTGTGGTAGCACAGGTGTGCATGCGCACGTGTACACATATACACACGTACATTTACAGGCACACATGCATGTTTCCATAATGGCCAATCGGGACCAGTAGGAACCACATTTTACACTCTTCCTGTTTGCCTCATGATCCTTAGCAAAATAGAAAGTAAGCACTTGAAATTAATAACATTAGTATTTGGGGGTTGCTAGTGGTCAATGGAGCATTTTTTTGCAAAGGGTTCAAGGAGAATGGGATTTGAAAGGTTGTTACTAAAGTTCCCCACCCTATCCCCACCTCATACTGGAAACAAGCAGGCAAACTGATCCCAGAACTTTTAGGTTATAGCACCTGATTGCTCACATAAACCTGCTTAGACATCAGTGCTGTGTGTCTTACCAAGGGAAGAAATATTTTTAGAATTGGACCACCGTGATTAGATCCCAAGTAAACATGAGCAGCGCTTGTCTGTTTTTCTTTTCTAGTCTGGGCTAATCAGGTATTTCTAGTAAGCCCAACAGTTCTACCCCTGCCACAAGCTTGGTGATTGGGAAAGGGTGGTGGAGTGTGAGTGTGCTGGAGGGTGAAGGTGAAAGGGCATTAGCATACACCTACAGCTTTCTTCTTCAGTTTATTCTTTAGAAGATTCCTTCTGAAATGGCTCTTACAAATAAGCAAGCGGCTGCTAGCACTACCATGCAGTCTTTTGAAGTTACACCACCCCTTTCTCCTTGATCCCTGAATCTCACTGATGAGCTTTTATCCTTGGCATCGTCCCAATCTTGCTTGGCTTTGATTGCTGACATAATGGATATGTTGTTATTTTCTGTAAACTCTACAAGTAGGTCTTAAATAACCTAATTAGCATTGAGGTTAATTAAGAGGGAGGAAATTGGCCTCATGATAAAAAGGACAGATAGGTATACAATGTCATTATACATTGAAGCCTGGAAACTGAAAGAGGAAAATATAGAATTCTGGTTTTTAGGATTAATAAGGCTAGGTTCTGTTTATGTACTTACTGAGAAGTGGAATACTTACCCTGATGTGAAGAACATTCTGGAAACAGTGAAAATCCTCTTCATTAGTATGGGAAGCTTTTCTAAGTTATTTACTCTTTGGTGCTTTAGGGAGATAGAATTTTAAAAGCTGGAAGACAGAACATCATGCTCTCTCTGACCCCAGGGCATATACAGAGGGATAAAAAGAGAGCACCTAGATAATATCAGTGGATTAAACACCAAGCACATTAGCCCTTTGAGGAAGCATGGTACTAAAAAACAACAGAGAAATGTTTACTTTATTGAAACAAAAACACGTGGAACTTATAATGTCAGTCATGACTCAGCTGCCAAACAAAAGTCACTTACTGTATTTTTTAGCTCTCTAAATAAAAATTATGACAGTAAAATGACTCAGTATTCTGGATGTCATACTGATAATTCTGAATGATGAACACAGACCAGTGTGCACTAAACACAGGCTCGTTTGTAGTTTCATTCTTGCCCTGATAGGGAGCCAAAAAGGACACAAGTTCTCCCATCCTGGATCACATCAGGCTTCTGTTGTGAACACTTAATATAAACCATGGACAATTTACTAGTTTCATTGAGTTCCATAAGAGCTGCCCAGTAGTGAGTACGTCTGTCTACCAAAAACACATGATAATGGAGGAAATTGAAGAACCAAGACCAGAGGCACCCCCCAGATCTGAGGGGTTAGAAACAGATTTTGAGTGTAGAAGAAAATCAGGAAATGGAAATAGGAGGTACAGCAGAGAAAGGATGTTTTAGGAAAATTGTTATGCTGCTCTGTGATGATTTTAATTAATTTATTTTTATTTTTTGTTATTTTTTTAGGAATTATTACATTTTATCTCATGTAAACTTAAACATTTTTTCTTTTTTTTAAAGATTTTATTTATTCATAAGAGATACAAAGAGAGGAAGAGACACAGCAGAGGGAGAAGCAGGCTCCCGGCAAGGAGCCCGATATAGGATTCGATCCTAGAACCCTGAGATCATGATCTGACCTGAAGGCAGATGCTCAACCACTGAGCCATCCAGGCATTCCTTAAACATTTTTAAATAGTGATTCCAGGACCAAGTGTAGACTGTGAAGCTATTAGTTTTAAAAAGTTTCCAGTCTTCCTAAAAGTAGTGTGGGATTTCGAGCTGATAGATCAATGTCATAGATCAAATCTATTGATAAGGAACACAGATTTTGACCTGGTAACCTGAAATCATTCTAGAAACCTAGAAGTCACTGTACAGTGCCTTCGAAGGCCACTGTACAGTGTAGAAGTGGATGTACTACTCTGAGAACAAGGGGGGACCTGAGGCAGTGGCCTCAGGCAGTTTTATTTTCAGCAGACTTGAAAAGGTAGAATGAAAATGGTAGCTCTGGAACTGGTACTAGAGTGTCTAAGGGGAAGAGTGGCCAGCAAGGCAGCTGGGGGAAAGATGCTGTGGGAATGGGATTCAGGAGCCAAAAATAGATGGGGTTTTTCTGCTTCATCCAATTTTTAGGTAAAACTCTGTGTGTGTGTGTGTGTGTGTGTGTGTGTGTGTGTGTGTGTGTAGGACAGATGAAAATACATTTCTCAGTTCCAGACTGAACCTTTGGCCAGAATACAACTCACTCTTTGGCTCCTAACCATCTAGACCCCTTTAACAAACCCAGGTCTTGCTGGTGCAGTGGGTTGGGACAGCTGGCTGCAGGGTGCCACGTCGCGACCTTTGAAATAGTGGAATGAAAATTATTAACTTTCTGAAAGAACAGTTTTGCGAAGGCAAGAAATGATACCTGCTTGTGTTAACAGTTAACAGTCTGCTTAGTTTTGAGTTGCTCTCAAGGGCAGTTTTTGAGGCTTCTCACCATCTTCAATAGCAACTGTAAAGATATTTGCAGCTTTATTACACTTTCTTACCCCCCCCCCCCCACCCTTGGGCTAGTCTTGCGGTTCAGGACATTTATCAGGTACCATTACCTGCTATTTACATTGGCTTGTTACTCAAACCTCGTTGGGTCTTGAAAATGCGAAGTCTTGAGAAGAAACGAATCATAGATTTTTAGGGTTGGAAAGAGATCATGAAGGTCAACATTTGTCATTTTTATTTACTATAAGGTTCTTAAGACATTTTACAAAGATCATTGCTCTTGTGCTGGAGAATGAGGTAGGAGTAAAGATAAAGACTCTAGCAACTGCAAAGACCAAATTGCCTCTAGGATCTGTATTCCCTACTTTGGGTTTACACTGTTTAGCATTATTAACAAAAGCTGATCACCTGGGAGTAAACAATCTTCCTGGAGTCATTGGGCCTTTTAGAAGCAAGCATGGCAACATGCCAAGCTGCCACCGAGAGGGGTTGCTTTTCTGCATGCAGTAAGTGGGCTGTGTAGTGTGATGGGAAAGTAATGTTTACCATCAGGTCTTTGATGCTAAAACATAGGGAAGACCCCATAGCTGTGTCTGTCCCATAACAGGTGGCTGGGCTTCCCTACCCACTTAAAATAGACATGCATGGTTTCCTAGAGAGATTGGGAGGCAGTTTAATACCAGTTTAATACCAGTGAAACAGGTAGGACATTTTCCTACCTTTCTGCAGCAAAGAATGCTGGAATATACTTGTGTGATGCCCACATCTGATACTGAAATTTAGCAGGTGAGAAGAAAGGCTAGATATTTACTAGGCCATTTGAAGATCTTGCTAGAAGTTGTATTCTATTGTAGACCACCCTGGAAAAGGACTCCAGAGTCTTTCTAACCTAAGGATCTCCTATAGCTGGGAGGCAGGACAGTGTGTCAGTGAGGACTCACATACATGGACACGCACTATTTGTTGAATGGAACTAGAGTTTTCACCTGCCATGTGTCAGACAGGGTGCTAGACCCTGGAGAGGTACAAACAAGGAAGACTTAGCTCCTTTTGAGGGGGAAAGCAAAAGACAGGCATAGATGAACGTCATGCGGCTGATGTCATTCTTGTTACCCTGGGAAGAATAAATCATTTTTTAGGGCCTGAAAGTAGCTCCCTTTTCCTAAAAGTGGGCATAGCCCCAGTGCTCTGTGCCCCAATTTCCCACACAAAGGAGGCAAGTAGGGTTGATACCCTTTAGTGGGTGAGTGGAAAGCCCTGTTTTCCAGCATAAGCAACATAATCAGAAATCTATGGGGGAGGGATCCCTGGGTGGCGCAGTGGTTTAGTGCCTGCCTTTGGCCCAGGGCGCGATCCTGGAGACCCGGGATCGAATCCCATGTCGGGCTCCCGGTGCATGGAGCCTGTTTCTCCCTCTGCCTGTGTCTCTGCCTCTCTCTCTCTCTCTGTGACTATAATACATAAATTTAAAAAAAAAATTCTGTGGGGGAGAGGGGAAGAAGTCGATGGGGATGCTTCTCCTGCATGACCATGAATGGCATGGTGTGTGGCTTAATTACCTGGAAAGGAGATGTACTGAGACATTCTGCATTTCAGGAGATGAAGGGGAAAACTGTTTTTATTATAGATGATGAGAGTTTCCTAGAAGGAAAAGGGAGTTGAGACCAGGTCTGTAAGGGCAGGTACTGAATCATCACTGACACAGCATTCCTAATTCAGCTAATTCATGGAGTATGGTGGGTAGGGTGTTCTCAGGGCCTTTATAACCCAAGCCTGGGACATTCTTGGCTGAGGTTAACTTCCAGGGAGTGGATTCACACTCCTATGCAATTCCATGGGTGGGCTGTGGAAAGACTTGGAGCCTTGCCCCCAATCCTCAGCACAGGACATCCCAGATCAATTAGGAGCATTAGGTGAACACCTTCTTAGCTTCCAAATTTCACTTCCTCAGCTCACCTTTTCTTTTGTATTAGTAGAGGTGTTCCTTATCCTGGCAGAGGTTAGGCCATCCTGTTCTTTTCAGGGATAATTATCCATAATTACCCATCTCCTCTCAAGCTTCTATGTTTAGCTGTGTGTCCTCCTCTCTAGCTTCATGTTATTCTGCATCTCAACCCTCTCCCTCTTTCAAGTCCTAAAGCCATTAGATTTCCTTCTGCCACAGGTTATTTGCTTGTGTTGTGCTTTATGCCTAGAAGGTTTTTTCCCATCTGAGATGAGCCCATACTATGAGGGGAATACCAGACTTGTGGGTTGGCAAAATGTGGATTGGAACTCAGGTTATTTTTCACTTTAGTTATTATTTATTGATCCAGTAAATGTAGATCAACATTACATGATAGTATGTATGGTCTCCTCTTTTTCTTGTGCAGGAGGGAAACCCAGGGAGTTGGATGACAGAATAGGGCCCACTACCTCTTTCAGGCTGGATGTTGGAGAGGGCAGCAAACAACAGAATTCAATGATAAGAGGAATTCCTGATTACACCAGTTATGTTTCTGGCCTTAGTCAAGGTTCAGTAGGACTGAATATGGCCTACCGGGCTCTCTCATCTTGGTGCCTTCTCATTTCAGAATGTTAGCTGAAACTTCACTCCTCAGAGAAGGTTTTTCTGATCCCCACTCTGCCCTCCCCTCTTGAGTGGTTAATATGAGGGATTATGTTGCACATCTCCAGGACCATAAGCTTGTGTAGTAGATTCAGATGTGGATGGTGTCACTTCGAGTTAGGTAGTGCAGTTGCTCTTGGCAAAAGTGATGAAGCCAATTTATTATCTTACATAAGGAATATGTGTGTGTGTGCTTGGGTTGGGGGGCTTGAAGATTGTTCAATTCACCTCAATGATGACATCAGCCATCACCTACCTTCTTTTAGCTTTCCTGATGGCTCCCATATGTCTGACACAGGACATATACAGTGCAAGAAGAGAGTCTGGCTCTTGCTACATGTCTCTGTGTAAAAGAAGGATGCTGTTTCATATGTGACCCTGGCAATCTTATGTTCATATCTCATGAAGCTGTAGGAATATACATGGTAATCACTGCAAGGGGAATGGTGTCATAGCTGTTGACATATACCATTATAGACTTACACTTGGACTCACCATAGGATCCCCTCCCTGAGTCACCAGGAGGGAAAACACCTAAGTATAAAGGTGTTCCTTCCCTGCCACCAAGGAAGAAGAGAGAAGAAGCTTTTATGCAGGCCACTCCCAGTGTTGGTGATGTCCTCAGTTTGGGAGGGGACCTTGTAAAAGCTCCTGTAGGACCATGTTTCTTTCTTCAGGGCATTTCCTCTCAATTTGTCATTACATATTTATTAGTATTACTATTAAATTAGTCTCCTTGACTTGTCTAAGTCTTCCTCAAGAACAAACTGGTGACTCTCAGTTCCTGGCATTTTGCATGGGGTCTAGCTCATAAGAGGCATTCAGTAAATATATATAGAATGTCTGAACCAAAGAGCCACTGTCTTCCTTTAGGGCACGGACAGGACTGGCTTCCCCTTCTGGACTCCATAAGTCTCTAGAGATCTTTTTTTTTTTTTTTTTTTTTTTTTTTTTTTTTTTTTTAGTCTCTAGAGATCTTGAACCATGATGGGGTGCATCCTCAGGAGGGAGATCCTGAAATTCTACCTACAGGCAATCCTCATTATTTGCAGTCTGTATTTATCAATTTGGTTACTTGCTAAAATACATTTGTACCACCCTTGCTTGCAAATTAATAAAGCATGTTTGCAGTCATTTGCAAACATTGAAGAGAATGATAAAAAATATGAAATGTCTAATCTACATAGTCCCTCCTGGAGTAGAATAAGGTGATGCTCTGCCTTCTTGTATCAGCTCTCATGCTGCAAGTGAATTCTCTTTTATGACCCACTTAGGGCTGTGTTTTTCACATTTTTGTGTTTTTGGTTGGTAATTTTACTGTTTAAATGGCTCCCAAGTGTAGTACTGAAGTACTATCTAGTGTTCCTTAGTGTAAGAAGGCTATTATGTGCTGACAAAGAAAATGCGTGTGTTAGATAATCTTCATCAGGGATGAATTATAGTGCTGTTCACTGTGAGTTCTGTGTTAATGAATCACCAATATATATTAAATAAAATGTTCTTAAAGAGAAACACACATAAAACATGGTAATGCACTGATTGGTGGATGAAAATATTGTGACAAGAGGCTCGTAGGAACCTAATCCTATATTTCCTGTAGGAGCAATGGTTCAGTATTTGCTAATTCAGTGTTCATGGCAACTTTTGGAGCATAACTACTGCAGCAAGAATCAACTGTACTTTGGTTTTTTGAGTAAAGAGTCAATAGATAGGACTACATTAGTTTGTAGATTATAGAAATATTCATAAAATTACATAATTAACACTAAATCTTTGTATAACCTCTGACAAAAGTACATAGGCATGCTCCTAACATTTTCAGATAATGGAACAAATGAATCCTCCAATCTAATTTTTTCCCATCTCTTGTTTTATCCTATACTATGTAGAACCTTACATGAATGTGTGAACAATTCAAATTCCATGTCCCAGCTCCTTTCATACTCCTGCAAATATTTGCCCCTTGGTGATCCCTGTGGTCCAAGGGTGAGTATGCTGGTGGCATGGTCCATACTTGGGAGGCAGGCTGGGGAAAAGGCCTTTGCAAACCTTGGAAGAGGGCTCAGGGCCACTTCTTGGATCCAAATGTTGAGTCCAGAAGGAGGGGGAGACACAGACTTTAGGTGATTGAGTCCTTCTTCACTTGTAGATTCCTGGTCCTCAGGAAAAGGTCACAGTCAGAGGAAGGACAGAGTAGGACCCCCCCGCCCACAGAATGCTGGGCTCTGCATAGAAGACTAATAAGTTTGCTAAGTGTAAGGTAAGTACAATGTATGGAGTATGATATGGCACACAGGTGTTTTTTTCTCTTTCCGTATTAGGTAAGAAACAGAAATTCCTTATGCAGAAATAGTGTTTGAAGTGAATTTTGAGAGATGACTAGGAACTTTCCAGTGTATGGAGCTCAGGACTGGGTTGGGAGGAGAAAATTTTTCAGGCAGAACCAAGTAATATGGTAGTGTTTTCAGTGAGCTGTGAATAATTCTGGAGGGGTACAGCATGGTATGAGAGGCACAGCATGGTATGAGAGACGTAGAGGCTCAGATTCTGGCAGGGGCTTGGTCATGGAGGGCATTGCATGCTGAATTGTAGAGTTTCTTCATCTTGCTGGTCCTGGGGAATTATTGAGTGACACGATCCCATCTGTTTTAGTTAAAGCAATATGCGTGTTGGATTGGAGAAGCATGGGGTGGAAGTTGGACTTTGGAAGTAGCTATGGGTATATTGTAATTTTTCCAATTGAAAGGTGAAGAAAGGCTGAACCTCAGTCCTAGCCTTGTGGGGTAATGAGAAAGAACATGAACAAGAATGATGAAATACATTTATTATGTTAAAGGAACTGTCCTTTACAAATGTTTTACAGATGTGATTTAATCCTTATGTCAACCCTGAACAACAGGTGCTGTTATTTTCCTCTCTTTTATAGATGGACAAGTTCAGACAGAGAAGGGTTAAATAAACCACTTGCTACATGGACTTAATGTGTATGTTTTCTCAAAATTCATGTGTTGAAGCCCTAATCTCCATTGTGATTGTATTTGGAGGTGGGTTCCTTGGGAGGTGGTTAGTTGTAGAGAGGTCATGATGTTGGACCCTGGCTCACGGGTGCCAACGTGTCCCGGTGGACGCCCCAGAGACTCAGACCCCAGACAGGCAGATGCAACAAGCAAGAGGGTTTATTGGATGTTTGCGCAAACGGGCTCCCCGCCTCAGAGGTGACAGAGCCCCAATTAGCAATTACAGGCATCTTTTAAAGGCAGAAAACCGCGGGAGTAGCATAGCATTCGGGTTATGACATGATTGATTTCTTTGAAGGTCAACACGACCATGTTCAGGAACTTTTCCAGTCAGGGCGAGGGGGGGGATATTTTTCTTATCTCGGAAAAACAGAATGTTTTTGTTGCTTGAATTCATGGGAGGCGCCTGGATGGGCTGCCTCAGGGTTAGGCCTGGGCCCACTCACGGTGGTGGGGGGGTGTGGGGTTTCTTCATTCCCTCCTCTTTGTTTGGACTGATTTTAACCTTAAAATCTTAGGGAACTTTTATTTTTTTATTTTTTATTTTTCAGTTTGAAGGGCCCGATATTGTTGAGTTAGTACCAGAGCTTGGGTGATGGACAATCTTTCTTGGATGAACTGGAGCAGCCGGTTGAGGATGCAGGGGCCGAAAGTTAGCAGCAGGAGCAGGATAACTAGAGGGCCCATAATGGTAGAGATTAGGGTGGTCATGCAGGGAGACTGGTTAAACCAGCCTTCAAACCAACCAACTGGGCCTCCCGGTCTCTTTGTCTTTTATTTAGCCTATCTCTGAGTTTGGCCATGGAGTCCCTGATGACTCCAGAGTGGTCTGCATAGAAACAGCATTCTTTTCCTAGGGCCGCACACAGTCCTCCCTCTTTCAGGAATAGTAAATCCAAGCCTCTCCTGTTTTGAAGTACTACTTCTGAAAGTGAGGTGAGGGATTGTTTTAACTTAGAAACGGACTGCTCTAGTGCCCGTAGATCTTTATTTACAGCTGCTTGGAGTTCTAAATAACGTCGTGAGCCCTGGATCAGAGCAGCTGTGCCAGTACCCACCCCAGTTGCGACCCCTAGTCCCAGCATAACGGCTAGGGTTAGGGAGACAGGCTCGCGCTGAAAACGGGTGGGATGTCTGTCATATTGATTTTTTAGAGTTTCAGCAGGGTGATAGAACACCCTGGGCATAATCTGCACCATAACACAGAAGTCCTCAGAGTCATTTAGGACCTGAGCAGATACACAGGGGGTGAGGCCTTTGTTGCATGCCCACCAGGTTCCCGGATGGGGCACCAGGTAAGAGTCAGTCCCTAAAATCAGGGCGGCAATATTGCAGAGTTCCTGGTAACCTGGGTGAGTATAGTTAGCCTTGACAGTGATGTAATCCCAGAAGGAGGAGGGCCTCCCAACCTGTGTCTCCTGTAGTCTCGCACCCCCAATTTTTACAATGGCAGTGTTTCCCCCCTCCCCCCCTCCACAGGTGGGATTTAGCCTGCGATCTCTGTGGTACTCGGGACAAACATAGAAGGGGAGGGTATGTAACATGGCCCTCCTTAGGCATCCCACATCCTCCCCAGGGGTCTAATCCTTTTCGTCCAGGGGGGTTTCTCGGTTGGGGGCTTTAGAGGTGTCGGAATACCCCTCTAGGTCCCATGGGCTGGGAGCCCCTATGGTTGATTTACATAAGTCAGGATATAGGTAGGGCCACCAGGTTCCTATGGGAGTAGTTTTTGTTATTGACCAGACCTTGTCACCCCCAGACGTTAATACCTGCCAGGTTAACTTTTTGGGGGCATGACGGTTACCTTTGGTGGGGGTGAAAAGCACTAGGAGAGGTAGGAATATAACAATTGTCATTGAACAATTTTTGAAAGTCTTATCTTGAACGGGTTTCAGGTGCGGTGGAGCTTCCATTGGAGTGGCTCGTCCGGTCCGTCCCAGCTGGCGTCAGCGGTGCTCGTTGATGGGGCGTGCTTGACGTGTGAGGCGTGGACCCAAGCAGCAATGCCATCTACCTTTAAGGCGGTTGGGGTGGTTAGTAGCACGGTGTATGGGCCCTTCCGGCAGGACTCAAGGGTCCTGGACTGATGTCTCCTGACGTGGACGGAGTCACCGATCTGGAACGGGTGTGGGTCGGTTGCATCTCTGGGGCAGTAGACAGCTACAAGGGGCCTCCAGATCTGGTGCTGGATAATCTGGAGCGCCTTTAGCCTGTCCTGTAAACCGGGAGTATTAGCAAGAGGGTCAATAGCAGAATCTAGTAAGTCCGTTACTGGTGGGGGACCTCCATAGAGAATCTCGTAAGGAGTTAGTCCATGGCGCGTGGGAGTGTTCCAGACTCGGAACAGGACCAAGGGGAGGAGTTGGACCCAGTCTCTAGTGCCAGTCTCCAATGTCAATTTGGTTAGGGCCTCTTTAATTGTTCTATTCATTTTTTCTACCTGTCCTGAGCTCTGGGGTCTGTATGCACAATGTAATTTCCAATTTATCCCCAGTAATCTGGCCACCAACTGACTTACCTGGGAGACGAAGGCAGGGCCATTGTCCGACCCTATTACCTTGGGCAGTCCAAACCGGGGGAAGATTTCTTCTAGGATTTTCTTTTTTTTTTTTTTTTTCTTCTAGGATTTTCTTGACAACCACCTGGGCAGTTTCTCGTCTGGTGGGGGATGCTTCTGTCCATCCTCCTGTAGGCCTATCCATCCAGCAGTGGCTCGTGCTGTTTCATTGGCCATTCTGTTCCCCTCTGCTACTGGGTCGTTGCCGTGCTGATGCCCAGGACAGTGAATTATACTCAATTTTCTGCTGTCAGTATAAATGTTGACCTTTTTGTCCTTAGCCTTTTTAGGGCCTGAGTTAGGGCTATAAGCTCCGCCCTTTGAGCTGAAGTTCCAGGCTCTAGGGCACTGGCCCAGATGACAGTTTTTTTATTTTTATTTTTTATTTTTATTTACCACAGCCGCCCTGGCTTTACGTTCACCATTTCGTAGAAAGCTACTCCCATCTGTGTACTAGGTTGCTTCAGCATCTGGCATAGGCTGGTCCGTCAAGTCCCCTCTGGTGCCATGGACCTCGGCTAGGATCTGGTGGCAATCATGCATTATCAGGGAGGGGGACTCGGTTTCTGGAGGCAAGGTGGCCGGGTTTAGGGATGTAGCCGTTCTGAACCATATCTGCTTGGAATTCAGTAACATGGCCTGATAATGGGTGACCCGAGCGTTTGAGAGCCATTGATCAGGGGGCTGGTGGATGACTGTCTTTATGGCATGGGGGGGCCACCACAGTGAGGGGTTGGCCGAAGGCCAACTTATCTGAGTCCTTTACCAGGACTGCCACAGCCGCTATTATTCAGAGACATGGGGGCCATCCTGCAGCCACGCTGTCTAATTTTTTGAAAAGTATGCCATGGGCCTTTTTCAGGTTCCCAGTTTCTGAGTTAGGACCCCTTTGGCTATTCCTTGGCGTTCATCAGCATATAGCACAAATGGCTTGGTTGTATCTGGGAGGCTCAGGGCAGGGGCGGTCAATAAGGCCCTTTTTATTTTGTCAAAAGCCAATTGTTGTTCCTTTCCCCAGTGATAGGGGGCGGTGGATTTCGTGAGGGGATATAGGAGAGCCGCCAGCTCTGCAAACCCGGGTATCCAGAGGCGGCAGAACCCGGCATTGCCAAGGAACTCTCCTAGCCCTCTGGCGTCAATGAGTGCAGTGAGTGCAGTACAGCCTTTTTGCGGCCCTCTGTCAGCCACCTCTGGCCTCCTTCCAGGAGATATCCCAGATAGGTCACTTGTCTCTGGCCTATTTGGGCCTTTTTGGCAGAGGCCCTATACCCCAGTCCTCCCAGTCTCTCAAGCAGGGCCCCCGTACCTTTTACACAATCCTGTTCTGTCTTAGCCGCTAGGAGCAAATCATCCACGTACTGCAGGAGAATGAGGTCCGGATGACCAACTCGGAAGTCTGCCAAGTCCTGATGCAAGGCTTCGTGGAACAAGGTGGGGGAGTTTTTGAATCCCTGTGGCAGCCTTGTTCAAGTGAGTTGTCCTGAGAATCCCGTCTCAGGATCTTTTCATTCAAAAGCAAAAATAGGCTGGCTTTGAGAGCTTAATCTTATGCAAAAGAATGCATCTTTTAGATCTAAAACCGTATACCAGACGTGGCTCGGGGGTAAGGTGCTGAGTAAGTTGTAGGGATTCGGCACCGTGGGGTGTATGTCCTCCGCCCTTCGGTTAACTTCCCGAAAGTCTTGTACCGGCCGGTAATCTCCTGTGCCGGTTTTTTTTTTTTTTTTTTTTTTTTTTACGGGCAACAGAGGAGTGTTCCAGGGCGACTGAGAAGGTATTAAGATGCCAAATTGTAATAGTCTCTGTATATGTGGCCGAATGCCCTCTTTGACCTCTTTGCTCATTGAATA
This sequence comes from Vulpes lagopus, assembly GCF_018345385.1. Taxonomy (NCBI): domain Eukaryota; kingdom Metazoa; phylum Chordata; class Mammalia; order Carnivora; family Canidae; genus Vulpes; species Vulpes lagopus. The sequence goes on from NC_054830.1 coordinate 123,314,573, forward strand.
TTGCCAGATCGATATAGGGGTGGCCGAGGATTTTAGGTTTATAATTATGGGTGGCTGGTTAACAGCTAGTCCCATTCCGGCCGTTTCTACCCAGGCCTGAGGGTAGTTAGTGAGCCATTCAGAATTTAGGGGCTGCACGGACAGTGGAGAGTCCTTGTGCAGCCAATGTTCATCGTCTAGGCGCAAGGTCAGTACCTGGAGGGGCTCCCCTTCTGCGCCAGTAATGGTGGCCCCTTTCTGATGAAAATAGATCTGGGCCCCTACTTTTGAAAGAAGGTCTCTGCCTAGTAAGGAGTAGGGGCAGTCTGGGACCAGTAGGAAGGAATGTATTACTTGCCCAGTGCTCAGGTGGACCTTCCGTTTGGTTGTCCATCGATATAACTTGCCTCCAGTTGCTCCCTGAACCCAAGACGTTTTAGAGCTCAAGGGTCCTTTTGCCTCAGTTAAAACTGAATGTTGAGCTCTTGTATCAACCAAGAAGGTCACTGGCTGGCCCCTCACTTTAAGGGTTATCCGAGGCTTGGGGGCGGGGGGGGCTCCTGGCCCTGACGCCCCTAATCTTTATCTTTTAGGGACAGAAAGGCAATGGGCTTCTTTTTAGGTCCCTGCGTTTGGTCCTTCTTTGGACAATCTTTAACCCAATGTCCTTTTTCCTTGCAGTAGGCACACTGGTCTCGTTCAACCCGTGATTTTCTTTTGTCTCCCAGGTCCTTACTCTGTCCTGACTTACTCTGCCCTGAGCCCTGTACTATGGTGGCCAGTATCCCAGTCAGTTCTTTATTGCTTTTTTTTTTTTTTATTTCTTTTTAAGTCCTGTAAGGTGTATCCCTGAAGTCCCTCCTACCGTTGTAACTTATTACAAATACCCGAGGCCGATTGTCCGATGAAGGACATGATTACATCTGGTTGCCGATCTTTGGCCAAGGGGTCAAAGGGGGTGTACATACGGTAGCCTTCCATTAATCTTTCCAGAAAACCTGCCGGCATCTCATCTTTCCCCTGCACTCTAGCATGTACCTTTGCCAAATTGGTGGGGCATCGTCCTGCCCCTTTGAGACCCGCTAGGAGTACCTGGCGATAGAGACGGAGCCGCTCCCTACCAGCAGCAGTGTCTTAGTCCCAGGTCCGGGCGAACCAAGGGGAAAACGTCCTCAATTTCATTAGGCAACTGGGTCGGCCTCCCATCCACCCCCAGGACGCTTTTCCGTGCTTAGAGGTAGACGCGCTGTCTCCTCTGTGGTGAGGAGAGTCTGCAGGAGCTGTTGGCAGGCATCCCAGGTCGGCTGGTGGGTCAACAGAATTGACTCAATTAACCCGGTTAGTGCCAGGGGGTCTCGGGAGAAAGTGGGGTTATGAGTTTTCCAGTTGTAAAGGTCAGAGGCAGAGAACGGCCAGGATTGCATCTGGCCGCCTACTGATCAGAGGGGAAGTGCCTGGGAGGTCCAGACGTCTTCTGACTCCCCCTCGCGCTCTCGTCCAAAGCGGAGGCAACTGGAGAGCGGGGGTGAAGCAAGGGGTCACCTCTCTACCCCAGTAGAGTCGGGGGACGGAGCTGAGGGAGCGGAGGGAGACGTAGGGCAGCGAATAAGGGGAGTGACGCAGGGAGGGGGTGGGGGTCTCGGCCCGGTCCCCCCTGAGAAGGGGTGAAGCATTTTATCCAGGGGGGTGGGTTTTTAGCGAGATCCTCCCAAACTATGATGTACGGCACCTGATCGAGGTGCCCATTGGGTCCTGGCTAAAAGACCAGGGCCTTCACCTGCAAGATAACACCAATATTAAAAGTTCCGTCCCTGGGCCACCCGACGTTGAGAGTTGGCCACTCTGAGGAGCAGAAGGTGACCCATTTTTGTCTTCTGACTTCGACCGAAAGGTTGTGTGCCCGGCCGGTGACTTCTTTCCAGTGATCTAGACTGAGGGTTAAAGGGGTGGTTACAGTCTGTCCCATGGGTGTAGAAAAGAGGTGAGCGGTGAGGAAGAGGACAGGAGAGAAAGACACAGAACAGACAGACACACACAGATGACAGGCCCGGCACGGCGGATTCAGATGGGAGCGGTCTCAAACAATGACCCTCCCTGAAGAGGAGGGAGTGCCGGGCTCCCTATCTCTTCCAGACCACTCTGGAGTCAAACTCCGGGGACCAGAAAGACACAGAACAAACAGACGCACACGAATGACAGGACTGGCGCGGCAGATTCAGATGGGAGCGGTCGCGAACGACCCTCCCTGAAGAGGAGGGAGTGCCGGGGCTCCGTTCCTCTTCCAGACCACTCCGGAGTCCGACTCTGGAGGGGGACCAGGGGTCTCAGGGCACGTCTGCCTCCCCTGCTGGTCCAAATACAGAGTACAGCGTCCTGCAGGCACAATACAGACCCAGCAGAATACAGACCCGGCCAGTCAGACAAACGGACGAGACAAATATGACATTTAGCGAGCTCGGTTTTACCTCCTACCTGTTTTAGGATTGAGCCTGGGGGCGTCTCAAATCCCGGACAATCCCCCAAATGTTGGACCCTGGCTCATGGGTGCCAACGTGTCCCGGTGGACGCCCCAGAGACTCAGACCCCAGACAGGCAGATGCAACATACTGGACGTTTGCGCAAACGGGCTCCCCGCCTCAGAGGTGGCAGAGCCCCGATTAGCAATTACAGGCATCTTTTAAAGGCAAAAAACCGCGGGAGTAGCATAGCATTCAGGTTATGACATGATTGATTTCTTTGAAGGTCAACATGACCATGTTCAGGAACTTTTCCAGTCAGGGCGAGGGGGGGATATTTTTCTTATCTTGGAAAAACAGAATGTTTTTGTTGCTTGAATTCATGGGAGGCGCCTGGATGGGCTGCCTCAGGGTTAGGCCTGGGCCCACTCACGGGTGGGGGGGTGGGGGGGGTGGGGTTTCTTCAATGAGAGTGGAGACCAGAAGAAGAGGAGGGCAGAGCTCTCTCTCTTCCTCATGTAAGAATACAGTGAGAAGACGGCTGTATGTAACCAGGAAGAGAGCCTTTACCAAGAACCATGCTGGCTCCTGATGTCAGACTTCCAATCTCTACAACTGTGAGAAATAAATGTTTGTTGTTTAAGGCACCCAAGCTTAGGATATTTTTCTTGAGGGGGGAGGGGCAAGATGGCGGAAGAGTAGGATCTCCAAGTCACCTGTCCTCAACAAATTACCTAGAAAACATTCAAATCATCCTGAAAATCTACGAATTCGCCTGAGATTTAAAGAGAGACCAGCTGGAACGCTCCAGTGAGAAGAGTTTGCGCTTCTATCAAGGTAGGAAGACGGGGAAAAAGAAATAAAGAAACAAAAGGCCTCCAAGGGGGAGGGGCCCCGCGAGGAGCCGGGCTGAGGCCGGGGCGAGTGTCCCCAGGGCAGGAGAGCCCCGTCCCGGAGGAGCAGGAGCTGCACCAACCTTCCCCGCGGAAAGGGGCTCACAGGGAGGTGGAGCAGGACCCAGGAGGGCGGGGATGCCCTCGGGCTCCCGGGGACAGTAACAGAGGAACCGCGCCCCGGGAGAGTGCGCCGAGCTCCCTAAGGGCTGCAGCGCTCGGCGGGACCCGGAGCAGCTCGGAGGGGCTCGGGCGGCGGCTCCGCGGAGGGGGCTGCGGGGCGGGAGCGCGGATCCAACAGCGCAGGCCCCGGAGCACAGGGCGCTGGGACACAGCCCGGGATCCGGCCTCCCCCGGGACAGGCAGAGGCCGGGAGGGCCCAGGACAGCGAGGACACTCCTGCCCCGAGCTGAGCAGATCAGCGCCCGCCCCGGAGCATCGAGGCCCTGCAGATTGAGAGCCCCGGAGCTACTGCGGGAGCTGACTCCAGGGTCCCAGAGCTGCCCCCGGCACTGTGGCTTCCTCCCGGGGCCTCATGGGGTAAACACCCCCCACTGAGCCCTGCACCAGGCAGGGACAGAGCAGCTCCCCCAAGTGCTAACACCTGAGAATCAGCACAGCAGGCCCCTCCCCCAGAAGACCAGCGAGACGGACCAGTTCCAGGGGAAGTCAAGGGACTTAAGTGTACAGAATCGGAAGATACTCCCCCGTGTTTTTTTGTTTTTGTTCTTTTTTTTTTGTTTTTGTTTTGTTTTGTGCTTTTTTTTCTTTCTTTCTTCTTGATTTCTGATTGCTTCCCCCACCCCACGCCACCCTTTTTTTTCTCCTTTCTTTTTCTTTCTCTTTTTCTTCTGTTTTTCCCCCTTTTTTTTCTTCTTTCTCTTTTTTCTTTTTCTCTTTTCTTTCCTTCTCTCTCTTTTTCTCCTTTTCCCAATACAACTTGTTTTTGGCCACTCTGCACTGAGCAAAATGACTAGAAGGAAAACATCACCTCAAAAAAAAGAATCAGAAACAGCCCTCTCTCCCACAGAGTTACAAAATCTGGATTACAATTCAATGTCAGAAAGCCAATTCAGAAGCACTATTATACAGCTACTGGTGGCTCTAGAAAAAACCATAAAGGACTCAAGAGACTTCATGACTGCAGAATTTAGATCCAATCAGGCAGAAATTAAAAATCAATTAAATGAGATGCAATCCAAGCTAGAAGTCCTAACGACGAGGCTTGACGAGGTGGAAGAACGAGTGAGTGACATAGAAGACAAGTTGATGGCAAAGAGGGAAACTGAGGAAAAAAGAGACAGGCAATTAAAAGACCATGAGGATAGATTAAGGGAAATAAATGACAGCCTGAGGAAGAAAAACCTACGTTTAATTGGGGTTCCCGAGGGCGCCGAAAGGGACAGAGGGCCAGAATATGTATTTGAACAAATCCTAGCTGAAAACTTTCCTAATCTGGGAAGGGAAACAGGCATTCAGATCCAGGAAATAGAGAGATCCCCCCCTAATATCAACAAAAACCGTTCAACACCTCAACATTTAATAGTGAAGCTTGCAAATTCCAAAGATAAGGAGAAGATTCTTAAAGCAGCAAGAGAAAAAAAGTCCCTGACTTTTATGGGGAGGAATATTAGGGTAACAGCAGACCTCTCCACAGAGACGTGGCAGGCCAGAAAGGGCTGGCAGGATATATTCAGGGTCCTAAATGAGAAGAACATGCAACCAAGAATACTTTATCCAGCAAGGCTTTCATTCAAAATGGAAGGAGAGATAAAGAGCTTCCAAGACAGGTAGGAACTGAAAGAATATGTGACCTCCAAACCAGCTCTGCAAGAAATTTTAAGGGGACTCTTAAAATTCCCCTTTAAGAAGAAGTTCAGTGGAACAATCCACAAAAACAAGGACTGGATAGATAGGATGACACTAAACTCATATCTGTCAATAGTAACTCTGAACGTGAATGGGCTTAATGACCCCATCAAAAGGTGTAGGGTTTCAGACTGGATAAAAAAGCAGGACCCATCTATTTGCTGTCTACAAGAGACTCATTTTAGACAGAAGGACACATACAACCTGAAAATAAAAGGTTCGAGAACCATTTACCATTCAAATGGTCCTCAAAAGAAAGCAGGGGTAGCCATCCTTATATCAGATAAATTAAAATTTACCCCGAAGACCATAGTGAGAGATGAAGAGGGACACTATCTCATACTCAAAGGATCTATCCAACAAGAGGACTTAACAATCCTCAATATATATGCCCCGAATGTGGGAGCTGCCAAATATTTAAACCAATTAATAACCAAACTGAAGAAATACTTTGATAATAATACACTTATACTTGGTGACTTCAATCTAGCTCTTTCTATACTAGATAGGTCTTCTAAGCACAACATATCCAAAGAAACGAGAGCTTTAAATGATACACTGGACCAGATGGATTTCACAGATATCTACAGAACTTTACATCCAAACTCAACTGAATACACATTCTTCTCAAGTGCACATGGAACTTTCTCCAGAATAGACCACATACTGGTTCACAAATCGGGTCTGAACCGATACCAAAAGATCGGGATAGTCCCCTGTATATTCTCAGACCATAATGCCTTGAAATTAGAACTTAATCACAACAAGAAGTTTGGAAGGACCACAAACACGTGGAGGTTAAGGACCATCCTGCTAAAAGATGAAAAGGTCAACCAGGAAATTAAGGAAGAATTGAGAAGATTCATGGAAACTAATGAGAATGAAGATACAACCGTTCAATATCTTTGGGATGCAGCAAAAGCAGTCCTGAGGGGGAAATACATCGCAATACAAGCATCCATTCAAAAACTGGAAAGAACTCAAATTCAAAAGCTCACCTTACACATAAAGGAACTAGAGAAAAAGCAACAAATGGACCCCACCCCCAGCAGAAGAAGACAGTTAATTAAAATTCGAGCAGAACTAAATGATATCGAGACCAAAAGAACTGTGGAACAGATCAACAGAACCAGGAGTTGGTTCTTTGAAAGAATTAATAAGATAGATAAACCATTAGCCAACCTTATTAAAAAGAAGAGAGAGAAGACTCAAATTAATAAAATCATGAATGAGAAAGGAGAGATCACTACCAACACCAAGGAAATATAAACGATTTTAAAAACATATTATGAACAGCTGTACGCCAATAAATTAGGCAATCTAGAAGAAATGGACGCATTCATCTTATCAGCAAGAGAAAAATCAAGAGCCAAGAGAAAAACCAATGATCCTCTCATTAGATGCAGAGAAAGCATTTGACAAAATACAGCATCCATTCCTGATCAAAACACTTCAGAGTGTTGGGATAGAGGGAACTTCCCTTGACATCTTAAAAGCCATTTACGAAAAGCCCACAGCAAATATCATTCTCAAAGGGGTAGCACTGGGAGCCTTTCCCCTAAGATCAGGAACAAGACAGGGATGTCCACTCTCACCACTGCTGTTCAACATAGTTCTGGAAGTCCTCGCCTCAGCAATCAGACAACAAAAAGACATTAAAGGCATTCAAATTGGCAAAGAAGAAGTCAAACTCTCCCTCTTCGCCGATGACATTATAGTCTACATAGAAAACCCAAAAGCCTCCACCCCAAGATTGCTAAAACTCGTACAGCAATTTGGTAGTGTGGCAGGATACAAAATCAATGCCCAGAAATCAATGGCATTTCTATACACTAACAATGAGACTGAAGAAAGAGAAATTAAGGAGTCAATCCCATTTACAATTGCACCCAAAAGCATAAGATACCTAGGAATAAACCTAACCAAGGAGGTGAAGGATCTATACCCTAAAAACTATAGAATACTTCTGAAAGAAATTGAGGAAGACGCAAAGAGATGGAAAAATATTCCATGCTCATGGATTGGCAGAATTAATATTGTGAAAATGTCAATGTTACCCAGGGCAATTTACACGTTTAATGCAATCCCTATCAAAATACCATGGACTTTCTTCAGAGAGTTAGAACAAATTATTTTAAGATTTGTGTGGAATCAGAAAAGACCCCGAATAGCCAGGGGAATTTTAAAAAAGAAAACCATAGCTGGGGGCATCACAATGCCAGATTTCAGGTGGTACTACAAAGCTGTGGTCATCAAGACAGTGTGGTACTGGCCCAAAAACAGACACATAGATCAATGGAACAGAATAGAGAACCCAGAAGTGGACCCTGAAATGTATGGTCATCTAATATTCAATAAAGGAGGAAAGACTATCCATTGGAAGAAAGACAGTCTCTTCAATAAATAGTTTTGGGAAAATTGGACATCCACATGCAGAAGAATGAAACTGGACCACTCTCTTTCACCATACACAAAGATAAACTCAAAATGGATGAGAGATCTAAATGTGAGACAAGAGTCCATCAAAATCATAGAAGAGAACACAGGTAACACCCTTTTTGAACTCGGCCACAGTAACTTCTTGCAAGATACATCCACAAAGGCAGAAGAAACAAAAGCAAAAATGAACTATTGGGACTTCATCAAGATAAGAAGCTTTTGCACAGCAAAGGATACAGTCAACAAAACTAAAAGACAACCTACAGAATGGGAGAAGATATTTGCAAACGACATATCAGATAAAGGGCTAGTTTCCAAAATCTATAAAGAACTTATTAAACTCAACACCCAAGAAACAAACAATCCAATCATGAAATGGGCAAAAGCCATGAAGAGAAATCTCACAGAGGAAGGCATGGACATGGCCAACATGCACATGAGAAAATGCTCTGCATCACTTGCCATCAGGGAAATACAAATCAAAACCACAATGAGATACCACCTCACACCAGTGAGAATGGGGAAAATTAATAAGGCAGGAAACAACAAATGTTGGAGAGGATGCGGAGAAAAGGGAACCCTCTTACACTGTTGGTGGGAATGTGAACTGGTGCAGCCACTCTGGAAAACTGTGTGGAGGTTCCTCAAAGAGTTAAAAATAGACCTGCCCTATGACCCAGCAATTGCACTGTTGGGGATTTACCCCAAAGATTCAGATGCAATGTAACGTCGGGACACCTGCACCCCGATGTTTCTATCAGCAATGGCCACAATAGCCAAACTGTGGAAGGAGCCTCGGTGTCCATCGAAAGATGAATGGATAAAGAAGATGTGGTTTATGTATACAATGGAATATTACTCAACAATTAGAAACGACAAATACCCACCATTTGCTTCAACGTGGATGGAACTGGAGGGTATTATGCTGAGTGAAATAAGTCAATCGGAGAAGGACAAACAGTGTATGTTCTCATTCATTTGGGGAATATAAATAATAGTGAAAGGGAATATGAAGGAAGGGAAAAGAAATGTTGGGAAATATCAGGGAGGGAGACAGAACATAAAGACTCCTAACTCGGGGAAACGAACTAGGGGTGGTGGAAGGGGAGGAGGGCGAGTGTTGGAGGGGAATGGGTGACGGCCACTGAGGTGGACACTTGACGGGATGAGCACTGGGTGTTTTTCTGTATGTTGGTAAATTGAACACCAATAAAAATTAATTTAAAAAAAAAAGGATATTTTTCTTACCACAGTCTGAGCTAAGGTCCTGATCAGGGTCCTTTTGCTGGTAAGCAGTGGGGTCAGCATTTGGACTAGCTTGTACTCTAGAGCCTACTTTTATTATTAGCATGGTCAAGTCAAAATAGTAGAGAAGAGGCAGAATTTGTGAGGTTGCAGAGAGGTCAAATCTTCAGGACCTGGTGTGCATTAGATGTGGAGATGAGACACAGAGGGTGTTCCTCAGGTTGATTCTAGGTGACTTAAGAAGATACTGTTCCAGTTTGAAATGGGAATATGAAAAGAAGAGTGATTCTGGGGGGAAGGGGCCATGTTGATCTAGGGGCATTCTGAGTTTGAGGTGACAATCACACATGTGAGTGGAACATCCAGTTGGCAGGTTCTGGAGCCCAGGGAATAGGTCAGTCAGAGGGTGGCATCCAGTGAAAGGTAAGGTCTTCTCATTTCTGATGTGCAACCTTTGGCTAATAGAAGATTAGTGGAAAAGTGGACATATTTAGCCTAGAAGCAACCTCTTCACCTAAAAAGTATTGTAGAATGGACAATAAAGTATTAACTGTGATCTTCGTCACTTATCAGCAGTACATCTGCCGTGAGTTGCTTCACTTTTCCAGGCCTCAACTTCTGAATCTATAAAATGGGAATGATAAAATACTGTCCCTCACATTATGATTATGAAGATTCATGAGATCATCCTGGAAGCTATTTACGACAGTGCTTAGTCCAAAATGAGAGATAAGTAATGCTTTTATATATGGCAGATATTTCTATAGGGAAACTAATTCCAGAGTAGAGTCTCTCTCTTCCTGGCTCTGTGTCTCTCTTTTTCTCTGCCAAATATTGACAGTATTTTGGAGGAAAGTCCATCATAAAGCAAGTCTCTATAAAATAGACTTCTTAATGCCATATTGAAGTGAAGTAGTAACAGGTACATACTATATTCAGATACTCATGCAAAAGCAGTCACTTATTTTTTATTCTGTAAATTTCTTCCTGAGCCCTTCTCTGCTGAATACATAAAAAGAAGTAACATTTAATACAACACAAATTTTAGTCCTCTTCAAAAACTTAAAACAGTGGTGACTCATTCTGTCACAGGTAAATGCTACCTATCTGTAGATTTTCTTCCTCTTATAGTTTCCTCTCCAAGATGGAGCCGGGTGTATGGTGGGGGGGCATGGACACCCTTGAAGTGGCAAGAAGAGGGTGGCCTGAGATCCATTGTGGGGCTTTATCCTTTTCTCTGGGCCTCTGGCTTCTGAGGTCATCCTTGTCTGTCTGGTGTTGCCACTTGATCCTCATGTCTATGGCTGGTGAATTCATGATGGAGTCCATCATCCTGATGAGGCACCAGCTTGGTCCTTGCTGGCTCTTGCGCACTGCCTGAGCACTAGTTATGGCTCCTTTCAGCCCTCAGGCTGGGTGACCTGCTCTGTAGCCACAGAGTTGTTTCAGCCCATCATGACAAATCCTGAAATAAGCTCCTGAGATAGATCATCTTTGACTATACTCTGCAATCTTACAATGTGGGAAACAGTCTAGGCCCTCCCAGTCTAGGAGCAGGTAGGGTTGGGTGTGGAAGGGTGTATGCTTTCTTAGACACAAGCAAGAACATGGCCACAGCTCCTGTCTGAGTCTTCTCTTCAACCTAATTATCATAATTTTTTTCCACGACTTGAGCCTCTAGAATGTGTGGTCAGGAAGGCCTTGTCTCCTTTCCCCATATCTCTAAATCCAAAGGGGCTGGAGAGAACCTACTTTTCATTTCACCTTTGGTTTTGTGGGACATTCTCCATGTCATATTCACTTCCATAATGGTGTTAATGTTCCCTATTCCCTTTTCTGGAACTAAGTGGGAAATGAAAATAACATTGATTATTCTAGTGATACCAATGATGAAAGCCTGTTTTTCTGATTAAAGATGGACCATTGATATAAACCACCAGAAGAACCCTTGAAGAAAAGATAGGAAAAGCATAAAACTCTACAAACATGTATGCATGTAAATAAGATTTCTAAATCTTAGAAAGTCATTTTTAAAGAAAATATTTTATTTATTTATTTTAGAGAGAGTGTGAGGTTTGGGTAGAAGGAGAGTCTAAGCAAACTCTGTGCTGAGCATGGAGCCTGATGTGGGGCTCAGTCTCATGACCCTGAAATTATAACCTGAGCCAAAATCAAGAGGCAGACACTTAACTGATTGCATCACCCAGGTACCCCTTTATAAAGTCATTTTAATGCTTATATCTCAGTTTATGTGAGGAATTCCACAGTATCATCAGTGTCACTTTAGCATATGAAAGGAAATTCAATTGTGTCATTAATTGGACTTTAAAACCAATATGCTAACATAATAAGCATTTATTAAATATTTAATTAGCAGGAACTTAGCCTGCTTTTTAGAATGTGGTTATGTCTCCTATGGGCAGGATGGTAATTAATACATACTCTTACTAACAATGTATTCCTAAAGAAGTTACTTAGCTCTTTATATCTATGATGCCCCGTTTATTTGTAAAGTGGGTGTATTGATACCTGTGTTGTAGGGTTACTGTGAGGATTTGATTAGAACAGCATCTGGCACATAGTAGGCACTATATCAGCATTTGCTGCATTCATTATAATTTGAGGAGGCTGAGTCTTAACCTCTTAACCAATGCTTTCCTTTATGTCTGCAAAAATGGGTGTTAAAGTTTACTTTTTAAAGTAATTATTCTTTTTGTTATTTTTTATTATATGTCATTGGAGCAGCTGAACATTTGAGACATACCTGAGATTGTGAGAGTTTGGAAAACAAAAGTAACTTGACTTAATGTAGAGCTTCATTCCCATTGCCTCACTGTGTTTGTTTTTTTTTTCTTTTAAGATATCCGAGGTCCTATTAGTTCTGGGAAGCCATGATTCTTTCTGCCTCTTTCTTCCTCTCCCTCAAATTCTTTGAACACTAAATAATTCAGGCATTACAATGATTTTTGGTCATTTTTTACTCAATTTATATACAAAATTATTTCAAGTGGGGAAAGATCTGATGTCATAGCATTTGCTAATCATAGCTACACCCTCAAAGGTTGTATCAAAGATGTGAAAAGTTGGTAGACACGAATGTTGGGTGTTGGAGGAAGGAGAGAGTATTAAACCATCTTCTTGTTTAGTTTTGCATTTCTGGGATTACTAGTGAGGTGGGCCCCTCCTTCCTTTTGTTTGTTCAATTTTTTTATTATTTTCTAAATTTTCTGTTCCTGTCCTTGTTCATTCATCAGTTAGGGTTTTTAACAGTTTGCACATGGACTTACATGAGCTCCTCAAAATTATTAAAACCTTATTGGTCATATTTACAGCAAATATTTGTTTTTACCAGTTATCTTTTGAGTTCAGATATGAAAAAGTTTTGAAATTTCCCATAACCAAATCTACTGACCGTGTGTTTTGAGACTGCTTATGTTGCTTTAAAGGTTGGGCAATTTCCCTCTCCCTTCCTTTGCCAGAGTCACTTATATTATTCCAAAGTTGGTGAATTTTGACTCTTTAAACCATTTAATTCTTTTATATCCTTGGAGCTTATACTCTCACTCATTGAGAGATATATATTTATACCTATAAAGGCATATATAAAGAGAAACTGTTTTAATACCACCTAATGAATGCGTGTTTTATTAGTTCATTTGCTTTTAGAGAGGGAGAGAGAGAGAGGATGGGGGAGAGGGAGAAGGAGAGAGAGAATTTTAAACAGGTTTCACACTCAGCACCAAGCCTGCTGTGGGCCTCGATCCCACAATCCCGAAATCATCACCTGAGCCCAAATCAAGTCAGATGCTTAACCAATGAGCCACCCCTGTGCCCCTGTTTTTTTAAAATCACATTTTCTCTGTACATGCACTGTCCAACACTGTAGACTGTAGCTTTATGTGACTCTCAAGCCCCTGAAATCTGGCTAGGCCATGCTGAGCTGTGCTGTTAGTGTAAAATGCCTATTGCACTTCAGGTCCTTAGAACAACAGCAATAACATAGACTATAAAACACCTCAGTAATGTTTGCATATTTATTATGACAAGTAGAAGTGATTAATATTTTGAGGGCATGGCAGCCCTGGTGGTTCAGCGGTTTAGCACCGCCCCGCCCAGGGTGGGATCCTGGGGACTCGGGATCGAGTCCCGTGTAGGGCTCCCTGCATGGAGCCTGCTTCTCCCTCTGCCTGTGTCTCTGCCTCTCTCTTTCTTTGTCTCTCATGCATAAATAAATAAAATCTTTAAAAAAATGTATCTTGAGGGCAATAAAATATATATAGTAGGATATATAACATATTAATGACATATAAGTAATATAATTGACATTCTTCAAAGTAACTTCACTCTTTCCTTTTTAAAACAAGAGTATTAAAAAATTTCAATTCTCTGTTTGGCTCATATTACATTTCTATTGGACAACTGCTCCATACCTCAGGGTTTATTTCTATACAGTTGATTTTTTTTTCTCAATGCTGTTTGCAAATTCAATGATGATAGCTTTATAATATGTTTTCAGATCTGGTTGAACTAATTTCTATTCTTTACTTCTTTCTTTCTTTCTTTCTTTTTTTCTTTCTTTCTTTCGCTTGTTTGTTCTTCTAGACAATTTAAACATTTGTGCCAAGTTTCAAGAAGATTAAATCCCTCTGAGTCTTTGACTTAAATCACACAAGATTTGTAAAATGATTTAGAAAGAAGTGACATCTTTACAAGACTAAGTCTTTTTTTCTCAAGGAAATAGCATCTCTTTCCATTTTTGTCTTCAATGTTACACTTCTCCAGCAAGCTGTGTGTTTTTTTTTTCATATAAATCATGCACATTTGTTTTTTGGATTATTGTTAGGTATCATTGGTATTATTGTTAGGTATTATTGCTATTGGAAATGTGAATTATTATTATTCCAATGCACTTTCTAAGTGATTTATGTTAGTTTGCCAAAAGTGATCTTTAAAAATGAACCTTGTGCTTTTTCGCAACAGGTTTGCCGCCAGAACACAGGTGTGAAAACCACCGCTAAACCTAAACCAAAATGGGAAAGGAAAAGACTCACATCAACATCGTCATCATTGGACACATAGATTTGGGCAAGTCTACCATTACTGGCCATCTGATCTACAAATGTGGTGGGATCGACAAAAGAACTATTGAAAAATTTGAGAAGGAGGCTGCTGAGATGGGAAAAGGCTCCTTCAAGTATGCCTGGGTCTTGGATAAACTGAAAGCTGAACATGAATGTGGTATCACCATTGATATCTCCCTGTGGAAATTCGAGACCAGCAAGTATTATGAGACCATCATTGATGCCCCAGGACACAGAGACTTTGTCAAAAACATGATTACAGGCACATCTCAGGCTGATTGTGCTGGCCTGATTGTTGCTGCTGGTGTTGGTGAATTTGAAGCAGGTATCTCCAAGAATGGGCAGACCCATGAGCATGCCCTTCTGGCTTACACACTGGGTGTAAAACAGCTAATTGTTGGTGTTAACAAAATGGATTCCACTGAACCACCCTATAGCCAGAAGAGATACAAGGAAATCATTAAGGAAGTCAGCACCTACATTAAGAAAATTGGCTACAACACCGACACAGTAGCATTTGTGGTTGGAATGGTGACAACATGCTGGAGCTAAGTGCTAACATGCCTTGGTTCAAGGGATGGAAAGTCACCCGTAAAGATGGGAATGCCAGTGGAACCACACTGCTTGAAACTCTGGATTGCATTCTGCCACCAACTCATCCAACTGTTAAGCCCTTGTGTCTGCCTCTCCAGGACGTCTACAAAATTGGTGATATTGGTACTGTCCCAGTGGGTCGAGTGGAGACTGGTGTTCTTATGCCTGGCATGGTGGTTACCTTTGCTCCAGTCAATGTTACAACTGAAGTAAAGTCTGTTGAAATGCACCATGAAGCTTTGAGTGAGGCTCTTCCTGGGGACAGTGTGGGCTTCAATGTCAAGAACGTATCTGTCAAAGATGTTTGTCGTGGCAACGTGGCTGGTAACAGCAAAAATGACCCACCAATGGAAGCAGCTGGCTTCACAGTTCAGGTGATTATCCTGAACCATCCAGGCCAAATCAGTGCTGGATATGCACCTGTGCTGGATTGTCACACAGCTCACATTGCTTGCAAGTTTGCTGAGCTGAAGGAAAATCGTCATTCTGGAAAGAAGCTGGAAGATGGTCCCAAGTTCTTGAAATCTGGGGATGCTGCCATTGTTGATATAGTTCCTGGCAAACCTATGTGTGTTGAGAGCTTCTCTGACTATCCTCCTCTGGGCCGTTTTGCTGTTCGTGACATGAGACAGACGGTTGCTGTGGGTATCATCAAAGCAGTGGACAAGAAGACAACTGGAGCTGGCAAAGTCACCAAGTCTGCCCAGAAAGCTCAGAAGGCTAAAGGAATATTATCCCCAATACCTGCCACCCCAGTCTTAATCAGTGGTGGAAGAACGGTTTCAGAACTGTTTGTGTCAATTGGCCATTTAAGTTTAGTAGTAAAAGACTGGTTAATGATAACAGTGCATCATAAAACCTTCAGAAGGAAAGGAGAATGTTTTGTGGACCATTTGTTTTGTTTTGTTTTGTTTTGTGCGTGTGTGGCAGTTTTAAGTTATTAGTTTTTAAAATCAGTACTTTTTAATGGAAACAACTTGACCAAAAATCTGTCACAGAATTTTGAGACCCATTAAAACAAAAGTTTAATGAGAAAAAAAATAGAAATGAACCTTGTAACTATTTTTACTGAGCTTTTGAAAAATTAATTCTGATAGTTTTACAACTAATTCTTTTGAGTTATTCTCCACTTCAAATTAAAATGCTGTATCACAGTAAGCTCCAAATCAACTTCTATAGTTCTCTCCCAAATTCTAGCTGTTGAAAGCTAATTTTTCAAAGTGGAAAGTGGAAGGTTTAGGTGTAAAGTCCTCTTGTGGGCAGCCCCAGTGGCTCAGCGGTTTAGTGCCGCCTTCAGCCCAGGGCCTGATCCTGGAGACCGGGGATCAAGTCCCACATCAGGCTCCCTGCACAGAGCCTGCTTCTCCCTCTGCCTGTGTCTCTGCATATCTCTCTCTCTCCCTCTGTGTTTCTCATGAATAAATAAATAAAATCTTTAAAAAAAAAAGTCCTGTTGTTTATTTTAGATGGAATTTTATCAGAGTTTATCTGTAATATTGAAAATCACAGAGGTAGAATATTTTTCTTCTGTGTCTTCTCATTTCCAAGGACTTGATCCAAGAGCTAGGGAAAATGGGATATTATTCAGCGAGTATAGCCAGTATATTCACAGTGTGTGCATGTATATAAGACTCGTTGTAAGGAAAAATTGTTGACTTCTGATAGTTGCCTTTTGCTGGGCATTTTTACATTCATCTCCCCATATGGTTGCAATGGCTAGCTGAATTATCTTCTCAATTGGGGTTTCACCTTAAAATTCTGAGCCATTTTCTTGGATCTCTGAGAGCCTGGGCCTTAAGCTTCATTCTTGCTATGTGATTATAGGATTTCAATTTTTTTTTTTTTTTTTTTTTTTTAGGATTTCAATTTTTATTTGGTCTTAAGCAATCTTTCCTTTCTGCTCTCTCTCCATATCCTTTTATTAATGACTTTAAAAAGCTTTCTTCCTTTTTTGGGGGAGCATGAATAACACTTTTATTTCATTTAAAAATAGTAGTTTATTTTTTTATTTTTTAAAAGATTTTATTTATTTATTCATGAGAGACAGAGAGAGAGAGAGAGAGAGAGAGAGAGAGACTGAGAGAGGCAGAGGCAGAGACACAGGCAGAGGGAGAAGCAGGCTCCATGCAGAGAGCCCGATGCAGGACTCGATCCTTGGACTCCAGGATCATGCCCTGTGCTGAAGGCAGGCGCTAAACCGCTGAGCCACCCAGGGATCAATAGTAGTTTATTAAAAAAAAAGTCTTTGAGCACAAAATTGCTCAAGTATTATAATGATTTTAGTTATCACTGAATCGACTAATAATGTGAATTATTTCTAATCACAGAAATTATGATGATGTTGCATTCCATCATAGGAGTTGCAGCAGTATGGGACAAATGCAAGAAAGAAAAGAACCCGAGGGGAGGGACACGTCCTCATTAGAAGTGTTGGTAATCAGCACTGTCAGAGATCAAACCAAATTAATACTATCTTTCCAAAGATAACACATATTTGTAGATTACCTTCAACCTTTGCCTTAGGGGGGAAAATTAATTTTCTCTGTTGATGTATTTAAACAAAGTCTGCCCATAACAAAATGTTTCCTCTCTAGATAACTGTCAGGGCAAAAGACAGGCTCTAGACTTCTGATGTGCGTGTGTGGGCATGCACCAACTTCCCCCACCCACTGCCCCACCAGATTTCTCTCAGGGTGCTTCCACATGGCTGGCAGAAAACCCCTGAGTTCGCTGGGGTGGATTTTTAGCATCCTTATATGGAGGCCTCCTCGTTGGGTGCTTTTGGTAGTCTTTGCCTGCTGCCAAAGGGAAAACATGAATGTGACATTTGGAAACATGAGATAGCTGTTATGTTTTTATATACTGTGAAAGGTTACGCACACACACATAGAGGCATATAGTGTAATACAGAATGAAATCTTTAATGGAAAATGTTGTACTGACATGGTGCAGAAATGTGTGTGTATGTGGTGGTGGTGGTGGTGGTGGTGGTGGTAGTGGTGAGGCTGTACCATTCCAACCTACTGAGATTTTCATATAAAGAGAGATTATTTATATGTGGTTGGTATGTGGAATGTACCTCTCTTGCCAAGTACTCTAGTTGGGTAGCTTATTTCCTGGGTAATATAATTAGGAAAGCAAAATCCATAGAATTTAAGATGTTACACATCTCTTCAGCTCTGAGTGAGAAATCACTTTACATGAGACGGGAATATATTAATTTGTATTCCAAGCAGAGATGGAAGAATATCTTATAAATTTTTAATCCACCAAGTGGCATGTATTATCCTGACTTAGTATTGTCCTGGATCAGGCTGCATTTTGTACCTGATTGTTCTCCATTTGGAGAGGCAGCTACTGTAATGCAGAGGATAGAGCCACCTCTTTCCCCTACTCCCAACCTCAAGAAATACCAAAATGATGGGTTTTAATGAAGGGTTAAAATTACTGGAGTTTATTCTTCTTCATTTCTCTTTTCACCAGTGAGCTTAACTGAAGCAACATGGATTTTTCTTTCCTGCATCCAAACACTGAAGTTAAAATGTATTCCGCAATGAAAGAAAAAAAAAAAACCCTCATAGTAAAGAATGTATATATGTATATATGTACATATATATGTATATATGTGTAGTTTAATTAGAGCATTTTTAAAACAGTATATTATGTTACTATAATAACAAGATTCATGACATTGGCTCTCTCTAAGATATGAAAAATTGAAAGCATTACCAATAATTATCAATTATTAATTTTAAATGATTAGTATTATTTGTTAAGACTAAGTATAGCCTTAATTAAATACATCGTATTTTTGTAATTATTAAATTCTACTGCAGAAATAAATCTTCACTACTTAAAACCAAGTGTTTACAGAAGAAATTCTCAAAATTACTAGAAAGATATATAATATCAAATAGGTTATTAATTTTTCTCACTTATTTATGGCCAGAAGTAGGAGATTGAAATATCTCAGGAAATCTCATAGGTGAGTATGAATATATCCTGCAACCAAAGGGCAAATGAGGAAATAAGGTTCTAGGATTATTTTTGTCTAGGCTTCTTTATGTAGTTTAGGTATGAAGCTTACATATTTCAGGTAGGGTTTGTGTATTTCAGTAAGAGTTTGTGTATTTTGGGTTTAGAGTATTTAGCCTACTGGATGTGTGTCTGCACTTAATCGTGCAGTAAATATAAGACCCCCTACATAGTTGAGTGATAGGGACACCTGGGTGGCTCTGTGGGTGGAGCATCCAACTCGATTTCAACTCAGGTCATGACCTCAGGGTCGTGAGATCGAGCTCTCGTGCCAGGCTTCTTGCTGGGTATGGAGTCTGCTTAGGATTCTCTCTCTCTCTCCTGCTGTCCCTCCCTGCCACCACTACCAATGCTCCCTCTCATTCTCTTTCTCTGAAAAAAGAAAAAAAATAGTTGAGTGGCTAAAATTCTCTTAAACTGTCCACCTTTCTCTATTGTGATTTAATGACTTAGAGTATAGCATAGTGCTACTATCCTTAGTTATTCAGGTTTTTCTGTCAAGGAATAGGGGTATTTTCAGAGGATGGAGAAGGATTTCTCTGGGAACATAACTGAAGGAGGAGCCAGGATGAATATTTCCAGCCTGAGATGTCTTGGTGAGTGATGGTGCCCCTGATGTTCCTTCTGTGAACTCTTAAGATGGCCACAGTGAGAGAAACATGCTTTTGTTATAGTGAGGCTTTCTTAAAAAGAGCATTGTAATAAAATAGCATTTGGCAGTAAAACTCAATATTCAGTAAAATATATTTAAAATTGTACTGATTAAATTTTCCTGGGTATCATGGGTTATGACATTCTTCTCTGAGACATAAGGTCAGAATTTCACTGGTGCCAGAAATTAAGACCTACTGAAATGTTAGGTCATGGGAATGGTCTGGTCCCCAGTAGGAAGGGGAACCCCCTGCTGGCCAAAAGGACCTTTGATGTTCTGCCCCTAGCGAGTTCTGCCTCACCTCTATTTCTGATCTTCCGCTGAATAACCTCCTAACTAACCTAATTGGTGGTCCTCCCGCTGGCTACCTCCAATTCAAATGAGAATGGCTAGATAATTAAGCCCTTTCTCAGCTGCCTTAAGCCTGGCCTTTGTGACAGTGTGGTCAGCAAGCCAGCTGACCCTGCAAGGCCCCTTTGTCATCATCCCCTTAGTTTGCTGGGATGGATTTTTGGCATCCTTACATAGAGGTCTCCTCGCTGGATGCTTTTGTCAGTCCCTGCCCGGTGCCAAGCAAACAACTCTCTTAACACTGGACATGCCCAAGTGATTAAAGCACCATAAATTACATCCCCTAAGGGCCTTAAACTTGACTACCTCCTTCCCTTACCTTGTTCACCAGCTTCAACCCCATTTGAATAGCATTTCTTCACACTACATTCTTAACAAGGTTATTTACTCTGCATGCACAATGAGATTGTGCCTTATGTAATAATTTCTCAGCTTTGAGAGATGCCTGAGAGGGCCAACTTTTTGGCTACTAAAAGAAGGTGGCCTTTATGGCTGGATGTGCCTTCGTAGCCCAAGTCTTTGGCCATTTAAAAATGTCACAGTGGTATATGGAGACTTTTACATTCTCCACGATAGATCTGTTTCACTAGTCATAGTAACCAGGGGTGAGTAACAATCTGTGCCAGCTGTGTAGTTAAGTATGTCAATTTATTTAAAAAATGGCTCTGTAGAGTCAACTCGATTATTTATGGAAATAGGAGAAAGGAGTGACAGTGATAATCAGAATCCACTTGTAATTTCAGACTTCATTTGGGTGAGTTCAACCCACTGACTGGCTCCTAGAAGGTAAGAGAAGTAAATGGGTTAGGCAGTGGGCTCATTAAACTCTCAGGATGTCGAGATCCTTGGATGTGCGAGAAAACCTTTCTTAGTTTTATAACTGTGTACTGAGTTGTTTAGACAGATTTGACAGATATATCTAGGCTTGGCACAGGGTAGGTGTTGTACAAATTCTAATTCCCCTGAATGGTTTTTGCCTTATTTGTATGTTCGATGCATTTATTCACCTTGATAGTACCCAGATACTACCTGCATCCCAAATACTTACCACTGCTAAACTCTCTGCTTCCCTCCACTTTTGATCTGATGCACAGAGGGGGCCCTCTTACCACCTAAAACACCACCCTTCTGTTCTCTTCTTCCCCTTTTGTCCCAATATATTTTCATTTTGTTCTTCCTCGTCTTGCTTCTCTGCCACGGAGTGGAGGACTTGGCCCCATGGGGTGCCATTGAGCGAGGAAGGCGAGAGATGGCAGCAAGAAGTAGTATAAAGGCCTTAAGACTTGGCACAGCAAAAAAAAAAAAAAGACTTGGCATAGCTGCAGAATTTTTATATTCAAAAGGTAGGTACCTCTTGAACATGGATCAAGTGGGAGTTGTATGTTGCCCTACTTTTGATGGCGCTTGAGGATATAGTTGTGATTGCAGGGCGAAAGGGGAATAGAACAGAGTAGACCCAGAATCCCCTCAAACACAAAATATGAAAACAGTGATTTCAACAAAAACACTGCCTGAAAAAAATCTGAGCTCAGAATTCTACTATGTTACTCTGGAGCCCTCACTTCAAATGGAAAAGGCACAGACCTTTTGGCTCTCTGTGCTTGCACCTGCCCTTCCACAGGTTGAAGCAGGGTTGTGGGATTGCAGGTATGCTGGGAAGAAGGAAGCCCAGCCTGTGGAAGGGGAATGACAACTTCATGCGGCTGTGGAAAAGGAACTGTGAGGAGGCTGCCTGTGGATTCATCTGAAATTCTGCCAGCTATTCTGAATGAGACGATTCTTGTGCTCAGATAAAACAATCCTGATTCAGTCTATTCAACGATCTATTGAAGAAGCAGTTAATGGGGAGAAAGTTGTCAAATCTTTGGCTTCTGCTGCTGTTTATAGTAGAATCTGGCACGAGACGGTGTATAATTTAACCCCAAATGATCGCATTTTAATTTCAGCAGATTGCCATTGTGCAGTGCTCTGAGAGAGCTCCTTGCTGTCATGAGTCGTGCCTCTTGGAAGGCAAGATGTAGTCTCAATGGCACAGATTTTGGAGCTTAGAGTCCTGGCTTTCTGCATAAGCTCTTCCTCTTTCTGGCTTGCTCTTGCTCAGGGAGCGCCTCCACCTCTCTGGATCTCAGTTTTCCCTGAACTTTGGCAAACTGAGACACTGACAATCACAGCAGAGCATTGTTAGGATGGTTAAGGATGGTTAGTTGCAATTATGCGGGTTCAAAGTGCTCAGCCCTTTACCACAGTGTGTGACTTGCATCTGCACAGAACACGTCTCTACTTTTTTTCTTTACTTTTCCTGAACCAGTAGGAAAGACCACAAGTAGAGGAAACACAGTCTTTTTTTTTTTTTAAGGCAATTTGAGTTCTGTCAAATTGTTGACCAGTGTTCTCAGACTTCCATGAAATCTTACCTGAAAGCTCTCTATAAAACAGAACTCTGTTTAGAACATATCACCACGTGTGGCAGAGGTATAATACCACCACAGAAATGGAACTTCGGTTGGGGGCCTGGGGTTTCCACTGTCTTAGTCTCTCAAGCAGCATTTACCCTGTGACCTGTGAGAAGCACTCCCAATTCCTTGAATGGAGTGACTGTGAAGTTGTATACCGAAATGTACTCCCAGGTATCTCCATGAGCTACTCCAACTCTGTGCCTCTGGTGATTGGAATTACTTGTTCTCCCCTCATTTGCTTATGTATCAGAGATATCTTAGTGGTATCCTACACTGGATTCATAGAGAATATGTTGGAACTCTGTACCACACATTCTCTCTGAAACCAAAGGGAGAGAAGCACATGCCTAGGGGATCCTGAAGCACCATGTGTTTAGACCCAGGATATTTCCTTGAGGGCATTCCATTTTTAAGCAATGGAAGCCAGCTATCAGCACATTTCTCAAGGATTATTGCTTGTGCTTGGGCATACACTGACACCTGAGGTCAAGATGAGCTAGGATATTTACTCAATCCCTGGGATGTAGTGCATTTCCTGCTGATAATATATAAATAAAATATTTTAGTAGGAAGTTATGAATTCCTCTATATGTGCTCATCTATGCTTAACTCAGTGGAACATCAGTACCCAGAATGTTAAATCCTTTTTACACAATTGGATTGTATACTTATGCATACTAATAAGGTGTGAATGCAGGATGTTTATCTTCTTCCTGAGGATTATAAATTCTTTTGGCAGGTACTGTCTCTTTCTATTTCACTGTGTAATATGTGCCTAGAGGCAACTATTCTTTGCCAGAGTGTATCCTTCAAACCACAGAAATCAATGTGGTTAAAGAATGTCCTGAAATGTGTGTTTCAAATAGGTCGCGTTTTTCCCTCACCAGTACATGCACCACCATTGGTGGCTGTCTTCCCGTAGCTGTTATATCTATCATGTTGGTTTTCAAGATAGGTCCTTTATTTTATGATCATTTAAAGTGAAATAAAAATTGGTAGAGTGTAGAATGCCATACTTTGTTTTTGATTTGGAACAAATACTTAAATGGCTATTGTAAGGGCCAAATTTTCTCTTCTTTTCTTTTTTTTTTTTTTGAGATTTATTTATTTATTTGAGAGTGAGACAGTGGAGAAGGGGCTGAGGGAGAGAGAGAGAGAGAGAATCTCAAGCAGACTTCCTGTAGAATGTGGAGCCTGATTCAGGGCTCAATCCCAGAACCCTGAGACCACAACCTGAGCTGAAATCAAGAGTAAGACGCTTAACCAACTGAGCCACTCACGTGCCTCAAGAGCCAAATTTTAATTCTCAACTGCAGTTGACTATATTTTGAAATTTGAAAAATGTATTTATGCTCTCACTGTATTTGGTTTTCATTTGTTTGTTTTGTTTTTACCTGTCTTCTTGTATCTGTAAACTAGAGTAAAGATCTTGGTTACCAGTTCTTTTGGTGTTTCCAATCCAATCTGTATCAAGCATTTGAATGAGAGGTCATATGTTTGGGGTCATATTGCTAGATCATTGAGCACTCAGTCTATTCTTAATCTCAGGAGAGGAGCAGTCCTGGGTTATAGAAAGATAAAGAATAAGAGGAAGAAGGAGAAGAAAAACTTTTATGCATCTACATTTTCTGAATCCAGGGCCCCTTATGACTACACCAACTGTTTGCAAGTGGTCAGTGCTTTCTTGTGGATATGTAAGTCAATATCCACTGGTGTGGTTCTATCATATTTTTTGTTATCTTTACAAATTTGAAAGCAATGGTAGGCTTTAGCAACTCATGATTTAGTAATAGATGCTTATAATTGTCTGCCAGGCATCCAAGGTTGGGCTTCCACAGTGGTGGTAGGGACTGTGTGCTTACTACTGGCAGTACATCAATTTGACATACTGGTTATTTGCTTCCTCCACTCTGCTAACCACAGTGGATCTCAGCCCTTATATGTGAAACCAAGAGAAGTGATTTGAAATGAAAATGAATATTAATAATCTATCACATAGGTGGCTGCTGGCTGTAATTCATTCTAAGTAATGCTGGTGAGGACTCTGAACACATGCCTGAGAGTCTTCAGACATACGACTGATTCTATCACACAAAAGCAGCTATGTACAACTACACTGCAGCAAGCTTCAGTGTGTATCAGCCTATATCAGTTTTAGGAACATCATTTTCTTAGATCTGATATCACCAGAGATAAACACGCCATCATAATTCTGTCACACAGAGAGATTTTTGAGTGTGGTGGTATTATACCTCTGCCACACATGATGATATGTTCTAAATAAAGGTCTGATAATTGTAGACATTATCTTTATTTTGAAGACGAGTAATGTGTAAGTTGTGTGGAAATAATGCATCCATTATTTTATACACACACACACACACACACACACACACACACATACATGCATCCAAATTGCATACTGGGGAAAAAAGTATTTTTTCCCCCCTGAGATTGCATCAGAGGTCAGGAAAGAAAAGTAGAAGCTTGCTCAGTTTATGAGGAAAGAGCTAGGTTCACTGGTGATGAGGCGTTAATAAGGAAGAGGATCCCAGAATGAGCTGGGAAAGGTAGCAGCCAGATCTGGAAGGATACAGTCTCATGGCCCAAGGGGAACCTTGTACTTTCCTGTGTCTTTGATACAGAGGTTGGCAATTGTTTTGCTTCAAAGGGGAAGAGAGTGTGTGGACCAGAAAAAATAGTGCAAGGTGGGTAAAAGCAACAGGAAGAAATCTTAAGGTAAATCTGCAGGTTGTTAAAAGCCCATGCAGAGTGCTGGTACAGAGTTCGTGTGGTGGTCTGTATGAGGCACCAAGGGGATTCCAGGCCTCTGCAACAGACCAAGTAGTAGGGACAATGACAATGACAGAGGTAGCAAGAGCTACCAGCTAACATGTGACAAATTCTAGGTGTAAATTACTGTGTTTAGCACTCGACATGCATAATCTTATTTAATACAGTAGTCACAGAAAGATAATATTATGCCCATTTTACAAATGAGGGAATTGAAGCATAGAGAGGTTAAATTGCTTCCTTGAGGTCATACAACCAGTAATAACAATAATTTAATCAAAAAGGAACCAAATTGCTTTTAGGTGTTTGTAGCTCTATAGTGGATTTTTTTTTTCCTGGAAGAGTAAAGCAATTGATTCTCAATTTTAGCTGTGCTTTTAGAGTCATTTGGGGAACTTTAAAAACTGGTGCCTGATCCTACCTTCCAGACATTCTTTAGTTGATCTGAGGTGGGATTGGGAATTTTCAGAGCTTCCTGGGAGATTTTAGTGTAATGGCCAAGGCTGAAAATCCCTGCTTTAAGGTAGTTTCTCTTGTTTTTTTTCCAGTAGGATTTCATTTGACTTCATCATTTGATTTAATCATAACTGTGAATCACGTGTCTTACCTGTTCCCTCTAGCAGAATGTAGACTCTATTCCTGTTTAGGAGTCCTGTTTAGTGCTGGATAAATGAAAATGAGAGTATCATCCTTCTGTAAAAATAGTAATAACCAGTCAGAAAGTATCCATGCTCCAGTTTTTAAAGCCAACATTTAACAGTTGTTTGGAATAGTAATTTATTTAAAGGGGTTTGGGGTCCTGGCAATCTCTCTTTGTGTGGGACCATCTAAGACAGTCGGATGGAGAAGATGAGGAGGAAGAGAAAGATCAGGAAGCCAGTGAGGTCAGTGGTGTGGAACTGTATTCCTAAGAGGAATATCCATTATACAAGGATTTTTCAGGATGAGAAGTGGGTTATTTGGTTTAAAATGGCATTTTAAACTTCAACCTAATATTTGATTCAAACTCTTACATCCATGTAAACAAGGAAACTTGTTGGATGAAGACAATCTGGGCAGGGAACCTTCGGTTTAACCAACCCTGCAGGGAAAGGCTTTGCTTTTCACCCAGTGCAAGTTGGTGTGGGCTGGACTGGGCTGGGTTGGGCAGGGGATCATCAGAAGCAAGGCTCTACTGTGTCTACTTTAGTCCTGGGCTATGATGAATACAACCAAAAGGCATCTTTCAGCCTGGAGAATAATTCAGGCCCCAACAGCTCATCAATCTGCTATTGCTTTGCAGAGCAAAAATTTAATACATAATAAATAATTTCTCGCTGCCTCAAAAGGAATGAAAATTTCTTTGTAAGAATATTTCCTATTTTAAAGTTAACCACCATCACACCATTAATGCTTGATCATACACTTAATTTGAAACCCAAATACAGATTTAAACTAAAATTCTACTCGTAGAATGAAATGATTCACTTGGTATGTTGTGTTTTCTGCATATAGTTTCAATACTCACAGAGATAAGATATGGAGGAGAAACAAAGTGGAGCTGAATGGAAAACACACTGAGTCAGGGTATGTGTTTCTATAATTAGTGTCATCAACTATTTTAAAATTCATTTAATAGGCATTTTAATAATACTTAGTATGTGCAAGGCACTATTATGAACACAATATAAATATTAATTCCTTCAGTCATCATATCAACTCTGTGAAGTGGATATTATCACTATTATTCCTATTTTACAAATAAGAAACCAAGGCACAGAGAGGTTAAGTGACCTGTTGAAGATCATACATCTTATGAGTGATACAGCCAGGACTTGATCCTCAGCTCTGGCTCTAGGACCTGCATACCTAACTACTAAACACATCATCTCTCTAGGAAAAAAAAAACGCTTCCCAGATTTACATGCTCTCTTGTGAAAGCTGAGAGATTGCTTCCTCTGGAAAAAGCCCATTCTTGTCAGTTCAGTTGAAGATATCCCATGCCTGAGATGAAATCTATAAGATTGTTGAACAGTGACGAATGGCACTATAGGCTCATCTTGAAGGAATGGCCATCTGGCTGTCAGACATGCACTCATTGGATCAGCCCTCCCCTCCATGATGGGAGTGGCTAAGACTAGAAAGGTGAACTCACATGTGTGTTTGCAGATAGGCTAAAGGAGAAAGAAAACATGTATGGGATAGATACAGTAAAAACATGCTCTAGGAAGTAGGCTGAGGTATGTGGCAAGTGGAAACTCACTTATCTTTATATATTTTCTCTGCTGCAAAAGTATTTTTTTCAATACAATGCAGGTACTAGTTACATAATATTTTCAATAAAAAGGGATATCACTCTGTATATGTGTCAATTGGGGTAAGACTGGACAGGGAAGCTAGGTGGCCTTTGCAGTCATACATGTAGAAACTGTCAGTGTCTGAGCAGAGAGAGAGAGCAGATGAGGACAGGGTTGGGGGGTTTGGGTTTGGGGCCATTAAGAAGAAGCAAACTTGAATCATTGGCAAAAGTGAAAGAATTGAGATGCATGATCTTAATGCCAGGTGGCATTGCCACTTGATGCACATGCACGTGTTTGACTCTGAACCCTGGATGGACCATATTTTGACAACTTGGCAGTAGGAAATGTGCATGGAGGTAGTCTATGCCTGTCCAAGCTGGCAGACATTTTTTAAGAAGTTTATTTATTTGAGAGAGAGAGAGAAGGGTGGAGAGGCAGAGGGAAAGAGAGAGAGAGTTAAGTAGACCCCACCCTGAGCATGGAGCCTGACATGGGGTTCAACCCCAGAACCCCAGGATCATGACCTGAGCAAAAACCAAGAGTCAGACAGTTAACCGACTGCACCACCTCAATGCCCCCAAGCTGGCAGACATTTTTGTTTATGCCCATGTCTGTAAGTCTAGTAGGAGAATTAGTTGTCATGAATTAAAATATATATGATTAAGTATTTTTTAAAGCTATGGTTAATCAGATCATGACAGAGTTAAATGAATACATTTAAACCCTTATTAATGTTCCTAATTCTAAGCATTTATAGTTAAAATCAGTATTTTTCTCAAAGCAATGACTCTAGGTACTGGATTGTATCATTTAAGCATAAAACTATCTGTGACAAATATGCTAATTGGGAAATGATTTCACATCTAACTTTTCTATTAGGTAAACTGAAAAAATTAAAGGGTTTGAGAAAATCACATACAGCAATCTATTATTTTATGTAGAAGTAAATTTTTTGTCAATAATTAATATGTGTTTAAAATACTGTAAATGTATGAACTCTATAATACTGTATGAATTCGAAGAAGGCAGGAAAAATGACTGTTAATCAACTGTTGGATTAATGTTTATTATAACTAGGAATTTATATTTAGAATTGTCAAAATTAGGATAGAGTGGAATTGTATTTTTTATATGTTATAATACTTTGGATCCCCTCATATAAATAATGTGTCAGCATTAATAAAAATATCCTTTTAAGGGGTGCCTGGGTGGCTCAGTCTGTTAAGCATCTACCTTCAGCTGGTATCATGATCTCAGGATCCTGGGACTGAGCCCTATGTCAGGCTCCCCACTCAGTGGGCAGCCTGCTTCTTCCTCTCTTCCCCACTAGTGTTCTCTCTCTCGCTATCTCTGTTGCTATCTCTGTCTCTCTCTCTCTCAAATACATAAATAGCATCTTAAGAAAAAAAAGAATATCCCTTAAAAATGGAGCTTAACCATTTTGCTGTTGTTTCCATTCTTTGTTTTCCTAAGTGGGTCTCAAGTATAAGTTCTTTCTGGCTTCAGGTAAAAAGGAATTTGGAAAGTTTGTTTAGTGTAATAATTAAGAGTGTGAGCTCTAGAGACAGACTGCATAGATTCCAGTCCTAGTTCCAGTACTTACTAGCTGCATGGCCTTGGAAAAATTATATAATTTTTGTGTGTCACAGCTTCGTAATCTATAAAAGGGGAATAAAAGTGGTACCAATTTCTACAGATGTAGGAATTACACTAGTTACTATATAAAGCAATTAGAACAATGCATACATATAGTAAATGTTCACTTAACATCACATATCAGTATTAGTCCAAAGCTAATGACTAAGAATAGCTTTTGACTAATAATCATATCTCAACATCTTTGACTTAAGATCTTGGAATAATGTGCTTTTAAGTAAGCCTATTATGAAAGCCTAAAAAGAGAACAGTGCAGCTCACCCTTGTTGGGTGCTTACTCTGTGTCAGGTTCTTTTCTAGGTACTTCACATGTAATCTTTTAGTATATGTCAAGAAATAAAGAGTAAAAGGAATAAAAAGGCATAGAAAAACTGTCTGAGATAAACATAACAGAGAAGAATTTTCCCTAAACCTAAAAGAATCCCTAAGTTGGCATGAGAGATGGTGAGTCTTGGTAGGAGGATGGTCTTGGGTACAGTTTCTCAGCAACTGAGAAGACGCTGCTGATTGGTGTTTCCAGGTCCATGAGATCATAGGCACTTTTGTAAAAGATTCCTGACAGAAAGATAAGGAAGGCTGAAAGGAAGGAACATCCTAGTAGGTTCCCTGTTCCAACTCATCTTGTCCTGCAGATTAGACGGCTGTCACTAGAGGGCACAGTGCCCACATTTGCACACAAGGACTAGATCTGCTCTTCTGTACATGGACACCTCTAGAAGATTTCATTTAGAATCTAGGGCAATCCTTCCACCAGGGGAGGTACCTGCTTAGTACGGAGACTGCCCTATTCCATGTGTACATCCTTCCTCTTCTCACAACACTCCAGCACATCTGAGATCAGAAAATGTAGTGTGGCCCCCATCACTCAGAGAGGTAGGCTGTGTTACTGTAGGGCTGCTGTGAAGCCACTTAAAACCCAGAGCTGGTATCTTTTGCTTTGCAAAAGCTTCTTATCTTGATGAAGTCCCAATAGTTCATTTTTGCTTTTGTTTCTCTTGCCTTCGTGGATGAATCTTGCAAGAAGTTACTGTGGCCAAGTTCAAAAAGGGTGTTACCTGTGTTCTCCTCTAGGATTTTGATGGAATCTTGTCTCACATTAAGATCTTTCATCCATTTTGAGTTTATCTTTGTGTATGGTGCAAGAGAGTGGTCTAGTTTCATTCTTCTGCATGTGGCTTCCAATTTTCCCAGCACCATCTATTGAAGAGACTGTCTTTTTTCCAGTGGATAGTCTTTCCTCCTTTGTCGAATATTAGTTGACCATAAAGTTGAGGGTCCACTTGTGGATTCTCTATTCTGTTCCATTGATCTGTGTCTGTTTTTGTGCCAGTACCACACTGTCTTGATGACCACAGCTTTGGAGTACGACCTGAAATCTGGCATTGTGATGCCCCCAGCTATGGTTTTCTTTTTTAAAATTCCCCTGGCTATTCGGGGTCTTTGCTGATTCCACACAAATCTTAAAATAATTTGTTCCAGCTCTCTGAAGAAAGTCCATGGTATTTTGATAGGGATTGCATTAAACGTGTAAATTGCTCTGGGTAACATTGACATTTTCACAATATTAATTCTGCCAATCCATGAGCATGGAATATTTTTCCATCTCTTTGTGTATTCCTCATTTCTTTCAGAAGAGTTCTATAGTTTTTAGGGTATAGATCCTTTACCTCTTTGGTTAGGTTTATTCCTAAGTATCTTATGCTTTTGGGTATAATTGTAAATGGGATTGACTCCTTAATTTCTCTTTCTTCAGTCTCATTGTTAGTGTAGAGAAATGCCACTGACTTCTGGGCATTGATTTTGTATCCTGCCACACTGCTGAATTGCTGTATGAGTTCTAGCAATCTTGGGGTGGAGGCTTTTGGGTTTTCTATGTAGAGTATCATGTCATCGGCGAAGACGAAGAGTTTGACTTCTTCTTTGCCAATTTGAATGCCTTTTATTTCTTTTTGTTGCCTGATTGCTAAGGCTAGGACTTCTAGTACTATGTTGAATAGCAGTGGTGGGAGTGGACATCCCTGTCTTGTTCCTGATCTTAGGGGAAAGGCTCCCAGTGCTTCCCCATTGAGAATGATATTTGCTGTGGGCTTTTCGTAGATGGCTTTTAAGATGTTGAGGAATGTTCCCTCTATCCCTACACTCTGAAGAGTTTTGATGAGGAATGGATGCTGTATTTTGTCAAATGCTTTCTCTGCATCTATTGAGAGGATCATATGTTCTTGTATTTTTCTCTTGCTGATATGATGAATCGCATTGATTGTTTTACAAGTGTTGAACCAGCCTTGCATCCCGGGGATAAATCCTACTTGGTCATGGTGAATAATCTTCTTAATGTGTTGTTGTATCCTATTGGCTAGTATCTTGTTGAGAATTTTTGCATCCATGTTCATCAGGGATATTGGTCTATAATTCTCCTTTTTGTTGGTGTCTTTGTCTGGTTTTGGAATTAAGGTGATGCTGGCCTCATAGAACGAGTTTGGAAGTTCTCCATCTCTTTCTATCTTTCCGAACAGCTTTAGTAGAGTAAGTCTGGTTTCTTATTTAAACGTTTGATAGAATTCCCCAGGGAAGCCATCTGGCCCTGGACTTTTGTGTCTTGGGAGGTTTTTGATGACTGCTTCAATTTCCTCCCTGGTTATTGGCCTGTTCAGGTTTTCTTTTTTTTCCAGTTCCAGTTTTGGTAGTTTGTGGCTTTCCAGAAATGCATCCATTTCTTATAGATTGCCTAATTTATTGGCGTATAGCTGTTCATAATATGTTTTTTAAATCGTTTTTATTTTTTGGTAGATACTGTCAACAAAACTCAAAGACAACCTACAGAATGGGAGAAGATATTTGCAAATGATGTATCAGATAAAGGGCTAGTTTCCAAGATCTATAAAGAACTTATTAAACTCAACAGCAAAGAAACAAACAATCTAATCATGAAACGGGCAAAGGACATGAACAGAAATCTCACATAGACATGGCCAACAAGCACATGAGGAAATGCTCCGCATCACTTGCCATCAGGGAAATACAAATCAAAACCACAATGAGACACCACCTCACACCAGTGAGAATGGGGAAAATTAACAAAACAGGAAACCATAAATGTTGGAGAGGATGTGGAGAAAGGGGAACCCTCCTGCACTGTTGGTGGGAATGTGAACTGGTGCAGCCACTCTGGAAAACTGTGTGGAAGTTCCTCAAAGAGTTAAAAATAGATCTGCCCTATAACCCTGCAATTGCACTGCTGGGGATTTACCCCAAAGATACAGATACAATGAAATGCTGGGACATCTGCACCCCGATGTTTCTAGCAGCAATGTCCACAATAGCCAAACTGTGGAAGGAGCCTCAGTGTCCATCGAAAGATGAATGGATAAACAAGATGTGGTCTATGTATACAATGGAATATTACTCAGCCATTAGAAATGACAAATACCCACCATTTGCTTCAACGTGGATGGAACTGGAGGGTATTATGCTGAGTGAAATAAGTCAATCGGAGAAGGACAAACATTATATGGTCTCATTCATTTGGGGAATATAAAAAATAGTGAAAGGGAATAAAGGGGAAAGGAGAAAAAATGAGTGGGAAAGATCAGAAAGGGAGAGAGAACATGAAAGACTCCTAACTCTGGGAAATGAACTAGGGGTGGTGGAAGGGGAGGTGGGTGGGTGTTGGGAGTGACTGGGTGATGGGCACTGAGGGGGGCACTTGATGGGATGAGCACTGGGTGATATTCTGTATGTTGGCAAATTGAACACCAATAAAAAATAAATTTGTAAAAAAAAAAAAAAGAAAAAGAAAACATATCCACACACACACACACACACACACACACACACACACAATAAAAAAATAAAATCAACATTTAAACTTAAAAAAAAGAAACCCAGAGCTGGGACAGTGATTCATGATCCCCACATTGCATTGATATTTTGTGTATATTTGTGTTTATTTCAGAGACTTTTAAAAATGTATACTTTGCCCTGTAACAAGACAGAAGAGGTAGATTCTATAGAGATCTCCCTAAATCCTTGTGAACCTAGGCAAGTCATTTCATGTTACTCATTTCTTTCATCTTGAAGAATTGAGAGCTTGGCTTATAAGGTGATAAAAATTTCTAATAGTTATGAATATCTTGTGTCTTAGAACTCAATCTGATGATTTTGAATACTTACAGAAGATCAAGGCTAAATTTTGGAAGCAAGGTTGTGATGTAGGGCTCTGATTTGTAGATTGACAAGGATGAAGGCTAATAAAAGGAGAGCAGCCTTTGGGGGGACAGGCACAACAAGCTGGTCAAGGAAGGAGAAACAAGAGTCTGGAGAATAGAAACAGGATGGTGACTGCTGGAGAATGTGATTAAGGTCTTACCTTCTGGTGACAAGAGGCAGAGATTAGAAATCTTTGTGCCTTGGGTAGATTTGCAGGATGATTTTTGTTTGTTTATTTGTGGACCAAACAGTAATTTACAGCTCCTCTCTGATTTCCATAGGGTCTTTGATTTCCTTAATCCCGAGAACTTAAAAAATAGAAAGCTATGCATTGAGTACCTGGACAAAAGGAAAAATATAGGAAGAGTTGGCAGAAATAAGTTTCTTAGCTTTTTGGTCCCCAGTGCTTGGCTCCAGGATGTAATCTTTCACAAATTCAGGCCCACTTTCTTTAGGGAGCAATGTGGCATGGAGTAAAGAAATATTCATCACTCCTTGTGGACCTTGGTGATAGCTGTGTAAGTAGCACATATAACTGTGACCTTGAAGAAAACCAAGGACTAGAGATAGATCTCAGGGGATAGATATCATGCCAGCAGTAGCAACTATGACCCTCCCAGCTTCTGTGTAGCAGAGTTGAACCATTCTCTTGTTGATTTCTCTTCTCGAGAGCATCAAAAGTGACTACCTCTCATTGGTTTATTTCTTCCCCAGGCTCATAAAATGGAGAACGAATCTAATTACTTTCTACTATATGGGGATACAATTTCTATGAATTTGAAAAGCACTTTTTGGGGGCATTGGTTTTAGTATATTAATTAATATATCATTTGATATATAATACTTTCTAGATTTTTCACATTGTTATAGTACTTTTTAAAAATAAAAACAGGAGATAAAATATCTGTAGAGGGATTTTTTTTTTGATGAGGTTGAAGTCTCTTTCATTTTCTTACCCTAAGTAGTTGGGTCCAAATGACCCATATTCATACTCAGCAACTTAATAGCCATTAAAAAATTTAAAAAAAATTTAAAACCCACAGTTACTTGCTAATGGGATACATGTATCTGTTCAGCAATTCCCAGTCTCTTGAACTTTGGAATCAGACTGAACTACCTTTACTTCCTGTTCCATGTTGATTTTCATGATATACTTGCTTTTTATCATAGCAACTACCCAACACTTAGCTTTGCAAATATGTGACCCTTGTCAAAAGCAATATAGTGTGACCTAATATCAAAAGTATGAACTATGTCAAGCTAGGATTTTGTGCTATGTCTGAAAGATATAAAATAATGTTTTCCTCAAAAATACACAATATCTGACATCACTGTAGTGTCCCAGAGTGCCTTGATACATAATTTGGGACCCATGACTCTAAGGTTAGAATGATGGTACTTAAAAAGTGGAATTTGAAGCAATTCCACTATAGTAGAGAGTCAGACAACTAACAACTTCTCCTTTGCCTGTCACTCTCCAGATGGTGGGAAGTTGAGAAATCACAATTTGAGCAACCAGGAAGGCAGGTGTGATGCTAGCAAGGAGAAAGGAGGATAGCTCTCTTGGGAAGGCGCTGAGAAAAAAAATTTTTTTGGCTCATTTTGACTCATGGAACACAGTGAAGGTCCTAGAAAAGATAATTCTACCTTGCATCTTAAAAAATTAGTGTTAGAATAGATTTAGGTGACCAGATCTCTGATATATCTGATATTGTCTTCAAGGTAGGATTACAACTTCTAGAACTAACATTGTATCTCAAAGTCCAATCTCTGTTAAGTTGGTTCTTTTGCATACTGGTTTTCTGTAATGAACTATGGTTAAAATGTGGATCATCTGTCTGGTACTATTGATTTTTCAATATACTAATGATGAGTTATGTTTATAATATAGTCCAGAATGTATAGAGAATTTCCTTCAGGTGAATGCTTCTAGTCATTAGAATAAAACAATGCATATTTATTTCCAGGCATCTGTCAAGGCTCCAAGCCTATTGATACATGCATATATTTTTTTAAAGTCCTGATGGTATGTTATATACATAAGTTTGTGCCCCTCATTGAAAATAAAACAAACCCTCTTTATTTTCTATCTTTTAGACAGGTTGGGAAAAAGAAAATACCAGAAAATATATCAGATACGGTTTAAAGTCTGTTACCTAAATGGTTATGTTAATGTCGAACACCCAAATTAGGCAGATTTAAGCATTCACTTCAAGTCAGCATCAGAGTGAGGCAATCTTCTCCCTGCAGGAAGAGGCTCTGCACAATTTATGCCATGGAGGAGTAGAGGAAAATGTGTGCTTTCCTCAGATAAAGCCCATCTACCAAAGAAGAATGCACCCCAAATTTAGCAGTCTCTAGGAGTAGTGTGAGTCTGGGCCAGCAAATGATCAGGTGATTTGCTGATTAGCATCCTCCACAGAAGGGAAATGTTGGGAGTAGGGAAGAAATATTCCCAGTCACATCTGAGAGTTAATGGGAAGGGCTCAGAGAGATCCTCTTTGGGGCTGAGATCATCGTGTCAATTTAGAGACTTCCAATCCATGGCTCAACGTCTTTAAGGGTTAAGCTTTGGAATGCCATCAATAACAATTCCAGACTCTTACAGAAAACAGTCGTGTATCTAATTGTTTGTTTATGGTGGTAAGGACCTACTCATTCTCAACCAGAGAAAGAATCAGCTCTGGCTACACATAACAGATGACAAGAAATGAGAAAGACTTTCCTTTTCTTATAAAAATGGTGACCATGAGATTTCACCTAAATGGTGATGAGAGAATACTATCTGGTGTCAGCACAGCATCCACAGAAAGAATGGGCAGCTTGACATTGATGGGAATGCTATTAAGGGCACAATATTATGTGAATAGCACTGGCTCCAGCGCTTGGAAGACTAAATTCTTCCCGGAATGGCTACCATGGAGGATGTCCCACTTATTGCCCATGCACACTCTGGTAACCATGAGTCCCACGGCTCGGGTGGGATTCCTAGCACCTAAGCTCTTATCCCTAGGAAGGCAGTTCAATGCCTTACTTAGGACTCGATTTAAATTAGCTGTATCTCTTTTCAAAATAAAAACAATCCAGCTGGGGAGAAGGATGACTTCACATTATGAAAACAATTTGTAAGGGCTTCTGGTGTAAAACAGCTTGAGAGGCAGTAGAACCCTGGACAATGGGAACATTCAGATCTCAAGTTAAGAATTTAGGGGAAATTAAAAGAGGAGTCTGTCCATGCCTAGAGTAGGAACCCAAGGTGAGAAACAGAATTTGTTTCTAGCTTTTTAGACTTAATAAGGATAGCAATAACAGTCCAGATATTTGTCTTTCTTTACATCATGTTTTAATTGGATGTCTGTAGGGGATCCCTGGGTGGCTCAGCGGTTTAGCGCCTGCCTTCGGCCCAGGGCTAGATCCTGGAGTCTCGGGATCAAGTCCTGCGTCAGGCTCCCGGTGTGGAGCCTGCTTCTCCTGCTGCCTGTATCTTTGCCCCTCTGTCTCTCATGAATAAATAAATAAAATCTTTAAAAAAAGTTTTTTTTTAATTGAATGTCTTTAAAGATATATAGAGGCTGAAAATACTGGTTAAAATAAATTTTAGTAGACAATATTGAGGTTTTTATTATTTTTACTTTCTTTTTTAGTTGAAAAGGTTATTGAGTAGCAAAAGTATCTCTTTGTCTTCCCATTTTTCTTTTTTTTTTTTTCTGTTTTAGAGATTTTATTTATTTGAGAGAGAGAGAGAGAGAGAGAGAGAGAGAGAGACCACAAGCAGTGAGAGCAACAGATGGAGAGGGAGAAATAGTCTCACCACTGAGCAGGGAGCCCAATATGGGCTCAATCCCAGGACCCCAAGACTATGACCTGAGCCAAAGAGAGATGCTTAAACTACTGAGCCTCCCAGGTGCCTCCCCTCATTTTTTTTATGTTCCTTTTGCCACACTTACAGCAGTACTGAATATACAAAATTTGGTGCCAAAACCATGTATTCTTTCCCTTTCTGATTGCAGAATATCCAAATAATAGACAAAATACCTAAGAAAAAAACATATATCTTTAGTTTTCTGTCTCAAATGCGTCTAATGAAAATTTATGTCTATATAGTGGGAGTAAGAGTTTATAGAAATGAAATACCAGATGACATGATTGTGTTTCCAGACAAATCTAGAGAAAATGAGTTGATTTCATGAAAGAAATGCAGAAAATTTTTACAGCGGTTATTTAATTAAATTTTTTTTTTTTTTTAAAGTTTTACTGAAGGTAATAGAGGTAAGGGCTAGTCTTTTAGTACCTGGGAGGGTCCATTTCTATGGACTGGAATTCTCAGTGTGCAGGGCTGCTACAAGAAGGAAGGACTAGAGTTTTTGAATATGGCGGCAGTTAATTCTGGCAAGTGAAGGGCATTGTCTGAAGCAGAGCTGGACCCACAGAGAGAGGACTGGAAGAGAGCTGGGAGTAACAGGCTGCATTCAGCACAGCTGAAAGAACTTCACTTCTCCTACACGCTGCTCAGTGACACACAAAATTAAGCATGAAAACAGGAAAAAGTGGTTTTGAAGCTGAGGCAGGCCAAGCCACCCACGATCACTTTGAAAAACTTTTAGCATTCACCTCAGGAAATGACCCTTCACATTTCTTGTTCACATTCTGGCTGGCAGCCCAGAAGTGGGGGAATCAAGGAGGATGATTATAAAACTCAGAACTTGCTTGAGTAAGGCCCGGGTAGTTTGCAGGTTTAATATTAAATTCGTTCAGTGGTGTGGTGGGGGTGGAGGTGATGGGGAGGAGTGTGAAGGAGAGTTGTCATGATGGTGATGTTTTGTAGTTTTGAAGAGAGTGCTTAGAAGGTATTGTAGAAAGCCCTTAAATAAAGAGTTTATTTTGACTAACTGAAACACATTATAAAATTCTTCAACTTTGACGTATTTATGACACAATCTGAGGTAGGATTGATGGAAATGTTATATCTGTGGGTGTTCGGTGCTCAGGTGGATATCTGAGTCACAGAAGATTAACTTGGAATCTATCCGCCATCCAGTCCAACTAATAATATACTTTGTGGTTGTGGAAGTCCTGTGGAAGTCTTACAGAAGTTCCATTTCTAAAAATCTCAGCACCACTTTATAGAACTCTTAAGACTAGTACCTGAGTTATTTGTCTTGGCAATCGGTTTTGTCCTTGCTCTAAAAGGCCTGAAACACTGGCATTGTTACATTCGCTTGCAGACTACCATATGGAATCTACAGCACGGGCTGCAGAGGTTCATCTCTCACTGAATTCAAATGAATATAATCGCAAAGTTTCCAAGTCCCTGTGGATCTAAAGGTAGTGCTTTAAGTAATAGGATTTCTTTGGATACACTTTTTAAAAGTTTAATAAAAATCACTTTTTCCAGAGTTAAGTGGGACATTTCTGATCATTGTGTCAAGCAGACCACCTGGAATAGTGATGTCTTATTGAATGCGATAGCATTTCTGCCAAACTTGCTTAGTTTATCTTGAGCCCTAACTGCCTTTGGCTGAAAGTGATAGCTAAAAGCACTTTTGTGACTTGCAATTGGCCCACTGAGGTATCCACTTGTGCAAATTTCTGCATTTGTCCGTAAATGTGTTTTAAATCATGGCTTTGATTTGGCAGGATAGCCCTGACAACCTGGATTTTCATGTGGGTTCAGAACATAGGTTCAGAACATAGGTTCTGTGCAAGTGGGAAGCCCTCTCACTCTCGGCTCAGAACAGGTTCTGTGCAAGTGGGAAGTCCTCTCACTCTCGGCTCATACAATAGAGTGGAGCATCCTCTCCTTCCAGCAATCTGACCAAACAGCCAAACTCCAGGTTTCCTTTAAGTGAAATTCCAGCCTATCCACATG
The DNA here is from genome assembly GCF_018345385.1 of Vulpes lagopus. Lineage (NCBI taxonomy): Eukaryota > Metazoa > Chordata > Mammalia > Carnivora > Canidae > Vulpes > Vulpes lagopus. The sequence goes on from NC_054830.1 coordinate 123,353,426, forward strand.
AACTTCAGACACTTCTTACTTCGGTTTGCCTGAGATAATTGCAAGGTTGTTCATATTGGTGACTGGTATAAGAAAAGCCAAGTTGGGGCTGGCATAGAAAGGGATGTTGAAGGTTATGTTAAAGTCAACTCAAGACTTTTTGCAGTGAAGCCTTGGAAGAGAGAGTTGTCTGTGGGAAAATGGAGGAGGATAAGGAAGAAGAAGAGAAGTGAGTTGGGGAAGGGAATAAGAAGAGAGGAGGAGAATGAGTAGACGATAATTGTATTTTTACTGTGAATGGAGTATGTCCAGCTCTCCTTGCCTGTGGAAATGGATAATTATGCTTCTCTGTTTCTGATGTTAATCATGGCCTCCTGGCTTGCCTGGCTAGTATAACATGGCTGGGTGGGGTATGTGCCACTAACAGGCAGAGACGTAAAGAATGTGGTTGTCCACATTTCCTTCTGTCTACTCTAATCATAGAGGTGCCTGCTCAGATGAAGCTCTGTCAGCTTGATACCTGAGTGACAGCCATGAGCAGAGTCCCTCTGTCACCCTGCATTGGACCTGTCATGTGAGCCAGGAAGAAAACCTTTGCTAAAGCATTGAGATTTTGTTCCCATAGCATAACCTAACATCCCATCTAATACAGAAATTAGGACCTAGAAAGAGGAAGCTGGTATAACAGAACTATGAAATAGGTGGCATTGGCCTCACTGCTGAGCAATAAAAAATACTTGTCAGAAGGCTGTGATCCTTCTTGCCTCCTTGCCTAGTGGCAAAACATTTGGTAAAAGTGTTGTTTGCAGTGACTTTGAACAGCTATAAATCAATAAAGGAAAGTCCAACAGGATAATAACATGACATGCAAAGAGTATGAACAGTTAATGTGTTAGGCCGGATCCTCTGGGACATGGATGCAGGATTACATGTACAAGGGAAAATAGGTTCGAGAGGAAATGAGGAAGGAGCTGGGAGAGGCTAGGCCAGTTCTTAGACCATGATATGAATCTGATGTTAAATGAAAGAAAGTTTGGGCAAAAGTGTCCTAAGCCACCCTACCATCTAAGGAAACTTCTGCAGCATTGAGAGTCCTTGGCCAAAGCCACCCTCGGAGATGTCACATGGAATGGGCCTGCCAAGGGTCCCTGTTTTGCTTGGTTGTTGGCTGGGAGCAGAAGGTGGCAGCTGGGATCCTTACTTTCAGACCCTTTAGTTGCAGGTCTGCAAGACACACTCTTCCGGTCACCACTGTTAGCTCCAAGATGTTAGGCTCATGACAAGATGGGTAATACTCCTCAAACTAAGTGGATTTCAAAATAACACAAAACATGGTTTCATCCCTGACATAGGTAAAATATAACTGTTTGAGAATATACTTTATTGACAGAGATGGGAAAAACAGGGCTCTCCTCTGTAGTTATGAGAATGTAAATGGGCATAATCTTCTCAGAGTCAATTTTCCATATCTTTCAACATCACACATGCATATAACTCTGGCCTGGCAATGCCATCTTTCTGATCTCTCCCACAGATATATTCGTGCATATACAGAGCATTACGTCCCGAGATATTTACTTCAGCAGTGATTGTAATAGCACAAGAATAGAGACAAATGCCCATCAATATGGAACCAATTATATAAAGTATGTCTATCCATAAAATTAAATATGTGCCTTTAAAATAATGAGGCATGTAATGACAAGGCACACTATCTCAGATTTAAGCTTAAGTTAAAAAAGAAGATACAGCAATGGTAAAATATGCTAACATTTGTGTTTTAAAAAGAGAAGGAGTCCTAGATACACGTCACTTGTATCTCTGGATACCATATAAGAGACTAACTTTGTAGTGTTATCTGAATGTTTTACCATGAATATGGATGACTAATTAAAAAAAATTAAAAGCTAAATAATACAGTAAAAAAAATTCCTCTCTCTTCTGCAGCTCACAGCCACTATGTGTCAAAATGATTTCTTATCCTCCTGTTACATGGTCATGTAGAGCTGTTCTTGGCTGGCATTAGTACCTATTATTAAATTGAAAAGGAAAAGAATGAAAGGTTATTTCAGAGACCCTGGAGTCTTGTATGAGGACAATTTTTGCTGTATTGGGAAGCTTTGCCTTTTACCAGGATCCACCCTATAATGAACAGTGCTACAACAATCTAGAGACAAACCAGAGTGCACTGTTATAATCAAGTTTTGGGACACAGTTTTAAGCTTCCATATATCATTTTGCCAAAGATTTTTTTTTTTTTTTTTTTTTTTAAACAGAACCGAACTCTGCATTTCTCTTGAAGGTCACACACTAGTATGAAGCTGGGAAAGCTGTTAACAGAGAACAGAGTGTGACACACTTCACTGTTTTCAAGGAAAATCAGAACAAGAAATATTAAAGGGGGACAGCCCAGGTGGCTCAGCAGTTTAGCACCTCCTTCAGCCCAGGGCCTGATCCTGGAGACCCAATATCAAGTCCCACATCAGGCTCCCTGCATGGAGCCTGCTTCTCCCTCTGCCTGTGTCTCTGCTTCTCTCTCTCTCTCTCTCTGTCTGTCTCTTGTGAATAAATAAATAAAATCTTAAAAAAAAGAAATATTAAAGGGGATGGCCATTATTTGGATCATTCTCTTTGAACATATATTCTAGGCTCCCATCTGCATGTCTGAGATATAGTATTCCAGAATCACCCAATAGGAGGGATCTCAGAGACCATCTCTTTTTCTTCTCTTATTTTATAGATGAAAAAACTGGTTCCCAGAGAAATTGAACAAATTTTTCAATGTCACACAGCCAGAAGTTTGGCCATTTTCAGCATCAGAACATTTACTATTAGCATGGCTCTCTGTCTTTATAAAATGTAGTGCTCCTGACCACCTCTGACCATTTCTGACCACCCTTCCCTGAGGCTCAAGAAATCTGCTAGGTGGGTTTCTTATGTATGCTGTCTTTCCCACCTATGCTTACACCTTTCTGGAAACACTGTCCATCGGTTCACATTTGCTGCTAAACCAGATAGCAAGGGGGGAATTAAGAATGGAGATTGCTCATTGTTCTCCATTTTAAAATATATGTTGAGCCTCCCCCTTCTTTTTTCCTTTTCATGATTACCATATGAGTATCGATTTTAATTAGTTCTGTCTATTAAGATTCCCCTAAGGTTCAGAAGCCAGCCTGGTAATTAACTGTTCAGCTTTCCTCTTGCTGGCAGTATTGTTAGGTGAGTTACTGCTGCCCTCGGCCACAAACTGGGATCAATGTTCCTCTATGGATCCGCCCTTAAGAGTTCAGACACAGACTGGAGTTCCTGTGTCGGGTGGTTTTTCCTTTCTTGTTACAGACAGGGGAGTAGGAAGAGGAGGCTCTCAGAATATATGACACTTTTCCTATTCATTAAGGCAGATACACTTGTATCAACAGGGCCTCCAAGTGTGTATGTTGTTGGCAAGTATTATGGTGAAGTCTAGGTGGATTTTTTTTAAGCTTTCCTGATGTGAAAAAATTAGTGGTAGTGTAATGCCAAACTACACCCCTTTGTTTTTGTGAATAAACTTGTTTCTTTTGTTGGGTGGAGTAGGGGTGGAAGCAAAAGTTTGTTGTCCGATTTCCTCTACCACTTTCATTCCATCTTGAATTCTGGGAAAGGTAAAGAACACTCCTGAGTAATATGTTAGATGTGTGAGATCTGATCTCCCAGAAAACGTGTTGCTGAGAGTCTTAGAACATTTTGAGGCTCAACTCCCAAAGTGCATTTTCTATGCTTATGCAGATTTTACTGACCAAATAGTATTTGGGTTTGTAGTTATGAGAGAGTAGGTGTTTGGGGATAATGATGGCAATTCTGGACTTTGTTTACTAGTCAATCAATTAATAATTGTGTGAGAGCCATAATAACAGTCCTTTCAGATTAAATCAAAATCCCTGCTGTTTTCTGGGGCCTATTATTGAATGCAATCCATTATTTTTAATGAAATAGCTAAACAGTTTAATGTGTTCTTTGTGGTGGTTAGAAACTCTGTATTTACTGACAAGACTACAAAATTCTCTGTGTTCGGGATCCCTGGGTGGCTCAGCGGTTTGGCGCCTGCCTTTGGCCCAGGGCACAATCCTGGAGTCCCGGGATCGAGTCCCACATCAGGTTCCCAGCGTGGAGCCTGCTTCTCCCTCCTCCTGTGTCTCTGCCTCTCTCTCTCTCTCTCTGTGACTATCATAAATAAAAATTAAAAAAAAAATTAAAAAAAAATTCTCTGTGTTCACCTGAACAAATAGTGAAGGTGGGAAAAGTCCTGGCCCGTCTGTTCCTTAGGTGTGAAGTGCCCTTCCTTTACAATGGCATCTTTCCTCCTACAGTGTCCCATCTGCCCCATAGACTCTCTCTTGGGTACCTTGAAACCTTGGCAGTCAGAGTTTATTTCCTGACATTGCTAGCCAAGACCGTCACTCAAAGCTGAGGCTTTACTTCCCTTGCGACTTTTTTGTTCTTGCCTGATCAATCTGGGAGAGTTTGAATTGAATGGAAGTTGAACTCCCATCTTGAGGGCCAAAGTGAGAATAACTTGGTCAGGGAACTCAGAGTAATCATTATAAAACAATTATATAATCAGAAGAGTGTCTCCTCTCATCTCCTAATAATATTCTTAACTGACTATCATATGGCAGGCCAAAACGATACACTTTGTGTTCTTTGTCTTATGTTTAGCATACCTCACTGGGTAAGAAGAATCGAGCAATGCATTAAAACATGTACTATTAGTGCAGTTGAGCCATTCACTTATTTGATTATTATTTATTGAGTACATAGTATTTACATATCGACCTCATGAGATATACAAAATGAACTATAGGCTTCCTGCCTTCAAGGAGACTATATCTAGGAGCGATTTAGTCTGATCAGAGACACAGAGGTGTCTGTGAAGGGAAAGAGTGGAAGTAGACCAATGGCGAGCCTGTGAGCAGCTGTCACGCAAATGAGCTAGAGGAAAGAGTATTCATGTACTCAGCTCAGAAAAGACTTGGGTCACATGTAACTGCGTGTAGGAACACGACTCACAGCTGGATTTTAAGGGCAATTATGCAACTATGACAATACTAAGCAAGACCTGATTTCCCCTTAGACTTGAGTCCTGCAAAATAGGAATGTGTTATCTATGTCCTTTCACAGCAGTGCTTAATGATGTGTCTGTGCAACAACAGAACAATCCTTTAAGGGGGAAAGTGAGTGACAGTCATTGACAAAATTTGCTGGGAATTAATTTTCTGCAGTTCCCTAGTGAGCACATGAATTTTATATTTCAAGATCATTGTTACAGATGAAAGAAATGTAGGAAAAATGGGGCTGTATTCGATTCACGTTAAACATAATACTTTATACTTCCACGGGAAAAATATTCATATTTGCTCCAAAGAAGGTTATATAGAAACTAAAGTTGCCAGTTATGAAACATTAAATGTTTGAGTACTAACCCACCTTGATATTGTTTAATAGTGTTACATTCTGAGGCCTGATTGCTTCAGATGTGTGATGTATGGTTATTTCCAATGTTCCTCTTCTAGAAGATGGTGCTCCTGGGAAGAATAAACAGGACTAGGAAATATTTTTTTTAAAGCAGTTTCTTCTAAGTTACAGTTTATCCTCTGAAAAAATTACTTTGGAGGAATAAATAGGATCTACATGCAAGTTTGGTATTACCAAATGACCCTAAAGTAGTATGGTAGATTAAAGCATACCTCTGGAATTGGACTCCTGGATTGGCTTTGAATCTTAGCTTTGACACTCATTAGCTGTTTGATTCTGGCCAACTTAGTTAACCTATCTGTGCTTTAAAAAGTCTATCTAATACAGGTTTTTTGAAAATTAAGTAAGTTAATAATAACTCAATTTTTAATCCAGTATGTGGCTAACATACCCTGAAAATAGTCCTGAGTATTCCTGCCTTGGAGTGAGTGCTCAGAAAGTGCTGTGGTTGAACCTGAAACTAATGTAGCACCATGTGTCAACTAGACTGAAATGAAATAAAAAATTTTAAAGCAGCGCTGTGGTTGTGATTGTCATAATCACAAACCCTAGCCATTTGCCAGTAAATCATTGCCAGGGGCCACCAGACTTCATGTCTGTTGGTGGCTGCTCGACTTCTTAACCCTAGAAACCTGTTTCGTGACCTTGGAATATTTATGATTCCTAACATGAAGGCCAAGGCTAATTCCCAAGACCTCTGCTTCTTTCCCAAATGCAACACGTTGGATAAATTTCCCTTTGTTTACTTGGTATATAATTTATTCCCTATTTCCAGAAAGGATTCAAAGTGTTGATTAGGGGCCTAAGTCCTCCAGCTGCGTTGACATTTCCTGGCAGGTCATTTCACAGTTGTGTACAGAGACCTCATTGTTCTCTGCCACCAAATGTGACACAATCATTTTCTTGTTGGAGGCAAATCTGTGGTGGGCTTGCTGAGTGTGCAATCGCTGTTGAAAAATCTTATGTGGGGTCTCAGGGATCCTCTTTGGCTCCACATAGACTAATTGTGCTGATATTGGGAGGTTCAGATATAAACACTACCTCCCATCTCACCAGGAACTGTCAGTATTTCCTTAGCACCTGCTCTGTGCAAGGGAGAAAAATACTCCTTTACTTTCAGAAGATCTATTCCAAATCAGAAAGAATCACATGTCATATTTTCCCCAAGTCAGGCACCAGAATAGATCCAATGGAAAGTTTCTGAGTATTGTGGGGAAAAACACAACAAAACAAAATGTAAAACAGTGACTTTCTCCCAGCATCACCTGGTAGAAAATATCCAAGTGTATCAGAGTACCAAGACTAGGGCAGCCTGAAAAAGGGGAAAGAAATGTGGTGCCCAGGTACCATCATTCTTAGAGGCTATATGGAGACAGGCCATAGGGCTGCCCTCTATCCTTTGCTCCTTGATTTGTGGTTTCTGTCAGCTTTACACTTGCAACCAGACCCTGCACACCATTCTGTCATCTGTCTCTACCCCAGTTCTTAGGAAATCCAGTGCTTTTGGATTCTATCTTCTTCTCTCATCAATCTAAACCATGTTAGGCTCTGTTCTTCTGCTGTCTTCATTCTCTGACAGTAGAGAAATAAAGTGTCACTCACATTAGCTGCCTTGAGGTCACTCTAATTCCAATGTAGGTATGTGTCTATGCATTTGTAGGAGTTGGGAGAGGTAAGGATCATTATATATTTAGGGAAGAATGTGAGTAACTCTTATGCTGTTTCTAATTGGGTACCTTAGCTATTAGTTTTGTTGTTGCTCTACTGAATAAGCTAGGACTGTAAATGTTGACTGGATTTCTTTTCTTTTCTTTTTGTTTCTTTTCTTTTTGTTTCTTTACTTTCTTTTCTTTCTTTCCATCATAAAACACAGTCCACTATTCTGATGGGCCAATTTTGATTATTTTCAGGAAGAAATATTTAAAGAGATGTGCAGATGAAGTGAAAATAATCCAGCATGCATGGGTTGAAAAACTTACTATCCAGATATGGAAAGAGGAGGAAAGGGAGAGCTGTATCTTTTTTTAATTTACTTTTTAAAAAGCTTTATAAATAATAGTGTCATGTGTCACTTATCTTGACAAAGAAAAATAAATTACTCCAACAGGATGTGGGAACACACTCCTGGTTTGTATCTTAGTGCTGACTCTACTTTCTGCTCTTTAGAAGCCGTGAAGCCAGGCCTTCTGGTCCTGCTTTCCCTCATCTCTTTCTCCTGATCAAGGGGAGATTTTTCTCATCATCAGACCCATCCTGGAGCAGCTTCTTGGCCTTCAACTGTTGTGAGGCCTGATGTCCAGGACCATCTAGTTTCCACTACTCTGTCAGGGAATTCAAGAGACCTGCCATATTATGTAATTTAAAATCACAACTGTCCTAGAGAATCCAAGGCACAGAGAGCAATCAGTGTTGTACTGGACTACCCCCAGGCACTACAGTTGGGTTGAGAGGGAAGGGTGCTTGTCAAGTGTCTTTTCAGCATGGAGTCCTCTCCTAATGATGGAGGATCACCATCCTTGTGGCATCATTTACAGGTATTGATAGTCTCTTTTCTGGCTCATTCATTTTGCTCTGACAGTTGGCTTGTGGTATGGATATTATTTTATACCTGTATATTACCTCTTGTCGTTTACAACTAGTGGATCTACTCATTTAATTGCAAACTACATTTAGTCATACCGTTAAGTGGAGAGGGACAGAATGCAAATAATGAAACAATGAAGATATATGGGAGCATGGTTTAAAAAGAAATAATGGAAAGAATACTGGACTAGGTATCCCAAGGTTTGGATTTATTTTTGTTTTTGTCCTGTTTTGTTTTTGTTTTAAAGATTTTATTTTATTTATTCATGAGAGACACGCAGAGAGGCAGAGACATAGGCAGAGGGAGAAGCAGGCTCCCTGTAGGGAGCCTGATGCGAGACTCAATCCCAGGATCCTGGGATCATCACCTGAGCTGAAGGCAGATGCTCAACCACTGAGCCACCCAGGAGCCCCCCCACCCCCAAGGTTTGGATTTGAGTCCAAGTTCCTAGGTCTCAGGGCTGGTCCAAGGATATCTGAGGCTCTGTCCATGCTTGGCTCATTTTGTGTAGTCCTTGTGTGCCTTTTCTCTATTCTCTTGTCCAGCTGGATGTCGACCCTTTTCTTTTGATTCCTTATGATTTTTCTAGGTCATGGACAGGGTCAACTCTTTCTTTCCTCCTCTCCACCTCTTCCCACTCCTCCCTTCCTTCCTTCCTGTTCTTATTATCCTTTATCAAGGCTCCCAAACAGAGGAAGGGGAAGTGAACTAGCATTTATTGAGGGTTTCTGTTTGCTAGGAACTTGACCTATATCATATCACTGAATCCTTGAAACAATGCTGAGTGATTGGACTGGTTATTTTCATATTTTCATGATTTCAAGGAGGAGGAAATTGAACATAAGCAATGTTGAATATCTTGGCCAAGAGCACATGATTGATGTTGGCAAATCTACATCTGTCTAAATCCAAAAGTCTATGATCTTTCACTGCAGAGCACTGCCTCCTCATGAAAGTGTCTTGCCTCCTAGGGTTTCCATTGTTTTTAAGAGTTGATCATGTTCCAGTTTTGATGGATAGAATCCTGATGTCTCACCAGAGCTCTTCTGTCTTCACTATTCCTAATTCCACACTAAAATAGACAGTCCTATTTTTTTTTTCAACCTCAGCAAAGTGCTTACTTTGGAGTCCCCTTCATCCGTAAAGGTCCATATTCTTAACCTTTTACAGGTCATAGAGGTAGAGAATCTGATGAAATCTATCCTTATGAATTTTCATGTGTATGCATGCATGCACGCACGCACACACACTAATTATGGGAATTCAGAGAACCCCAGAAGCCTATATCTGTACCTCTGTTAAAGGTTGTTTGATCAAGAAGATTACTTTTCACTGATCAAAGGCTGGAAAAATGTCCAGTTTTCTCTGTTCTGGGTAGGAAAGGAATTCATTTTCCACACTGTATAATGGCATGGTGCACATGTCTTAATCTCAGGTGAAATATTTCCTATGTAGGTGTTTGCACATGTTCTGCATGTTCTCTGGCTTCCTTGGACTGGCAAGCTCGGTGGGTCAGTACTCTAAAGATGATCAATATGTCTGAGGTCTGTATCTATGCCTCCTTTCTCCACCTGAAATATTGTTATAATTCTTATTTTCTCTGCTTTTCAGGGTAAAAGTAAAATGGGATAAAATATACAAGCACTTTGACAGGAAAGTTTCATGTCAGTGTGTCACTGAAGAAAACTTTCTGGGCTTGGCCATATTTTGCATAGGCTACTATATGAGCTCTTCTTGAATTATCTTGATTCAAAACAGCTGTAGCTGACATTTCTCAAACTTTCTGAAGGAAGGGAAAATTTGGTATTCCACCTGAGGCTTAGCTAAGGACCAGCAGCCTGCTGGTATACTTCCCAGCTGCTCAAGCCCTTCATTTTAAATGCACTCTGAGGCTTAAATTGGACAGGCCCTTGCATTTTGCATTTTTTTTTTCTTCCCTGAGAGCTACCCAGTGCTGCTGGCAAATTTATAGCTGGCTGGTTTGGTTAATTAGGAGAAAAGTCTGATGCATGAAGATTATGTAAGCCATGAGCACTGTAAAGTAAGCATCTTTTGGGGTTCACAATCAATGCAGGGAAACGTGACACCTGTCCTTAAAATGCCTGACACGGTAATTTTATGTTATGGATTCGAAGTTTGGGATGTGTCATGGCAGTCTCCCTGCTGTTTGCTTGGGTATAGACACAATGCTCTGAAGCCATAACACGATCTTATTATAGGATGGCTCCGGTGTCTTCAACAGAGTGAGCAATTCTGATTCATTTTCTCGTTATGATGCAGAAGACACTTGCACCTTTAATGTGGTCTTTGCTGCCTGTTGGAGCCCTTTTTAGGACTAATCATTTGACTTTGCACTAATGAGATTAAACCCAGCAGGGGCAGATATTTTCCTTTTTAATTTTCATTCCTGTTATTTAATTGGCATTACACACACATAATGAGACCAGAAAAAAAAAAACACCCTGTAGCAATCTGTTCAATACAAATAATCCAGACAGATGCAGCCAGATGTATCCATGGTGACCTTCTTGACTCTGTCACTACCTGCATGTTAGGGAAGATGGCCCGCAACACTTAACTCCCTGATTGCTGCATGTGTCAGAGAGATGCTTTTTCCCTTCCAACTTCTATTAGAAAAGGCAGTTAGCCAAATCCGTATGTTTCTCCGCATTGGGCGGTGTCTGCTCAGCATCTGTGTGAGTGATGTAGCTCGGGGTTCTGAGTGGGTGCTAGTCCCTGGTGTTAGGGATGGCTCCCTGCCATGCAGTTCCAGTGGTGTAGACAAAGACATTCTCCATCTGTTCCCAAGGCTCCATCGTATGGTGTTCTTCCTGGAGGAGAAATATTGAACCACACTGATGATGAGGCCATCAGAACAGGTAACAAATAGGTTTCTATATCAGGTAACAAAACCAGCCTACTCTTCTGAAAAAAGGGACCATCTTTTAGATTCTAATAGGAGGAAGTCCTCCCTGATGAGCCATAGTGGTTTTTAATCTTCCTGGATTCAGGATCCTGGGGTCAGCCTCTTGATCCAGTGGTGTCCAACAGAGCACCATTGCATGGTGGTGATCATGGGGCTTCCTTCAATGTACTGTAACTACCCCTTTTCTTCCCAAACAGGTCAGGTGACCATTACTGTAAACTCCACATCCTAGGGAGCATCCTAGGGAGTTGGGTGATTCCTAAAGATATTTTGGAACTTTGCTTTGTTTATACAGCATGTGGACCATAACAATTTCTGTGCCTGTGTTCTACCGGACATTAACATGATATCGTCTATTTTGCCACTGAAGGAAAGGTACAAAGGAAGGAGGCCTCACTCCACTTCGTTGTGCTGTAGCCTCTCTTGTGATTTTCCCTACCCAATGCTGGTTCTCTTCCCCCATTCCCTATGCCGTGAAATGCACCTGCATCCTGGTGATAGGGACACTAGGAGGCAACTTTTAGACACCCTGTATTTTGTCAGAACTTTTATTTGTGTAGCCTGGGCTCTGGCTCTTGTCTACTAAGATCCCACCTCTCTTGCAATTGCCTCTACTACAACAGTCACCTTTTTACTGTCTTCATTTCCTTCTTAGATGAAAGCAGAATGATCAGCATCCCTCCCTGGCTCTGCACTGTGTGTCCTTTGACAGCCGCTCCAGCCTCACCTTGCTCTGCATTTGCCTTGGTTTTGTCTGCTGTAGCCACTTCCCTTCAGTTCCCCACTTTACCTGGAACATCCTTTGCCCTCCCCTTACTCGCCTTCATCTTGCCAGCAGCTTCAGTGGCCACTACTCCAGAGTTGGATGTCCAGGTCATGTCATACACTTGGTTATTGGGGCTTCTACAATCGTAGTGCTTTCCTACTCACCCCTTACTGTAAACTTCCATCTGTAAAGTGATTCCAATCTTCCATTTTCTCAATGAGAAGATCAGTTTTTTTTTTCCAAGCATGAATAAGTAAACTTGAAGAGATACAGTTGAAACAGTCAAGAGCCTACTCATGATATTTAATGTCGGCATATTACGTGGTGACAATCACGTTGTATAAGGCGATGTGAATGTAGAGACATGCTTTTTCCTACTTTCCTCATTTCCATGGTCTTCATATTCATCTTTGACACTGTGTCTTCATCGTTGCTAAAGCCACTTTCTGAATTCTCTAATATGGGTTTGTGAGGCATGTCACCTTCACTTCTGTCTAAGTTTTTTGAGATACAGCACTTTTTGAATCATGCATGACGCTGTCACTGAAAATTTATCCCCAGCCACCAGAATCCATTTACGTAACATTAGGACAGTTTTTTTTTTTTTTCCCATTTGTCATGTGAGTATGTATTTCTGATTGCCACACTAGCCTCTCACTGTATTGCTTTAAAAGTGATCTTTAAAAGGCTTGTTTACAATGACATCCAACATTTGCAATTGTTAGGTCATCCCTCAGGGACAATTACTAAATCTTTGTTAAATTCCATTCCTTCTTTATTGCCAATTATGTCCGTTCTAGGTTAATTTGCTGAAAGACAATTCAGTGAACGACCAATTTGCTTAATTTACCTGTTTCTTTTCACTATTTAATTTTAGCCCGCAGGCTTTTGTTTAGTCTGCCTAACAGGGTTGTAAGGAATGTGAAATTGGTCTCTGCCTCATTTCCCTCTACTTGGACCAGATACTGTGGGGCAGCTCAGCCTTCACCCTCTCTTCCCCAATTTTTTTCTAATAGCACTTCCATTTTCCTTAGGTATGCAGCCCTCTCTCAGAGCCAATGGGACCCTGGACAAACTGACCCCATATTTGTTTTAAGCATTTTACCTTGGGTGAGGTAAGGTGAGGCCAGTTGCAGATGAAGAGGGAAAAACCAGGGTTTTCCAGTTTTGTTAGCCCAGAGACCCCTGAGGAGAGCATAGTGTGCCACACATGGACACTCTGGGGAAGACTTGAGGGCCGTCATGAGGCAGAGTGAGGGAGCAGAACTGTGGGTAAGCACTGTGATTGTGGTTTTGGTGAGAAGGAAGGGGAAAGGTAGGTTAGGAGACCTAACTTTGGTGTAGTGCCCCCATAGAATTCATGTTCCCTGTGACATTACAGTAGATGTTTTGGGGCTATCTAACATTTCCAGATGTTTTTGGGGGAGTCTAGGTTTATTTGGGAATAGCTAGTAGCCATTTTATAGATGTCAAGGCATTGATTTACAGAAATGAAAGAATGTCTAATATATTCCCCACTTCAGGTGTTAAGTCTTGATAAGTCTAAGCCACATATGGAATTCCCATGGTGATACATGACATCCATTTGCCTAATCCTATCTTAGGCCAAGAAGGACTCAGAGAGCAGCACCTGGCCATCTGAGGCAATGGTGGGGTTGCCAGTATGGAATATTGACACCCAGAATAGGCAAATTACGTTTTAGCAGAGGTCAGAATGAACAAACAATTTTCATAAACACATCCATTCTTCCTGATGTTCACAGATCATCCACAGACTGTAGATCACCCTCAGAGATAAAAGAAAAAAAGGAGAGGTGAGAGGGGATAATATTTATCCAAAAGAGTCTGACTAATGGGAATGAGGGCTCAGGTTACTTGACTTGACTTGATGTATTCAAATTTCCACTGGGAGGGTCTGAGAGCTAAGCTGAGATGTTCAGAAATAAAAGAAGCGAGTCTACTGCATTCTTCACTGCTCTATAGCAAATATTCTATCTTGACATCTGTAAATAGTCTTTGATGCAGAGATTTATAGCTACATTCCTCCCTTGTAGGTTTGATGTTTCCACTGGCCTTACCTATACTTTGACTTGCTCACTGTTCTTTTAATATGGTACCCCTGTGGGTGCTGTCAAAACTGTAGGAGTGTAAGCCCACAGTGAAGATCCACAGTGTTACACTGGATCTGTTGGTTTGGTTCTAGTAAGTGGAAACTGACTAAAGATGGCCATGTCAAATTATTTATATTGGCTCATTTGACATAACAGAAATGCCAATGCAAAATTCTTTTATCATTTTGACTAAAAGGCCACAGTATTTCAAGCCCTAGGTGGGTGTCAGAGATGGTCTGCCAGTCACCCTGCAGGCATGGATGCTTGCAAGCCCTTTGTCTTTCTCTCTCTCTCAGATGCCTTGATTTTATGTGATAATACTCTTTAGATTAAGTCCTGCCTTTCACATTTTTGCATAGTCATTTAAAATTTTTCATTACATATTTAAGTGTTCCAAGGATATAATTTCCATAGTTTGGTAAATATTAACACCTAAAATAAACTTTAAGATGATCCAACATATATGAATTCTGTAGTGATTTGATTACCACTATTATCTTTTTAAAAAGTCATAGGGGATCCCATCCCAATGGCTCAGTGATTGAGCATCTGCCTTTGGCCCAGGACATGGTCCTGGAGACCTGGGATCGAGTCCCACGTCAGGCTCCCTGCATGGAGCCTGCTTCTCCCTCTGCCTGTGTCTCTGCCTCCCTCTCTCTGTCTCTCATGAATAAATAAATAAAATCTTAAAAACACAATTCACAAAGAAACTTTTTGTAATAGAAAGAAATCTTGCATCATTTCTTTTTGTGTTATTTCTATTGGTCTTCCTTCACAGAAATGTATTCTAATGTAATATATTATGTTTGAAAGTCTTTCACCTCACCCTACTTTTCTAGCACAAAAACAACTATATATATTTAAATTTTAAAAGTTTTCCTACCACCTTAAGGCTTTAAAGTATGAATATTTTTCTTATAGATTCACTTATAATTCTTCATATAGAGTAGATCAGAAAACATGCATTTATTAAGAATTACGATCAATTATTATATGTAAAAGTAAAATTTTTATTGAAAATGCATTTAGTAGGAGATTGGTAAGATGACTTTTGCTTCAGACAGCATTCATCTTGTTTCTTTGTTCAGCTACCCAGTTTGGCCACTTGGGAAAATGGACCTACGTAAGACTGGCCATGTATTGGGAAAGAATCAAGGAGCAGTATGACTCAGGGACGGTCTGCAGAAAACCAGTGTTAGGAACATGTGCATAGAGAAGTTGAAGATCTATAATCAGCCTCACCCTCCTCAGGACATGTTACCCTTACGGGTGTCCATAACCTACTTTGAAAGATCAGTGTCTTTCACTACGGGAAATGTGGCAGAGATATATTTCAGCAAAATACCACTCCCACTTTCAGGCTCTTCTTTTTGGAAAAGGGGTGGGGGTACCAGAGCAAGCCTTGGTCTACTCTGCAGATCAGGATGCCTACAATGGCTGAAAGAGCAAACTCATATATTTTTAACATGGAAAATATCTGCAAAGTAAGTTAAACATGATAGATGACCATTTCTTGGAGGAGAACCAAAATTTTAAGGTGTGGGGGAGTTAGCATAACTCAGTGAATACTAAAACTGAACTTATTTTTAGAAATCTGTAGAGATTTGTTCCGATACAAAGCAACAGCATTATAATGAAGGGTAAAATAACCCCAGAAATCAGAAGATATTCTGAGGTCCAAATCAACAAAATATCAGAACAGATATCAAAGGGAAATCTAAAGCGATTTATCATAAAAGGCCGGAATACCTTCGGGGGAGGATCCTTCTCCCAATGTTAGCTGATATACAAGCCAAGTGGATATGTCAATTGTAAGACAAATAATGGTCTTAATAGAATTGCACAGCCAAACTGCTTTGATGGAATTGGATCAAGGGAAAGCAAGAGAAGGAACACATTTGTACAGGGTGAAGAATTGTCTTGGAATACATTGTCTCAGGAAATTTGGCTTTCAAAATGGGCTCAATTTAATTTTGAGAATTAGCTATTTGAATTGAAAATAAGCCCTCAGAACCCTAAGAGGAATAATGATAGCACTGGGTTGAGATGCAGACAGTCTGGGGCTTTACTGAGATTTGGTGGCAAGCTTGGTTTGACCTGACCTTTCCTAGTTCCCTGGATGGGTCTGGTGTTCCTACTTGTGACTTTGACAGGTGCACATGCCAGACCACTGTGCCAGGCCTCTTCTGGCAGTTCTGAATCACAGGACATACTCCTTCATAACTTTGCAACTGGGCAAACAATTATACAATAGCAAAGATCACCAATGACCTTCTGCTTTCACCTTGGTCTTTTGGCAGGTATGATATACTATTTTAATATAGAAAGTGTTACAGAGTGTGAGGTTCTGGACACTTCAGCGAAATTTTTTGTGGGCAAGTGCAAGAGTTTTTCCTCTGCTTTTATTTATGTTCTGGCTTTCTGATGATGCACCTTTATTGAGGAGATGTAGATATCTGTTTCTGTTAATTCATTTTTCTGATATCTCTGGTGGCAGTGATTTTTTTTTTTATTCTGCCTCTAAGGAAGGTAATCGTTTTGAACCTCTGTTATTTTCTATCCTTGGGGGGGGGTCTCTGGTAATTGAAAAATGATGTCATTAAGTACTTGGAAGGAGAAATAGGTTGTTACTTACAGTTAGAGGGATATACTTTAAAAAGTATCATAGTGATATATTGTTCTATGAAGTTTTTAAACCAATATTCTATGACAATATTTTAAAATTCAGAAGTTAAGTAAGGGAAAATGGGTTATGTTTTCCTAATATTGTATTTTGCAGAACCTGGTCTCTTTTTTTTGGTAACACCGTAAATATTGATGAAAATCTCATTGATCCAAATAGTATTTACTGTTTGATTCCATGAATATTCTAGCCACATGCATGACATATATATAGTATCATCACATTTATACTCAAAGTCATTATGAAATTCATAGATATATGACCTGAACTACTCCCCTTAAAATTTTGCATATTCACATTGCCTTATCACCTTGAGCAATAGTTCAAAGAACATTTCTATTGCTCGTGTGATAGGTACAGATCTCAATCTCCAGATACCCAGAAAACCTAAAGGGAACGGGGAGAGGGGTGGTGAGGATGAGACAGCTTCATATTTAGCAAAATGCTTACTTGGGATTAGATGACCTTTCCTATAAATCAGAAGAAAAGTTGTCAGCTGGGCACTTTCTCATTTGCAGCATGTACAAGCAGCAGGAAAATGAGGCAAAGCATTCTTTGAAGCAAAACATTACATACGATGCAATTCATGCTCACCATTGTTTCTCTCCTCCTAGAAGCTATTAGTGAACATAAATCAGGTGAGGCCCCAGTACATCCTGCTCCTCCACGGGCACTTCCTATTAGTTGCATCTTTATTTTCCTACCTGAAGCACTCTTGCCCTTCGCAGCGACAGGAGGGAGATAAGGTGATCTTATGCTGAGTTGACTTTCTTGAACAATAACAAAAAAGGAATGTTTTGCAATACTAAAAACAGAAAGTGTCCGGGTCACATTATTCCAGAGGATAGTAGTGAGATGCTTTTAAATTTTTCTGAACTGTGGAGTGATAGCACTCTGCTGTCCCCAGAAACTCTCCGTATTGGTTTGGAGCCATGGGAAACTTCTTGGTACACTTGGGAAGTCACACCAATCCTGGCCATCATTTTAGACTCATAGAAAAAAATATTAGCAATCCCAATGGCCACACGAGAAGTACCCCAACTGTTGGACTGCTTTCTTCATTCTTTGGGGGAAAAGAAGTTTTATAATTTAGTGCTCGTCTTCATGTGGCTCCCCCCATCTTTCTAACTTCTTTCTGCTGACATCAGACTTGCTGCTGCTTCTCCACCAGCCGGGTCATCTTTTTTCCTAGGTGATTCACTTGTCGTGCTCTTCTCCATACTAGACCCTGGATACACCTCCCTTTCTGCCCCACTTATCCCCACAGCTGTCCAAATTTCAGTGGGTGGCCCTCCACCCACTGCAGTGAGTGCCCAGGGCTGGTGTTTTCTCTCCAACCCACTAACTCTCTGTCATGCTCACTCCTTTCCCAGTGTGACTCAGTTCAGGGTGTCTGGGAGAGAAGACACTCTTCAAGAGCCACAGGTGAATCTTACCTAAAGGGGATAATAATGAGATGTCACAATAATGGCCAAAATTAGATTGTTCACTTATCCACCTATGAGGCCCATTCTGTCTTGAAAATCATGTCCCTTGTGGGGACATGAACCCTTGTGGCCCCATTTCAGCAACCAACAGACAGAAGGAGCATTGGAATGACCCATTCTTTCTTATGACCCTTCATACCCAGGGCAGTCATCTTGCCTGTATTTTAAAAAAATTGTCGCCTTGCCTGTGTTTTTAAAGAAAGTTAAACTCTGGTCTTGCTTCCTGGGAACTCTCTCATCCCATTCTTGTGGTTGTGGCAAAATAAGAGAGGGTTTTCAGGGACCCTGACTGCAGTCTGAATGGCCCCCTGGAGGTATGGGGGCTGCACTGAGTGTACACCAGTGGGTGGGCAGCAGGATAGCATGGTTGCTGTGCTGCAGGTAGAAATACTCAATCTCCTTCCAGTTCAGCAGCTGGTGGCAGGACCTCAATGATTCCATTTGCTGTCTGGTTCCTTTTGCTTGTGGATAGGCTGTAGGACTTGAAATTTCTGCACTGTGTGTTCTGGTGGAATTAACTTCATTGATTATATTTATCATGAATTCCCTTCTTAATAAGGAATTGACACAAACTTTTAATAGAGTTGGATTAGAGAGAATACCATAGCTAATACATGTTGAGGGCTTATGCTGAACAGGCATTATCTCCTTTCCTCTTTGTGATGACAGGAGAGAAAGATGAGGCGCAGGGAGTGATTTTCCCCATGTCACTCAGCCATCAAGAAGTGGGGGCTGGGATCTATCCCTGTCAGCCTGACCCCGCAGCCAGTGATCTCACCCGCTGGTGTCACTGGTGGATGGAACTAGTTTAGTCGCTTGATGGGTCAGGGCCAACATCTCTACCAGGCTCCCGAGCTTTCCCTTGGAGATGGCTGCTATAGTTTCTGCTTTTCCTTTCTATTTTTAGGGGGAGAAGGATGAAGGAGACTGGGATTTTTGAGATTTCCAGTTGGGTCTCATCATCTAGAGCTCTACCCCATGACATCTCCAGTTATAGAGGAAGCTGCAAGAGGGAGTGTGCAGCTTTTCAGGATTTGTAGTTAACAAGTGAAAGGGCATGGTTTGGGCTTGGTTGGGCAGTGACATGATTGGTAGCATCTTCCATGTGACTGATTGTATGGAGGCCTCCCTGACTTGCTTTGAGATGAGTGCCAGGGAAAGGACACTCTCTCTCCCTGAAAACTACTATTCCCTGTAGAAGGCTGAATTATGTCCCCCATACACATCCAGGCCCTAATCTCCACAATCTGTCCTTGAATCTTTGTAGCCCTTATATGGCAAAGGGGACTGTGAAGATGTTATTAAGTTAAGGATCCTGAGATGGGGAGATTGCCTGGATTATCCATGTGGGACCTCAGTGGAATCACAGGTGTTCACCTGAGGTACAGCAGAGGAAGATTTGACTGGAAAGGCAGAGGTAATGTGATGACTAAAGCAAAACAATTTGCTCCTGGTTTTGAAGTCAGAAGAAGGGGTCATACACCAAAAAATGCAGCTCTAGAAGCTAGAAGAGGCCAGAAGCAGATTCTTCTTGGGGGTGGGTAGGGCAGGAGGCTGAGAGGAATGTGGCCTTGCTGACACTCTGATTTTTGACCCAGTGGAATTGATATTGAGATTCTGACCTCCATATAATAAATGTGTGTAGTTTGAAGCTACCACATTTGTGATAATTTGCTATAGTAGCCTGTGTGCATGTGTGCGTGTGTGAGAGAGACAGATAGATAGAGAAATAGTAGAAGGCAAGGCAGGGTGACAGAACTTGCCACAACTGATGGAAGTTCTCTGCCCCGTGACATGGTAGCTTAATGCCTTTGTTCATGGCTATGGTCCTTAGTAATTAGAGCTGAGAAAATGGTGGGGGGGCGGGGGGCCATTAGATTCCATTAGGCACTCGATACTACATCTGTAATGGTGAGGTCTGAAATAATAGGGCCTGAAACTTTTTAAAAGGCAAGAACTTTCTTGTGTAAGTAGAAGGGATTGGTTATATAAGTCAGATTTCTATTTCTCACTTCCACCTGGACTCAAGTAAGGGATCCATTTGACATCAGGGCAGTACTGTCGTTATGTAGGCAGTTGTCAAAATGGAATTTTTTTCCCTGGTTTTTGCTGAGGTCCTAAGGGCTGAGAAGAAAGCAATAGGAACCCCACATTTCAAACTGAGTGCCACAGTCTCCCATGCAGGACTGGCAGAGGAAGTAGCTGAAAGCCAATTTTATAACCTTACCTGGAGGGCACCTAGGAGACAGGCTTTAGGAAAAAGACTTTTAGGAAAAGATGCTGCCCTCATCTCAGCCCGAGAGGGGCTTCGAGAAATTTGCTTGCAGATTTCCAACTCTCCTTGGGAGCTTGTAGGGGCACAAGGGGTAGATGTCTGACCATTTCTGAGGAGGTGGCTCAGGCTGTGTGCCTGGCAGCAAGACACACACAGAAGGCTAAGCCAGGAGCCATTTCACCCCCCTCCAGTGGCAGGACAGAAGGCATGAGTTTTCCTGTGGTGCATGTGAGTCTGTATTTGTGGTGGTGAATGGGAGCTGACCACAATATGGGCAGGGAACCCATGCGCTCTGATGACACAGGAGAGTCTGTTGGGGGGTCTGCTGGGGGCCCAGGGGCTGAGAGAGGCAGGATGGGCCTGCCACTGGAAAGTAGCATCACCCACATCTGGGGGCCTTGGTTAGAGATCACCAGAAGGGGGTTTCCGTGTTACCCTCCAATGACCTCAAGAGACAAAGAGCTGGGTTGATGTTGCCAAATGTTGGATCACAGAGGAACAGGCAATGCTTAGACTGTGTCCTTCCTCTAGTGCTTTTCCCCTTGGGCCCACTGCTGGACTCTGGAAATGTAAAGCTGGGAACTTGAGAGCTGGTCCAGCAGGCTTCCCCCACCTTACATTTATTTCTAGGCTTAAAGCAGTAACACAGTGGAGATGGAAAGGGACTCTAAATTAGGTTAAGAGTTTGGAGTGTTGTTTTTCATGTTTGAGTAGGTATTTATTTCCCAACTGAAACCATTCTGCATCAATCAAACTGGAAAAAAATTGAGGGATCTTCCAGAGATTTCCTCCAAGAGATAGGAAAGAATGAGTGTGAAGATGAGGTTTGAATGGGTAGCATTCAAATAAATTAGTTGTTTTCTGCTTGTCCCTTGGGGCATATGGCTCTTGCTATCTGATTCCTGGTATATCAACACAGAGTCACTGGGTTGCTTTAGATCGAGTTCTGGATTATCTTTTAAAATGTACTTGGCCAGTATGAGTAAAGGTGAAACCTTCATGCACGTTAGGGGCAGCGCTTTAACCTCAGGCTACTTTAGGTAACTCCAAAACAGGGGCCATTCAGAAAGGCTCCGCCCCCACCCGTTCCCCCACAGCTGGCTTAGTTCTTCCTTCTTTGCTGGAACACAGGCTCAAGGCCTGGAGCACTCTGCCTCTGATCCCATTAATTTGTTCAAGGCTTTGCTCCCTATTACTTCTGTTCTGCAGTAGACCTTAACCCCACCTTCCTCTAGTCATTGCCTTGAGTGTCCTTCGGATACAACAGCAAGGATTGAGGTGAGGGTTGGCAGTGGGTGGGGGTCCTAGTCAAAGCCACAGCCTGGGTGGCAGATGAGGTTCTGTTTCCATTGCTGTTATGGGGGCTTTTTGCTGAAATAAAGGGACGATATGGTGTGAAATTGAGAGGGTGGTCTATGTACAAGGAGTGGGGGATCCATTTTTAGTTCAAATGTGGATGCATCTCAGGAAAAGACTGACTCTTCTGTGATTTTTAGAAGAAAAAAAGATTGATTTAGTGAGTCATTTCTGAAATGCACTGAAACATGCATTCGTAGGCTCTGAGCTATGTGATAGATTGATCTCAACTTAATGCAGTTC
This sequence comes from Vulpes lagopus, assembly GCF_018345385.1. Classification (NCBI taxonomy): domain Eukaryota; kingdom Metazoa; phylum Chordata; class Mammalia; order Carnivora; family Canidae; genus Vulpes; species Vulpes lagopus. Next base: position 123,375,350 of record NC_054830.1, read on the forward strand.
AGCAATGCTTGTTGAAGCCATCACCGTTAAAAGGATACACTAGCAATGCTGAAAAGCTGAGGGTTGAATGGGTTTCAACTTTCCTCAGCACTGAGCCAGAAACTACTCATTTGTTTTCCTTTTCTGAGAATCACCTCATGCCATTCAGACAAGGTGACAACCATGCCTGAAGAAGCTCTGTTAAGCCAATTTACTTTGGGCGTGTAGTTGCAGTTTAGAGGAAAAGTTGTGAGTGAGGAGAGGTTGTTTCCCCAGCTCCATAGAGCTTTCCGAGAACCAAATAACCCAAACTATTCTTTCAAAAGAGTCATGGGGTTAACCTGGTGTCTTTATTTCCCTTGTTGCCCCTCACACGCTGTGACCTTGGCAAGTCATTTAACCTGACAAATCTTTGTTGGCTTCACATATAAATGGCAGAAGGCTCACTAAAGCTTTAGGCCATTTGAGCAACAATTCTAATTTCTTTTCTGTTGCTGGACATTTGGTGGGTATACCTGGGTGGTTTTCACCTTAACTATGGTCTTGTGATGTCACAAATAAGCTTTGGTGACCGGCGGGTTCTAGTCTTGGTGTTTGAAGACCCACCAAGCTTTTACCACCTTGGTCATCCTGCTTTTCACTGCCCTGACAGGAACTGCATGCAGATTCCTTATTCAAAGAAATAGAGCTAAGAATATTTTCTTTTGGAGTTAAAAAGTAGATCCTGGAGAGGTGCTTGGCTGGCTCATTTGGTGGAGCATGAAACTCTTGATCTTAGGTTTGTGAGTTTGAGCCCCACATTGGGCATAGAGATTACTTAAAAATAAAATATTTATTGCAAAAAAAAAAAAAATAGGTCCTAAAACAAACAAACAAACAAACAAACAAACAAAAAGATTCTGGATTTCTTATTTTTAAGTATGGAATATTGCAATATAGTATTGTCATATTTCTATTAATTCTTTAAAAGAATCATATAATCAGACTCAACTCATTATTCCTAGATTAAAATACCAAGGCTTTGTGTATTATTGGCTCTGTTTAATGGACCTTTAGTTGTTCTTAAACATTATTGTGGGTGGATAAGGGATGTGGCTTTGCCTCCTAATGCTAGGGGTTATCACATGTGCCATGAGAGAGATAATACACGACTTCCATTCTAAAACTTGGACAAGAGAGTTGGAAATTACACATATGAACCAGAGTTTGATGATGTAGAGTGGAGGCTCCTCACCCATAAATATGATGCTCCAAGGTGTGGAGCACCCAGGTGAGGGCTGGTTGGTACATGAGCAGGTAGAGATGTTATTAATAAACTGTCTCACTATATATGGTAAATGGATTTGTTTGCAAAACCTGGGTTTCCTCTGTCACCCTACCCATTGACAGTATCTGGTCTTCTGGGTCAGTTCAGTCTAGGAATCTCTGCATTTTGAGTCTCCATGACCACCTCTGTGTGTCCCAAATTACCCTATATGTCGTGAAGGGAGTTGTTATATCCCTGATTCTTTGTCCAGTTATCTGTCTTACCAAATTTCTGTAAGCCCCGTGAAGGGTCATATCTATCTTGCTTACTATTGTTTTCCCAACGACTGGCATTTATTGATTGAAGTACTTATTGATTGAAAAAAATCAATGATAATTTAATAATCTGCAGTTCTTGAAAGACGACCTGAAAGTTTTCAGGAGAGTTTTAATGATTTTCTTCAACTTGGCCCCTCTGTAGTTATCTTCCTCTTCTCCCATCATAGATTGAATATATTTGGTGCTATTTGTTAATTCAGCAGAAAATGATTGTACATCTTCATTTCTGTGTATCAGGAGTGGTTCTGGGTTCTGAGTTTAAAGGGGTGAAGAAGAGATAGGAAGATCCTTGCTGTCCTAGATAGCAAGAGGAGACAGAAACGAATTAAGCAAAGAGGTAAACAAGGACATTTTATTTATTTATTTAGGGACATTTTAAATAGTTCTGTGTGCTTAAAAAATGGCAGCATGGTGTTCTAGAGATTGGGTGGTGTGGGAAGTCCTGAGGAAAGGAATGTTTGACCCCTGAAAGATGGGGAAGAGCCAGCCATGTAAATGGCTGAGGAATGGGATAGAGTGGAGGGGACATTTTAGGCCCAGGCAAAGGTCCAGAGATATAGGGACAGGCTTGGAATATTTAAGAACTGGAGAGAAAGCCCAAGGGGCTTGGGAGGAAGTGAGTGAGAGTGAGTTCAATAATATGAAATTAGAGTAGGAGACAGAGGCCAGATCACTTAGGGCATTATAGGCCAAATGTGGCAGGAAACCAATTAGGTTATTTGGAGAGGGTTTTGATGTGTGCAGGATTTAGGAAAAGCAACAAAGGTTAGTATAGTACCCCGGGGCTGGTGAAAGGAGCAGAGCAAGGGGAGGCAGCAGCTCCTGACTGTGAACTGGCAGGGAGGAAGTCAACCACCACTTTGTTTTCCTCCATGTCCCAGAGCTCCCATGGATGCCTCCTCCTGGCCAAAGCCAACCAGAAGCAGGAAGGAGGGGAGCCCAATGATGTAGCCAAAGAATGAGCCCCCCATTGTATAGACAAGAGTCCAGTTCACCTGCTGACAGATTCAGATTTTCCATGCATAAATGAAAGCCACTGCAGGATATTGACAAGGGGAGTGACATGGTCTGGTGTCTGTTTTGAAAACTTGACTGCAGCTGGTGTATGGAGACTAGACTGTAAGAGCAGAACTGAAGGTGGGCTGCCCTTTTCAGGTACCCAAGCTGTGGCCCATGGCTGACACCCCACCTTGTACACAGGAGGATTCAGTTACTGTAAATGACTCCTGACCCTCCCTGATGTGACAAAGCTGGTTGATCAGTTCAGGTCCACCCATAATGGTACATGCTGGGAGGTGCTGTGTGAAGTGATATGAGGGAGGCGGGACGGTCGTTGCACAGCTTTTTGGAAGACTGACCATGCACTATTTCTAGTTTGCAGTTTGGTCTGAAACTGGACATTTGGTTGACTAGCTCAAGGTGGTTCTCCCTCATGTCAAACTGCCCATGTGCTGTATGTTATTTAGTGAGGAGGGTTCTACGGTAATGCTCAGGAGAGTGTCATGGAGGAGGGGCTCACCTGCGAGGGGTCCTCTCCTCCAGTAGGGACTGTTTGCTGGGGTCTTTGCTCTTGCATCTCTTCATGGCATCATGATAATCCTGGACATTCCTGGAGTCTAGTCTCTCTAAATTGGACTTTAGTGAAGGAAAATAGTATCTGAAAGCAATTTTTTGGATAAAACATCATAATCGGTTGGCCATCCTGGGCAGAAAATATATATTATGTGCATTTGCACATCTGTGTGTTTATAGGGAGCAGGGAGGGGAGAGGGAGTAGGAGGAATAGAGGAATAATAAATAAAAAATTTTAAAAAAAGAATAGAGGAAGAAGAGAGAAAGTGTGAGGTTTTGACAATGGTGTGATGAGTTCAACTTACCTTTCAAAACTGTTGCGGAAAATGTTCTAAGGTGTGCCCTACCCAAACTGAGGATAATGGTAAAAATTTGTGAAATTTAAAAAGACAACACGCGTGTAAAACTTTCCTTTCCTTTTGTGTTACAAATGTTGGACTTACAGTCTGAAACACTGAGCTGCTATAGGTAGTTTTGTGTTGCTATTTATAGTTCTGATTTTAAGTGAGAGTCACATTAAGAATCTATAGAAAGAGTGTTGTTGAGTCAAAAACCAACTTAACTTTTGACTCCAGCATAAGTCTTGAGCTATCTTCATGTGATTGGAGGCTTAAAGTTTGAATAGTCTATTTTTATTGTCACATAGGATTTTGATAACATGGTAAGTTACAGAAAAAAAGTGGCTTTAGTTTTTCAGTTATCTCTAGAAGACATTTTTAAAGACAGGTTACAGTTTTCCAGATTGGAATTGCTAACGAATAAACCAAATGTTAATGATGGATAATATTTTAATACTCTGTTACAGGTATATTGATCTAAATTGTTCAAGAATCTTTGAATCGTTAGTTAGTATTCAAGGGATGGCTATCATGTAATGAGATGGCTTTTAACAAACTCATTAAAATGCATTCAATTGACAAAAAATAAATTGAATGTGGACTATTTGTAAGGCAAGTGAAGGAAACTAAAATGCATAAGGTATAGTTTCTGCCCCCAAGGAGCTTATGTATTGTGATAATTTTGTACTTAAGTATAATCACCTTGGGAAAGTATCACTTTTTTCAATGAGATCACTCCTGCTAAATGTCTAGCAACTCTTTTGGAATTATCTTCAGAGTTGATTTAATACATTTGTACATGTGCAGGCACATGCATGTACACGCAAACATGCACACACACACACTTGGGTACACACAATGACAATTTCTTTTCTTTAGAATAAGGTTCAAAAAATATGGCCTGCATCAAATCCAGCCTACCACTTGTTTGGTAGGGCTCCAGAGCTAAGAATGGTTTTTACATTTTTAAATGGTTGACAAAAAATCAAAAGAAAAATAATATATCAGGACACATAAAAATTACATGAAATACACATTCTGCTGTTCATAAATAATGTGTTGGAACACAGCAATGTTCATTCATTTGCGTACTATGGCTGCTTTTATGCTATAATGGCAGAGGTGAGTAGTTTTGACAGAGACCATATGACCCTCAAAGCCTAAAATATTTGCTATGTGGTCCTTTGCAGAATCATATTTTTAGGATAATATCTAATTTTTTTTAAAGATTCATCAATTAGATCCTCTACCTTATTTCAAAGATCTGACTCTGAATTATTCTTTCACTTTTTTCCAATCTTCAAAAGGCTTTTTCTCAGAGGTAAAAGATTTCACATCACTTTATGGACATTCAGGAGAATCTTGTTCAGATTTTGAAGTTATCCCCAAAAAGTTTTCAAATTCTGTGAGCAATGGTCACATTGTTACTATACCGAAGAGGGTATGTCCCTGAGTCTGTTAGGATCTGAGGAATATGGAGAGGAAAAGCGCTCCTCCAGTAGTCCTCCAAGAAGACCTCAAAGAGAAACAAAACAGTGTTTGGGTGCAGCAGAAACATGAGTCCACTCTCTTTGCACAAGTGTATCTCTGCCTCTCTCTTGTGTTCACTGTGACACTCTCCTGCTGAAGCTATTGACTACCATCTTTGTCTCCTAATATTTCCTGCCTCCATGGCCTCTCTTTACTGATGGCTTCCATTGTCTCATTGCTTTGGCTTCTTATCCGTGGGTCTCTTATATTCCCTCCTTCTTGGTGTCTCACATTCAGACATTCTAGGAAGGAGGATCTTATTGGATCTGTCAGTCACTACCCAGTGAAGTATACCTTTGATACAGAGTGCTTGACCTAGGTCCCTCCCAGTTACTGGGACAGTCATCCCTGTTGAGCAGGGAGAAAAAGCAGGCCTGATCAGTGACCTGTTAGCCCCATTCAGAAAATGTTTGTTCTTAGCCATCTGTTGATCTATTGGTCCTTAATATTCACTGGTATATAGATGTCCAGACATAGGGACACTGCTCAAACTATTGGTATCCTCCCCATTATTGAACTCAATAGCCAATGGATATCAACTTGGTGAATCTATATGGTGGAGAAATGCTAGCTATGGATTAATCACTGGGAGCAGACTGAAATATTCCAAGAGGAAAACAAACACGGATGTTATCAGACATTATTCAGGTAAGTTGAAAGGAGAATGAGTCATGCTGAGATAAGTTTGAAATACTCAGTAATGGCCAACCTGTGATCCTTCGACTGGGGGCCCAGTATAGCATAACCCAAGCCTATTTATGTATCTGAAATTTTATGTCTCTGTAACAAAAATTTGATTTTTAGTAAGTTCATTGGAATTTGCAGAGGTCCTCACTTGAGATCAAGAAATTTGAACCTTTAAAATAAACCATCTGTTCTCTCAAACTCTAGACCTATTTACTGTCTTCTGGACCCATCTTTTCCTCCATCTGTTGTCATTGTTACTTGTACCTTTTCTCTCACTATCTTATTTAACCATTTCATATAGAGTCAAAATAAACCAGAGGGTAATAGATCACTCATCTAGAAACAGTTTGCATTGTTCCAGACAAGGGTCAAGGACACACAGAAATAAGAGTGATCTCAGCCCTTTAGAGATGCACCCAATGACTGTGCACAGGTAAAAATCCCTCATTATTTATTTCTCTGTGATAGTCACATCTGCCTTTCTGGAACATCCAGGGAACTCTACTGGTGTAGATGGGATTCCCTCTGGAGAATTTAGCTCCTTTTAATGCCACATTGACCTTGTCTACCTAGAACTTGAATCTCCTGCTCTGAGAAACATAGGAGGTAAAAGTGGTGGCCATAAATACTGTGACCTTGGTACTATCTCAGGACCAAGTAGCTGTGACTAGATAACTTGTATAGTAATAAAGGTGGGTACCCACAGGGTTACTTGCATATTAGGAATTGAGGATTAAAATGCTTCTTAGGGTTGTAGCAAAGGCAGATATGTACATTTTGGGAAGAGTGAGGGCAGAGGTTCTTTATACATTCCTTATGAATTTTTTTTTCTTGAGAGCGAGAGAACACAAGCAGGGAGGGGCAGAGGGAAAAAGAGAGAGAGAGAGAGAATCTTAAGCAGGCTTCACACTTAGTGCAGAGTCTGATGTGGGGCTTGATCTCACAACCCTGAGATCATGACCTGACATGAAATCAAGAGTCAGATGCTTAACCAACTGAGTCACACAGGCTTCTATAAAATATTTTTAGTATATAACTGTTAGCATTTTCTTTTTAGTGTTCTCCCTGCAAATGATCTTACCTTTGCCATCAAATGGCCTGAGCTATCTCAAACACATGAGTAAACTTTGAGTAGCTACCACTTTCTACTACACCAGTTAGTTACCACCCAATTGCTCCTGTTCATGAGGGAATAAAAACAACAACAACAAAAAACTAGACACCACACTGTTATCCCCCTGGCCATACCTGCTTTGTGTAGGTAGGAGCATGGTAGAAGGCAAGTGCTGTGGTAAAGCTGGATGCCTGGCATGTAACACAGCTTAACAGCATGATGAGTGAAGTTAATTAACCTATCCAGCTAAGAGGCAGAAGCAAGAAGCACATTTCAGAGCTCCAGACAGTTTTGAGCATCAGGAGAATTTTAGAGGGAGTAAGATATTTTGAAATTATACAGTGATCTCTATTAAAGTGATAACAGCTGGTACCAACTTGACAAATCAAGGGATTTTATAAGAAAGACAAACTGCACACTTCCTGCGAAATCCAGCCAGACTAATAATATCAGGAATTATAGCAAAAACACTTGCTGCTGTCAAGTCAACACACAGTCTCATTGACCTTTTATAAATGGATGAAAATAAGTTTATCAAAACCCAGCAAAATATATTGAAAAGTAGGCTGGAGGTGAATGGTGGGAATTCTGAGAAATTTTACTGAACCAGCCAATCAGCAATAATTAAAAACGGCCTTCTCACTTGAGAAACCAGGGATGAATGTGGCCAGCCATTGGTAGGTAAGCTTGCACATTCCTTGGAGGGCCCTTTATTACTTGCATTTGCCTTTTTTTTTTGGAAGTGTATTTCTCCTGTGGGCTTTAATGATAATGCCTATGAACCCAAACTTCATGACTGAGAAATGTTCTTTGGCCTTGGCAATAAGCATTCAGCTTTGCTTAGGTGTTTGTTTTCTGCCAATGCCATGGCCCTGATGATGCCCTGAGGTATCTGTCTTGCCACCCAAGGCAGCATCTGAGCAGTAAGCTTCCATTTCCTTGAACATTATCTCTTGACTACTTTTCACCAAAATGAACCTTTTTGAGGATATTATGCCATAGTTAAAAAAATCTTTCTAGCTATTTTGTCAGTAGAGTCTGGTTTAGTCCTTGCTGCTTGCTTTTACCATGTCAAGAACACACACTGGGCCAGTCTTTCACTGGTTTTGAATAGTTCTTTAATCTGTGATCACTTGACTTTTCCTCTCTCCATCCTCACCCAAAAATAACAATTTAATTAGGTCTGCTGGCATGAAATCCATTTCTCAGTTATGAGCATGAGCCCACTTCTTCACCTGAGCACAGAGCTTGCAGAATCTCCCTAGTGATCCCACCCCCCAGGAAGACTCTCCTCCAAGGGCAATGGGGCCAAGCCCTGCAGAGGAAATGCGATGTGGATAGCCCCATCTTTCTCTGTGGCTCAGTAACAAGGCTCATTATTTACAGTGTCCTCTCTGCTCACTGGCTCTGTTAGCATTTTTCTTTTCAATTTGGATCCTGGCCTGCATTGTGCCCCTCTCATGAAGCACGTGCCATTACGATTTTAAAATAATGGGAAGAACGCTATGGCACCACTTGCTTGGTGATATGACTCTCAAACTGTCTACAGATTGCCGAGTAAGTGAAATGTTTTGACAGAGAGAAATATGTGTTGTCAACATTGCTTTACCCATGGTTGAGAAGGGAAATTGAAACTGTAGTTCAGCAGAGTTCAGATGTTGATGACTAGAATGATCTCCTCAAAACAAATGACTATAGACCATTTTGTTTTCCTTTATGCCTCATTCTTCTCTAATGAAATGCCCAATTAAAAGCAGAGCTTATGTGCTTTAAAAGAAGGCTTAGGGAGGATTCTGGGAAATATCTGTGACAGGAGCCATCCTTCATCACTGAAGAAAATTATAGCACCATTGTGAAGAAACAGTCTGTGTTGTGACCTGCAGTGTCTTGTGTTGAGATTTTAAAGGAGACTCGGAATAAGTGTAACCTTTTAAAGATGGAAGATTGTGTGTGTATTTGTGTGTGTGTGTGTGTGTGTGTGTGTGTGTGTGTGAGAGAGAGAGAGAGAGAGAGAGAGAGAGAGAGAGAGAGACGGGGGGTAAGGGGAGAGATGTGAAATATTCGTGATATATCAAACAGCCGACACTGGCTAGAAGTAGGGAAAAAAAATCCCCAGTAGAGTGATATGTTTAGGACAACTTGCGAATTTATCTCTGGGATTAAGTGGAATGTGGAACTGTACAGCTGTGTGTTGTCTCCTTGCAAAATGAGTTTCTCTCTGTTTCCCTGGCAGGCGTGTTCTTGTTAAGAGCTTGTTCAGAGTGGGAACACTGGTAGCTCCCGGAGCCCTGCTGACCATTATCTTCGCATTCAGGTCTGCATTGTGGAAGCAGCTCTCTATTTTCTCACTTAGAGAACATTCTTGATAAGAGAAAATGTTGACAACTTAGCCTTTTTTGAGAATCACTAAGGAAACATTTCTTCTTGTCAGTCTCCTTTCGTAGAAAGGAGAAAGAAAAGGGGATATTGCTTTGGAGAATAACCTTGACTTTCAAAAGGCATTTAACAACCAGTATTTTCTTGAGCACCTACCATGTGCAGAAGTGTATACGCTAGTCATTGCAGATTGTAAAAAGATGAATGAAGCTGAATTCCTGTTTTTTTTTTAATTAAAAATTTTTTTTGAATTCCTGTTTTTAAGTAGCTCAGGGCATTCTTATTTAAAAAACTAATTGCCTAATTGGAAAGACTATAAAATGGATACAGAAAAAGTAATAAGGAAATTTATATGGGTTGAAATTCCTGTGGCTCACGCTGAGGGTTCTGGAATAGGCAGACCGGTTTGAACAAGGACTCTACTACCTATTCCCTGTGACATTGGTTGGACAGTATACTTTAAGCTAAGTGTCCATTTTTTCTCCCTTGTTAAATGAGATAATGATATCTACCTTGCAGGGTTGTTGGGATGAGTAAATGAGATACCAGAAATACAGTGTCTAGTGTCTAGTGCAGTGCCTGGCACAGATGAGTTCACTTGGAATGTCAACTTTCTTCCCTCTGATTTCATGCCATGCTCATCCCCTGGCAGTCAAATTGATGCCCATTACAAATCTGCCCTAAACTCCACAAGTGATTTACTTGCATTATGATGTCTTCAACTGTGTCATAGCTCTGGAAAATAAAGAAGTCCAACACAGGGCAGGGTAAGCAGATAATAGTGAGGATGGTTTTCTGAACACCAACTTTCCAAGGTTTTTAAGGCCAAGTGAGTCTTGTCCTCATCAAATAATGGTCACACTGGGGAGGTGTGGTAGACATACATCCTTCCACTAATATCCTGATATTTCTCTCTCCAGGAATATGGCAGCATTATACACCTCTTTCCTCTTGGAAATTAGGTATTCCATGTGGTTTGCTGTGGACAGTGACATGTGAGCAGAAGTGACCGGTGTCACTTCCAGGAGAAAGCTTTAGAAGATTCCATTCTTACTGCCACCATTAGTTGGGGCTTTTGTCAGTCTAGGTTCATGAGATACTACAGTGAGCAGGATCTCTCTGATAATCCATGTTAAAAATAGAACATGAGTAAGAAGCTAACTTTTGTTGCCTTGCACCCCTGGGATGTTGGGCTTGTTTGTTCATAGACTGCTTAGACTAAGGAAGTTGCACACAGATTCTGGTAATGCTGCATTTGCTCGAAACATTTCAGTGCTTCCTCTGGTGGAACTGCTTTCAGGGGCAGTATATGACAACCCCAGTCTCTACGTAAAACCATATTTGCTCTCTGCCCATGGTCGTATCGCCCGGCTTCATCCTCCACTTTATTCATTAGAGTTGACTGATGGTAGTTGCTGCCAAGGAGATATTGGACACCACCAAGTGAGTGGAATGAATGAGCCTTCAGAAGCAGTGGTGAACAAAGACTGGGATGAGAGTGCACCTTATGGAGGCAGTTCACCCATGGTGCAGGCAGTGAGAAGCGGTTTGATTATAGAAAATGTAAAAATAAAAGAACTAAGAGTGTGTTTTTTACTGTCACTGAAAATGTGCAATTTTAAACAATGTTAGGGACAAGTACTCCTCTCTTTTGTGCTCCCACTTTCTCTTTTTGTTAAGCACCTGCTCAAAAGCAATTACAAAGACGCTTCAAAACTTGTGAGCCACAGAAATGTAATTGGAACATGTTGCCCCCCGCTACAGAGTGTTTTGAAAGAGATAATATTCTTTTGGGATATTTATCTAAAAAGAAAAAGAAAAGTTATTTCATTGCCATTTGTTTACGAATTTGGATGTTGGTTTATGAATTTGTATTAGTCATGTGCATTTGTCTAAATCCTACTCTTTGGATTATAAGATCTGTGAGGGTAGAGCTGGGCCTCATTCATTCTTAGGTGTCTATAGGGTCTGACCAGTGCTGAACACCTAATTGGGCCCCTATATATGATGAATGACTCAAGCTATGTTAGCAGAAAAACAGCATTTTCCTTTTTTTTTTTTTTTTAAATCACTCACACATGCAAGAATTGGGCAGGCTTTGGCCCACTCCTTTGAGGATATTCCTGTTATTGATGCTGAGAAATTTCTGGAGCCTGCTCTTTGGAGAGAGATATGCTCCAGCTGCTGGAGCTAACAAAGATCCAAGACTGCTCCTTACACACACCAATGAGACATTGCACACACCCACCTATGAAGGAAAATCAGGAGAGATGACTCCTCTGTGTCCATACACACACCCGGGATTGCTTTTCATGAGTATCACTGTTTTTTGATGTTCTTTCCATACCCTGTTATTCACATTCAATGAAGATTAAGAACTATGGGGGAGAAGAAAAATATTTTGATTTGTCTTAGGAACCACACTACTCCTAAGTGAGTCTTCAGTGCAGTTGGATTCTATAGGAGCTAAGAAGGGAAGCAGGTTGGAGAGAAGCTTGAATCTTGGCTGGTAACTCCAGGTTTCAGTTTTGGAAAGTGTGAATGAATATAACACTGGTAAAGATAGTGGTTAGGATCAGCCTACAATAATCAATAATTGTCAACTTGTCCTGGATCCCAGTCAGAGCAAGCTTGGCCTTGGGGAGAAATATTATTCTCTTTCACTCTCATTGTTTCACAGACAAGTTGTGATCATGGAAGTGAGACTTCGGGGAAGCTTGGGTGTGAGAAGGAGACGTTTTACCTTTTGGCATGCCCACCTTCTGGTTTTTCTGGGTGAGAGTCTAATACTGAAGGGAACATGTGTAGCCACTGTCATGTTTGGAGCCTATCCCATTGTCCAAGGGGCCTTCCAGATGGCCTTGGGTAGACCATCTTGTGAACTCGAACAGGCTGGGTGGATAGCATCTGGAACTGTTCCAGGTTCTGGGATAATGAAATGGGGAAAAGACAGACAACCCAGGTATTTTAATTTCTGATTTTTCCAGAAAAGTGTATGGTCATTTTGAGCTCCTGGGATGGGATGATAGAACATTAAGAAGCTGAAAATATGCAAATTTCTCTGCTGCAAGCTCTATTCTTTGGGTTTTGCCATTAAGAATATAGTTGACTGACATGTAAATGCTTCTGCACTTGTAGGATTGACATGAGATCAAAAGGAAAGAGGTGGCCCAATGTTTGGCTTTGTTTTTCCTTCCTGAGAAAAAAAAATTCCTGGACTTTTTTCCACTGTCCTGTCTGGAAAGAACAAATTGAGTGAGCAACCCAGATCTGACACTGAGTGAAGCAACGATACCTGGCAGGATGTCTGAGTTTTGTTTTTTTTTTTAAATCTTGCTTTAGGAGATGTTGTGTGTGTATTTTTCTTAGATTTTTGATAATATTCTTTGGTGTGTAAATGAATTTAGAAGCAATAATTTTCTTTACAGGAAGTCTTTGGGTAAATAAATTACAACATGATCTCATTTGTTCTTGCCCATTTGCCATTTGTTATTCAGACAATAAAAAAAGATACAACTCCAAGCAGGACCTTGGGCAAGTCACTTAACAATTTTAAGCCTGTCATCTATAAAATGTCAGAGTTGAACTCAGCAACTTCTGAGGTCCCCGCTAGCCCTAGAAGCCTGTGCTCTGGACACAGGCAGCGAGACAGCCATCCCAGAAGCTAGACGTGCATCCCCCACATCGTTCCCTTTCTATAGTTTACATTTTCCTTGGTGGCTCAGTAATACCATTTCATAGAGGTAGACCTTCAAATAGTATTTTCTCTTCTAGCTCAAAAGCAACATTTTAGACTCTGCAAGAAATATTCTGTATAAAATGAAACAATTAAAAACTTCATGGAAACATTATTTTTAGCTCTGTGAGTTATTTCACAAACTTACTCCTTTTGTCTCTTTATTGTCACAGGATTTAGGCAGCTTATTTCTCTGGCTTTCATCAAGTATCTTTTTTCCCTCCTGTTCAAAATAAGCTCTGTTTCCTTTTTCCTGGCCAGATGAAAGCCTGCATACCCTACTCTTCCTCATGTCAACCCAACTATGGTGGATTCAGGGTTCAGGGTTCACGTCATTCCAGATTGTCAATTTCAAAGGATAGTTCAGAGACAGGGGGATGAAAAACAAGCTGCAATTTTCCTCTTCAGATCTCTCCAACACACACTGTCTGTGTATTATTTCAGAAAACCCATGGAAAAGTACACTGTTTCCTTCCCTGACTCGGCACCAAATCAGGAAGTGGCACATAATGTATTGGTGTGTTTATTATGCATCATTTTGCTGCTGACACCAGGGCCATCAAATATTGGGAAATTTACAGCCAGGGAGGTCCAGCCATCATGCCTTGAAGTGAAGGACAAAGTATTCTGTTATTCATCTCCAGCTATGGCCCTTTATGGTCAGACAGTGAGCAATATACTTATCAAAGTCAAAATAACCTTCACTTTAGAAAACACACTTGTCTTTAATTGCTAGAATCAGAATGCATAAACAGCTTCTGTCTTGATAATAGAAGGAAGGCTGAATTGATGTAAGTTTTGAGTATTTCCTGATTTGCCAATGACACACAATTGACAGTGTTCAATTAAGTTTTAAATCACAAATTATGTGTCTGTTATACTAGAGAAGTGGAAAAACTTTTGGAGTTAAAAATATTTATACAGTCTGAATACATAGCATGCATATGGCATATATACGTAATTACGTAATTATGGTGTGTATATACATACTTTTTATATGCATATTTGTTATGCATTGTTTTCTTTTCTGTTGAAACTAAGGCCAGGAGTTCTACTTCTCTGCCTTGCCCAGAGCAGCTTAGAGTCTGGATACTGGAGGCAGAAGAATATAAATTTGAATCTCTGACTACCTCTATGCCATAGTCATAGGCTCCATTTACTCTTCTGTGACATGGTGGTAAAAATAATAGTATGTACTGTATGGAGGTACTATTTGAAGGTGGGTTTTTTTATTAAAAAAATTTTTTTTATTGGAGTTCAATTTTCCAACATGCAGTATAACACCCAGTGCTCATCCTGTCAAGTGCCCAACTCAGTGCCCATCACCCAGTCACCCCAAACCCCTGCCCACCTCCCTTTCTACTACCCCTTGTTCGTTTCCCAGAGTTAGGAGTCTCTCATGTTCTCTCACCCTCTGTGATATTTCCCACTCATTTTCTCTCCTTTCCCCTTTAATCCCTTTCACTATTTTTTTATATCCCCCAAATGAATGAGACCATATAATGTTTGTCCTTCTCCGATTGACTTATTTCACTCAGCATAATACCCTCCAGTTCTATCCACCTTGAAGCAAATGGTGGGTATTTGTCCTTTCTAATGGCCGAGTATATGCCATTGTATACATGGACCACATCTTTATCCATTCATCTTTCAGTGGACACTGAGGCTCCTTCCGCAGTTTGGCTATTCTGGACATTGCTGCTATAAACATTGGGGTGCAGGTGTCCTGGCATTTGACTGCATCTGTATCTTTGAGGTAAATCCCTACATCGTAGGGTATCCTCTATGTTTAACTCTTTGAGGAATCTCCACACAGTTTTCTAGAATGGTTGTACCAGTTCACATTCCCACCAACGGTGCAAGAGGGTTCCCCTTTCTCCACATCCTCTCCAACATTTGTTGTTTCCTGTCTGGTTAATTTTCACCATTCTCACTGGTGTGAGGTGGTATCTCATTGTGGTTTTGACTTGTATTTCCCTGATGCCAAGTGATGCAGAGCATTTTCTCATGTGCTTGTTGGCCATGTGTATGTCTTCTTTGGTGAAATTTCTGTTCATGTCTTTTGCCCAATCCATGACTGGATTGTTTCTTTACTGTTGAGTTTAATAAATTCTTTATAGATCTTGGATACTAGCCCTTTATTTGATATGTCATTTGCAAATATCTTCTCCCATTGGGTAGGTTGTCTTTTAGTTTTTTTGATTGTTTCTTTTGCTGTGCAGAAGCTTTTTATCTTGATTAAGTCCCAATAGTTCATTTTTGCTTTTGTTTCCCTTGCCTTCATAGATATATCTTGTAAGAAGTTGCTGTGGCCAAGTTCAAAAAGGGTGTTGCCTGTGTTCTCCTCTAGGGTTCTGATGGATTCTTGTCTCACATTTAGATCTTTCAACCATTTTTAGTATATCTTTGTGTCTGGTGTAAGAGAATGGTCTAGTTTCATTCTTCTGCACATGGCTATTCAATTTTCCCAGCACCATTTATTGAAGAGACTGTCCTTTTTCCAGTGGATAGTCTTTCCTGCTTTGTCAAACATTAGTTGACCATAGAGTTGAGGGCCCATTTCTGGGATCTCTATTCTAATCCATTGATCTACATGTCTGGTTTTGTGACAGTACCACACTGTCTTGATGATCACAGCTTTGTAATAAAGCTTGAAATCCAGCATTGTGATGTCCCCAGCATTGGTTTTCTTTTTCAATATTCCCCTGGCTTTTTGGGTTTTCTTCTGATTCCATACAAATTTTAAGATGATTTGTTCCAAATCTGTGAAGAAAGTCCATGGTATTTTGATAGGCATTGCATTGAATGTGTAAATTGCCCTGAGTAGCATAGACATTTTTACAATATTAATTCTTCTAATCCATGAGCATGGAATGTTGTTCCGTCTCTTTGTGTCTTTCTCAATTTCTTTCAGAAGTGTTCTGTAGTTTTTAGGGTCTAGATCCTTTACCTCTTTGGTTAGGTTTATTCCTCGGTATCTTATGCTTTTAGGTACAATTGTAAATGGGATTGATTCCTTAATTTCTCTTTCTTCACTCTCAGTGTATAGAAATGCCACTGACTTCTGGGCATTGATTTTGTATCCTGCCACATTGCTGAATTGCTGTAAGTTCTAGCAATCTTGGGGTGGAGTCTTTTGGGTTTTCTATGTACAGTATCATATCATCTGTGAAGAGGGCGAGTTTGACTTCTCTGCCAATTTGAATGTCTTTTATTTCTTTTTGTTGTCTGATTGCTGAGGCTAGGACTTCTAGTACTATGTTGAATAGCAGTGGTGAGAGTGGACATCCCTGTCATGTTTTTGATCTTAGGAGAAAGGCTCTCAGTGTTTCCCCATTGAGAATGATATTTGCTGTGGGAATTTCGTAGATGGCTTTTAAGATACTGAGGAGTATTCCCTCTATCCCTACAGGCTGAAGAGTTTTGATCAGGAATGGATGCTGTATTTTGTCAAATGCTTTCTCTGCATCTATTGAGAGGATCATATGGTTCTTGTTTTTTCTCTTGTTGATATGATCTATCATGCTGTTTTATGGGTGTTGAACCAACCTTGCATTCTGGGGATAATTCCCACTTGGTCATGGTGAATAATCCTAATGTACTGTTGGATCCTATTGGCCAGTACCTTGTTGAGAATTTTAGCATCTGTGTTCATCAGGGATATTGGTCTATAATTCTCCTTTTGGGTGGGGTCTTTGTCTGGTTTTGGAATTAAGGTGATGCTGACCTCATAGAATGAGTTTGGAAGTACTCCATCCCTTTCTATCTTTTGGAACAGCTTTAGTAGAATAGGTATTGTTTCTTCTTTAAACATTTGACAGAATTCCCCTGGGAAGCCATCTGGCCCTGGACTTTTGTGTCTTGGGAGGTTTTTGATGACTGCTTCAATTTCCTCCCTGGTTATTGGCCTGTTCAAGTTTTCTATTTCTTCCTGTTACAGTTTTGGTAATTTGTGGTTTTCCAGAAAGACATCCATTTCTTCTAGTTGCCTAATCTATTGGCGTATAGCTGTTCATAATATGTTTTAAAAATCGTTTATATTTCCTTGGTATTGGATGTGATCTCTCCTTTTTCATTCATGGTTTTATTAATTTGAGTCTTTTCTCTTTTTAATAAGGCTGGCTAATGGTTTATCTATCTTGTTTATTCTTTCAAAGAACTAACTCCTGGTTTTGTTGATCTGTTCTACAGTTCTTCTTGTCTCAATTTCATTGAGTTCTGCTCAAATCTTTATTAACTCTCTTCTTCTGCTTGTTGCAGGTTTTATTTGCTGTTCTTTCTCCAGTTCCTTCAGGTGTGAGGTTCACTTGTGTATTTGAGGTTTTTCCAATTTTTTGAGGGAGGCTTGTATTGCGATGTATTTCCCTCTTAAGACCACTTTTCCTGTATCCCAAAGATTTTGAATGGTTGTATCTTCACTTTCATTAGTTTCCATGAATCTTTTTAATTCTTCTCTAATTTCCTGGTTGACCCATTCATCTTTTAGCAGGATGCTCTTTAACCTCCACGTATTTTAGTTTCTTCCAAATTTCTTCTTGTGATTGAGTTCTAGTTTCAAAGAATTGTGGTCCAAAAATATGCAGGGGATAATCCCAATCTTTTGGGATTGAGACCTGATTTGTGAACCACATACTTGTGGGTGGTCTATTATGAAGAAAGTTCCATGTGCATTTGAGAACGTGTATTCAGTTACATTTGGATGAAAGGTATGTATATATCTGTGAAATCCATTGGGCCCAGTGTATCATTTAAAGCTCTTGTTTCTTTGGTGATGTGTTTAGAAGATCTGTCATTTTAAGAAAGTGCCATGTTGAAGTCTCCTACTATTAGTGTATTATTATCTAAGCATGTCTTTACTTTGGTTATTAATTGATATACTTGGCAGCTCCCACATTAGGGGCATAAATATTCATGATTGTTAGGTCTTCTTGTTGGACAGACCCTTTAAGGATGATATAGTGTCCCTCTTCATCTCTTACTGCAGTTTTTGGGTTGAACTTTAATTTATGTGATATGAGGACTGCTACCCTAGTTTTCTTTTGAGGACCAATTGAATGGTAAATCGTTCTCCACCCTTTCATTTTTAGGCTGGAGGTGTCCTTAGGTCTAAAATGAATCTCTTGTAGACAGCAAATAGATGGGTCTTGCTTTTTTATCCAGTCCAAAACCCTGTGTCTTTTGATGGGATCATTTAGCCCATTCACATTCAGAGTAACTATTGAAAGATATGAATTTAGTATCATTGTAATACCTTTTCAGTTCCTGTTTTTGTGGATTATTTCCTTGAACTTCCTCTTTCTTTTCCAGGGTCCCCCTTCATATTTCTTGCAGAGCCAGTTTGGTGGTCACATATTCTTTCAGTTTCTTTTTTTCTCTTTATCCTTTGAATTTGCAAGTTTCACTATTAAATGTCGAGGTGTTGACTGGTTTTTACTGATATTTTTTGGGGGGAACCTGTCTTCTGGATCTGAATGCCTGTTTCCTCTCCCCAAATTATGGAAGTACTCAGCTATGATTTGTTCAAATATGCTTTCTGTCCCTCTGTCCCTCTTGGTGCTCTGTGGAACCCCAATTATACATAGACTTTTACTTCTGAGGCTATCATTTATTTCCCTTAACCTTTCTTCATGGCCTTTTGTTTTTTTCTTTTTTCCTCACATTCTTCCTTGCCATCAAGCTGTCTTCCTTCTAGTCATTTTGCTCAGTGCAGAGTGGCTGTATGACCGGGCTGAGTCAAGAATATCAACCACAACCTAAGTAGATTTTACCCTAGATGATTCTCACAAGGTCAGAGACCAGAAATTGAAAACAAAGATCAGAATGAAATAAAAGAACCAGTAAAGTAAAAAGCAAATTTTAAAACAAAGTAGTAAAAACTAAAAGGCCAAGAATCCCAAACAAGATGGAAAAAAATTAAAAGAGAAAAAAAAAAAGCAAAAGAGGAAAAAAAGGAAAAAAAGAAGAAGAAAGGGGGGTACTGGGAGATGGTGGTGGTGACAAAGTTGTAGTGGAGGGAGAATTTAGTCTACCCGAAGGGTCTGAGGGTGATCCTCTTGGTTCTCAGTATATTATGTTCTGTATATTAGAAGATGCTCAGTCCCAAATTTATATAAACCAGCAATACATGTAGAAAGCCCCAACATTGACCACCATAACATAAATGAGGTAAAAGAGCAGGGCAGAATGGGAATGGAGAGAGTATATAATCTCACAGAATGAATCAGCACAGTGTACCACTTGATTCTGGGTGTAGGTTGGTCATGTTTTAGAAGGTATTAACTTCTGCCATTGTAGAACAAAATGAGGCAGAGTAAAAAAAAACAACAGAAAACAAATAAACAAAAAAACCCCATATCTTGTATATCTCCCCAAATTAGGTTGAGTAGGGTGAAGGGAATCTAGAAGTAGAAAATATATCTAAGACCTGTAATCGTAGAAATATGTCAAAAAGTAAGAAACTTAAAATAAAGAGGTGTAAAATACTGAAGTTAGGGTGGGAACAGAGAAAAAAATTGGAAACTTATAGTCTGATATAAAAACCTGTTGTACTGGGGGAAAAAAAAAGGGTGGGGTACCCTCTGATTCTTTATACTATAAATCCCTCTGACTTCCCCTGGAGCTTCCCAGCCCGTGTGGTCCAGAACTTGCTCCTCCCCGTCCTTCCAGCTGGTTCCGGGGGCGGGGCCTGCGCGCTGACTCTCAGGTGCCTGCACCTGCGGGAGACGCCCGCCCCCCGCCAGGTGCCGGGCTCCGCCTGCGCTGCTCCCCCGCGAGGCCTCTGTCCCCCGGGCCCCCCGTCCCGGGCTCAGGGGAACGAGGAGGAACCAGCAGGATGGCGGCGGCCAGTCTCCAGCCCTGGAGTCAGCTCCGCGGGCCGCACCGCAGGACCCCCTCCCTCCCCCAGATGCCCCGGGGCTGCGGCGCTCCAGCCCCTCCCCGAGGCCGGCCCGCGGGGTGCGGGGAGCTCTCCCCGGGCGCCCCCCCCGGGACCCCGGGAGCCTGGAGCCTTCCCCGCCCTCCTGCGGCCCCTCCGGCCTCCCCGCCCCGCGCTTGTCCGCCGGTCCGAGGTCCCGCTTCTCGGGCGGGGCTTCCCGGCTCCTCGCGGCGCCCCTCCCGCACTTCATTCTTATTTATTTATTTTTTTCCGCCTTCCTACCTTGCTAGAAGTGAAAACCCTTCTCTCTGTAGCGTCAGGTCGAATTCAGGTGTTCAGGATGGTTGGCAAGTTATCTAGGGCAGCTGGTGGGGCGGGTGAGTGAGGCCCCTGCTCCTCTGCCTCCTTGAAGGTGTGTTAAAGGTTAAATGAGATTGCACATATGGAAGAATGCTTAGTACAGTGCCTGGTCCAGTATGTGAACTTGAGGAATATTTGCCACAATTAGTACTGCCTCCCTCCTATTATTGTTTAAAAAAAAAGTAATTCCATAGAAAATACATATTGTAAATCCCTTTATATAGAAAAGGCAGGAAGGAAATGTTATTCTTACTTTACATGTATGTCTACATATGTGTATATGTATGTATGTCATGGCACCCAGTGGTCCTTGGGAGGCATGCAATTTTGAGAACCTCGCTAAGATGACTCAGAACACAGCCAAGCAGTGAAAATAATTCTTGGTTGATAAGGCATCTGTGCTTACCTCAAGACCCATCTGCCTTCCTAAAAAGGTGTTACTATTTAGGGTTAGCTCATCTATATAGTGGCCATCTGACCATATAAAGGCAGGGATGTGTCTTTGGAAATAGGTAGATTCTGGAATATGGTAGTAACTCTTGCCTATGAACCGGGTCCCGGTATAGCCAAATGTAAATGGCAAAACAATTAGAAAATACACTCTAATGCTGTTTGGGAAAGACCAGGAGAATCTGTGGAATGTGATCACTCCTCCTTGCTGAGACCTAGAGGTAACACATTGACAAAAGTTCTCTGAAGAGTCAAATCGGAGTGACAGTCTTGGTTTGCTTGGGTTGTCAAGATTCCTTTGTGCTGATGGTAGGTGAATTGTTGGATGGTGACTTGGAGAAATAGACTTGACTATTTCTCTAAGAAATGACTACCCATTTTAGTTATAGACAGTCTGAGAGTTTTTGTTATTTTTTTTTGTATCACTGTAAGATGAGATTTAGGCAAATTAATGGGCTATAATTTCAGACCACTAGTCTGTTCTGAAATCATAAGGCTAGCAATAGTGCAATTTGAAATGAAAATTATAGTTTGAGTATTTTTTTTCTTTTCTGTCTTTTTTCAGACCAAGTAGAGTGGACAGGTGGAACAGTTAGAATCTGCTCATGATTCACCTCCCTCTCACATGTGCGTGCACTCACACACACGCACACACTTTAAAAGCACAGGAGAAAAGTCTTACCCAAATCTGCTGGAAAGTGCCCATTTAAGCTACATGTGTATTACATAAACATTGCTTGGTTTTCACAAGAGCCACCGTACAAGGAAGAGGAACCATAACGCATATTAATAGGTGAAGAAAGCTTTTGGGAAAGACTGTAAAACTTTGGAGGCCATAAACTCTGGGAATGGATTTCAGAATGAAAGTACTCTGAAAGCTCAGAATGCAGGCTAAATGTGTGTGGGGCCAAGTCAATAAAGTTTTTGTCCTGAATTGCAAAGTACAGTTGGTGCATTGTCTTCCAGGCTCCTCCACCTTTACCTCTTCTTCTGCCTTTTAACCTACTTGTTGCTTTGTGAGAGTGACCCTGATATTAATACAGAACATAAGATTTAATGAAATGGTGACATTTTGGCTGGATACGTTTTTCAAAAAAAGGGTCACTATATATTTTAAAGAGGTGTCTTGGCTAGCATTTTGGACTGAAAGAGAAACAGTCATCAAATTTCTGTACTCCTCTATAGATCTCTCCACAAGGTCATGCCTTGTGGACACAGCTACTGCTTGGGGCTGAAGGGGAAACCCACCTCTGTCTTAACCTTGGAGACATGCTGGAAGCCCGGACATGATTCTGTAGGAGGGTCAGCTTTCTAAGTGGCCTCTGTCTGTCCTGACATCGCAGTCTTAAAAAGTGCCTACGTTCTCACCATCTTTGTAAGACCATTAACCACTACAGAGTGCTCGTCCCCATATTTACAACTCCACACTGGGTCACCACCAGAGTTTCTGCCAAACTCTGGGGGTCCCGCGTAAGCTTCCCACCATGTGGCCACAGCACATGTGTTTCCTGAGTGAACTCAGTGCTGCTGTCCGGGTGCACATTTTCAGTCTATAAATCCTCCACATTCCTCGGCCTGTTTGCTAGGCCTCCAGCCAGTGCTGTATTGTATGAGAGAATGCCACATTTCTCAAGAGAGAACTGAGCACTCCTGCCTGGACTGTGTGGCTAAACCTCCAGTTGTTAACGGGAACAGGCTGTAGCTCCTACAGGGCTATCCTTTGACCAGTGTCCTAGGGCAGGGCCCAGGTCCATTGTGTGCAGATGAATTCAGCTGCACCTGACAGTGGGGTGTGTGGCCATTCTGCTTCAGCTATGGAAGGCAGCAATGTATTTATTTTGTTTCAGTCTCAATGGAATCATAGGAGACATTTTTTTTCCTCTTTTCTTTTTCATTCCAGTGTGATGATGGGCTTCCCTAGGTTGACAACACCAGCAATGAAACTGTCTCCTATAGAAAGTCAAGCCATGGCTGTGATAAAGAGTTGCCCATTGTGGATGAGTCCTTGGAGTCAGGAGAGCAAAATGTCACGTATATTGGTTTCAATCACATGATTCATTTTTCCCCTGAGATTTTGACAGGTGTAATATCTTTCACATTTAAAATTCTGAAAGAAGAACAGACTAGTGGAGAAGCTAGGGTCAGAAGAGGGAGAAATAGAGCAGGTCAAATGCTGTGTGTTCTTCAGGCAGTGGTAATGTGTCACATCATAAATGTTAGGGCAGGAAGTTAGTTGAGGTGGGGTTATGGGTAATGGGAAACTGAGGCATCCCTGCTTTGGATTTCTCATGTAGGAATAGAGATGGTATTTGTGCAACCTCAGGAGGGTAGGAGGAGCGTGGAAGGGAAATAGATATCCAGGATAGACCCTAGAACCGTAAACAGAATGCATATTGCTCCTGAGCAAGTCAGTAGAGCTCCTCTTCTTGATTCAACACATCTTTACGGACTGTTCACTCTATGCCAGGGATTGTCCCCTGGGGATACTGGCTTGTCATCAGTAGTCACATCTACATCTTTATTAAATGTTTCCATCCATCCATGCTTGCTAGGTGTTCCCAGGGAGTTAACTGGAGTCAGCAGTGGCCTCCCTGAATTCTATGGAAAATACAAGATGCATATGTTTCTTCTATTACCGTGTTCTGTGTTTGGAAATGAGCAGTTTTGAGTTGTTATGCAAACACCAAGGTAATAGAATGTGTATAAATTACAGTAAGTGCAATTACTCACAGGAAAATTTGTTGGCATTTAGTCATGTTATTGTGTTCACTGCAGATTATAGCTTGTTACTTTCTGTTCCTCTAATACACTTTATCCACTTAAGTTTTGAAATAGAAATGAAATGCTGGCATATCATCATTTTGCCAGAAAGATATATATGTGTCTTCTATTGCATTAGACAGGTTAATATGTTTTTTGCATTTTATAACAGGGAACTTTATTAGCATGATGAAATTAATGCATGCATGGCAATATCTTCCAAACCAGTTGTTACCAGTAGATAAAGTCTGTTGTGGTAATTGCTAACTGAATGTCGGATCAGGGTTATTAGTGAAATAAAATCATTCACTGTGTGATGATCAGAGCTACAATGTTGTGAAGGATAAAAGAGCTGCCTGTACTCCCTAGTTTTAATTAGCTGTTAAAGAGGTGTCCTGGGTAATTTTGAAAGGCTCATCTTATCAATATTGTTATTTAGAAATGATTTATAATATTGTTACAGAGTCTGCTAATGTTTCTATCATTAAAAGTCTATCATTGTTTCCATTATGAACTCTGTTGTTTGAAAGCTTTGCAGACAGAGCTTAAATATTTCCTTCAAAGCTTTGCACACATCTTTCTTTAAAACATTGTTAAGGTCTTAAAACGCCAAGAGTTACTGCTTGTGGATGGACCACAACTAATCTTTATTCATATGACAATGCCCAGCTTCAGTCCCATAAAGAGATGTAAGCCTAATTTTAGAGGAAGAAACTCCTCCCCTTTATCTGTTGATTGTGCTTGGAAGTGGGTATTGGTCACCCTGGAAATCTGCACGAGTAGATTTGGTGTAATATATCTTCTCCCATTTAATTAGTCAATGGACTTTTCTAGTACTAAAGCTTTGAAACATAAGTTTCCAGAAGGACCTAATTTATGGTCTGAAGTGGTCCTGAGTAGAATTTCCATGTCTGTCAATTCCTGTATAAGTATAAACAGAAACATTTTTGAAGAAAAATATTCTCCAGATTGCTAGAACTCCCATTATAATGACTGTGTTCCTGAATAAATCTGTCTGCAAAATCATAATTCTGTAGCTTTGATCCTGGTCATGGTCCCAGCGTTTACACCATTATATCATTTCCAAGGAACAACATTGGGGTTGGGACCATTGGATCCATGGTTGTGCAATGCTTGGATTTCTAGATCTACCAGGTAGCCATACTTCACAAAGGTCATCTTTAGGATAGTGATAAACTTTCACAGAAATTTTGTTTTATTTTGTTTTTTAAATTTGAAGACACAATAAAAATTATCTACTCTTATTTATGGCTTACAGTGAGAAAAATGAGACCAAAGAGATTGAATACTTGTTTAGACTAAAGTATCTATTTAGTTAAAAGACACTGTACAAGAATCTAGCCTGGCATAGCAGTATTTTTCTGCTAAATGCTTGCCTTGCATTGTTATTGATCATGTATATTTATATTTAGCCAATAACAATGCAAGGCAAGCATATATATGTATATAAAATTGTCGCACGCGCTGGGGGCGACAACCGTCCAGGGATGAGGGTAAGGGAATGAGGAAAAGAAAAGAGACATAAACTGAGTGGGAGCAGGAGGGACATATGGCCGGATTCAGCCACAATGCCAACTTTATTTGTATTATTCACTCTTTTATAAAGCAGGGTTAACAAGCAGGATATTTTAAGCTTAGTTCTCCAGACATGTCCTTTCACAGTAGACAGCAACAGTATGCGCCCTTGAATAGATAGCAATAGTATGCGTCCTTGAGCCACAAGCCTTCAACAACAAGGGTGAGACAGGTGGGCCGCGGTTGGAAGAGTCAACAGAGAGCCATTGCTCGATCCATTAACCCCTTCCTGGCACGCGGCTCCCAACATAAAATATGGTATATTATATATATATAAAGTATGGTAGTAATAAGATAACTTAGATACCATGTCAGTCACTCTAAAGTAAAAATTCCATACCTTCATTATTTAGTTATGAAATTTGAGCGGATTGTTGTGACTGCTAGTTTGCTTGACTCTCAGTGGAATGAGCTAGTAGGCTTTGGGGCTGGTGGCTTTCTGAGGATAAGGTAAAATTTTTATCACAGAAATCCTCAGAAATAATGGGTCCAAATAAGCCAAGAAGAGATTTTTCGTGCCACTTAAGGGTGCTATCAATTTGAATGCAAGTGCATCTGTTTCCATTTTAGCGTTTACTATAAAAAGGATGTTGAAAATCCAAAATAATTGGTACTATATTTCCAGTATATCCCAATAATATGTTGGTGCCAGGATTGCCCATAATTTTCTCCAGTGTGGCATTTCATTACTTTTTCCCGTATTATTCCACAGGTTTGCAACTTGACCAGATTTATTTATGGCCTCTGGAAAGATGTACTACTTCTAGTGCTGACAGAGCTAATCAATGCCTCAGTGAATTTGTCTACATTGCAAAGTGATACCTGGAGGACTTTCTGAGGTAACTGTCCTTTTGAAGTTATAGGGTGCCTGAAGTTCTTTTATGGTCATCTGTGTCTTCTGAAGCAATGTTTCTCAACTGTGGTGGCACATTAGAATCAGTGGAAGATCTTGTATGAGGTCCCAGTGCCTGGGTCCCACATCTGGTGACTCTATTCTGGGATGAGACCTGAGCATGGTAAATTTTGAAAGCTCCCCAGGTAGCTCTGGCAAGATCCCCCTTTTTCTTTCTTTCTTTTTTAAAAAATATTTTATTTATTCATGAGACACAGAGATAGATAGATAGATAGATAGATAGATAGATAGATAGATAGATAGATAGAGAAAGAGAGAGGTGGAGACACAGGCAGAGGGAGAAGCAGGCTCCATGCAGGGAGCCTGATGCGGGACTTGATCCCCGGACTCCAGGATCATGCCCTGGGCAGAAGGCAGGTGCTAAACCACTGAGCCACCCAGGATTCCCCCAAGATCCCCCTTTTTAAAAGCTTCCCAGGCATGCAGCAAGGGTTGAGACCTACCAGTGAAAAGCAGTGGCTCCCCTTCATAGCATTGTTTAAGGAGAAGGGATTCTTTTATGAAAAATCACCCATGATTTAGCAATCCATGTGCTATCATGAAGAAAGAGTTGGAATTTTATTATAAATGGCTCCGATGTGATGGCTAAAGTTAATTTTCAGATGTTCTGTTTTTACCTCAAGGGACTAACTATACCTTGTTAGTTTATGTTTAACTTGAAAACAGTAAAAATATGAAAAACAAATAAACCCCAGCAATATGTATGTTACCAAAGAGATGAATTTTTAAATTATTTCTCTTCTATTACTATGAGATTTAACCAATATTAATAGTGACTTCTGCTCATGTTAATAAGTAGATGTTTGGGGATCTGTTCATTTATTGGTTCAAATATTAGCTTACCTTTTGTGTATCAGGCACCAGAATAATCAGTCTGCAACACATCATTATCTTCATAACCAAAATTTACTGTGGAATAGACAAATTATTTTGTAGAATTACTGTTGATACCACAACATCTTTGAGACAAGTGCTTTAAAATGCCATGTGATAGGCAATTGTATGGCTCTTTCAACAAATGAAGTCTGCTAGGTTTTACTTTTGTTGGACAAAAAGCATTAGAAAACTGATGGTAATAATTAGAATTTCTAATATAATTTGCAAACTCTAAGCCTTTTGTTTTTAAGGCACAGACTTCCAAGTCAGAGAATTTTTGATGATGTTCTTGAAGGAAATAAAAGGTAAAGCACAAATAAAAAATACAGAGTTATTTATAAGAGAGAAGATGAAAGAAGTAAAAGTACACAACAAAAGGGGTTAGTTAACAATTCTGGTGTGTCCATATGATGGGATGTTATATTATAAATTTTAAAAGTTGTAAAGAAAATGGAAACATGCTTGTATTATATAGAGAAGAAGCTGAATATAAAGCAGTAGTAATAGTATGATACTCTCTAAAATATACAAATATTCATGTTGATTTTGTTTTCCTCCATTCTCTGGGTGGTTTGGGTGATGGCAAAGTCAAGATCCCAGATGGTCTTGGTTGTCCTGGAAGCTTACCCAGGTACAGGGTATTTGCAAAGCTGCTTTTCCCAGTGAGTTTCCAATTTCTGGTGATTTCTTATAACCATGATGCTGGATTATCCTGGGGAAGACAATGTGGGTACATAATTAAAAACTTCACTGCCTAGCAATGACTCAGATAAAGTCAACTGGCCAAGTGATAGGTCAGCACTCCCTCACAGCTCTTTTACCTAACGGAAGCTACCATTTCATTCACCACATGTGTCTTATAGCACAACACCCCTCTCGAATCCCTCCAAAGCTATTCTCCTCCCCTGAGGGAAGCTCACTAGACCAGATACACTTCCATCCCTCATTAGTGTTCTTCTCACTTTTGGTTGTTGTTGTTTTTGTTTTTTTCTCATTAACTTAAAGCAGTGGTTCTCAAAGTGTGGTTCTCTGGGTCTGCAGCATCAGTTGGGAATTTAAATCTGGAAGAAAAAAATTGCACTAGTTAACAATGATGTGTTTCTTTCCTTTACAATAATATTTCTCTCCCAAAAATTTATGGAATTATGATAGCTAAGATATACAAGCCTTTTAGTATGTGTTGAACATTCTTCTGTTTTCCAACTGTTAACTCATTTATTCTCACAACCACATTCTGAAGTACGTAGTCTTTCTTATTTCCCTATTTCACAGAGAAGGAAACTGGATACCCATCACCAAGGGTCATGAAACTATAAAAAATGCTCATAGCAGAAATACTGGAAGCAGATGTACAGTGTCAGCAGTGTTTTTTTTTTTTTTTTCTGGGTGTGGTACTACAAAAGGCTTTACATTTCTTCTCCATGCTTTTCTGTATTCTCCAAAACAAATATATATTATACTTGTCTTGGCAGGGGGGGTGGAGGATCCAAAATATTATTGAAAAGAACTAAGGCAGAAGTTTCAAAGAAGACCTGGAGTAAGGGTGAACCAGAACAGAAACAAGAGGTGTTGTGACTTTTTAAAAAACCTCCTCCCTCAGGTCAGGTCTTCCAGGATCTTGGCAGCTGCAGAGCAAATAAGGAAATAAAGAGCCCCATGTGTAGGTACAGTGAGCTTCAGAACAGGAAATCCAAGGAGGGCATGACATTGAGCCATCTGATTTTTCCAATGTCTTCACAGGTTTTGGAACTTATTGTCTTGCTAGGTAGGCAGTGGTAAAATATATTTTATCACAGTATGTCCGGGAGGCCTTTGATGGAACAGAACCCAGCTTTCTGTATCCAAGGTATAAAGAAGGTTTGGCCATAAAATAATGCCCTGACTCATCTTTAATTAAGTGTGCAAGGTGGGAAAGGAATTAGTGTCTTCTGGTGTATGGGATGGAGAAGCAGCTATAAGTTTTCAAAATAGCCCATTATTAGCAATCTGCACTGAATCGATTGGTACCCGCAGCTCAGTTAGCCTTTGAACAAGCTGGACAATAACTGAAGTAATTATTTGGGGTAAATTATTGCCATCGTAAAATGTAATCAATGTTTTATTACAGCAGAAAGAGAGATGTTTTTTTCTTAATTTCTGTCTCCATTCCACCTCTCTTCAGCTGAATCTCCTTGCCAGAGCTCTGAAAGAACGGTATTTTGTTTCCTCTCCTGCACTGGCAAGAAAGTCTTAGGCATCCAAATGCAGCAAGACGGGACACATCTTGTAAAGGTTTTCCATTTTAATATCCCTTAATGACCAATATTGAATTCTTTATAGTTAATCTGCTGTCCTCATGAAAACAATCTAGATGGTTAAAAAAATCAATCATTAATGAGCAGCAAATGACAGCTCCCCAACAACACAGCTGTATTTTTGTAGAAGTGATTAAACATTGTCTGCATTCATAATTGCATGGTTAATAAGAATGTTGAGCACCAAGTCAAGCATTGTTGCTAATGATGACAGATTACGATGCTACAAATGCTTTGGAGTTATGGGGCTAAATTTTCAAAGGCAGTCCCTGGAACGGAATGCACACAGACCCACTAAGTATTCAATTTGCATGGACCATTACCAGGTTTGTGCATGGCATTTGGGAGCTATGCAGTTGAGACTCTTTTGAAAATCTGGCCCATTATGACAGAAAGCATCTGTAATTAACAGTAACTGATCTCCCTCTGCCCAGTGTTGGGGAAAGGTATAAAATGATCTGTGTGTGGTTTGATGGAGCCTAAAGCCCCTTTGGTGAGGAGTCCTGGAGGCAGAAAGGAAGGCAAAAAGCCTCTGGGGTTGTTCTACAGCCTTAGAGGTAGGTGTAAATGTTGGAGTGTTGCAAGCAGGTGACAGAGTGGGCAAGTCATTGAGAAGGGGACCTGATAATACTATCATTGATGATTTGCATCTCTTGTTTTGGCCTTAAACATACTCCTTAAACCTTGGGAATTCCTGAATTATCATTCACAGGTCTGACTACTGAAAATCTGAGATTGTCCCATGGTTCACTGGGGATTGATAGCTGTGATGAGGGGTGAATGGTAATCTTTATGAAGCTGTGGGCAGAGTGAATCACTGAGTGATTGAGCAAGCCCCATCTGCTGCTCAGTCTGCCTGTACTCTGATCAGGTATGAAGCAACTCTCTGTCGGATGCCCCATGTGGTCACAACGTATGATGAAAATTGCATGCTGTAAATGAATTTATAAATTTAAGGATTCTTGGAAACCTCTGGTCTCTTGCTGGGATGTTGAGATCCTAATGGACAGTTCGACGGCTTTATGTCTTGTGCTCTTATTTACTTATTCCAGTTTGTATAGATATCTTATCTTGACAGTTCATTGGCCTGGAGAACATAGACCATGTGTATTATTCCTCTGCTTTCACTTGACTCAGTGATGTTTTTCAGGGTCAGTCATCTTTTGTCTGAGCAGAGGATTACAGAGTCTCAGTCTTCAAGGCAGGCTGACTTGGGGTTAGAGTATGGTGTTAAGATGCCTGGGTTTGGAATGCTACTCTGTCACCCACTAGTGGTGACATTCCACACCTTTGAGGACTCACCTTTCCTCATCAGTGAAGTAGGAGTGGTATTAGGGTTACTGCGAAGATTCAGGAAGGTATTTGAAACTCTTAGCTGATGACTAGGACATCATATGTGCTTGATAAAAGTTAGTTGTTCATATATTTGTCAATGTTAAAGCCTCAGTTTAGGGTCCTGAGTGAATAAGTACTGTGGCTATGAAGGTGTGATTTTTTTTTTTTTTTTTACCTAGGCTGGATCATTTTTTATTTTTCTGAGAAGCAATGAGGGGGTGCCCTTCGTCCATATGTGAAGTGGCTGTAGCTGATAGCAGTTACTTACATAGTATAGGTTGAAATGTCTTCCTCCTCCACTTAAGAAAGAAGAAAGAATGTCACCAGCTCAAGCAGACAGGTCAGCCTGGAGACATGGCAGGTGTCATAGTTAGAAGGTCCTACCACCTTTGTGCTGGCATCTGAAATGACACCCGGAGCTGTTATCAGGCCACATTCAGGAGTGGGGTTGAGATGTTAGTAGGTCAGAGCTTTCTGGAGCCCATGTTTTCCAGCTCAAGCTTCTAGCTCTCACATCAGCAAACTTTTTCCTCCCCACACCCTATAACCAACTTTTATCATTTTTTCCCCTCCATTGTTTATTGGTTAAAATACGAGGAAATAAGTATACATAGATTTGTTTCCTATGCTCCTTGTCACATAAATGTGGTATACTGTGCACAGTTTTTCACTTTGCTTTTGTTTACCTAACAATATATCCTGGAGATGTCTTGTAGAAGTATATATCAATCTTTTCTATTCATATTTACCATGAGTTCCATCGAGTGGATGCACCATAGCATAGTCAACTAGTCCTCTATTTGATGGATGTTTGAGAGGGAAAGTTTCTTTATAAAATAGCAGAACTTGGATGGCAGTTTAAACATCCTACAGGCTCTCTTACTCTCCTGTCCCCCTGTCCCCTTTCTTGGGTTGTTTGCCCTCTAGTGACTCAGTGGGCCCTCCTCACAGAGGACAGCCAGAAAATCTACACTAAATGAAACTGAATCACAAAGGAAGAATGGGTTTGTGCCTTTGTCTTCATTGTCTCTTCTATCCCAAACACTCTGGAGTCTTCATGTGTAACTGCAGAAATCTTAAAAATGTAATGTAGAATTAAAACCAGAGAGAGACGGTGATATATGTCAATTGTTTCTCAATAAACCTAGAAAAAACCTACCCCAGGCAGAAATAAATGCATGGTGTTATAAAATTTTAAAGAATTGCATGTGTGCTCAACATTTTAAAATAATTTAAAAAATGAAATGGTGGGGTAGTGTGTGTGGCTCCAGGGGTTTAATGAAAAACTTGAAATTATAATTTTAATACCTATCTTTACTTTAATGCTCCATGTCTTCATCTGGCAAATGAAAATCATGCTGGTTCTTACTCACTTCTCTTGAGGATGGAGAGTCGTAGCTGCTAAGTTATTGGAAAATATTTTGTAAATATGAAACACAAAGCTACAGTAGTAATTTGCATGGTGATAATCTTCACACCTCATTGCATAAATGATTAGCAAGAAAATTAGGCAGGACCGTGCATTTTCGAGAGCCTTCATAAAGACTGGCAAATGCCAAGGCATACAAATCTTCTTTTTTGGTGTTAAAATAAAGTAATCTGAGACTCTATGTACATTGTTTCATGTGGATATTGCTGCACTGGGAAAGAATTATGATTTGATCCAATCCAATAGCAACTCTCCTCTTTGAGTAGCTCAGGCAATGCCCCCTGACACCCTGACCTATGTCAGGACCCTTCTTATTTATCTGGCCCCTTCCTCTTCTTGTGTTTATTTATATTGTTCCCAAGCTAATAACTGGCTATTTGTTTTTGCTCTATCATGGCAGATCCTAAATGAGAACACATCTTCAAACCCAGTTCAATCTAGTGCTATATCCTCTTCTGTGGCATGGAGACTAGTATAACTGGCAATGGGACCTTGGTTCAATTTTTTTTAACTTCTATGAGGCTCAGCTTCATGGTCTGAAAACACAGAGTCAATATGTACATGTGAGGATTACTATGAAGATTTAATGAGATAATGTTAGTCATCAGTAAATGTAGCCCTACTCTATGAAACTTTGTTGAGTCTGCCCTTCAGTGACGCCTCTTTTGTTAGAATGTCTGTTACATTTATGAGACTTCAATCCGTGACACACATCTTATTGCTTGAATAAGAATGGTTTTGCATTGTGTTCTTGCTGTGTTGTATGTATAAAAAACCTACATCTCATGTTTCTTCAGATTGTCTTCTGGAGAGCAGAGACTAAATTTTAATTGAGCATCTACTGAGACTCAAAGCTCAGAAGCAGGTTTTTAGAACTAGAAGGGAATATAGGGATGTGTCATGTTATATTTTCCAGACACAATAGCCTTCATCCTTTATGTTCTTCTACAGTGTGATCTTGCCATTTCCGCATCAGGAGGTCAAGTCTAATTCTTCTCACTTACATCCGAGCAAGCTTTGATCAATAGAATACAGTGAAAGGGACATTATGTGACTCCCAAGATTAGGTAATAAAATGTCATGTAGCTTCTCTCTTGTTGAATAGAGTCAACACATTTTGGATTTCCCAGTCTTCCACAAGAAACTCAAGCTCCCTGAGGCTGCCATGCTATGAGATTGTCCAGGACACATGGAGAGGCCACTAGACATGTAAATAAAGAAGTTGTCTTAAAAATGGGTCTTCTAGCCTCTGCTGTTGTAGCCCTAATAATTGAGTTTCCTCATGGGAGCCCCAGATATCATGGAGTAGAGAAAAGTTTCCCCACTGTGCCCTTTCCAATCAATTGACCCACAGAACCCACATGCATAGTAAAGTGGTTGTTGTGTTATGGCACTGAATTTACCATAGTTTGTTATACCACAAGGATAATTGGAACAAGTGATCATGATTTGAGTACCATGTTTTGGAGATTACTAAACTCAGAGAGATTAAATAAATCATTTTATTCAAACAAGGACTTAGTGGTAGAATCACTTTTAAGCACTGGGTTTCAGTCTTGAAACTCCATGCCCTCATGATTCATTATGTCATGTACCTTTCTAGCTCTTGTCATTAGCCCTGTGAAATTATGGAGTTAAAACTTGACTTCAGCCCTGTGTTCTCAACTGATACACAATTTAAGGAGTACTCTGCTCATGTAGTAAGCAATGATGAAATGAATTACAGGATAAGCCTAGCATATAGGAATCTTTTGGGGGCTCCTAAAGAAGGGACAAGGATAAAGAAATGAAAAGGAGAGGTGACAGTCTGCTGAGGTTGGAGCCTTGCAGGAGAGGAGGTGGAAAGCAGCACAGTAGTATTAATATCACAAGGCACTGGTGGAAAAAGAAGGGTTGACATTGCTTCCATTTTATTGAGGCAAACAACTGTGTGCTGACAAGTTTAAGGCTGATGAGCAGCCTTAGCCAATCTCTTACTGTCTGCAGCTGAAGGAGAAGTGAGCAGGGGGCAGCATATGGAGCAAGAAGGAGCAGAGGGAGGCAGCAGCAGAGGGGAAAGAAAGCTGCAGGAGGGATGGGAAGAAACTCAGGAAACCTATGGAAGCAACCCACTGAGGTCTACTGAGGAGAGAGATGGGGAGCCCAAGCAAAGCATTGGGGAACAGTTGGCTGTACGCATCCAAAAAAAATTAGGAAGAATTAGAGACTGTAAGATACCATAAAGGGAATAAAAGCACAAACAAAAGATGTTCAAAGAGAACACTGGGGATTGAATTTAAAGCAGTTAAAGAGTGTCTGGAAGAGAAAGGAATATGGGGATTGAAACCTATTTTGGGTGGAAATAGTCAATTGGTTCAATTTTTGATAAATGAAAATTGGGTGAGAGTTTGAGTGGCATAGCATATTTTGAGTCACCTGCTTACTAAGGCCATATTGTATTTCTAAGCTGTCCCCAAAAATGAAGTTCTAAATGTTGTTTTATTATAAGAGAAATGATACATATATGAAATTTTTTACTGGATGGTCTGGGAATTGCATTTTCTTGGTTCCTTGGAGAAAGAAATAGCATTAACAGTAAAAATCTACAATTGTAATGACACAATATAAAAATTAGTGAGAGAGAGTGTTCATTGTTTAACCAATGCCTCAAAGGAAAAAAAGACCCACAAGGAAGTAATCTGTTTAGTTCATATTCTGGGGTTCTTTCCAATATCCAGAGACCTTCTGGTCCTTATATTTTTTTTAACAATTTTTTTTAATTTGGTTTTTTTATTTTTTTATTTTTTATGATAGTCACACAGAGAGAGATAGAGAGGCTGAGACACAGGCAGAGGGAGAAGCAGGCTCCATGCACCGGGAGCCCGACGTGGGATTCGATCCTGGGCCTCCAGGATCGCGCCCTGGGCCAAAGGCAGGTGCCAAACCGCTGCGCCACCCAGGGATCCCTGGTCCTTATATTTTGACTTGTTAGTACTTTTAAGTCTGAAATCTTGATGATGACGAGGATGACGACAATGGTGATGAGGATGGTGACAGCAGTGATTAAGATGGTATTTTATATATGCCAGGCACTATTCTAACTGCTTTACATGGATCAACTAATTTAATCACCCCAGTAATCACTTGTGGTCACTTAAATGATTTTAGTTATATACATTTTGTGGACGAGGACACTGAGGCATAGTTCTCTTTTTTGGTGTTCATCCTACCCATGTCTCTTTCTATCTAGGTAATTGGAGAAGATTAGAAAGAAAACCTAAAACCTGAAGGGTAATAAAAAGCAACTGTCTGCAAAGTCCTTGTCATTTCAGAACCTTGTCAGCTCCCTTCACTGAGGCTCTGTTCAGGAGTGAGTCACATGTCTCTATGTCCCTTACTGCAAAGGTGTTTGCTTATCAGTGGAATGACTGATATTGTCAATGGAGTGGTTGCTTTTTATGATGGTGGGAGGGCAGAACATTATAAGGCTACCTCTGGATGGGTTTCATTAGTAGCTGTCTGATATAAAGGAAGGAATAGGAACTCTGGAGGGGGACAGGGCTTCACTATTTGAATCTTGACTCCACTTCTTATTAACTGTCTGACTTTGAAAAATTTATTTATCATTGTTTTATTCACTTGTAAAATAGAGATAATATCATCCACTTTGTGGGGTCATTTTGAAGATTAAATGAAATGAGAGATATAAAGTGCCTAGGAAAGTGCTCGAGAGTTAGTAGGCGTTCAGAATTGTGTTACTTCCACTTTTTTATAGAACTGATATTGGTGATTACACATATTCAATATTAATCAAATCAAATGTTGATAGGTCTTTTGTAGGCGAAGCTGAAAACTTTGAATTTTCAAGGGCACAAGGATTATATATCCCCATTATGAAATGATCACTGAATGAAAAGTTGGAAAATAATGAGTTTTAGGCATATGAGAAAAGAACACCCAAAAGAGAAAACTATAAATGTCTTTTAATTTCAAGAACCTTTCTGTGGTAGATAGAATAATGAATTCCCAAATGTGACCACATCATAATACAAGGACTCTGTGACTATGTTACCCTACATGGCAGAAGGAACTTTGCAGATGGGATTAAGTTAAAATTCTAGAGATGGAGGGATTATCCTGGATTATATGAATGGGCCATCCAATCACATGGATCCCTAGAATCAGAGAATTTTTCAGACTGTGATCGGAGTAAGAGATATAGAAATGGGTAGGAAATAGCAGAAAGGGAGCAGAACATGGAAGACTCCTAACTCTGGTTGACAAACTAGGGGTGGTGGAAGGGGAGGAGGGCAGGGGGTGGGGGTGACTGGGTGGCGGACACTGAGGGGGGCACTTGACGGGATGAGCACTGGGTGTTATTCTGTATGTTGGCAAATTGAACACCAATAAAAAATAAATTTATTATTAAATAAAAGATATCATGGTGGAAGATAGTCTGAGAGACGCAACATGGCTGGGCGCTAAAGATGGAGAAAGGAGCTATGAACCAAGGAATGTGGGTAGACTCTGAAAGATGGAAAAGACAAGGAAAAATATTCTCCCCTAGAGTCTCTAGAAAGGAACACAACCCTGCTGACATCTCAATTTTAGTCCAGGGGCAGCCATGTTGGACTTCTGATCTATAGAATTGTAAGGTAATAAAAATCTGTAAGTGGTGTAGCGGCATTTGTTCTCAAGATGCCTGTTGGAAATAATCTTAACTATGGCAGTTTCTTAGCCTTTATAATAAGAGCCTTCCGCCTGGTAGGGTCCTTTTAGAAGATATGCTATATTAGGCTATTAGGCCCCCTTTGGAGTGACTTAACAGTGACCTCCTTTTTCTCCAGCCTGCCCCCTTCACTTCATTACTCAGATGAGCCTGTCATAGTCACATTTGTGTTATGAGATTGCTCACTTGGTCACAGTTAATTTGAACAGAAGACTTGTATAGCTTAATGTGGGCCAATGAGCGTCCCTTTCCCAGGAGTGTGGCTTGGATTGAGGGAGGCATTAGTCACAGCCTCTGCATGTGGCTTGAACTGAGATGATGGTGTGACTTTGAGAGCTGGGTGGTGGCTACAGGCATGGAGAAGGTAAAAATCAGGTCTGTAAGGAGAGGAGCCTGATGCTGATGGACAGAGTAGAGATAAGGGTCTAAAAAAAAAGACCAAGAATGTGTGGCTTGTTCCTGCTGACTCTTAGTCAACATTTTTTTTTATTTACCCCTCCTCAATCCCAGGTGTATTCCTGCCCCAGATTTCACAAGACAACATTGTACCATTAGACAAAAATGGCCTCCCCCCCGCCCCTTAACCTTCTAAGTTTTTTTGTTCCTTACAAACAAAATAGCCTTAACTAAAATACCTATTATGATATAGATAAATCAAGAAGATGGGAAGGAGATTCCATTAATGTCATTTTGAGTCCTTTTCCATGCTGTATTCTCAGGAAGCTTATAGAAAGGTTTAGAGAGTAGGATTATGCTGTAGGCCAGGGAGCATCTCATACTTCTGCAGTTCTAGCTAGGGATCATGGTAGGGCCTGCCTTGTAGGCTTTGAGATCCCTGGATGTAGAATGCTTCTTTAGGCTCTGGCCAAATGCATCTGAAGCTCATGTACAAAATTAATGTGGGCAAAGGGGTACTTTCATTTTATTTTTTTCATTTGTTTTTATTGAAGTTCAATTTGCCAACATATAGTATAGCACCCAGGGCTCAACCCATCAAGTGCCCCCCTCAGTGCCCGTCACCCAGTTACCCCATCACCCCACACACCTCCCTTTCTGCAACACTTTGTTTCCCAGAGTTAGGAGTTTCTCATGGTTTGTGTTCCTCTCTAATTTTTTCTACTCAGTTCCCCGCCTTTCCCTTGGAACTGGAGGGTATGATGCTGAGTGAAGTAAGTCAAACAGAGAAGGACAGTCATCACATGGTTTCACTCATACAGGGAATATAAGAAATAGTGAAAGGGATTATAAGGCAGAGGGGTACTTTTAAACCAGGATTCTGCAATTCTAGGCGACTTTTCTGCAGCAAACTTAAACACATACACATGGTGCCCTAAAACTCAACCTAAGTGCTTTTCTATATTTAACCTAATTTTAAGAATATGTATGGCAGATATTTTATTTTCTTGGAGGAGCATTTGTAGCCAGAAATGGTAGTTTTCCTAATCACCATTAACTCATATAATTTATTTAGTTTTATTTTAAAGATTTTATTTATTTTAGAGAGAGAGAGAAAATCAGTGAGAGAGTGAGAGTGAGAGAGAAAAAGAGAGAACACACAAGCAGGGGGTAGAGGCAGAGGGAGAGGGAGAAGCAGACTCCCCACTGAGCAGGGACCCCCCATCCCCCAATGCAGGGCTTGATCCCAGGACCCTAGGATCATGACCTGTGCCAAAGGCAGACACTTAACTGACTGAGCCACTCAGGCACCCCTAACTCATAGAATTTAAAAAGCAATCACAAAATCAAGCTATTCAACTTTTTAGTTATGCAGACAAGGAAATATCCTCAGAAGGGTTACGTGGCTTATTTTATGACTTCGGTGGGGTCTGTATGTGTATCTATATACAGAACTATGAAACTCAGGATTATTTAGAGAATGAATTAAGTATCAGAGAACATAGAAATCTTTGAACTGAAATATTTCTATGAATACCAAGTAATTTTTTTTATAGTACATAGAAAGTCTTACCTTTCTTTTTATGAATTGGAATTATTTCTATAAACTCAAGTGTGCTCAAAGAAATACAATTTCTTTGATGGACTATATGTTATTAACAAGAAGTTAGATAGCCCTAAAGGCAACATATCCATGCATTGGTTTATCTTCTCTCTCTCTCCTTCCTCCTTTCCTTCCTTTTTCCCTTCCTTCCTTTTATCTTTCTAAGCATTAATTATTATTATGTGGGCAAAGGGGTACTTTCATTTTATTTTTTTCATTTGTTTTTATTGAAGTTCAATTTGCCAACATATAGTATAGCACCCAGGGCTTAACATATGTATATGGCTGTCATATACCTATTTCTAAAACTTGGCAATACATGAGTAAAATAGTATGCTCTCATGGGGTTCTCCTCTCATGGAGCTCTTACCTTCCTTACGTTGGAGTTGAGGAGAATAAGGAGAAAACATATACATATATAAAATAATTTTATTTTATTTTATTATTATTTTTTAAGATTTTATTTATTATTCATAGAGATGCAGAGAGAGAGAGAGAGAGAGACAGAGACACAGGCAGAGGGAGAAGCAGGCTCCATGCAGAGAGCTTGACGTGGGACTCGATCCAGGGTCTCCAGGATCACGCCCTGGGCTGCAGGTGTCACTAAACCACTGTGCCACCGGGGCTGCCCTATAAGATAATTTTAGATAATGATGAAGTGCTATGAAGAGAATTAAAAGCAGTCATATAATAGAGAATAATAGGCTGGGGTAACACAGGGTAAGGAGGTAACATTTAATTGATCTACTTATTCTGTCTATCTACCCATCTATCCTATCTATCTTCTCTGATTATATAAGACAACATGTTGATCGATTTACTCTCAGTACACAGGGATTAAGTCACTTTCCCAAATCACAGAGTTCATGATTTTAAATCTGGTTTTCTTTCCATTGCTTCCACTTGCCTCCTCAAAAGGGCACTGGATTGAGAATCTGTCCTCAAAAAACTCAAATTCAAGTTAGAGAGAAAACAAATACAGGATAATATTTCAAAGTACCAGTTGGTTTCTTCCCCTTCTCCACAATCCTCACAAAATCCCTTCACTTGTATCTCAAGGACTTATTCTTTGGCTCCTACTCTCTCCCCTAGGGCCCCCCAGATGAAGACGTGAGGCAAATCAGAAACAAATCCTACAAAGAGTCGACTATTCTTTTGGAAAGTTCCTGGTAGATGTGAAGGAAAAGGTTTAGACACACACTTGTACTGTTTATGTTCCTGATCTCAGAGTCTAGTCTATAAAAACTCTACTGTTACTGAAGCAGATACCCTCTGTCATCAGTTCTAGCCAATTGTGAGGAAACTGAATCACTACACACCTACTGCTTTCTTTGATGGACCTTGAATATCACCAGGTGTCTGCTTCAGTCATCTGGTGGAGAATCATAGTTGTGTATATAAGAAGGTCAGTCCAGATCTGACCTGTTCTAGTAGTTAGCCCAGGAGCACACAGACTCCACAGATGGGAGGAAGTAGAGACAGTGGTGACATGAATTGGAAGCTTCAGTTCTGACCAAGATGGGGCGAGATATTGTCTGAAATCATGTGTTGTGTTTTGTCATATTTGTTGTCTGCTATCATAACAAACTACTCTACATGTCAGTGGCTAAAAACAATAAACATTCTTTTATTTAGTCTGTGGGTTGGTGATGTAGGCTGGACTTGGCTGAGTTGTTCTGGTCTCAGCTAGGCTCATTCCTATTTCCGGTGTTGGGATATTGACTGATCTAAGATTGCCCCTGCTGAGATGACTGAGGGCACTAAGTTCTTCCCACGTCTCTCATCCAGCAGACGGCCTATGCATGCTCTCATGGCAGTATAGAAGAGTGAGAGCAATCAAGGCCAATTGTGCAAGTGCTTTTTAAGCAAGCATCTTATTGGCCAAACAGGACTTATAACCAAGCCCAGGGTCAGCATGGAATGGGGACTACAGATTTGCATGGCAAAGAACATGCAGTTTCAAGAGCAGGTGAAGAATTGGGACCATTGATGCAATCAACAACATGAGTTCTTCACAATTAGAATGCTAAGGATTACTTATTTTTTAGGTGGTCTGGACATAGTTTGAAGGGTAGATAAGGACAGGGAGAAAGTGGAGGCAGGAAACCCAGACAGAAGCATTTCCAGGGAAATAACAATGCCTGAATCTGGGGTAACTGGGAAAATGAGAGTAGAGTGATGAGAGCTATTGCCCAACGTGGATGAGCTGGGGATGAGGAAATGCAAAAGAAATGGAGGAAGCAAGGTGGATTCTGGAGTCACTGATCAGGAGGGTAGTAGTGACCTTAACATGCAGGTGACATGAGTAGGTCAGGTATGTGGGAGACAGAGCAGCAGAAAAGCAACATGTGGGCAGGGTTATCTGCTTAGAGCTATAATGCATGCTGGGAGGTTAAAGGCTGTGAGTACTGGAGGTGTGGTGAGGCCAAGAACTCAGGGGGTTTGAAGCTCATGGACAATCACTTAGAGTCATCATATTGGACAGAATTGGGAATTTGCCAAGGCTCTGATGATGGTGTGTAAGTCTTACTGGGTTACCCTTCAGTATTCCCAAGACACCGTGTCTAATGGATAATGCTTGAGGAGACCCCCGAGGAGGTGAGGACATGATGGTGTGCCCAGATCATGACTCCCTGCCTCCCCACAATTGCCAGGCTCTGCTGTGGGTCTAATCAATTACGTTGCTTTCACTTTGTCCCCAGCCACTTGTCTCAGCTCACATTCAGGTGCTGTCTGAATGTGTCTCTTCTATCCTATCTAGTTCAATAAACAATTGTAAAACCTGGCAATCAGGATGAAGCCAAGCATTCTAAATCTTAACTTATTTTTCTGTTTTGCCAATAAGAAAGTCTTTTTAAGACAGCCAAAGTGGAAAGTATTTTGAATTTCTTTTTCCGTCTGTTCTTGAGTTCCTCTGGATCACCACTGATAACACTCAGAATGATTTCTGGGACTTGGCACTAGGGCTTAAAATAGTTTGAAGGCTTCTGGGGCAACCACTTGATATGAGAAGTGATTTGTTAGCCATGTTAAGGAAGAATCAGATGTCATTTTGTACAAGGTTAATGAGCAACAACTGCCTCATAGCTTGAGCGTGGCCCATACCATATACCCTGGTTTCTGCTCACTCCAGAGAGAGTCCCAGGGTTGTAGGTAAAATAGAAGTTATTAAATACAGACATTATTTTTTCTGGGTCTTAGATCTGTTCAATCCATCTTTGTCTCATTTGTCCTTGTGAGGCAACTCCTGCCATTTGAAGTAAGCCGAGGCTCCATGAAGGGCCAAGTTGTTTTTGCATTGTCAAGGAGACCAGGAAATAGAACCTGGGGAGCAAAACAAACCCTTTGTGGGAGTGGATGTTACTTGAATGTGGAAAATGTGAAACGATGTGGCTTTCCGGCTCTTTCCAGGCACTGACTTCTGCTGGGTTTTGTGAAGGGGCTGGCAGGAGAGGGATGCATTTCTCTTCTCTCCAATCCAGCATGAAGCAGCTATTGTGTAATCACCAATCATGAAGGAACTGTGGTTCTAAGCCAGTATTTCACAGAGCATGGTCTGTGGGCCTGAGGCAATGGATCAGCTTCACTTGTGAGAATATCTCTGGATTGGGATCCTGGGAATTATTTTTTATTTATTTATTTATTTTTTAGCATGTATCCTAGGTACTTGATGGATAGGAATCCACTATCCTAGTGGACAAGTGTCCATTTATTTGTTATTATTTGTATGCTTCGAAAGAACACATAGTAGCAGGAACAAAGAATTAAAAGTAGGCTCCTTGCTTGTGGCTATGCAAAACAATCTAAGCTGACTTCTGACTTTAAGGCATTATCTGACATCGCTTACACATCTCTGGTTGTGCTAGCAGGGTGTGATGGAGATGACTAGTTATTCACCAACAAGTCCTGCTCTCCCTTGCAAATAACAGAGTTGTTCCTGGACCACTTGGCCCACTCAAATCCAGCAATGGCCTCTGACTAGTTCTCTAGTGAAATGCAGTTGAGATGCTGTCTGCCTATTTCTTTCCCTTTGGCCTGGGTGTAGAGGAGTCTGAGGCCTAAGTAAGTGATGAATAGAACCTGGGTCCTCAAATTAACCGGATGCTTAGAGTGCCTGCTTTGGACTCTTCCCTGAATAGGAAATAAGACTTATTGTGCGGGGCCCCTGAGATTTTAGGGTATCAATGGCTTTTGTTACCCGAAGTAATTCACAGAGATTGGCCTATTACTTAGGCAGTTTGAGGTA
Organism: Vulpes lagopus; assembly: GCF_018345385.1. Taxonomy (NCBI): domain Eukaryota; kingdom Metazoa; phylum Chordata; class Mammalia; order Carnivora; family Canidae; genus Vulpes; species Vulpes lagopus. The sequence goes on from NC_054830.1 coordinate 123,418,106, forward strand.
AGAACTGTATTCTTTGCCAGCTCAGTTCAAAATACACAAGGTTTACTCAAACAAACCTAGTAATCTTCTGAAAAGTAGGGAATCATCTCTTAGTGGAAAGAATATTGGTCTTAGAACTAGGAAAGTGGATCCAAATCCTCGTGCTGCCACTTACTGGCTCTGTAGTTTTAGACAAATCACTCGATGTTGAGCCCCAGCTCCTTCCATTATTTAGTGACAATAATAATAATAATACGGTATTATTTGCCTCTCAATGTGTGTGTGAAAATCAGGGATTCTCTCATGAAAACACTTTGGAAATTATAAAGTGCTGTCCTACAAATGGGAGGGATCACTTGGCTCTTTTTTTGTTACAGAGCTGGAGTGAAGTGCTGTTTTCTAGCTTTGATATTTTCAAAAGCTTCCCAAGTCTCATTTTTTCCCTTCGGAAAATGGGGATAATAAAGCTTACTGGGATGATTGTGATAATAAAAATGAGATAACATACATGATGGTGTCTAGCCCAAGCCGCAGCATATTGCAGGAATGCAGACAAATGTTTGCTCCCTTCCCTGAGGCACTGTATGCTAGAGGGAGGCAATTCAGGACAAATCCGTTGGGCTGATGATAAATATGAACTGATTTCTTCCTTTGCTTATATTTTACTCACCTCTGCTGACTGGTGAGATGATATTCATTGTATCATGTGTCCCTTTCTTGCCGGTGCTTGATGGTGGCCTCACAGCAGCAGGAAAGACAGCCACAGAGGAGCATGAAGTATTACCTGTTTCCACTGCTTCTCTCACAAAGATGGAAAAACTCTAGGCTTTGTGAGTCTGATGGGACCACTTAATGAAGCCTCTTGCCAGCCAGACCCTGAGACCCTGGTATTCCCGAGTGCTTTTGCGAAACCCATCCTCTTCGTTTCTCTCTTTTGTCTTCACTTGACTTATTCTTTACCCTAGTGTCCTCTTTATTTGGACTATCTTCAAGCTAATCTATTTGATTAGAGGTTCACAACACAGAAACCTGGCTCTAAGATAAGTTTTTTATACGACAGTAATGGTAATTCCTGCGATTTATTTGTGTGCTGAGCTACCATTTCCATAATACTTTCTTTCAGTTGAGTTATCTTGTTTGTTCGCTGTTGGTTTTCATAGGCTCATAGCAGCCATTCATTATTTTGTTCAGCGTAGGTGCATTTATTGAGCAGAACAAAACGGGAGAGTGCTGGGAAGATAGGGTGGAGGGTAGAAGGGATAGAGAGCTAATATTTATCAATTATGCATTTTCTGTCAAGTTGGTTTTAATGGAAGTTAGCTAATTTAATTCTTTAAATAATTTTTCTGAGGTATTGCTAGTGCTTCGCTCAGTATGGTTGTTTAAAGTTTTATTAACTGTCAAATTCCATAGAGAGTTTAAAAACTTTGTCCAAAGTCAAAAAAGTTCTGTGGTGATGGAGATGGGATTTAAATTCTGGTCTCTCTGGTTCCAAAGCCCATGCTCTTTTCCTGGAGTTACTGCAGAGGATCGACAGAGATAAGTAGTTGCTGTCCAGATAGCCCCATGTCCATTTACTTGGGGAGCAAAGATATAAACATTTGAGTAGAAAGACAAGGGAGCATTCGTCTCATCCTTCCTCCTCGTCTCTATCCCTCCTGCAAAATTTATTATCTATCACGTGGCATCCAGTATTCCAGGCTCTGGGGTACAATATCCTCCATCTTGTAGTGACCAGCTTAATGTTTAAGATAGATAAATTGATAGAATGATAAACAGCTAGATGGATAATCTAATGTGTGGTAATGACAGCTGCTAAGAACAAGAAAGTAGAGCAAGGGGTAAACCATGATGGAGCTTCTAGGTTAGATGTAGTGGTTGGAGAAGGTGACATTTTGGGTAAGTGACACCTGAGTAGGTGGCATCTGAGTAGACCTAAATGAAGTGAAACCCTTTGGGGGGGTGGGGTGGGGAAAGGAATAGCATATGGAAAGCCCAAGGCAGGAGTGGGCTTAGTATTCAGGGTTGGAGTCAGCTCAGGATGATTGGGGGATGAAGATGGAAAGTTCAGGAGAGGCCTGTGGACCTTGGGAAAGCTTTTAGATTTTATTCTGAGTGAGGTGGAAAGCATTAGCATTCTGAGCAAAGAAGTGATACCTGCCTTAACATTTACCAGGAAGCACTATGGATATTGTGTGGAGTTTAGATTTTAGAGTCAGGGAGCCCAGCTCAGTCATTTGCAACTGATCATACTTGAGAAAAACCCAACATGAACATGAACGGTATCCAAACCAAATATTACATTTCATTCCTTCACTTTCTGTTCTTATCTTTGGATTTTTTGTTTCAATTATTTGTACATCTCTTTAAATGTATTAAATTCCTACTGCATTCAAGATACTGTGAAAATTGCCATTTGTGTCCTTATTCCTTTCTTTAAATCTCTACCTACAATCTAGATTTTTTTTTCTTTTTACCTACACCAAATTACAAGTTGTCCCACTTATCTCAACAGAGGTAGAAAGAAATCAACTACTTTGGTTTTCTGATAGCAGAGACCTAGCTACAGGTCTAAAATGAAATGAACTGGCATTATGGTGATAGCAGGCCAGCTTGCCGAGAGCACCCCTTCTCAATGATGGCAAGCTACTGCTGGACACAGTCATGACAAAGGCTGGTGTTTGTGATCAACTTCAAACTTGGACCCTTTCCCATCTGGGTAGCACTTGCTGTCCTCCAGCTGAAGTGGGTGATTGGATTGAGACTATCACACGAAATGCCACGAAGAGCTATTAATTTGAGTAGAATAATTGAATAGCCTGACTTGCTGGAAAATGTAACTACTTTACATATCATCGTAAATTGTTTCCCAAGCTATCTTGGCCTCCCTTCAGCCATGAAAATATTCAGATGTGAAAAAAAAAAAAAAAAGATGCTTCTTGAACACTTACCCATGAAAGTCAATGAGATTGCTTTGGACTTCTCTGTAACACTCCAACTATCCACACATGGAAGTTGTTACCTGCCCTGCGTTTGTTTAAATGTTGGTAGATGTCATGCCAGCACTGCTGTTTGGTAGTACATTGCTTACTTCTGTGCAAAGGAGTGAATAGTCCAGAACTCTTCAACTTAATTTTGGAACATTCTTTCAATTAAAGAATGAGTCTTCTCTCAGTACATTATGATGATTTTATGTCTTCTCTCCAATTTAAAATATTCTTGGATTTTGGAACTGGATTATGTTCATGCATAATTATTCTCACATTGCAATGAGAGTCTGAACTATAGGACTGACATAGCATGTGAAGGCTGGGCCTCAGTTACATCTGCAGTTTAAGAAAGTTAATTGCCTTTGTATTTATCACAGTTTGTCCAGATCCTCCTTGCTTCCAGGTCAAGCTTAAATCTTAACCTTCTTTAAGAAGTTACACTGAAAAAAATTTTTTAAAAAAGTAAAAAATAATAATAATAAAAAAAGAAGTTACACTTGAGTTGTTCAGCACATATAATCCACTCTCCCTTCTCAGAGAAGAGGGACAAGAATGATATTTTCTTAGCAACCATGGTGTTGGATTGTCACGTCTCATCTGATATTTACACAAGTACTCTGTGAGGTAGGTGTTATTGTCCTCGTTTAGCCCAGGGAAAGGGTCTGAGGTATCCATGGTCACACAGCTAGGAGGTGGAAGTATCAGGATGTGAATTCAGATCTGTGTGACAGTAGAACTCTCTACCAAGCCACGTGATTTCTTAGGACATTCCAAACGCTTAAAGCAAGATATACATTCCTTAGCACTTCATCACATACCAAGCTTGGTACTTGCCATTGTTTTGTGTGTGGATTTCTATTCCCAGCAATGTTACAATGTCCGTGAAGGCGGTTCCAGGACACACAAAGACCATGTGGCCTCTGCCTTATGGGAGCTTGGCACAGAGTTACAGGCATGAAAAGCAAGATGTTTCCTAACCCATGGTGGGGAGTCTCAGGGGACTGTACAGAGGATACACAGGCAGTGCAAAGGAAGGGTCTCCTTGTCTCTGTGGAGTTGGGGTGAGGGTGGGTGGGAGCAGAAAATATTTTGTAAACTTTAGCTCTTCAGATGAACAGGTATTTGTCCAGAATCTGGAAGATTTGGGCCAGGGTAAGGCTTAAAAGGGAAAATATCCCAGGCGAAAAGAAGTCACCAGGCTAGGAAATGCAGCCAGGTATGCTGCATAATGATGAAGAGTTCTGAAGGGATGGATCATGCATTAGAAGGGCAAGACAGACACACAGAAAAGAGGCTATAGGGAGGGGTTGGCAGAGAGCAGGACATGAATATCTTGAATACTTACTGAGTTTGAATTTTATTCATTGTTTCTTATGCCAATGAAAGACTGTAAGCAAGAGTGCAATTCAATCTAAAACAAAAGTCTCATTTAAGGCTGTATGTGGTAGGGCAATTACTTGGAAGGTATTTGAAGAGTGGATAGGAGGCCAGTTAGGAAACTGTTGGAATTCTCCATGCAAGAGAGGATGAGGTCCTGGGTTAAGTGAGGAGCAATGCAAAGGGAAGACAGTCCATGGAGACACACTCAGCATGTTTTTTTGCTGTGGGTGACCTTGAAAGCTTCTTGTGGCGAGTCATTTCCTCCTCAATTGCTCTTACCACACAGTCCCAAACATGTGAATTCCCTTTTTCTTTGCCTGCAATGCTAAGAGCTTCATTTGCTATAACAATAATGAAAAGAATGTGAGTGGAGATGACTGTAAAGCTTGGAGTCCTGCCCCAAGATGGGGGGGTGAAGTTGAGCCCTCTCTTCCACACTGAACCCATGCGGGCAGAATTACTAATCATCATTTGTTGGCATTGGAGACAGTGATTCATAGATGAAAATAACTTCAGAATATTTAAGAAAAGCCAGGAGGAAAATCAGAATTATTACCAAAATAATTTTTCTAGCAGGACTCTGGCCATTTATCTTTTCACATAAGTGAAGCTAAACTATATTAGCAAGTGTTACAGCAATTTAAGAGTTCTTAGCTGTGTGTCCTTGAAGACTATAATATTTGTAGGAGGTAGTTCCACTGCTATAAATCTATGTTGACAGGTGTAAATTTACACTAATAAATTAATAACACAAGTAATAAAAACAAACCCCAGCTCCTAGGATACTGGATTTGTGGTAGAACTGATGGTATCAAGAAAATACAGATCAAATGCCCTCTGATTGATTCTTCCTCTTGATTAGTCTAAGATTTGTACAGATGAAATCATCATACTTGGTATTTTTCTTACCTGTGTTTCTTACTTATTAAATATATTCATCACATCTCTCTACTGTTTCTCTATCCAGAGGTCTGCTTTAAGGGTGAGCTAAAAAATTAAACAAATGCACAGTATTTCTCATGAGGGCCACAGCAGAGTTTTCCGCTTCCTCTGTGTGCTGTGACATTTTGAACCTCAGCAAGCTGTTTATCTTCTAGTTTCCAGCTTCTAGGTGTTATTTTTTTTCCCTCAAGATTTGTGATAGCTCAGTAAGTTAGTGTTTTCTGGTTTTGGGCCCACTGTACTGTATTTCTTTGAATCTCTTTGTAAGAAGGGATATTCCTGTTCATCTTTGATCACCTTCAGTTCTTAATAAAATGTCCTGGCACCTAATAGGGGCCATTTAATTTATGCTGGATGAATAAGGACAAATGTATGCCCTTCTGGAAAAGGAAATAATTGTTTTGGGGGTGATATTGGGTGAAAGAAGGAGATACTAGTAAGCTAAATTGATATAAATCATTGAGAAAGTGGAGAAACACCGGGCATGACATATAATATGTTGAATTTACATATGCTGAGTTTGCCAAAAACATAGCCTTATACAAAACCATTTTGGCATGAATCTTAAGAATTTTTGACTTTGTCAGCTCTGAAACAGGAACAGTTCTTTTTAAAATAATGATATCCACTTAAAAAATTCGAGTGTAGAACAAGTATGTACTTCTTTCAAAAAGAGAAACTCTACCGAAGCCTACAAATTCTTCATGGCATGTATGGATGGCTCTACCCTGATGGCCCACATGCCTGTCCCATGTGGTTACATTGCTATCTTACCTCTACTAGGTCGACCTCCTCAATCACCTGGGCTGCTCTGCCTCTTCACATTGACTGGACAGGACTCTCCCTCCTCTTCTACTGCAGCATATGTAGTGTGTCTGTGCTGGCTTCCTATTGGCACCATCACAGTTCATCTGGCTTAAAACAACACCTGAAGTCAATGGATTAAAGTGTGGCTGGGTTCAACTGAATCCTTTGCTTAGGGTGTCACAAGGCCAAAATTAGCAGAATCACTTATTGACAGTTTGTAGGACCAAGATTCTTATTTCCTTACTGGCTGTCAGCCAGGATCTACTCTCTGCTCCCAGGGCCCCTTCATTCTTTCCCATGGGGTCCCTTCCATTAGAAATTCTGTCGTCATACTGCCCACCAAAAGGAAAAGTTTTGCCAGGTGGAGGCTAGTCAGCCCTCTGTAGAAGATATCTGGAGCTAACAGTTGATTAATAAGACATTGTCACTTTGCATATAGCCCTAATAAATTTACTTTACGTCTACTTTAGAGCCTAGTTTCTGAACCCTAGATGGTCTGTTTGATTACTATTAGAAGCCAGATAGCCAACCATTTGGGCATGTTTCATGTGCATGTAAGGACTTACCCTTGCACAGATGGTATCAACTCATCTCAGGGTCCCTCAGCCACATTACTGATACTGGTAGTACCCTATGTCATGCAAATGCCTTTGAAAGCATCATAGCATGGTGCAGTATGGAAGGAGAATGTGAATGCAGATAATTGTCAAATCCCAGGCAGTATGATGATATAGTGGAAACTACCACTCTTTTGGCCAGAGCTTTCTCTTTCTTCCCCCCAAGCCTAGACAGGTTTACGGGAATAACTCAAGTATCATGAAGGACTCTCTTGAGTAACTGCCACCATCACCAGCTTCCAGGTGATTTGCATGAGAAGCTATTTAACTCTCAGTAACTAATTCAATAAAGAATTTCAATTACCCAACAAATTTAATAGAATTTTCTGAATTTGGGAGGTACAGATGAAGCATTGGAAATTATACGATCAGTCCTAAGGTAGCAAAGTAAGAAAAGATTTGAAAGTATGGCTTAGGAACAGCATGGCATCTTGATACTATAAAAAATCGTTGACATTAAAAGTGATGCTGGGGAATCTTGAAGCTTTAAAATGGGAAGAGCACATAACCTCAAACTCACTGCAATTTCCATGTCACTTTTGGTGACATCATCTAAGATTAGGACCATTGGTGAGAGACCATATTCTGTAGACATTTCTGGGCCTTTAACATGAGGATGATGGAATCTTCCCTATATTTTCCCCTATGATACCGCTTGCAAAAGCAAAGCTGGTTGGTGCATACTTCATGCACTGAGCTCATTTGTAGGGTGCCTTTAAAGCACTGTTTTGATTTAGCTACAAATTGACTGCATTCCTGAATTTAGGAAATCAAATTTTAACATGAACTTGCAAATAGCTCCAGTGCTTCACCCCTAATTCATATTCCAGCAACCTTCACTGAAGCAGGAAGCAGAGTCAAGCTGTTGCCATGAAGATCATTTCAAGAGCTCAGAAATCCTCCAGGGATCCCTTTATCACTGCTTTTCAAAGAGGCCTTTATTCCTCTCTTCTCCTGTTTCCTGCAAAGGGAGTTGTGTCCAATACTCGAGGACATGGTGAAGCCAAAAAGGACCCAAAGACTCCTCCAGGACTATGATCTTCTGAACTGTGAAATCTGCCATTCTGATCAGTATCCTTTCTTCCCACCCTACCACATTGGAATAAATGCTACTCTTCTGTGAAACTTTACTGTATAATAAACCTGCCTCTTTATTTTTAAAGGACTGAGCTTCCAGGTCAGTGGGCATTTGTTTTGCTTTAAGTCTTTTGGTGTAAACATCCATCAAATTCTCATAAAAAGTAACATTTTTGGACTATATTATCTACTTGAAGACTGTTTTACTTTTATTTTACTTTATTTTTTAATTACAGTATAGTTAACATATACTGTTATATTAGTTTCATGTATATAATATAGTGATTCAGCATTTCTGTACATTGCTCAGTGCTCATCATGGTAAGTGTACTCTTCATCCCCATTATCTATTTCCCCCATCCCCCACCCCAACATCCTTCTGGTCACCATCAGTTTGTTCTCTATAGTTAAGAGTCTGTTTCTTGGTTTGTCTCTCTTTCTCTCTCTTTCTACTTGAAGATCTTAATTGACACAAATTTTCCTTATGACTGGGCACCGAAAAGTCTCTTGATGTAGATCAATAAAGTGGACTTTTATTTCAAGTATGTTATGCTTAATTTTTTTTCCTCTGAAAGGTATAAGGGTAAGAGATGAAATGGTAAAAATAAAATAAAATAAAAATAAAAAAGTAAGAAATCTGTATTTATATAAGTAATTACAGATATGAATGTAGGTCCAAAGTTACTAAGTGGACTCAATGTATTTTCAGTAAGGTTAGGACTAAAAATTACATCATGTGTTTCATCTCATTTGAGGTAGCTGGGAATTACCATTTTCCTTTTGAAAGGGAAAATAGGAGCTTTTCAAACTCACAACATTCTGATGGAAACATACTGTCCTATTTTATGGGGGACATGGAGAAAGAGAAAATAAGGTAGATTTTTGAGAAGCCTAAAAGGAGGCAGGCATTATCAATTGCATTTATATTCAATCCAATAGATCATATGATTTTCTTCTGAAAAAATGTTAACCTTGGTCTACATCTATATGCATAATCAAATTAGGGTGTGAGAGGGGCGCCTGCATGGCTCAGTCAGTTAATCCACTGACTCTTGATTTCGGCTGAATAATCTCAGGTCATGGGCTCTGCGGTAGGCACAGAGTCTGCTTCAGATTCTCTCTCCCTCTGCTTCTACCTCATGTGGCACATGTACTAACATGCTCATGCTCTCTATCTCAAATAAAAAAAAAACTAAAAGAACCCCAAGGTGTGAGTACATGCTGGGGGTGTAACTACATATTGAAAGTGTATGAACCCACAGAACAAACTAATTCCATATTCTTTTTTTTTTTTTCAAATCCATATTATTAAAGTAGCTACTGTTCTTACTTGATGGGAAGTAATTAAATCTTTTAAAATGCAGTATCAATGTGTATTTTATCTTTCTATATGAGTATATATAGACAAAATTATATATATGTGTGTGCATATATATGTATATAAACATATATATACATAATGAGATAAAAGCTAAATTTGTATTTATTTTTTAGAACACTAGAATTCAAAGACAGTTTCTGAGGAAGCAAGTGTGACCCATGAAGTATGTATTTATTCTCTTCTGAAATAGGGCTTTTTCAGTGACAAAAATGGAGAATGCTCATCTGCATCATAGGGAATTTAGTGTTTGGACAAGAAATAGACTGATGTGCTCTATTAAGGTCTAAAACAAAAAATAAGGTAGCCTGGGTCGCTCAGCGGTTTAGCACTGCCTTCAGCCCAGGGTGTGATCCTGGAGACCCGGGATCCCTGCATGGAGCCTACTTCTCCTTCTGCCTGTGTCTCTGCCTCTCTCTCTCTGTGTGTCTCTCATGCATAAATAAATAAAATCTTAAAAGAAAAATAAAACAAAAAATAATACTTGGCTTCAGGTATTTAGAAGTACTGCACAGACCCAGTCTTACAGTCGGATTACCATTTTCCCATTTTCAATGATTTGAGGATATAAAACCAAGACAAATAAATACCACTCTTGAGTATCTGCCATATTCAAGCCAGAACTGTATGTAATGAAATGGCCAAGATGGGAAGTATTCATGACTTAAAACTGTGACTTAAACATGACCATGGTTAGGGAAGGCCCTGGCCAAGCTTCAGAGGAGCAGGAAAGGTCTAGTCAGGGGGATGAAATGGCAGGTGGGTACAGGTGGTTTCTTAGTAAGTCAGAAGCCTCCCGCTGGTCTGAAAGAATATATTGATAGTCAGATGGAACATAGTAATGAAACGTTCAGGAGGAAATGTTTGGAGAACAGCAAGGAGGTCTGTTTGCAGGTAGGAAAACGTAATCCTCAGGAGTTGGAGAGAAAGACTGGCAAGACTTCGTGTTTAGAGGAATTGAAAAATAGGGCATACCACCAACCTGAGATTTAAGATGTGGGAACCTACCAAGGACCCAGCCTATTTCTGGTTCTCAAGAACCTGTGTACTTAACTGGGGTCTCAGTGAGGCTAATAGCAGACACCATTTAATGCTGATGTCTCACTACTGACCTGAGTGGCTCGTGACAGTTACCCTGTCTCAAAAGGGACCGATTCCAGAATTCTAAATATAGAAGGAAATGCAGATGATGGTCATAGAGCCTCAGGTAAAGAATAAAGGAAGTCATTGGCACTCCTCCAATTGTCTTGCAGGTGCAAAAGTCATTTAATTTTCTGTGTGTGTATCTTGAATACATATGCCACCTAGTTAGTGGCACAATAAACACATTCACATTAAATGTCAATACATATTTTAATGTTTTAATCAGTGTATGTACTAAATAATTTGAGTTTGCAAAGAGATTATGGAGACTGAATCCAACCTTAAGCTTGGCAGGAAATTAATACTTGGACAGGAAAACTAGTGCATTTTGCTATGGCATATACTCAGATTTAGAATAAAACCACTGTATTTTCTGTATTTTTCAAACCAATCTAGGGATATAAAACTAAATATAGTTAGAATGAGAATATTAAATTTTAAAAAAAGTCATTAGAATGGAACTCAGAGCTGCCACATAGAACGGTGGGGTGAAGCACGGTCATTAGTGACCTGTAGGAACACAGACCAGCCTCACCACAGGGAGAATCGGAGAGTCTGGTCCAGCAGGACAGAAGGTACAGTCAGGAGCAGCCCTGACAAACAAGGCCCTCTGACAGTTCTCTTTAGAGCTCTGCTGGTAGCAGCCATCCACTTGCTTAGGCTAAATGTGAGCTTTGAGTGGACATAGGGATCACATCACGGCACCCCCCTTTCCCTGCCCATTCACTTGCTGCTTTGAGGGCTTAGCATGCTGCCTCCTCATGTGAGTCTCTGTTTTGTCCATGTCTGGCAATCACTGCTTGGAACCTCGCCTCTGGCAGCTGAGGATTTCAAGTCTCCAGACCTGTCATGATGCTCTCCAGGAGAGGCATGAGGCTGTCATCATCTATTAGGCGGCCCCTGGCTGACACAAGAAGACTTTCGGCAAGGGCCCCTCTCTCTCAAGCTCCTGAATCGCATCTTTTGATAGGAGTTGAGATAAGAAACCAGTTCAGAATCCAAATTGAGGCACTTAGGTACTCTTCTGCTTGCTTGGCCTAATTCATTAAGTCACTATTTTGCAGTTTGGGGAAAGTTTGCATAGTTCTGACAATTTCAAGATTTTAGATGTAACCATTGATTTTTTTTTTTTTTTCCAGAGGGACTGTTCCATCGGTCACGGAAACTGAGCAGCTGGGCACCTTCTTCCCCTCTTCATCATTGCCAAGGAAATGAAAAGACCAAGTTTTTAAGTACACTGCACGAAGCTATTCTTTCTGGCTCTGGATTCAGCTCAAGCCCACTCCATTCTTGAGCAGAAGAATGTCAGGCCCTGCCTTTGAGGTGCTTCTCTTGCCACAGATAGGGTGACATGACCATGTTCTTACCAGAAACTAAGACAAATTTGACCTAAGCGTGTGGTATTTACAGAATTTCATCCAAATCTCTTCTTGTTATCACTCCACGACTGATCTGTGCCTCTGTTGCAGTAACTAGGATTCAATCTTGTTAACAATTTTGATGAAATCACTTCTCCCTCCTGCTTTTCTGGGTGTTCCTCTTTGTTTCCTGTCCTTTGTAGCCTTTATTTATGGCTCTCCCTTAATCGTTTTGCTTTCTTTGGTAATCATAGCCCAAATCTCTCCAGGAGCCATGCCTTCCCTACTTGCAGGGATGAAATACAAGACCCGGTTTTAAGTAATTTATGCTCACTGGCTCTTGTCATTGGTTATAGGCTAGGCATGCACTTCGAGCAGGTTCTGTGAGAGCCAGAAGGAGATGCCTTTTGTAGACTATCAGACGACAGCTGCTGTAGTTTTTGCTAAAGTCTTAGGCTAAGGTGTAAGAAGCTGTGAGGTAGTCCAAAGGTCTTATGGACCATGAAGGGTGTCTGTGTTAAAAAATTAAGCTAATGTGCAGAGGAGACCAGAGCTAAGTAGAGGTGGCAGATAGAACATATCTGGTGACATCATGTGAGACCTTTCAGGCAGCTGCATCTTAAGCCAGTTCTGAGTCACCTGATTCTTTACTTCACTTGAACAAGTTTGTATTGGATTTTCTGTAGCTTAATTTTTGTTGTTGTTGTTGTTTTAAGTGACTGGGAGTTTCAGTGGTAGGTTTGGCCACTTTCTGACAGCTTTCTTGATATCATCTGGGGTCTACCTCTCTGACTATCTCCATCCACCTTCATACTTTCTGCGCTGGGTTTACCCTCTGTTGGGACATGCTGATACTTTATATTCAATCCTGATGCTCTTTTATGGTCTGGAAGAAATTCCAAGATATAGCAACTATATTTTCCCACTTGAGTGTTTTAGGAAAACTTAATGACTCAAATAAACCATCTCTTCACTAACTGAAAGTGGGGAGGCTTCAAGGAATTTCATGTAACTGACCTGTGGATAAAGAAATATATTAAGGTCAGTGGCTCATTACTTTTTCTTTTTCTGTTGTGGACATTGTTATCTTATTTTACTTTTTTCTTCTTCTTCTTCTTTGTTTTTTTTTTTTTTTAAAGAGCAACTCCTTTAAAACAGAATCTTCGTTAAAAACCAACCAACCTAGCCCTGTACAGCTTCCCTTTTGAGTGGGGGGACCACTGTGGGGTCTCCGCCTCTCTGAGAGGCGGCAGATGCTCCTGGCCACTCATTTAACTAACTGTCCCCTGGATGGGGCCCAGATGGGAGGGCCCCCCTCCCCAGTGGGGACCCACCTTCCAGGGGACACTTGTGCTTGTTTCCACCTTTTCTGATTGTGTCAGTGGCCGCGGCATGGCAACTGGGCATCAATAAACGTCTCTGCAGAAGCTGGGGGGCTTGTGTGTGCTGGCATCCGGCGAGGGGCAGGGGCTCAGCCACAGGGGTGCGGGCCACTCCGGGATGTCGATCACCAGGTCATCGTCCCCATCCAGGGCATTGTCCCTGCTGCCCGCATCGCTGAACATCTGCGGAGGGACGGCGCTCAGGATGGTTGGGGGGGGCATCTTGGGTGGAGGCAGTGGGGCCAGGGCTGCCCCCACCCCAGCCCCGGAACCCTGGCCGGGGAAGGTCAGCGGCTCTCCCACTTTATGACATTTTACCTGGCTGGCAGGTAACAGAGTTAACTGCTCATAAAGGGAACAGAAGATGAAAAAGATTCCATAATAGGTCTTATTATATAATGGGATCAGAATGGCTAGGAAGGTGAAGAGGTATTTAAAGTCAAGGCAACCTCATGGTTCCTGCCATCATGCATCTTGTGATTTTCTGAGACGCTAAGGGTGACTTAAGAAGTGGGGTTGAGGGATGCCTGGGTGGCTCAGCAGTTGAGCATCTGCCTTTGGCTCAGGTGTGATCCCGGAGTCCCAGGATCAAGTCCCACATCAGGATCCTTGTATGGAGCCTGTTTCTCCCTCTGCTTGTCTCACTGCTTCTCTCTCTCTCTCTCTCGAGAGAGAGAGATCTCATTCTCTCTCTCTCTCTCTCCCTCCATCATGAATAATAAAAAAAAAGAAGTGGGGTTGACACAAGTGCATATTGACATCACTAAACTCTTAAGACTTAGTCATGCAATAAACAGGAATCTTCTCCTATATACAGACCATGAAGTGCATGAGAATGGAGGTTGGTTCTGGGCATTGTATGGAAGTCCAAACTGTGTTCCAAACTCAGGGCCAAACTTATGCTTTTTAGGAATACTAAAATGTTCCTCTTCTACTGCTATGGGATCTAGTAATTACATTTTAATCTATGCTCTTTTAATTGGGAATTTCTCCCAAACTCTTATTTTTATTTTTTTATGACCCATAGTAGGCTAAGGGGATACCTTAGCCTTGTGGGTCAAAACAAAACAAAGCAAAACATAACTCCACAGCAAATTGAAAAGCAGCCAAAGTCCTCTCCATTCCTTGGCCCTCTAGTTTCCAGTTCTCCTTATTCCCCTCTACTACAATCCTCCCCCTCCTTTGTGAGTCTGATCCATTAGGTAAAACATTTTAGCCTCAGTGCTAAGGAAGTAGCTAGGATAAAACCCTGCAATGTAAGGGCCAGAGGTTCCTGGGTAAGAAGGGTGATAAGGGCTCGATGCTCTTAGTCTGGAAACTCTTCATAGATGGGGTAAAATATAAACAGTTATGAAAAAAGTGTCATCATGATTTAAAGAGAAAAAAAATTTAAGAATTACTAGGAAGGTGGACTAGCCAGACAAGAGAGTCCACCTTTGTCAGTTAGAGTTAGATTCAGCTGCTAATAGGCAATTTTTTTTAAAAAAAGAGTTTAGTAAATACCAGTATGTTGGTATGTTAGTGTTACACTCTGAACAGTGGTATGGTGCTTTGTGGTCATGAGCAACCCAGCCTTCTATCCTTCCTCTCTTATCATCTTAAAGGCATGGCTTCCAATCTTAGTGGTATTATCTCTTGGTCCAAAATGACTCCTGAAGCTCCAGTCATTGTGATGTAGTCAGACATGTGGAAAAGGGAAAAAGGGGAAAAGAAGCTTTCCCCCCATTGAGTTGGTTTCCTTTAGGCTGCTTATCCAGAATGCTCATATAAGACTTTGCTGATCTCATTGGTCCAGGCTTAGTCACATGATCACATCTAGCTTCAAGAATTTATGGGAAATGTAGTCTTTTAGGTGCTCTCAGTGGACTCCCCCACCATACCAAAGTAAAATCTGGGTTTTCTCACTAAAGGAGGATGAGAAACTCTTAGCAACTTGTAGTCTCTGCTTCAAAGATCCTTGAAATCCATGATTGCTTCTTTAGAAGATGTGCTAAAGTGTTAGAAACTTTGTAGACGTATAAGGAATATGGGTGTTCTTACTCTGAATATATGAATTGATTAGGAACATATATTGATTTGAATATATGAATTGATTACTTTGAATATATGAATTGATATATGAATTGATTAGCCCTATTAAGAATACTGGCTTTGGATATAATGACTTGCAATTTCTGAGAAGGGGTTTATAACATTTGATTATGAGTGAAGTATGGAAGGAGGTAAAAACAAGATTATAAATTCTTCGGTGGCTTAGATATGACAAAATGGTCAAATAGAAGTTATGAAGGGATGTACAGCTCCCAATAAAATATATGAATTTATTTAACACTGAAGAGTTTGAGGTAGATTTCAAATGTTATGTTTATGGTTCTGGACTTATGAGGAGAAGGCCTGAATAAATCATAAGCTGCAATTATAGAAGTAAAACTAGTGCATTTTAGTGCTTGCTTTGGCTGCCTGGTTCAGAAGCAGGCCTTGTAAAGTCAGTAGGTGAAGGGAAACACTCATAGCACAGTAGGGAATATTGGGAATTGTAGGGAATAATCTGGAGGGGCAGCAACTTCTTGTCTGCAGCCAATTATTGCCATCACGGGAATCAGGCTTATATCCTCCACTTTTTCAAGAGAAGACAGAAATCTAGAATTTTACTAAACCTTCCACGTTTAAAAATCATTGTGCAGGCCAAGCAAATATGTCTAAAACCTGGATTTGTCCAAACTAGTACCAATTTGCAACTTTTGGTCTAGTTCAACATCTTTATTTTACTGAGTCGGGGAGAGATCTAGTGACTTGCTCAGGGTCACATAGCTAATTAATGATAGCACTAGGACAAGAACCCTGCCCCTCGACTCCCAGATGTTTCCCTCCTTCACTACATTCAGCATAGCTTTCTGATAGAGTCATGTGGAACTGTTTAGTGGAAAGAAATAATCAGAGGAATTAGGCATTTCACATAAGGTCTACAGTTAACTCTATAAGTACCTGACAATGCTTAGCATTCAGGGGGCATCAATCAATGTTAGCTCAATCTCTATGTAAATTTGTTAAAATCATGTAAATTAATGAATAAAATAGAGGAAAAGGAAAAGAAGCAAAAGAATCATTATCAAACCTTGGGGAGCCCCATAATTAACAATGGAAGCAAGATAATGAATTAGCAAAGAAGGCATCCAAGTCTGAAGCAGCCAAGATTGCTCTGAGAATCTCTTGCCTTTACCTTTGCCCTAATTACAGCTTTAGGCTGTAAATGTTTTAATTTGAGGATAATTTCAAGCCCTTTAATACATTTCTTTCCAACTATACTGCTGTCTTAAACTTATAGCCTCATAAGAAAATGTGGTCTTCAGGGGACATTTCTTCTCCCCTTAGTAGAAATTAGATAGATTGATTAATTTTGGCTTAACTTTCTAAAAATGTTCAGTTGTGTCTTGAGATTATCCCACCATTAATGGTTAAGTGTCTCCAGAATATGTAATAATTGTCATTAAAAAAAATGAGTTTCACAAGAAGAAATGTCCTTTGAAAATTTCCTTTTTGGTATAAATATGTCCTTATGCATGGCCAAAATTTGTTGAATTATCTCAATGCCATAGATCACAGAGTAATAATTTTTGAAGTGATCGATTCTCCCTTAGGTTTTAATGTGCAGAGTGAAATGCATTTTAAGACAGTGTTTAAAGTTATGAGAAGTCTCCGGAAACTAGAATTTTTGATTTAGTGCTCATGTTAGGATCCTGACCAGTAAACACAATGGACCTTGGGGATCTCATGGATTCCTTAGGCAATTTGTCTCAGAACTAACTGCTTTTGCAGTGGATTTTGCTTAGAGTAGTAACAGCCTATGTTTATAATTTTTTCTCTTGGCAATTATCTGAACGGAACTGAGACACCAACAAGGTCAATGGTACCAGATGCAGGTTACATACTAGTAACTCTTGTGTATTAGATTTATCTTTATAATACTCCAATTTAACAGTGCTGAAAAGAGCTGGAATGTGGTCATTAAAAAGAAGGGAAAAAAGGTCTGTTAATCATCTAATATTTAACCATTTTTCTTGTGCTTTTGTTCTTCTCTCCTTTGTTCCAAGGCACATGTAGAATGCTTACAGATCTCAACAAGAAATGGGATGTTTTTCTGCTATCACCTGAAGCTGCTGTGGCCATAAAACTAATAAATCACTAGAAAATCTCCTTGCCCATAAAGAATACGCACCTCGAGCAGGTCCAGTATCTTATCTCTCCATCCAGATGATCCTTGTTGCTAAATACACAGAGTCTGATTTTGGAGTCTTCACTCAACTATAGTTTCCACTATTTTCTTTGGAGGGGAAAGTCATATGAAATGATCATAAATAATGTGGAAATGGGCTATATTTTTGCCACTTGCATTTGTTGTCATCTGGGATCCATCAAAATTCTTCTGGGTCAGCTGAACACAGTTCCATGCTGCCAGTCTGGGGGATGAAGGAGAGAAAGCATAACCCCACCACTCTGTCCTTGCAAGGACAGAGATTCTGGAGATAAAGGATATTCTTGATCATAGATGCTCAGCCTGTGCACCATTGCCCCTTCTCCGGGGTTCTATGGTGTTCAACTTCTGCTGATGCATTAGAGCCCTTGAGGGTTTAAGGCTTTTATGTCTTCTCTAGAATTTCAATGATTCTAGCCACTGTGTCATGGAGAATGCTTCACTCCCTTCTGTGTAACTGTTACTACAGTTAGATGGCTTCTAATCAGTTCTAGTTTGAGGGTCTTTAGCAAGATATATCTTTAACTTTTATTTCCATTTCCTCCTCCTTAGGGTGAAGGGAAAAGCCAAACTGTCCTGGATTATACTCAGAATGCTTAAATCTCTTCCTTGATTATAGTTTGTCTCTGGTCCACGGGTCTGCCTGACTCACTCTCCCTTTGGGAGCTCCTCATACAAATACCATGCTGGGAGCCTGCTTACCCCTTTATCTCAGATGTTCAGACTTGCTGCTCAGCAAGGAATGGACCCAGCACAGATTTAAACTAGGAAATTCAAGAACATCAATATTTAAGAAAACTCTAGACAGAAGTGTGACCTTTGGGGCTTAGGCATAGTATTTGGGGGGAATATTTCAGAGAGCTTTTTTAGACCTCTTTGGTGGCCTTCCAAAGACAAATGCTTGGTCATTCTAGTCTGTCCTACATCCAAGCCAGTGTGGGTACTGTGAAAATAGCATTAAGAGTATTCTAGATTCTTACTGGAAACAAGCACCTTCTTTATTGTAAATAACTCCATACAGCATCTGTAATAAGTTAGAATCAGAATGATCTTTCTGTCATGATTCCATGTTTTTATACAATTCATATGCCTCAAGCTCCACAGGAGTCAATAAAATATGATTCAGAAATAATACTGAATTTTAAAGCTTAGTATGCAGTGTATGGAAGAAACGCTTCATCATTTTTCTTGCTGTCTTTTGAAGGTACAGGCATAGATAGATTTCATCACAACATAGGAAGCACATTTCTGAAAATGCCAGTATCTCCATCACTTATAGATTTGTTGTAATTAATGCCGATGACTCCCACTATGCTGTTGTATTTTTCACTCAGACCCTTAGTCCTCTCTTTGGCACTCAGGACTGAGTTTACCCACCTCAGTGTGGCTCTCTCCTCAGGATTCTGTATATTCTTATCTTCAACTTCCTGCCACATCCACTGGCCATCCTCAGACCAAAAAAAAAAAAAAAAAGGAAATGTACAAACCAGTCTTCATTCATATATGTCCTCTGAACTTACTTTCCCTCCATGTCAGTTGCATTTTCTCTCATAAACTGTAGTATTTAAGACGTATATGTATATATATTTGCACATATTTGTGTATATATGTAATGTGTGTATATTTATGTATATATGTACTATTTTAAGGGACTTTTAGATTAGAAATGTATGAGGTCAACTTGGATATGAAAAGAAGATGCAACTTTGTCTTTCCTGCAGTTGATGTAATTTCCTCATGAGGCTTATCTCCTTGGCTGTACGGAGGGGGTGTGTAGAAGGTGGCAGGACAGGGGAATTCTGAAGTTGCAAAATGATTCTCTGATGCCTTACAGACCACTTTTGTCTGGCATTCTCTTTCAGGTGCAACACTCAATTCTTATGCTTTCTCTCCCTCCTCAGCTCCTTTCTGAGATGGCCCACTGCCACAGGGAGGAGGGCCTTGTGGCATCTAGTGGTGTTGGGGCAGGAAGCCTCACTGTCTGCCAGACATCCTCTGGATATTTTCTGTTCTGATTAGCCTGGTGTGCAGTGAGCCACATCTGACCCCACCTGGACTCTTGGAAAGGTGTACTGCCCCTGGTTGCTGGAGCCTGTGACCCTGGCCATTTTCTTTTGATCCAGAAATCCCTACATGCTGCAGCATGTCTGGACTGCACGCCTGCCTGTCCAGCAGGTCTGTTCCTCTGCATCTCTGCATGTGCTCCACCAGACATACAGCACTCCATGAGGCCCTGAACTGCTGTAAAGGTGGAGGAAAGCCAGGAGAAGAACCTCAGCCTCAACTGCCTTACCACCTCTACCTGTCAGGGCTACCACATTCCTTTGCCTGGAGGATGTGGTGCTGAGCCACATGCTGGGCTACTCCTAGAAGGTTGCAGATTTTCCAGGCTACCCCACTGAGGAGGCCAACCATTGCCTGGATGTCCATGTGTTCTCCTCACCTCACTATCATCATTGTCTTCTAGAATTCTTGCTGAGGGCTGGAAGTTGGATATTTGTGTCTGGCTGCCTCTTCCTCCTCATCTTCCACTTTCTTCTGCCATTGAGGTTTTCCTTTATTTCTTCTTCCAGTCTGACAAGAACTTTCTCTGGGCTCATGGTAGCAATCAGGATTCAAGGTGGTGGTGAATGGAGGGAGAAAGTTAGAAAACATATCATTTAAAAGATTTCAAAATAACATCCCTGAAAATAAAATTATACACTATCTGTAAGTAGTGTTTCCTCAAACTACATATCATCCTAGAAGAAAAATGGGGATCATATGAATGGTAATAAGTACTGTTGTTTTGGGTCTCATCTTTATCTTTTATTTGCCCACACTAGTCCCACTTTAAGTTTTCCATATTTATTGCTACTATTCTTACTCACATATTTCTCTAAGTAGTGTGAGTATATGACTGGTCCTTCTTTGTGGGCTTTGCTAATTGGGCAACCTTGCACATCCCTTCCATGGGTATCCAACACTGACAGTGAGGGTAATGATGCTCAAGCCACTGGCATTGTCTCCAGTAATTGGCAAACAGAGTACCCTCTGCTGCTCTGGAAATGCTTGGTGCAGGGTCCCTGGGAAACCTGAATGATATGGTTGGTTGCTGCCCTGGGAGAGCCAATGCTTCTGGTTGCTTCCTGTCCTATTCTGATTACACCCACATGGGCCATGAGAAAGTGGCAAGAAGGTTTCTCTCCTTCTGATAATATTAGCTATATGTCTTGAAGTCTTTCAAGGAATTTTTGAAGATTCAAAACCTTATTCACTATTAACCTGCCACTCTTGGGGGCTTCTATTTTGGTGACTGGGGTGTTGCTATTGGATAAAGCCTATACTTTTGGGATACTTTTTGTGTCTTGTGTCTCTAGGACTTTCCTTAAATTCTTATGCAAATGCATAATTTGTATGTTTTTCCAACCAGTTTTCTTGATACTCTATCACCGTGGTAGTAAAGTTTATTCTTAATCTGGGGCTCCTACCTTCCACATATAATTTAAGTAGATTAAAGATTTACAACTTTTTGTTTAAATCTGTAAATGTTCCAAGCAATCTCTCTCTCTTTTTTTAAGATTTCATTTATTTATTCATGAGAGACCCAGAGAGAGAGAGAGAGAGAGAGAGAGAGAGAGAGGCAGAGACACAGGCAGAGGGATAAGCAGGCTCCATGCAGGGAGCCCGACGTGGGACTCGATCTTGGGTCTCCAGGATCACACCCTGGACTGAAGGTGGTGCTAAACCGCTGAGCCACCTGAGCTGCCCTCAAGCAATCTATTGTATGTAAATCTTTTGGTCTCTTACTTCCTGGGTTGCAAAATTGTTTCTCTTGAAGTGTTTGAATCTTTCACCACCCCTCTCATTCCATAATAATGGAAGAAATTGATTAAATGATCTCCTGGCATAAGAGCCTTTTTAAGGTAAAGGCTTGTTTGTCTCCTCCTCCCACTCTTTCCAAAGACTTACCTTATATCTCCTTTCTTACACTGGTTTGTGTGACTTTTTGAAAAGTCTTTTGCTTTCAAATTTGGGAAAAGTAAATTAAATGTAGTGAGAGAGAATGAAACGACCCTCCCCACCATCCCATTAGGATCATAAATTATCTATTGGGAGGTTGCGACATCCTTTCTGGTTGACTCAGGCAGAGCCATTCTCAGCTCATGTGTGGGCTCCTGGTAATAAAAGCAGGAACAAGTAGGAGTCAAATGTTCCTTTAGCAAAATGATGTTATTTCTGAAAGTTCTCAAGAAGCAGCTTTAAAATCATCTTAACATATGAGACCGATAAATTGAGCCTCCCTAGGGTAATTAATCAATTAATTAACTGATAATTAATTAGTTCCTACTGTGATGAGATGAGCTCGCCTTTAGTCATGGAGGAACTTGCACCAGGCTTCTGTGGAAATAAATGAAGACCAACCAAATGAGAACGAGCAAAGGCTATTTATTCTGAGCTTTCAGGAAAGTCAGTGACCATCACTTCCATTAGTCTCAAAGGCAGACAGAGGCCTGGGATGACTTTATAGTGGAAAAAAGGAAGACTTCAGGTGTGCCCTGCATGAAGGCTATTGGCATGGAGAAGGTATAAGTGGGCTAACTGGAAGCCAGGCAGTTCATGGTACATATTGGTTAAGGGTACATATTTGGCTTTCTCTAGTTAGCCATAAGTTGGAAGCAGGGACAAAAATTTTAAAATCCATCAGTTATTAATCAAGTTTGGCTGTTTTGGGCTGAATGTTACATGTGCAATTTTTGTCTTCCTAGATTGGTTGCTAGAAATAGTGTGATCTGATTTCTTACAGATCTGGCTTAGCAGGCTGGTATCCTGTGCTGGTTATTATAGATAATGGGTTGGTGGTTGCTACAGATGGTGGGTCAGAGTTCCATTTTTATATATCGTCCGTCCATTGTCTGTTTTCTTTACTCATAGAGAGTCAGCCAAAATTAGGCTATGTACTATTTTCCTGCACACATATAGTACCACAGCTCATCCACCCTTCTGAAGCCAACAGGAACCTTAGGTAGAATAAAACCTACATAAACTTCTGGCTGAAGCTGAAGCCATAAGAATTTGCAAGAAACAATGAAGAATAGGAGGCTGGCATTACTGAAATGGGACTTTCTGGAGGAGAGAGCCAGAATGCTGGCCAGGAGACAGTTGCTTATAGGTAGGCTGGGAGGAGATGATATTAGATACTTGGGAAGATGAAGGAATTAGTAAGGGAGGAAGCACTCACATGAGGCAACCTCTCATGGCCTCAATTCTAACCTCTTGGGTCCTCCTGGAGTTGCCCTGAGAATATGAGCTAGGAATAAAGCTATCCTTCTCAGTTCTTTTTCCAATTTGCTTTGTGATGTTTGATGCCTCAGTGGAAGAACTGCTGTGCCTGAATGTCAGTATGGGTTCAGTGGGAGGATGAACATGTGGTGCTGGAGAATATCTTGCACCATGATCAGCTGGTTGGGCCTTGATGAGAAAGAGTCTGGGGACTTCTCAGCCCCTTAACCAATGAAGACTGATAGATGGAAAGAGCTACAGGCAAGTGGACATCATTCTGAGAAGACAGCAAGGCTACATTCCCTGATCTTACTATTAGGTTCCTTGGCAATGCAGAGGGAAGCCCAGAATCATCTGGGCAATATTAAAACTAACCCTGCCCCCCGAACAAACAAACATACAATCAAAACACAGCAAAACAGAGTCAAAGCTAGCCTAAAGATTGAACCTTCCCAAATTGTGACTCAATGCTTATCTGAGTATAGGTTATCTGTATAACCAACCACACGCATAAATAATGTCTCTACGCTGGCTTTGACATAGAAGTTGAAACAAAACAGTAAGCTGGATTCATTAACTTTTAATAGGTAGGTTTTCTTTGCTGAATATTGTTTTTATGGATCAAAAAATATCTTAAGGAAAGTGGTTATAATATCTAAGGCATCAAGATTCTCGCAAATAGATTTTGTAGGATGATCTTTTTCATGGGGAAAACATTCAGATTTGATTTACTTAATCAAAAGAAGACTTCTTAGGATTAGTCATATCATATTGAAGTCTTTTAGGGTGTGAAACGGTGAATTATAAAATAGAAACCATTCAGATATTTGGAGGCTCATGCTTTCAGTTCTTCTGAAATACAATTATTAACTTATATAGTCCTTCCATCATGATGTGACTATAGTTTTTATATATATACATATTAATATATATTCATGTATATGCATGCATATAGTTATACTACTTTCTGACTCAAGGAGTTTTGATACTAGATTAAATAAAGTTTAATTTAAAAGATGAATTTGAAAGTAAGAAGAAAACAATCCCATTTGAATAATACCTGCAAAAAAGGAACTATTCCACATGTCTGTACACAATATGTATTTGGGCTCATTAGTGCAAGTTGACTAATAGCACACAAACAGCTGGGGATCCAGATATGAGGATCTGTGGTCATGGCAGGACTTGGAGCTCTAAAGAATTTCACCAGGGAAGAAGACGACAAAATTACACACCAAGTGACCTGGCTTAGGTGACTGAGTCCCTTAGAAAAAAGCCAGCATCCTATTTTTTTTTTTTTTAAGGCCAGCATCCTCTTATTCAAGTATCCTCTGCATATGAAGTCAAAACAGTAAAGGCCACACAACAGAGATGAAGTGCTGGGCCCCAGAATTATCAGCCTAGAGCTCGTTAAGTTCTATATGCTTTTATGATAGTACCGGATCCAGAGTCTGGGACAAGATCAAATGCAGAGGTAAGCACAGAGGTCCCAGTTTCAAAGACTAAGAGTGGGTGTCAGTGCCTGAAGCCAAGCAGATCCAAGTAGATGGGACAGTCTGGGGAAAGGATGATGGATTGAATCGGATGTTTGCCTTAGAAAACTAACTGCCTAAAACAATTGTAAATGCTAATCAGAGTTTCTATAAGGGGACTTCAGGATACCTTATATATATATATTTAAGATTTATTTATTTATTCATGAGAGACAGAGAGGCAGAGGGAGAAGCAGGCTCCTTGCAGGAAGCCCGATGTGGAACTCGATCCTGGATCCTGGGATCATGCCCTGAGCCAAAGGTAGATACCCAACCACTGAGCCACCCACGCGTACCCCAGGATACCTTATTTTGAACCAAAGA
This sequence comes from Vulpes lagopus, assembly GCF_018345385.1. Taxonomy (NCBI): domain Eukaryota; kingdom Metazoa; phylum Chordata; class Mammalia; order Carnivora; family Canidae; genus Vulpes; species Vulpes lagopus. Next base: position 123,442,529 of record NC_054830.1, read on the forward strand.
TTTGAATATCTTTATAAATGCTGCATTATTATTTGGGCTGATGTATGGGGTGCACATGTCCATTCTTTTCTTATTAAAAAGTTTCATTACCATTTGGCAAGAGCATTTCATCCCACTTTCTAGACCTATGCTATATGTTGCTAACTGACTGAGTGGCATAGGCATGAGTTTGCATCTTACTAGATCACCCAACAACACCTGTATTTTTTGTGGCTGTCAGTAATCCCATCAGAATGGCTCTGAATTCATGTGATCATCATCTACCAGGTAGGCAGGACAAAGGACACACTGTTCTCCTCCCTTATGCTCAGTCTCACCAAGCTAGCTCTCTGATCATTTCAAAACTCCAGTTTCCTCACTCCCAACACATCATTTCCCTCCTTTCCAATTTCACTTTCAGACTCTGATGACATAGGCTTAAGAGATCAATTAAACTTTAATACTGTTCACATCTATCCCATTGATTCCCAATCATTTCACTTATATCTTTTTGATTTGCCCTTTACCAACTGGACCAACTAGAATACCTATTTGATAACTTGTCAAGTTACACTTAGGTTACTATGATCTAGCAGGTCCTTCAGCTAGAAGCATCTCTCTTCCTGAAACCACTTTTATTAAGATATTTCCTGGGTAAGGTGTACAGTTGTAGGCTCAGTTGTACCTCGTACTCTAGATCCCTCACTAGTGAACCCTACTGCCAAGTCTGCTCTGTTTCCTTTCTTCCTCCATCTCGACCTTGCACCTGGATAAAACCTTCTCCTGACTCCACGTCCCATGGCCTGAGGTAGCACCCCTCTACTCTGCTATTCTGATCCCATGTGCCAGGCAAAGCCCAACCCAGCACTCATATTCCCCAAGATATTTTTCCAATCAAACTCTAGTCCACAATAATGTTCTTTTCACACCAATTTTCTATGTTGTTCTCAAAAGCATTGTCATGAAGCTTCTCCAATTTGAAAAAAAAAATTGCCATATACAGTCTGTGGTACTATTGGTTTATCCTCTTAAGTTAGTATCCATTACACCTATTTTCTTACCTTTGTGGTCAAGCTTTTTAATTTTTTTCCAAATTATTTATTTTATTTGGAGAGACTTTCTACATCTTGTGTTAACACTAGTGGTCAGTGCAGGGCTAAGCACAGATTGGATTTTTAACTGATGTTTCAGGGAAAATGTGTTCTTCAGCCGGAGACAAGAGAGTCATTTGGTGACAGAAATGAGACTAGAACAGTTTTATGTAAGGACAAGAATAAATTGAGCTAAATGATTATACTTGTATCAAATTACTGAACCTCAGAAAAAATGTAAACTATATTAACTCACCAGTGACAAAATCTACCATATATCCTCTATCTCATGGATTAGAAAATGATTCAATTGTATTATTTTGCTTTGTTTTCAGAATGTATGACAAGTAATAATTTTCTGTTTGTGAAATATAGCTCTGAACTTTTTGATTTATTTGCTCATAGGTTTGTAAAAATATGTTTATTGGTTTGGTTGAAAAAATATTGAGGGGGGCAAGATGGTGGAAGAGTAGGGTCCCCAAGTCACCTGTCCCCACCAAATTACCTAGATAACCTCCAAATCATCCTGAAAGTCTACGAATTCGGCCTGAGATTTAAAGAGAGACCAGCTGGAATGCTACAGTGAGAAGAGTTCGCGCTTCTATCAGGGTAGGAAGACGGGGAAAAAGAAATAAACAAAAGGCCTCCAAGGGGGAGGGGCCCCGCGAGGAGCCGGGCTGAGGCCGGGGCGAGTGTCCCCAGGACAGGAGAGCCCCGTCCCGGAGGAGCAGGAGCTGCACCAACCTTCCCGGGCGGAAAGGGGCTCAGGGAGTTAGAGCAGGATCCCCAGAAAGGCGGGGATGCCCTCGGGCTCCCTGGGACACTAACAGGCACCTGCGCCCCGGAGAGTGCACGGAGCTCCCTAAGGGCTGCAGCGCACGGCGGGACCCGGAGCAGCTCGGAGGGGCTCGGGCGGCTGCTCCGCGGAGGGGGCTGCACCGCCGGGAGCGCGAATCCAACAGCCCAGGACCCGGAGCACAGGGCGCCGGGACACAGCCCAGGATCCGGCCTCCCCCGGGACAGGCAGAGGCCGGGAGGGCCCAGGACAGCGAGGACGCTCCTGCCTGGAACTGAGCAGATCAGCGGCCCCGCCCCGGAGCCCCCAGGCCCTGCAGACGGAGAGCCCCGGAGTTACTGCGGGAGCTGACTCCAGGGCTCCAGAGCTGGCCCCACCACTGCGAATGTTCCTCTTGGGGCCTCACGGGGTAAACAACCACCCCTGAGCCCTGCACCAGGCAGGGGCAGAGCAGCTCCCCCAAGTGCTAACACCTGAAAATCAGCACAACAGGCCCCTCCCCCAGAAGACCAGCTAGATGCACAGGGGAAAAACAAATTATTGACCAAGCAGCACTGGAAAGTTCCAGGGGAAGTCGAGGGATTTATAGTATATAGAATCAGACGATACTCCCCCTTGTTTTTGTTTTCTGTTTCCTTCCCCCCCTTTTTTTCCTTTCTTCTTCTTCTTCTTCTTCTTCTTCTTCTTCTTCTTTCTTCTTCTTCTTCTTCTTTTCTTTCTTCTTCTTCTTTTCTTTCTTCTTCTTCTTCTTCTTTTCTTTCTTCTTCTTCTTCTTCTTCTTCTTCTTCTTCTTTTCTTTCTTTCTTCTTCTTCTTCTTCTTCTTCTTCTTCTTCTTCTTCTTCTTCCCTTTCTTTCTTTCTTTCTTTCTTTCTTTCTTTCTTCTTCTTCTTCTTCTTCTTCTTCTTCTTCTTCTTCTTCTTCTTCTTTTATTTCTTCTTCTTCTCTCTTCTCTCTCCTCTCTTTTTCTCCTTTTCCCAATACAACTTGTTTTTGGCCATTCTGCACTGAGCAAAATGACTAGAATGAAAACCTCACCTCAAAAGAAAGAATCAGAAACAGTCCTCTCGGGACGCCTGGGTGGCTCAGTGGTTGAGCGTCTGCCTTTGGCCCAGGGCATGATCCTGGAATCCCAGGATCGAGTCCCATATAGGGCTCCCTGCATGGAGTCTGCTTCTCCCTCTGCCTCTCTCCCTCCCTCCCTCTCTCTCTCGCCCTCTCTCTGTGTGTGTCTCATGAATAAATAAATAAAATCTTAAAAAAAAAAAAAGAAAAGAAACAGTCCTCTCTCCCACAGTTACAAAATCTGGATTACAATTCAATGTCAGAAAGCCAATTCAGAAGCACTATTATAAAGCTACTGGTGGCACCAGAAAAACGCATAAAGGACTCAAGAGACTTCATGACTGCAGAATTTAGATCTAATCAGGCAGAAATTAAAAATCAATTGAATGAGATGCAATCCAAACTAGAAGTCCTAACGATGAGGCTTAACGAGGTGGAAGAACAAGTGAGTGACATAGAAGACAGTTGATGGCAAAGAGGGAAACTGAGGAAAAAAGAGACAAACAATTAAAAGACCATGAGGATAGATTAAGGGAAATAAGTGACAGCCTGAGGAAGAAAAATCTACGTTTAATTGGGGTTCCCAAGGTCTCTGAAAGGGCCAGAGGTCCAAAATATGTATTTGAACAAATCCTAGATGAAAACTTTCCTAATCTGGGAAGGGAAACAGGCATTAAGGTCCAGGAAATAGAGAGATCCCCCCCTAAAATCAATAAAAACCATTCAACACCTCAACATTTAATAGTGAAGCTTGCAAATTCCAAATATAAAGAGAAGATCCTTAAAGCAGCAAGAGACAAGAAATCCCTAACTTATATGGGGAGAAATATCAGATTAACAACAGACATCTCCACAGAGACCTGGCAGGCCAGAAAGGGCTTGCAGGATATAGTTAGGATCCTAAATGAGAAAAACATGCAACCAAGAATACTTTATCCAGCAAGGCTCTCATTTAGAATAGAAGGAGAGATAAAGAGCTTCCAAGACAGGCAGGAACTGAAAGAATATGTGACCTCCAAACCAGCTCTGCAAGAACTTTTAAGGGGGTCTCTTAAAATTCCTCTTTAAGAAGTCCAATGGAACAATCCACAAAAACAGGGACTGAATAGATATCATGATGACACCAAACTCATATCTTTCAATAGTAACTCTGAACGTGAATGGGCTTAATGACCCCATCAAAAGGCGCAGGGTTTCAGACTGGATAAAAAAGCAGGACCCATCTATTTGCTGTCTACAAGAGACTCATTTTACACAGAAGGACACCTACAGCCTGAAAATAAAAGGTTGGAGAACCATTTACCATTCAAATGGTCCTCAAAAGAAAGCAGGGGTAGCCATCCTTATGGCTAGCCATCCTTATGGCATCCTTATGGCATCCTAGTTTATATCAGATAAACTAAAATTTTTCCTGAAGACTGTAGTGAGAGATGAAGAGGGACACTATACATTACTTAAAGGATCTATCCAACAAGAGGACTTAACAATCTTCAATATATATGCCCCGAATGTGGGAGCTGCCAAATATATCAATTAATAACCAAAGTTAAGACACACTTATATAATAGTACACTTATACTTGGTGACTTCAATCTAGCGCTTTTTACACTCGATAGGTCTTCTAAGCACAACATCTCCAAAGAAACAAGAGCTTTATTTATTTATTTATTTATTGAAACAAGAGCTTTAAATGATACACTGGACCAGACGGATTTCACAGATATCTACAGAACTTTACATCCAAACTGAACTGAATACACATTCTTCTCAAGTGCACATGCAACTTTCTCCAGAATAGACCACATACTGGGTCACAAATCAGGTCTGAACCAATACCAAAAATTGGGAACATCCCCTGCATATTCTGAGACCATAATGCCTTGAAATTAGAACTAAACCACAAGAAGAAGTTTGGAAGGACCTCAAACACGTGGAGGTTAAGGACCATCCTGCTAAAAGATGAAAGGGTCAACCAGGAAATTAAGGAAGAATTAAAAAGATTCATGGAATCTAGTGAGAATGAAGATATAACCATTCAAAATCTTTGGGATACAGGAAAAGCAGTTGTGAGGGGGAAATACATCACAATACAAGCATCCATTCAAAAACTGGAAAGAACTCAAATACAAATCTAACCTTACACATAAAGGAGCTAGAGAAAAAACATCAAATAGATCCTACACCCAGCAGAAGAAGAGAGTTAATAAAGGTTCAAGCAGAACTCAATGAAATAGAGACCAGAAGAACTGTGGATAGATAAACAAAACCAGAGGTTGGCTATTTGAAAGAATTAATAAGATAGATAAACCATTAGGCAGCCTTATTAAAAAGAAGAGAGAGAAGACTCAAATTAATAAAATCATGAATGAGAAAGGAAAGATCACTACCAACACCAAGGAAATACAAACGATTTTAAAAACATATTATGAACAGCTATACGCCAATAAATTAGGCAATTTGGAAGAAATGGACGCATTTCTGGAAAGCCACAAACTACCAATACTGGAACAGGAAGAAATAGAAAACCTGAACAAGCCAATAACCAGGGAGGAAATTGAAACAGTCATCAAAAAGCTCCCAAGACACAAAAGTCCAGGGCCAGATGGCTTCCCAGGGGAATTCTATCAAACGTTTAAAAAAGAAACCATACCTATTCTACTAATGCTGTTTGGAAAGATAGAAAGAGATGGAGTACTTCCTAATTCGTTCTATGAGGCCAGCATCACCTTAATTCCAAAACCAAAGACCCCACCAAAAAGGAGAATTATGGACCAATATCCCTGATGAACATGGATGCAAAAATTTTCAACAAGATACTAGCCAATAGGATACAACAATACATTAAGAAGATTATTCACCATGACCAAGTAGGATTTATCCCCGGGATGCAAGGCTGGTTCAACACTCGTAAAACAATCAATGTGATTCATCATATCAGCAAGAGAAAAATACAAGAACCATATGATCCTCTCATTAGATGCAGAGAAAACATTTGACAAAATACAGCATCCATTCCTGATCAAAACTCTTCAGAGTGTAGTGATAGAGGGAACTTTCCTCAACATCTTAAGAGCCATCTACCAGAAGCCCACAGCAAATATCATTCTCAATGGGGAAGCACCAGGAGCCTTTCCCCTAAGATCAGGAACAAGACAGGGATGTCCACTCTCACCACTGCTATTCAACATAGTACTGGAAGTCCTCGCCTCAGCAATCAGACAATAAAAAGAGATTAAAGGCATTCAAATTGGCAAAGAAGAAGTCAAACTCTCCCTTTTTGCCAATGACATGATACTCTACATAGAAAACCCAAAAGGCTCCACCCCTAAATTGCTAGAACTCATACAGCAATTCGGAATTGTGGCAGGATACAAAATCAATGCGCAGAAGTCAGTGGCATTTCTCTACACTAACAATGAGACTGAAGAAAGAGAAATTAAGGAGTCAATCCCATTTACAATTGCACCCAAAAGCATAATATACTTAGGAATAAACCTAACCAAAGAGGTAAAGGATCTATACCCTAAAAACTATAGAACTCTTCTGAAAGAAATTGAGGAAGACACAAAGAAATGGAAAAATATTCCATGCTCATGGATTGGCAGAATTAATATTGTGAAAATGTCAATGTTACCCAGGGCAATTTACACGTTTAATGCAATCCCTATCAAAATACCATGGACTTTCTTCAGAGAGTTGGAACAAATTATTTTAAAATTTTTGTGCAATCAGAAAAGACCAGGGGAATTTTAAAAAAGAAAACCATATCTGGGGGCATCACAATGCCAGATTTCAGGTCGTACTACAAAGCTGTGGTCATCAAAACAGTGTGGTACTGGCACAAAAACACACACATAGATCAATGGAACAGAATAGAGAATCCAGAACTGGACCCTCAACTCTATGGTCAACTAATATTCAACAAAGGAGGAAAGACTATTCACTGGAAGAAAGAAAGTCTCTTCAATAAATGGTGCTGGGAAAATTGGACATCCACATGCAGAAGAATGAAACTAGACCACTCTCCTGCACCATACACAAAGATAAATTCAAAATGGATGATAGATCTAAATGTGAGACAAGATTCCATCAAAATCCTAGAGGAGAACACAGGCAATAAACACGCTTTTTGAACTTGGCCAGAGTAACTTCTTGCAAGATTCATCCATGAAGGCAAGAGAAACAAAAGCAAAAATGAACTATTGGGACTTCATCAAGACAAGAATCTTTTGCACAGCAAAGGATACAGTCAACAAAACTAAAAGACAACCTACAGAATGGGAGAAGATATTTGCAAATGATGTATCAGATAAAGGGCTAGTTTCCAAGATCTATAAAGAACTTATTAAACTGAACACCAAAGAAACAAGCAATCCAATCATGAAATGGGCAAAAGACATGAACAGAAATCTCACAGAGGAAGACACAGACATGGCCAACACGCACATGAGGAAATGCTCCGCATCACTTGCCATCAGGGAAATACAAAATCAAAACCACAATGAGATACCACCTCACACCAGTGAGAATGGGGAAATTAACAAGACAGGAAACCACAAATGTTGGAGAGAATGTGGAGAAAGGGGAACCCTCCTGGTGGGAATGTGAACTGATATAGCCACTCTGGAAAACTGTGTGGAGGTTCCTCAAAGAATCAAAAATAGACCTGCCCTATGACCCAGCAATTGCACTGTTGGGGATTTACCCCAAAGATACAGATGCAGTGAAACGCTGGGACACCTGCACCCCGATGTTTATAGCAGCAATGTCCACAATAGCCAAACTGTGGAAGGAGCCTCGGTGTCCATCGAAAGATGAATGGATAAAGAAGATGTGGTCTATGTATACAATGGAATATTCCTCAGCCATTAGAAAGGACAAATACCCACCATTTGCTTCGACGTGGATGGAACTGGAGGGTATTATGCTGAGTGAAATTAGTCAATTGGAGAAGGACAAACATTATATGGTCTCATTCATTTGGGGAATATAAAAAATAGTGAAAGGGAATAAAGGAGAAAGGAGAAATAATGAGTGGGAAATATCAGAGAGGGAGACAGAACATGAGAGACTCCTAACTCTGGGAAACGAACTAGGGATGGTGGAAGGGTGGTGGGGGTGACTGGGTGATGGGCACTGATGTGGACACTTGACAGGATAAGCACTGGGTGTTATTCTATATTTTGGCATTTGAACACCAATAAAAAATATATTTAAATAAAAAAAGAAGAAATATTGAGGAAGTTTTCATCCAAAGGAGGGCTTCTTTTTTAAAAATTTTTATTTATTTATTTTCACGAGAGACAGAGAGAGAGAGAGAGGCAGGCACCAGGCAGGGAGCCCAATGCAGGACTGGATCCCGGGACCCCAGGATCACACCCTGGGCCGAAGGCAGGCGGTAAACCCCTGAGCCACCCAGGGATCCCCAAGAAGGCTTCTTTTGATAATACATTAACACATAGACTTGGGGAGATATTTTCTCAGCTTTTAAGAACAGCTTTTAAATTGTGAAAATCTGTAAGTCTGATCCAAGAAGTCTATATCTCAATGGTTCCAAAAAAAATATGTTAGGCTCTTGTATGTTGTAAGGAATAGAACACTATTAAGGATCTCCCATAGTAAGGATTTCTAGGAAGGGTAGCTATAGAAATATAGGAGGAAGGAATTGTTTCCACAGCTATGGGTAAACCCTAAGGAGAACCAGGACATTGAGCAAACTACAACAATTGCAGGCATGCTTTTGAGTTGGGATTCCCCTGTAATTTTGTCTCTGCCAGTCATTACGGACCAGTACTTCTCAGTTCTTTCTACCTTATAGATTCTAATTTCTTTCATTTTTTAAAAAGCTTTTGCGTATTTCATTTAGAGAGAGAGGAGGAGCAGTGGGAGAGGGTGAGAGAATTTTAAACAGACTCTGAGCTGAGTATGGAGCCCAAAGCAGTTGGAAGCTCAACTTGCTGTGCCACCCAGGTGCCCCTAAATTCTATTCTCTTATGACTTGTGCTGCCATGTTGCATCTATTGTCTCTTGGCTTCTATCTACTGCATTCTGTATGTATATTTCCACCATTATCCACACTGATATCTCTTGGCTCTTTTTGAAGTTATGTAAAATTTTCCTAAGGAAAATCTAACAGATTCTGTATTTCATCACCAATACCAAGGCTCTCTATGGTCTGCTGTGGTTTCTGACACCAATCTGTGGTACAATTAGGTGTGGTCAGAGTGGGAGGGGTTGTATTGTTCAAAGTGGTACCATACCAGTTTGCATTTTATTGGTAAATTTATCTTAGACTAGAGTTGGCCTTGCAGGACCAGGGAATTTGTCTTATTAGGGTCCTAGAATAAATAGATGTGGGGATGCTGGAACTGCACACTGAGAAACTCGTAAGACTAATCTGAAAGCCAGAATATCAGGTTATTTACTTAAAATGAGAAATTCAGCTATCATGCAAATTAGATATCTGTGACTGCCTGGCCAATTCATTTTTCCTCCCTGTAGGCAGAGCTCAACTATGGGCAGGTTTGCCAGACAATTGGCCAGAGTACCAAGCTATGAGGTGTTCTAAACAATTTTGGATTTCTAGATATAACTCTGCACATAACTGGCCAAATGGAATTGGCTTCACTTCTGGTTCAGTAGGTTGGTACTTAGTGGAGATTTATTGAATGTGAAAGTTCTTTGCTGTACTTTTTGGTGGAAATAAAAATCAGTCCTTGCCAGTGCCAATCTATTTCTTTGAGTTCTTTTTCAGAATAGACAGCCATGTTGTATTTTGGACTAGGAGTTCAGCACCCAAACCCTTAAGACCTCCTGGTCTCTAATAGTGTAAGACAATAACCAATAGACTGACTTGATATTAACAATCTAATCCCGGACATTTATTCAAGATTTTGATTCTCTCACAAGAGAGAATACCATTTAAGGTATTTAAATCATCATGCATTTCTAACCTAAGAGCCTTTCTACTATTTTTAAGAGGAATTTACATATTTCTGATCTGATCCATTACCCATTGATTTAGTATTCTCCTGGCACCACAGAAATATTTTCAAATATAAGGCCCCATTTTAATCCAAAGCCTAGTTCTTGGATAGCCAAATTTTTCCTCAGTTCTCCACTATTCCTCTTATCAGCTTGTCCTACTAAATGTTGAGCAACTTGAGGCCGAGGTGGAGTCTTAGTGCCAGGACCTAGCACCCTGTCTGACACATGGCTGGGTTTTGGTTGAAGTTAACTGAATATGAAAGTTCTCTGTTACTAATACATCCTGGTGATTTTTGTATTAACTGCCTATAGATACAAATTGAAGATAGATCTAAGGAATTAGTGAGTATAGCAGAGGAGTTAGCTTAAATCCCTTCATGTATGGATTTAACACCATCTCTGTGAGAAACATACCTTCCCTTTTCTGTTAAGGATATGATTTCAATACTGATTCAACTTCCTATTTGAGAGTAAATTGACAGAGTATCAGTATACAGTGTAAGAAAATGTCAGACTATATTGCTTTAGTATTTGGATTTGAACACTCTATTGGGAAGTGTGAAATGATCACCAGGACAGCTAATGGCATGCTATGTTGGCTTACTGTGATTCAACAAACAAAAGAGGGTAAGTCTCCTTTGGCATATTTGCTCTTTGTGTGGATATATTTGTTCTTTGTGTGTGGTGATGACTTATCCCAATCTGAGAATCACTTTATTTCTAGAGATATGATGATGACCTTTGCTCTTCATAAAAGAGCCATGTTATGACATCTTTAAATGACTTGGAATTATGTATATATTTATATATATTTATATACACACATATATATAATGTATATATATGTGTGTGTGTGTGTGTATATATATGTTTCTTTTCTTTAGCCATCAAAGAGAAGGCAATTGCTCTCTCTTTTTAAGAGCCATTACCTACTATTAGCAGCAGTACGAAGTATGCTCTTATATATTATCTGGTACACTAATTAAATTGAATGGGGCAGTGAGAACGTATTCACAGTGTTGGAGCTAATGACCCAGTGCATTAGTAGTGATAGAGAAAGCACACAGGAAGACAAATGTCTTATTTTAATTGCACTATTGTGCCATTTGAATAAAGAGAGTGACATTTCTTTCAAATTGTCTGTAAGTAAAGTCTGTCATTATATGAATGGTAAAGTATCATCTCTGTCTCCAGACTAACTAATGTTTAGTAAACATTTTTTCTTTGTTGATTATATCCATTTAGGGACTGTAAAATCAGCGCTGCTAATGTAATTGTAAACGGATATTGATACCAATTACGGTTATTACACTGTTGAAAAATTAGGCAGTATGGGAGCCTCAGAATTGTTAGAAAAGATAGCCTATATATGTACTTTAAAAAAAAAAATAGCACCACCAATTAACAATGAAAGCCTGTGTTCAGGACCTCCTGACAGAACAGACTTAAAAATATATAGAGTCTTGGGGGAATGTGAGTCTCACAAGAGTGGGGAATTGTTTGTTTTGTTAACACCCATGTGTCTAACATATAAAAGAATGCTTTGCATATAGTACCTTGTCAATATATATTTGCTGAATAAGTAAAAGTCATATATAGTCTTCCATGAAACTTTAACTTCTCATGAGTACCTCGGATGTGTTTCTGTTTCAATCCATGCAGTCTGCTGTAACTGAAATGCCATAGATGGGGTGTTTTAATTACAGAAATTATGTCTCATAGTTCTGAAGGCTCGAAGTCCAAGATAAGGGTGCCAGCAGATCCCCTATTTAATAAGAGATGACCTTTTTTTTTTTTTTTAAATCTGACCTCACATGGCAGAAAAGGTGAGAGAGCTTCCTGGGTGTGTTTGTTTAGTTTTTTTTTTTTTTTTCCTATAAAGGCATTAATCCCATTCAGGAGGGCTCCACCCTGCCTCCAACGGGCCTGCCTCTATATACCGTCACATTGGGGCACAGTTTTCAACATGTAAATAGTGTGAGGACACAAATATTCAGTCTATGTCAATTTCCAAACTATTTATTGTCTTAGTTTATTAGGATTGGCCTTGAAATATAATATTAAAAATCTACTTCTCTCCATTCAACTCTCTGAGTGCCTCTTCTCAAGTATTATTAGTATCTGTTCCCTCTGTTTTGAGAAGCTAGGTTGTAGGAAGTTGTAGGAAATTTGGGCACAGTCATTTGGCTGTGCAAAAGCTGAACTGTTCTGTCCCCTTCCCCATGCTTTCAGCTCCCACCTCCCTGTGCAATATCCTCCACCCACAGCTAAGGTAGTAATAATGTTGTGGCTTCATTCTTGTTAGAAATGGAATCAGAACATCAACATGCAGATAACTGATAAGTTTAATAAAACTCTTTTTTATTATAAATTATATTATATTTTATTATATTATATATATATTATATATATATATAAATTATATTATATTTATATTATAAATGTTTGTATTATTACAATTTTTCAGTAAAGAAACTGAGATAAGTTGTTTGCACTAAGCAATAGAACACTTGAGCACCATGAAAAGTAACTTTGAATACCAGTATTTGCAGTAGCTTTCTTTGGGAGAATTATTTAGTGATGACACTATCTGACGTCTAAAACTCTAGGCCTGATGGAGAGCAATTCATTTGTCTTAATTGATTTGAAGCCCTAGATTTTTCTAGGTTCTGTTGCAGTGACAAATGATCCCAAATCTCTACAGGTTTCAACAGTGTTTATGTGGCATTCAGGTTGGTTGTTTCTCTGACACATAGGCTAGAGAAACAACCCCAGGATCAAAGAACAGTCCCTGAGACCTACCATACTCTAAGCAGAAGGAGCAGAACAAGAGAACTAACAGAACCACCCAATAGTTCTTGAAGCTTCTGCTCTGGTGTGCCATACAGCACATTCATATTCATATTCTGTTGGCTAAAGTTAGTCACGTGGTCAAGCTCAACTCTTTATTGGAGCAATGAGGTATGTTCGTTGCCCTAATAACTCCTGTCTCTTCCTGACAGTCTCCATAGTACAGCCAAATCTGTGTATTCATTAATATTCTGGTCATATCACTCTCATTCATGAAACCTATTAATGGCTCCCTCATTGATGCTAGCAGTGAGGTTGAGCTCTCCCGATACTAGGGCAAGGAGACCAGAGGCTTCAGAAGCCTCTGTTGCTGAGCTGCTGAGGTTATTTGTTCAAGGGGAGACATACAGAAAAGAATCTGGTTCCCTCCACAGTCCTAGCATAAGGCTCCTTCGATCTGAGGAGGAGGCCCTGTCTTAGAGTCTTTTTTTCTTGATGATTCTCTTAAGGAAGTTCAAAAATTCAGGATGGCAGCTTTGAATAATTAAGGAGAGTCTGAATAGAAACAGAGCACTTGGTCAGGTGGGAAGAAGAAGTGGCTTAGTATCTCTTTACTACCCTCTTGCTCAATTGTAGGGTTTACCAGTGTCATGGGAGCAAAATTTAAATTAAAAGATGAGTTTCTAATTTTCACTTGGTTAAATGTTGGTATTGTCCAACCAAAGTAAAAAGAAACAAAAAAAAAGAAAGAAATAAAAGGATTTTGAAGTTGAGAATTTCACCTAGAGCCTTGTGTCCACTCAAGAGAAATACTTCAAGAACGAAACAGACCAAAGTGTTTGGCCTCCGGGCTCGCTTTTCTAACAATTAAATTGGCTGCCTTGCAAGCTATTTCAAAGACATTTCCTGTTTGAAGCAGTCTGCCCACTCTGCGTGAGAGGATGTAGCTGATTATCTTCCTATAAACAAGGGAAAGACCTCAGGTGGTCTGACTTGGAAGGGAAATGTGGCTGTGGGAGAGAGGAACCATCAGGGCTAAGGGAAAAAGCAAGAGAGGAAGCCAGAGGAAGGAGCTTTAAAGCATAAAACGAACTGGAAAAAATCCAAACAAGGTGCGATGGGAAGGTTCTGCTGGTGTTACTCATTCCCGGAACTGGCCACCCTTCTCCGGGCAAAGGACTGAGGTTGCTTATCTCATCGAGACACACTGGTGCTGTGTGCTGTGCAAGAACATGTCAGATCTAAGTGTGCGCTAGTTTTTACTATTTTTTTCACTATTGTGAAAGTGGTGAGTGTTTTGTGTAGTGCCTGGTTTTCTAAAGCAGAATATAAAGTTGAGGTGAACTGGAGCTATCAGAGAGAAAAATGCCTCTGGATGTAGTGAAACAAGCATGAAAGATTTTATTTAAGGCTATTGCAATAGGATTGGGAGGTTGAACTGCACTCCCACTCCCCTGAAACAAGAGACAGGAGCGTTTTAAGTGCTGAGGTGAACTAGTGGAAATTACTGGAAGATGTCATGGGGGAGACTGGTCAATGTGATTAGGTCATCCGAGTTTGCTAATTGGTGCTTCTAACAGTCAAGCTCCTACCTTTCCATAGAGACAGGCAGATAAGGACGCTACCTCCTATGGCTCTGGGGTCCTCCAGACATTCCTGGGTTATAGAAGTGGCAAGAGGCTTTTAAAAAGATTTACGTCTCATGGAACAGAGAAAGAATTTACAACAGAGAATTTTCTCAAGTTAATTCTCTAGGTAAAGGAAGATCAGAGCCTTTGGTCAGGAAGAAACCTGCCCGAAGTTCAGAGAAGTCGAGGGGAATGGTAAGCCCCTCTTGGTCGATAGAGGTTAGGCGCATTTAAGAGGTCATTGAGAGCAGGTAAAGGTCTAACTGATTGCTTCTCTGCAAGTCAGCTCACTGAATTAATAATGAGAATGTATTGTTTCATGTCACAAAAACTTCTAGGTAACGTTTGGTTTGAGCCAGGGCAGGAAAAGTTTCTTTTTCCAGTTCTCTCTGTTTCCTTGACCTTCACACCAGTGTGAGGGAGGTTCTCTCCATATGGTTTCAAGATGGTAGCCCTTTCCAGGGCTAGAACGTTCTTCACCACTTCCAACAGGAAAAGGAAGTTTTATCAGCAACTTGGGGAATAATAAGAAGGAACTTTTTTTTTGCCGAGAAGCCCAATAAATATCTCCTCAAGTCCTGTTGGCTCTTGCTGAAACAATCCTATGGCCAAGTAAATGGACTTTGCTGATTTTCCTGAATTAGAGGTAGGTTCGTTCCTAACATGAGGAGAGTATGTATATTAGTTTGCTTGGGCTGCTGTAACCAAGTACCACGAATTGGGAGGCTTAAAATAATATAATTTTTTTCTCCTAGTTTTGGAGGTTAAGTCTTAAATCAAGGTGTTGGTAGGACCATGGTCTCTTGCAAGCTTTAGGGGAGAATTTGTTGCATGTCTTTCTCTTGGCTTTTGGTGCTACCAGCCATCCTTGACTTTCTGTGGTCTATATAGCTGAGTAACTCCAACCTTGTGGAGTTACTCCACAACCTTTGACTTTGTGGCCATGTCATTCTCCAGGTTCAGATTTCCTTCTTTTAAACAGGACACTGGCTATATTGGATTAGGGTTTATCCTAATGTCCTCATTTTATTTGGTAATATCTGTAAAGAACCTCTTTCCCAATAGGTCATATTCACAGGTACTAGGGGGCTAAGACTTTAGCGTAGCTTTTTTTGTGGACATAATTCAATCCCAAACAGGAGGAGTTCCCATAATAAGGTTTCTTCCGTTTTGAAGAGGGGAATGGCTGTTGCAGAAGCAATAGAAAACTATCCATACATTGTTAGAAATAATTGTAATTTTAGGCATCCTGTTCCCTGATTCCCATCTCCTAAATTAAGATTCCTCTTTCCTAAAAAATGTACTCTAGTAATTCTGTTCTCCTCAAAGGATCTCCCATCCAGTGACCCCATCACCTTACTTCCCTCCCTACTTGGCTTGAGTTGCAAAGTCCTCATTAAAATCACTTTCTCGCTCATACTCTGAACATACTTGTCCTCTTTCTCTTGGTGAAGCACATTATACAAAACCATGACCCTGGCTAAATTACCTCTTGGTTAGCGCTGCTCCTGAGCCTGGGCCTCTGAACACAGCTAGAGAAAAAGACCCTTAAATGCTGACTGGTCTCATTTAAAATTTATGACCACAAATCTCAATTGTCCTCTCAATATTGCTTAGCCATCTTATTATATCTACATACATAAATATACATATATACTTATCTTATTCATTAAAATTCTCCCACTGTCTCGCCCTGTTTCACATCTTTCTTTTTCTTCAATGCTTCCATACTCCCCTAACATTCCTGATGCCCATCTGAGGCTCTTGTTTCTTATTTCAGTGATAAAACAGCAAACAAAGTAGAGCTTTTTAATCCACCGATCACAGAATCTACCGGAGCGCCCCCCACCCCCGCACTGTACTCTTATACTCTGCCGTCCTTCCCATAACAGTGGGGATAATTTTTTAAGGTTGTTGATCAGATCATATTTTTCCTTGGTTATCAGTCTTTCAATAAATTAAGTATTGCCCAAAGAGCTTATCAGAAGCCTGTGAGTCTTCACACGATTTAGCACCTATTCTCCTTTCTAATTTCATCTACCATGTCTTCTACCACTAGCCCTGACTCCCTCTATCACTTGAACCTACTATTTTTAATTTCAGAGCACTTAACACGTCTTGAAACTATACTATGTATGTGTTCACTGCTGTATCCTTAGTGCCTAGAACATGCCTGGCAAGTAGGAGGTGGTCTACAAACATGGGTTGAATAACAGTAATGATATTACCAACAGCTCATAGTTTAGCATTTTATATATGCTACGTGATTAGTGCTCCACAGGGATTATTTTGTTTAGTAATGAGAACAGCTCTGTAATGGAGGTTCTCTCATTATGTCCATTTAAGGGGTTAATGCTTGATTTGACATCCTGTCACACCGCTTCTGAATGATAGAGACTGAATTTAAACCCTGGTTATTGGTTTTGAGAGCCTTATTCTCCACTGTTCTGCCTCTCTCAGGTACTCTCCTGCCTAAATTTCAAGCCCTGTTACAAACTCAGAGAAATTCGCTGCTCCATTTTGGAAATGCAAGTGGAAATGAATCACCCAAGCTTACGTGCATGTTCTCCACGCCTTCCCCCAGCTTCCCCTTCCCAGCCTAATTTCCAGGTCCTTCTGGTTGCATTACTGCATGAAGACATTTCACCTTCGGCTTTTACATGTGTTCCCCTGTAGATCCAACACAGCCTGTTAACTCTTTTAGGAGTTTTTGTTGTGCATTTTTATCTCCTAGGGCAAAGGCCGATTGTCATTTTCCCACTCCTGTAATCTTTTCATTGCCAGAAAGATGCGAATGCATACTTTTAGGTCCATGAAAATGCATCGACATGAAAGAAACAGAGTTACCATAAATGATTAGGTATTGGCTGTCACTAAACAGACAGTAGGCCTGTCCTGGAGACTCAGTCATTACTTGATTTACTAGTAAAGAACTACCCCAAACAAAAATATTCTTGTTTTGCATTTTTAAAAAATGAATTTAACATGATCATTGCTATAAGAATTACTATACCTATGCATAATGGAACTAAATATATGTTTTAGTAGCCAAAAAGTTTTGTGAGTCTCACTCCTAAGTAGGCACAGGAGTGATTTGGAAGAAGTTTCCTCTCTTACATGTGTCTGAAATTTTATTTTTTAGGAAGAGCTATGTCGGAGGGATCAGCCTGCTTATTGTAAGAGCTAGTTATTGTTTCCTTCACTACTTGTCTTCCTACAGTATGTTTTGTGTAATTCTGCTCTCTGCTTATCTTGAGTGTTTAACTTTAATCCACTTATTCAGTGGAATGTTCACTAGATATGTGTTTTATTTCATAGATGGAAAATAATCCTTTAGGCTATTTCAAAAATAACACCTTCACTTTTTACTTGAAGTCTGCTCACTTATTCTTATTTATGCTGAAAACCTCTTCTTTCAGAGAACTTTCTCCCCATTCCCCTTGGATAATTAAATAACTGGTTTTGTTCCCTGCTTTTTTGGACCTGGAGCTTGCCCTTGATTCTGCAGCTGCTTTTGAGCCAGATCTCAAGATAAAAACCACTTTTTCACTCTGCTGTTTCCTTCGATAATGCATGTGAAGGACCAGTGGACCCCACTGGACAAATTAATTATTAAGTCAACTAAAAAGCTAAATGAGGGCTTCTCTCATTCATCTTTGAAGAGGAGGCACTGGAGATTTGTTTTGAAAAAGCAAACCAGGGGCTCTCCTCTCAAGAAATGCTTCTCTTGATGTATGAGTACCATGGCTTATTTTCTCAGGATGGTCCACTGTTTTCCCACTTTGTTTCCTAAATACTGATGTCCTTGTGTTCTCCTTGCAACACACAGACTCATGGTCTGGTGCATAGCACGTCTGGCTCACACACATTCTGCCCTCAGGAATATATGTTGGCCTCCTGACACACTGAGCCAAAGTTGAGAATGAATTACTTAGAATCACTTTGCCAACAACAGGGACGACAAATCCGCTGATACACTCAGTTTTTGAGGAAAGATCAATTTTGTCAAATTATCTTACAGTATGATCAGAAACATTGTGAACACAAGTCAATTCGATATTAATTTAGTACTTTGTATTTGACACTGCTTGTTGCTGAACTAAATCTGACCATCTTGCCCCATAAAAGTGGGATGATGGGCTGCACCTCTATCATTTTACTACTACCTACAACTATTTATACCACTGCTGTAATGTACTGCTGCATCAACAACTCCTCGGGAACTTTTATTAGACACTCAATATATGACAGGCACTGTTCTGATTATATTCCCTTAACACAACAGCTCTTGTGCGCTAAGAGCCATTAATATCTCTGTTTTGTAAATGTACAAATCCAAGCCCAAAGCAGTTAAGTAACTTGCTCAAAGTCACATAGCTAGTAAGTGGCCAACTGGGGTGTTAATCCCAGCTCCAGAACTTTGTACTACACTGCCCTGTACTCAGCCTCTAATTAACATAGCAGATACAGGGTGGATGCTTCAAAGATACACTGACTTTGTATATTTTAAAGTATTACTGCAAGCAATCTGAATAATTTGCCAGCCTGAGCTGCATATATGATCATGTTGTTTTATTTATTTTTTAACACATTGCATGAGATCAGCCCACTTTTATGAGCAGTCCTATGTTCTTGAAGCTTTTCCTTCCCTCTTTCCCAATGTCTAAGAACCTAAAAGGTCTACTCAGTTCCATAGGGTTGGTTCACCTTCTTGCTTGCAGTTCTTCCTCAGTGCAACCAGGTATTGCTCTTGGTGACCTGTCCCCAACATGTCACAGAGTACAATTCAGTCCTCTGCTGTCATTACATCTTTTTTTTTTTTTTTTTGTAATTACATCTTTGCAGTTCATTCATTCAACTCTTTTAGCAATCACATATCATGTGCTGGGCCCTGTGCTGTGCTATCCCTAAAATACAAAGAGGATAGAGACCCACACACTTCCTCTTTATGGAACTTACATTCCAGTGAGAAAGGTTGACATAAACAAGGAAGCCAATAACTGAGTAATATAACTGTAGATCACCCTTAGTGCTTGAAGAAGCAGGGAGTCATGTGTCTACTAAGGTGATCAGGGAGGACAGCTTTGAGGAGGTGCTGTTTAAACTGAGACCCACAATTATAAAAATGCTCTAAAATTAGGAGCACCTAGGTGGCTCAGTGGTTAAGCATCTGCCTTTGGCTCAGGTCATGATCCCGGAGTCCTGGGATCGAGTCCCACACTGGGCTCTCCGCACAGAGCCTGCTTCTCCTTCTGCCTGTGTCTCTGCCTCTCTCTCTGTGTCTCTCATGAATAAATAAATACATTTAAAAAAATGCTTTAAAATTAGATTATGGTGATGGTTGTACAGCTCTGTGAGTTTACAGAAAACATTGAATTGTATCCTTTAGTCAGGTGAACATTATGGTATACAAGTCATGTGTCAGTAAAACTGTTTGAAAAACCATGACTTGCAGAGATATGACCAGAAATCGACTGCTCTTTATTTTCTGCCTTTGTGCCTTTTGAGGATTCTGTTGTGCATGACCTGGGGAAATTCCCAGTGATCCCCATTGATTTAAAATTTGGTTTCTTGAGGGGGATTTCATTGGTCCATCTATATTACAGCTTTTACTTCTACTGGTCTTTTCTCTCTGTTGTTCCCTATCCCTGTGAGTTTATGCCCTTAAAAACCATGTCCCTTTGCCATGGTTTTAGTGAAGTTTAAGAGAAAGCAAAGTGAGATGTGTTTATTCAATCTGTAATCTTAACTAAGAACCCCATTATATTTTCTACATGGTTACTGCATGTATACATAAATGCTGTTGTTCTATACGCCAACCAGGATACTTAATTTTCCTAGCACTTCTACCAGTGTTTTGGTCAATTTTCTTGGGGTTCTTTTTTTTTTTTGAGTATATAATTGTATCAAGTGCATATTATTATCATGCCTATATCTTGCTGATACTTATGTTTCATTTCTCTTGGCAATCACATTCACTAGTACCTTTAGAAAAAATGAAATAATAATGGTGATGATGGGAGTCTTTGATTTATTTTTCCCAAATATTAATGGGAATGCTTCAAAGTTTCCATCATAAAGCACTATGGTTTGAAGTACATCTTTATAAAAAAACAAAACCAAACAACAACACACCTAACTGTTGGAAGAAGCCAGCTGTGCAAAGAGCCAGGGTGGGGAGGAGCGTTTCATTCTGTGGTAACTCAAGAAATGAAAGGGAGACCAGTGTGGTAGAGCTTGGTGAGCATGGGTAAGAGCAGATGGGATGGAGTTGCAGACATGGGTGTGCCCAGCCATATAGAGATTTCTAGAATGCTGAAGCAGTGTAGACAGAGGTAACAATTCCCTGTCATTTCTGGTTAAAGCTTGACTTTTATGATGCATTTGAATCTACACTGGTCACATCTGCTTCCAGCTCTGGTCGCACCACCTCTCTTTCCCATTTGCACTTCTGCTGAACTGGATTAACTGTAGGGTAGTGGTGCAGGTTGGGGAAGAAAGTGTTGCTATTTCTTTGAGGCTTAGCTCTAGTTCCCATTTTATTATCAGCTGGAACAACCAGGCCTGAGGTTTTCTGCCAAATGGTCACATTGTCTTTTGCTGAGGGGTTATTCTCACTACTCACCATCTCCTTTGCCAGTCCCTGGTGAGCTCATCAGCCAGTACCCTCAACTGTCCTCTGCCCTATCCTTCAAATTCGCAGGAACATCTGTATCCCACTGTTCCATAGATCATATCATTCCACTGTGCCACTCTCTCCTTAATTATGTCACATTGTGGTTTCTCTTCCCCTGTTCTGTTTCACTGCGAGTCTTTCCTAAGGCATGGGCTACTTTTCTAAGTTATTCTTTAGGAAGTAAGATACAACCCCCCCCCCCCGGGAGTTTTTCCAGAAGTTTGTGATTGTTTTTAACATCATTTATCCTGGATTTTCAACCTAGGATATTGCAGTGAATGAGGGAAGCCAAGCAAACCATTTGACCTTAACCTCCTCTCTTTTTCTCCATCCTGTTAAGGACTTCCTACTCATCCTAGAAGCTGTTTGCCACCTTTTTCTACCTGCCTCTCAACATCTGCATCTCTACATCAAAGCTTCCAGGGAAGCTTTATGCTCAGACTTCCTGGCTTTGGATGCATGGAGTGAAACTTTGAGGATTCTGAGGGCCCTTTCCTTCCTGAAAAAATGCTGGCTATGTTATTAACAATAATCTGAACGGAAACACAAAATCCATGTATGACTTCTAAGTTCTAGGCGAGGCTCAGCCTTTCCTGTGGAGAATTCATGCTCTTGTTTCAATGGGCGCATGACTATGGGGAGTCGAGCAAAAGGATCGACATGGAATGAAACATTTATCAGTGTCGAAAGAATTCTTCCTCTTACAGTGTGTGGAGAAGGTTTTGAGGCTGAGCCAGACTAACAGGTGGAATGCTGTGCTTGATCAGCACATTGAGTCATGGGCACAGAATTTCACTGGGCTTCTGGTGCTTACCTAACTCACATTCTAATCTAGTAGAACCTACCGGTGTCTGCTTCTTCCTAGTTGGCTCTTGTAACTCAAGGGGAAGCTGAGCCTACCTCCCCCACCTCCCACTGCAAGAATAGATACTAGTTTTATCCAATCATAGTGATTACATTGCGGTGTGACATCCTTTCCATAATCTAATTTTAAGGGAAGCTATATTTCTCCAGGTGAGTTTCATTCGTAAAGGGTGTCCACGTGACCTACCTTAGCCTACACTCAACTGAAGTTCCTTTATTTCAAGACCAGGAAAGAACCCCTCTCTACTTTTGGATGTGCAGAGGAAACCTGCAATCCCTGCTGTTTCAGAAAGCCTTCTTGTGACTAAGGTAAAACAGCCCTGGGGTGAAGCAGATCCTTTAGATGCAGAGAAAAGGAGAGAGAATGAGCCTGGATAAACCAAACATCTCTGCAGTCTCCTCTACCTTTGAACTTGTTATGTGAGACAAAACATTTCCCCATTGTTTAAACCAGTTTGACACAGGATTTCCACTCTTGTTTTGTTTGGCCAGCCTGAATCTTTTATCTGGCATAAATGGGTTGGAGAGAGTAGTAGATTGACATCAGGTAATTGACGTCCTTCCTAGAGACCTTGAGACAAGGGATTAGAAAGTCAGGGAAATGGATGCCTGGGTGGCAGATGTTGAGCATCTGCCTTTGGCTCAGGTCATGATCCCAGGGTCCTGGGATGGAGTCCCACATCAGGCTCCCTACAGGGAGCCTGCTTCTCCCTCTGCCTGTGTCTCTGCCTCTCTCTCTCTCTGTCTCTCATGAACAAATAAAATCTTAAGGAAGCCAGAGGAACAGGGGATAGCTTGGAGCGGGGGTTGGAGATACCCTTTATTTCAAGGTAGCAACAATTGCCTAATCCTGTTGCACAGCTGCCACCAGGTTGGGAGAGGGTAGGGACCTGGAGTGTCTGGGTTAAGGGAGGAGAAGGAATACAAGTTACTAACTTTTATTGAGAACTTAGGTACTTGGCCCTGATTTTCCATTTAGATACATTATCACATTTTTGCCTCTCCACAGAGAGAGATGTTTATAGAGAGAAAAACCCGAGATTCTAAGTAATATTCCGGTGATTGTATAGCTAGTACCATTGGATTCCATTCAGGCTTATCTAGCATCTGTGGTTCTTTCTCAGTTCCGCAGGATCTATGTTTGGTTTAACAATTTAAAGAGGCAACAAAATCCAGAATACGTTTATTTTATTTTTGAGTCCCTTAAGTCTTTTTATTATTTATTTATTAATTTGTTTTTTTATTAATTTGTTTTTAATTGTAGTAGAGTTGACATAGGATATTAGTTTCAGTTGTGTAACATAGCAATTGGACATGACATACATTGCAAGATGCTCACCATTTGTCACCATATGAAGTTGTAATGGTATTATTGACTATATTCCCTATGCTAAACTTCACATTTTTAAAAGAGGTCAATCAAAAGTGGCTAACATGAAGAGGAGATGCATCTCCCAGCCCGAAGGGGCATCAGCTAATTCAGAATAGATTCATTTTTTAAGGTTTTAGATGCTTTCGGCTAATTATTTCAATGTTCTGAGGGCAGAACACTCTGAACTTTTAAATACTTAACACAAGGCTGAAAAAGAACTCTAAAAGATATTAGCACAACAATGCATAAATCCTAATACTTTGGGGGAAATCTTCTTATCTCTCTTATGCTGCTAATACCATAAAGCCAGGCAGAAGGGGCCCCACAGAGCCCTGGTGCTTGATGTTTCTCCAAACTTGGTGGGCATTATTGAGATAATTGAAGATAATTGAAATAGTTGAAGCAGGAAAATTTAGGGCATATCAATTGTATAGTGATATCATCTTTACTTCTTTCCAAATCCTTCTCTCCTTCAAATCCTTTCATTTCAAGAGGAGACAAGACTGATCCTGTAAGATTCTGGGTAGTGAGGGTCAGGATGGTTTGGTTTGCATTTTCTATAACCCTTTCTCCACCAGAATCATTTTCTTTTTTCCGAGGAATCTTTTCCTTTGGATCAAGAATACATCCAATGAACTTCTTTCTCTCCTGCTAGTTTAGCCAAAGAAGCCAGAGCTATTCTTCTGGGAAATCCTACAGTAGGATTTGGAGGAATTCTGGTGTCTTTTCCCTTATGGAAAAGAATGAATTCCCTAAAATACATAATTACACAGAAGTTCTCATTTAAATTTACTTCTTAAATATTCAGCTTCTTCCCTCTAGGAGCTTGTCTTAAAAGATCTGAATGGTTCTGGGGTAAGATTCCACATGAAACTACTTTTCTTATTCATTAGCCCTGCCTTGCTAATTCGGAAGGAGAGCCCTCAAGGTATGTGTGGTTATTAGAAATATTTGAAAAATGGAATTTTAAAAAAATTAAATGGTACTTTTTTTTTCTTTTTAGCTTTTGTATTTCAGAAGATAATAGGGGAATCACTTGAACTTTGCATTTGTGTAGGTCAAAAATGATCAAATACTGGCAATTTTGTACATTCAGCCTAATCCTAATATCTTGGCATCCCATGTGTTACATTTTGTGTGAAGTTGTTCTCTCATAAATATTTTCTCTTCTCTCATAAATTTTCTGATTGAAAAAAAAAACCTGAAAATGAATTCCTTTTTAAGTTTCTGAGGAAGTCATTTACATTGAATATTTTCTTGCAAATGAATCAGCTGCTGTGTTTTTACCCCTGTCTTCTATTTTAAAGCACATTTAAAAAAAATTTATTTATTCACAAGAGACACATTGAGAGAGAGAAAGAAAGAGGCAGAGACACTGGCAGAGGGAGAAGCAGGCTCCACGCAGGGAGCCCAACTCGGGGCTCAATCCCAGGAAGCCAGGATCAGGCCCTGGGCTGAAGGCAGCGCTAAACTGCTGAGCCACCCAAGCTGCCCTTAAAGCACATTTTAAAATGTTCTTTTCTACCAGAGTTCATGGTATAGTTGAATGAAGGACTCCTGTAACAAAAGTAAAATATCTGTCTTGATACTGTTTATAGGGAGCGTCAGTAGAATTAAGCTTGAATGCCCTGCAAAATAGCCCTAATTAAAACAGAGTAATTATCTTCTTGCCTGCTTCTGGTAATACCTCTCCCTTCATTTACATGTTCATAAGCTGACTAAAAGTAAATCACATAGCCTATTAAGAGAGAAAAGGGGTACATTTTTGAAACAAAATAACTATAAACCAGATTTTAATTCTGATGTAAATATACTTACTTTGTATTATAATTACTGAGAGTAGATAATTAATAAAAATTCTCAGCCTTCTGAAATCAAACAAACACAGTTCCTTTAATTGCATGTTAGGTTTTCTTGAGGGTCAGCAAATGTAAAGTCCTTGACATCAATGGATTTTGCTTTTAATTGTGGCTCTTTTTAAGAACTCACGGTTTAAAATATTACATTTTTCACCTGTGAAAACTGGATGCACAATCACCCTGATAATGATCATCTTGGTGGAAATGATCATCGTGGGTGAAGTGTTTCCTCGGTTCATGAAAATGAGGAAATCACAAGGCAAAGCCCCCTCTTCCCCTCAGGGCTGCTCTCTTTTGAGTATGGAAGTGTTAGAAGTCTCTGGTTTCCACCTCACCTCCCTAAGGTCCAGAGGGATCCAACAGGTGTGGTGTTTGTGGAGGGAGGAGGCCATGGGGGTGGGGGGTTCCCTCTTGTCTTCCTCTCTGCCAACTCTTCTCTTCCTCTCACTCCATTGGCAGATGCAGGGCATTGCTAAACTGGACATGCTCCCTGCCTTGGGCAGCATACAGTAAACGGGGAAGAGAATTAGGACATAATTTTGAGGTTCGTTGTCCTTATTATAAGTCACATTCAGATGGCAAGGATCTTCCTATTTTTTTTCCTTTCTCTTGTTTTCTTTTTATCTCTCCCCTTCCCCCTCTTCCCTTAACCTCTCCTTCCTCTCCACCCCAATTCCATTTTCCTCTTCACTTTCCTCAAAGTTACTTGGTAAACTGGTTTGGCTTATGGCAGGTATTTGCCATGAAACGATACTGTAAATGATGGTCAGAGTCCATGCTAGTTCATAAGCTTTAATGCTTAGTGTTGTTAAAATATTATATTGAGATTATGAAATCACATTGTTGCAATATTGGTAATTAAACTCAACAGAAGACATTTAATTAAAAGTAGACATTTAGTTTACAAGGATAATTTTTAATCCTATTTTCTATTTCACTTCATTTGCTCTCATTTTAAGTTAATTTTAGGGTTCACTATGACTTCCAATTCAATTCTGAGATTTTAATTTATTAAATCATCTAATTCACTTTTTTCCCATTTAACTTGACTTAGAGAAAATGTCCGTGAGAAAATCTAATCAATACTCTTCCATTGAAGAAATAAAGAAATTAAGAAGAGTAAATGCTTAAGGCAGTGATTCTCATCATTAATTAAATGAGGCAGAATTTTTTTTTAAAAATTGTGCTGGGCTAGTAATTTTCTCCTTCTCTACCTGTGTTACCTAGTTGGTAGAAGTGTGTTTGCAAGTCTCCTGGCTAGAGATTTCAAAGACAATGTATAGTGATCTGATCTTGCCTATCATTCCTAAAGCACAGATGAGCTTTTAACTTTTTAAACTTTTTCTACAACTGTACTTAATTTCTATTTTGAGCAACTGTTTCTCTGGAGCGGTAGAAAGTTGTTCTGATGAGGGTTTCCCTCACTTCTTGTGCTGAAGGGAACCCAAATTCTAGGAGGCTTCCACGGTGCCAGAGTGTTGTTGGTGGTAGGGTAGGTTGATCAGCCACCTGTGCCATCTGGCAGTGCTGGCATCCGAAGTCCTATTATCATCTGTCTGGTTCTGGATCACTGGAACACACAAACCACTGAACAAAGCCCCATGTTCTTGTTGGCAAGGCCATTGTCACACTACCACTTCTCTCTGCTGCTTTGGTGCACTCTTGGACCTGCAGGAGACATCAGCTCTCATTGTGTTGAGTTCTGACGAACTCCTATAGTTGGCTAAGGTCTTGTTAGTTCTGTAATGCCACATTGCTATTTTTAATCTGAGGATTTCCTGCATTTTTCTACTTATTATTATTTTTTTAAAGATTTCATGTATTCAATCATGAGAGACACACAGAGAGAGGCAGAGACACAGGCAGAGGGAGAAACAGGCTCCCTGTGGGGAGCCCAACCATCCCAGGATCCCAGGATCATGACCTGAGCCAAAGGCAGATGCTCAAGCCACCCAGGTGCCCCCATTTTTCTACTTATGATAGGTCAATTTCTTCCCAGCTCCCACAACATTTCCTGTGAGTTCTGGTAACAGTCACAATGCAAGGCCCATTTCTCAATAGCCAGTGTCTTGATTCCGATGAATAATTCTCTCTCTCTTGTCCCAGCCTTAGAGGAATCCTGGTGTGATAGAAATGTTGTATAGGAAGGCTGACTTTTTCTCTTCCTCACTTCTTCTAAATCTTTTGATCTTTTTTCCCCCAGGATTTGAATTTGCCCAAAAACTTCTGAAACTTAGAAGGAGGGAAAAATCTAGCATAGAAAGGATAGGGATAAAAAAGGGCTAATAGGTAACAGAATATCGGGGTGGAGACAAGCCTTAGTTATTTAGAAAATATCCCACCATGCATCCTTAATTCTTCACCATCATCAGCCATATCGAATTAGTCAACCATATCTAATGTCCTATGAATATAAACACTATGGTGTCTTTTGAATTCATTCTGTCTTCCCCAGAAAAGGTCCAGGGAAACCTTCAGTTTCATACCTCCTACCAGGTAAATGCCAAACTTCTCAAAGTTTATAAAAGTCAGATTTCTTCAAAATTGGACTTTAGTGACAACACTTCTTTGATCTTTTCTTGCCTCCTACTCATCAGATACTGTACTATTTCATTTCTTGACAATATTATTTACATTGCCACCATTGTATTTTTGTTCATACTTATCTCTTTACCTAGAATCTTTTTGCTGCCTTTTAAAGGACTATTTATATGTATTTATACAAGGCTCAAGTTAAATGCTACCTCTTTCAAGAAGCCTTCTAGGATTTCACCAGATTGGCTTTTCTTTTTGGCCACCTTTACCCACTGGCTGTGTGTATATGTGTGTGTGTGTGTGTGTGTGTATGTGTGTGTGTTTCTAAGCATTGAAAAACATTCTGCCTTAATTAGGGGATTAAGAGGTACAAACGTCTAGTTGTAAAATACATAAGTCATGGGGATGAGAAGTACAGCATAGGAAATATAGTAATACTGTAATAACTTTATATGGTGACAGATAGTAACTGTGCTTATGGTGAGCATTGTGGAATATATAGAATTGGTGCATCACTATGCTGTATACTTGAAAGTAAA
This sequence comes from Vulpes lagopus, assembly GCF_018345385.1. Lineage (NCBI taxonomy): Eukaryota > Metazoa > Chordata > Mammalia > Carnivora > Canidae > Vulpes > Vulpes lagopus. The sequence continues at coordinate 123,470,708 of NC_054830.1, forward strand.
ACAGCATTGAATGTCAACTACACTTAAAAAATAAATAAGTGAACATTGTTTATATGTTCAGCTTTTAGATACCTTGAAGGAAATAATTGTGTCTTGTTCTGAAATTTAACAAGGATTTCCATTTTTTTTTCTATTGATTTTATAGTCTACCTTTTCAGTTGCTCTGACAAAGGCCAAAAGTTCTGTTCTCTAACTCAGTCATTCTTAATCTATTTTCCATCTGATGCTCTCAGATTTGGGTAATCATAAGACCATGGTACAAAAGGAGCAAATGTGAGTGTCTTAGGTAACCCAAGTTGACAAAATCACTCTATTTGAACTGGCTATTCTTTCAAAGGGATGAGATGTGGGGAGATGTGAAGGGAAGGAAAAGGCAAGCTTCTGGAAGTTGTACTCATTGCTTTCATTACATCTCAGAAGACAGACTGGAGTCCCAAGGGTGCACTTAACTGTAGGAGAAGCTGGGGAATATGGGTGCCATATTCCCAGTTAAACTTAGTATGAGGAAGGAAGGAAGATGGGGTAGTGAGGGAGAATAATAGTCTCTCTACACAGACTGAGTCTGAACATTTCCTTTTAAGTTTGATAGTACAGAACTAAAATTCTACCAACTTTTTGAAGTGCTTTCCTTTGGGAGACTGGGAAAAATTTACTGTTTCACTCTCGCATTTAATAAGTAGACCATCTCTTTTTCGAGAGCAAGTACTGCATAAGAATTTCTGAGCAAAATGTTTTGAGAAAGCAGATCAGGAAATGTAATGTGTTTGTCTTTGGTATTTTTAGGTTAGGCTTTGTTACAGAATTAGCTGAAAGACGATATTCAATAGGCTGTCCTGGTAAATAGTTTAGAGGAAATTGGGGAGGAGAACTTATAATGAAAACTCAGGGTTTTCCATCTAGGTAATACTGACTTGGTTTTCTAGCTCTGCTCTGGTGGAGTCCTGAGGTTTCACACTGGCTTTACATGTAGCCGGGCTATGCCTTCAGCTGCCTTCACTAATTAACCACACCATCCAGTGGGCAAACCCAGTTGGGAGAAATGTAGCCGTAGGCATCCTCGGTGTGCCCACAGCAGGAAAGGGTAGGCCAGAACATCTCCAAGAGATTTTTTTTTTTTTTTTGAAGATTTCAGAGGAGGTGAAAGGAGCCCTTGTAGATAGCTCTTTTTAATCAATGGTGACCTCAATATGTCATCGCACATTTTTTGAAAGGGATTTGTGAAATGCAACAGCTATTCCTTAAATTTGAATGTATACTTTGTCCTCTCTCTGCAGCCCCCAATTTTGCTATCATTCATGGTTGCTAATATCCCTGCTGTCTTCAGCCTAGCTGCCAACTCTGTCAGTTACTGAAATATTGTTTATGCAGGAGCAATTTATATTTTAGAGAGATGAAGAGCAGATTGCAAAGCAGACTATTGCCAACTTGTTGGAATGCATTCCAGTTTGGAATACTTCAATATGATTTTTGAATTATTATTTATTATTTTACGTTGATGGGTAAAGGCCTTCTTGAATAATTGATTCATAAAAAAATAATGCTGTGTTTGAAATAATTGCTGGTGCTCCTTTATTTGTGTTTTAAGATACCTAATTATATATTCTTGAGAATATTAAGCTAGAAGGAATGAGTTGACACTGCTTCAGTGTGACGTGTTTTTGCCATGTAACACGTGTTATGGTAATTTCTGTGTATAAGCGTATTTTCATGTGTTTTTCATCTAATTTTTAATGACTTGTAATTTGTTTCTGAACAATGTTTTACATTTTTTGCTGTTTTAAACAACCTTAGAAGAATGCTGGTAAGGCAGAATGGTTTTTGTTTTATTCAGTGGCCTCACTCTACGTCTTGGAAGAGACAACTAGTAACAAACATTTCTTAGAACATGTTGAGCTTTGTAGGGAAGAAAGTGATGCTGGAACTAGATTTTCTGCCTTTATTTTTCTTCCTTCCCTTATCATATAATGTGCTGTGTATTTCATTGTGTGATTATATATATGCACACACATACACAAACTATGTATAGACAAATAGATTGCTAGATATCACATCTTTGTCCATTCATCTATAGATGGACATTTGTGTCTACATATCTTGACTATTGTAAATAATACTGTGATAAGCATAGGGGTGCATATATCTTTTCCATTTTTTATCTCTTTATATTATATGATATATTTTTTAAAAAATATATTTATTTTAGAGAAAGAGAGAACACAAGTGGTAGGACTGAGGAAGAGGGACAGAGAATCTCACACACAATGAAATACTATTCAGTCTTAAAAAAAAAAGAATGCAACCACAGGCACTTGGGTGGGCTCTGTGGGTTACATGCCTAACTCTTGGTTTTGGCTCAGGTCATGATCTCAAGGGTCATGAGATCAAGACCCAAGTCAGGGTCATGAGATCAAGACCCAAGTCAGGCTCAATACTCAGCTTGCAGAATCTGCTTGAGAGTCTTGGCCCCTCTAATATCAAAGATAAATTATAAGTGTCCCTAAGAAAAAAAAGAAAAACAATACACAGGCCCTTGGATTTCAGGACAGTAGTTCTTATTTCTGCTTTAGACATAGGGAGCATTGTTCAGTTTGGCTTCCCTTAACATGTTGAAAAACTCTATTAAAAACTTATATATTTTTTATGGTTTGAGTAAAAATGTAGCTAACCTGCATGCTATTTGAGAATAAACCTTCATTTTCACCGAGATATCACCAAATAGAAGAAGGTGGGATCTTCCTTTTTTTGGACATAATGAAAAAGAAGCCCTCTCCTCCTTTTTTAAAGTACAATTGCTTAACAAAATACTTTTTCTGGGTGCTATATAGAGATCAACAAAGTAGGCTGTGGCAAAGTCTTTGTGGTTATATTTCTTGCCAGTTATGTAATATAATTACAATATTTTATTTTCTGTATACTGAGAAATTTATGTACTGAATAAAATGAATGTCTCATAATGTTCACTGTTTGGCTTTTTATCATTTCACTTGACATTTAAAACATCTTCCTGTATTAGCGAGCAATATCTAGAGCAGTGGTATACAAATCACCTGATTATACAGCCTATGGTACAATTTAGTGTCTAGATTTGTTCAGGAATCAAGAGAATGATTCAACAATTATTACAGAAAATTAATTTATTTTCATTTTTCTGAAAATATATACATTTAACTTATCTCAAATGGTCATTTGGGGCAATTAAAAAAAGTAATGTCTGCTACTGCTAGAAAGAGTGAAATAAACTTACCATTTCATATTTTCACATCACATGGTGCACACTGCTCTATAATTATGCATTGTATGTGCACTGACATATAGTTGGGGATGGATGATAGTAAGACTGTTGTGAGTAATGAACATCCTAGTGGTTGGCATGCCTTTTTCGAAGTTGAGGCTTATTTAGTTAGACTTGAAACTTGATTCTGTGCTTATATGTTCACATATATCCCAGTTACTGGCCAGTTAGGAATTTTAGGTATGTACATGTCCCAGAAAGTGGAAGTTCCATGGTGCAGTAGGTAAACTTAGTCAGACATCTAAGTGAACTCTCTCAAGCAAGTGATAGTAGACATAGAGGGACATGCTGTAAATAAAAGGTGAAAAACTTTTTTTTTAGGATGAACTGTGGATTAGCAGAGGACATTTGGTAAGGTCCTCAGAATTTATTGCCTATGGAACTGTAATAAGTTCCTGAGCTAGCTTTTCTGCTCACAGTGTGACCCTTGCTAATATACACTTCAAATGACTTTCATCCTTAGATGCAAACTGATCCTAACATGCTTTGACTTTGCTTCCCTGATTATCTGTGCTCTTTGGTGTTTTGTGCACAGCCTTCCATGTATGGGCCTGGCCAGTGGCATTGTTAATTCCTCCCTCTGCTACTAACTTTCACCTTGCTCTTGTGCTTCTGGGCCCAGCTCAGGATCAACATGTCTGGGAAGACTTCCTTAATCCTAAACCCCCAAAGTTCTAGGAGCCAGAAGCTCCTATCCCCTTCCAAATACTCTGGGCCATAAAGTCACCATATCATTCATTTGCTTATCTGTCTCACTGATAACCTGACTGTTTTCTATCATGGTTATCAGCCAAAATGGTTTTGAGATTCCAGTGAAACTGGTCTCTTACAGCACGTGTGTGGGAGAATTCTCTATTCTTCTTGATCTCTGAGATACTGTGGAAATTAGGAGCTAGAATTCCCCTGAAATTCTTCTGTGGTACTGAGGCAGGTTACCAAGCTTTTCTGGATTCACTCTTTCAGTCACTGCAAAAGGGAAACATAGAGGCTGCTTTTCTATGTATATAAATTATTCTGTGCTATATAGAAGTATGCATATAGCTAGACTAGGTTGGAGAAAACCTTTTATAACAAAGGTATAAATATATGAATGAATAAATACAGTAGAGATTCAAAAAAATATTACATTGACTTGAATACCCATACCCTATCAGAAACCTTATTCATTTTTTTATTGGAATATATAAAGGTTATATTGTTTCAGTGACATGTTGAATGTTAATTCAATCACTTATTTAATCTTACTCATTTATCACACAATTATTAGCTGTTTACCACGTGCCAGGGACTGTGCCAGGTACTGGTAGTGACTGAAATGGGATTCCTCTTCTCAGAGAGCTCATAGTTGTAAAACAAAGCAGCTTCTTTCAACTCCCTTCAAGAGAGCTGGAATGTAATTCAAAGAGATCTGATAGTAATGGTTCTGAGAAATATCTTATGTTTTCTTCATTTTGTTTTGTTTTGTTCCGTTTTTTAATGTAGAAGATATGTTTTGGAAATATTTCTTGAATAAATAAATTGGAAATTAAAATTTTCCAATTTGAAAGCAAAACTGAGGATAACCAACCTGAGTAAATATGGTGTATTCACTCTCATTGAATGATGGCAAAGCTGTGTTCTATTGATCAATGGAAATAATACCCTGAAAAAGAGGAACTTCTACAGAAAAGAAATTTAAACTCCTTTCTCACTTGATTATTTGTTAATAGCTTCATATTTCACATGGTACCAGAGGATATTACTTTGGTGACATTCAATAAATCTAAGGCAGCAATAGAAATAATTAATAATCTATTCATAGAAATCGTGATAAAATAGTAGGAAAACACAATCTGATTATGACAGTAATAGGAAATAAAATGGCACAATATGGAAACAGTGACAAATAAGTAAAGACTAATTAATATATGCCCCTGTACTCCCAATTTTTATTTTTAAATAATTTATTTTAAATGAGTGAATCTCTTTAAAATGGTTAATTGCATTTAATATTAGAAAATCATATTTATAGCATTTTATGTTCTTGGTTAAAAATGTTTAAGTTTTCATTCACCAAATTGCAGAGTAAGGAGGCTTTGTGACAATTTCTGCTAATTATGCAAAGTTTCCAAACATTGAAGGAGTTAGGATTTAGGAAATAACCTTGAAAAGTTTGGCCCTCACCCAAATCAGCTTGTGGTATTTTCTTTCTGCTTGATCTATAAAGAGAAGAAATGTGTATAAATGTTCCATGATCACTGCATATGTGATCCTGATTGACGTTTGAGAATCTTCGATCTAGCTTAATTCTCTTGTCATTTGGCAAGATTTTTCGGTCTGTTTAATCCTCCACTTCCTGTAAGTCATTAACTCCTTTTTCTAAACTTCAAGAAAGGTGGGGGAGGAGGAGGTGGTGGGAACAAGAGAGGGTCTGGCGTGGACAGAGGTTCGAGCTGCAGTTATGGACTTGATTCTGAACTTCAAGCATTTTCTTAGTCTCTGTTTAACAAGTGCTCAAGAAGGGCATTGTGCTGTTTTGGCAAAAAGTGCCGATTGATGTCTTCCTGTGAATGCTGTGCTTTGTGACAGGCCCTGGTGGTCAGTTAGAGGTATCTGGGTTTCTGGACAGATTGATTTGAAGCCAGCCTACTGGCATATGGGAGTGAACAGTGGTCGCCACATCTTCTGTATCAACTTGGAGGATGCTGAAGTCGGAGTTGGTTTAAGGGGTTGCCTGTAAAAGATTTCCAGAATGAATTTAAATGGCCTCCGTCAAAGGAATTGGGCCCTGTGGATCTGTTAACTGCAAAGTGCACAGCTGCCTAGTGATTTGGGTAGATGGATATATAAAGGAGAGTGAAAAGAATTGCAGCACTTGTAAGAAAAAGATGATTATACAGTCCCTTTGTTTCTGCAGTCATGTCAGCTGACATCAGGTTTCTTATTAACTCTGATGCTAAGAAGCCTCCAGAGAGGCTCTGTGGAACAGTCTGCCCTGCAAGTAGTTTCTCTTCTTGAAGAGGGAAAGTTTCATAGAGAAATGTGTGGAAGGAGATGGACCAAAGGACTGTCACTACCGACCTCGTGGTGGGGGTGGTGAGAGTGGGGATGGAAAACGATAGTGACAGTCCCAAATTTTCCGATGTATTTCTTACTGTTTGAATATCAAAAAATTAAAGTAACCGTAAAAGACTTTTACATTGTCTCAAGAAGATTCATTATTGTGTTTATTGTTGGAGTTATATAACCTCAATACTGTTAACCTAAAAACAGTGGAATATTGAAATGTGCGGGCATAAAGTTATGATTAAAAAGTAATACCAACAGGCATCTCTCTCAGTTAATGGAACAGAGCCATCTTGGAAATGCTTGCCTTCGGGCGAATTCTTAAAGCTTTATGGTCTTATCTTTTTGGTTGTTACTGCATTTCTGAGCAGAGGGAAAGGGACAGATAGGTTTGTTTCCATTTCAGGATGAAAAGAATTTTCAGATGGCCTACTGAGAATAGTTGAATAAATTATGGAATGTTCATATAATGCATTTAAAGAGATGGATATATTTTGACTGGGGAAGATGTCTTCAGTATGTTGTTCAGTGAAGAAAATAATAAAATAAAATGAAAACAATTGAAGATGTCACATAAAACAGGCACAAACTCCCCTAAAAATGCTGTTGTGATAAAAGGGATTATATCCATGGGATTATATCCTAAATTATTGCCACTTCTTATTTAAATTTTTTAATTGTGAAATCTAAATGCAAAAGTTATCATACACATATTTGTATATACATCTACCATATATATATATATATATATATATATATATATACACACATTTTATATATATATATAAAATTGCAAAAAGACTGTTTGCCCCACATATCACTAATCTGTCCCTCCTCAAATGCATCTGCTCTCACCCTGCCTCCTGTTTTCCAGGTAACCACTATCTGTTTATTGCCTTACTCATTTCCTTGCTTTAAAAGGTGCTTTGCTTTCTCTGTTTTTTTTTTTTTTCTCAACAATATATTGCTTGGTCTAGAAAAACCAAGTAATTTGTACAAGTCTATTACCGTTAGAGGAAGACTCCTGGGGAGATGGTAAAATGAACAGTCTCTGATTCATTGGCTTCAGGCATCTTTAGAGTTTCCAAGATATCTTTCTCAGAAAAGTCTGTCTACAGGTTCTGAGTTCTGGGAAAATGGGGCTCACAGACTAAGCAGGGTATCTAGCATGACTAATTTAGAATACCCAAAAGAAATGTTCTCAGAGGAAGTAGAGTGCTTTATGTTTTCTTTAAGGGTACCAGAGTCTGCTTCTCAAGTCTGAGGTTTACGTGAAGACAGAACAGTTTTGTGGGATGAAGTGAGTGAACTTGTCTGCTTCAGGGTGCAGTGCATCTAGAGAAGAACAGGAACTTCATCAGCACATAAATAATCGAGACAAACAGAGAGTCCATGTTACCCATATCCAGGTGTTCTGTCATCAGGTACATGGGACTGTAAGATTAGAACTTGGGAATGTCATCTTTTAAGCAGCACTACTCCAGCCAGGACTGGTAGCCTTATATCCCTGCATACAGCTGTAACCCTGGGATTTCTTTCCTGTGTTGAGGATTCCTTTGGCTTCTTTGCCTGTCTCCTGGTCAGTTCCCCTATTTCTGGATACTAATGTCCTTTTGTTTGTTTACTCTCTCTCTCTCTCTCTCTCTCTCTTTGTTAACACAGATTCCATAGCAAATTTTTGAGAAAGGAGGAGAGGGCTATGTATGTTAAAAAGACATTTCAAGTTTGAAAATGTCTTTGTCTTATCTCCACACTGATGGATAATTTAGCTGGCTATCAAATTCTCTTTTGGATATCATTGTTCTTCAAAATTTTGAGGCATTTCTTCACTACTCTCTTCTTACTTTCAGGATTGCTACTGAGACATCCAAAGCCATCTAATTCCTTCTGCTGTCAACATAATGTGTTCTCCCCATTCTCCCCCACTTTGCTGGAAATATGTAGAATTTTCTCATTGTCACCAGTATTCTGAAAAACCATATTATGTCTCGATACAAGTGGTCTTTGATCCACTGCACTGGGCACTCAGTGACCCATATCATTCTGGCAATTCAGGTTGGATGCTGTTGGTAATTTCTTCCTTTCCACATTCTCTGTTTTCTTTGGAAAACCTAATTATTTGGATGTTGGATTTGAGAAACTATTTCTCTTATCTTTCATAGCTATTTTCTGTCTCTTGTCTTTTGACCTACTTTCTGAAAAAGTTTCCTCTTCTTGACTTTAACGCTCGCTTTGGGATTTTCATTTCTGCCATGAGGTGTTTTAATTTTCATAAGTTCTTTTGTTTTGTACTCTGGATGCTCTTTTTTTATGTGTCCTGTTTGTGTTGCAGTATCTTCTTTCATCTCTTAGAAAAGGCTAGTGAAAGTTATTATTTAAGATTGTCTTCTCCTGGGCAGCCTGGGTGGCTCAGCGGTTTGGTGCTGTCTTCAGCCCAGGGTGTGATCCTGGAGACCGGGGATTGAGTCCCACGTCGGGCTCCCTGCATGGAGCCTGCTTCTCCCTCTGCCTGTGTCTCTCTCTCTCTCCCTCTCTGTGTGTGTCTCTCATGAATAAATAAATAAAATCTTAAAAAAAAAAAAAGATTGTCTTCTCCTCAGAGTCACTTGTTATCTAAGTTTTTGGATTCTCTTTTCTCAGTTAGAGCATTTTCTGATTACCTTAGAGTTTCTGCTAATGATGAGATATTCCTGCCTCCCACTACCAATTTGTGGAACCTATTGATATTATGCTTTGTTATTAGGTATCTTGGGTGGGATATTTGTAGGGTAGGGTCAACTTCTAATGACACCATCTCTAGGTGTTGCTTTTGGGATTGGACAGAGTCTCTAAAGATAGAATTTTCTAGTTTCCTGCTTGAAGTTTAAAAGTCTGGTTGCTGGAATTCTAGAAGTTAAATTGTACTTTTTGCTTTTGAAATTGGGAATGAATGTAGAAACACAGTTTAAAGTTAAAGATAGGTACTTAAGCTCTCAACTATGTGTGACATCCCTCTAGCCAGAGACCCTTAGAGATTAAATCCACAGATTTCTGCTGAGATGAGAGATGTTGCCCAGCAACATGGCTTACAGCGTCTGATTACCAATCTCTTTCTCAGTATTCCTATAGTCCTTCAATAATTTAATAATTAGCCACTTTGTCCAATTCTTCCCTATTTCTGGAGGTACCAAGAGCCCCCAGATTCTGAATTTGTCAGGATTCTGTAATGTTAAATATGGTTATTTCATATTTTTGCCCCCTTTTTTTGTGGGGAATTTAGCTTCCTTCTGTCTACTAAATCAGTTACTACACATCCATGTCCTGACCAGCATGCAGTGCTTCATTACCGCCCTCTTTATTGGGTTGACATCTTTAAAATAAATCCCTTTTACTCTGGAATCAATGGAGTTTTGGGAGAAAACAAATTTCACTGAATAAATTTGGCCCTCTTAAACTAGAATGACTTACTTTTTAAAGTTCTTGATATTCTCTGTGTATATAATAATTAACATATATTACTTTAAAATTACCTAAAGTCATGTTCATTTTGAGCAAAATAAATGATGAAATAATTGTTATGGTAATAAAAGAAATAGATAATCAAAATATAAGGTAATATGAAAAAAGGAACTAAGGGTACCTGGCTGGCTCAGTCAGTGGAGCATGTAACTCTCAATCTTGGGATTGTGGGTTCAAATACCCCATGATGGGAACTAAATATTTTTGCCTGTCTTTCCAATATTTACATAAGTAATTGAGAAAACAAGAAATTTCTCCTAATTCCTTGTAGATCAGTTAAATGAGTCCATCAGAAGACTGGCATAGTTTTGGGTAGCCTGGACAGTAAAAGTTCTAGGTAATGACATATGACACATGTGCCCTTAATATGTATATAATTAAGTATACATATACTTATATATTAAGTATATACATATATATATCACATACACATATATTTAAGAAACTAGATGATATTGTGAAGATGTATTTTGCATGAAGAATAGATAAATAGGCAAGCTCAGATTTGCTAAGCAAAACCTAGGAGTAGGGATTCCACCTGCAGGCCCCTGGAGTACATACTCTGTATCTGTGGGTCAGGGTCACTCTCTCCAGCGCATGGTGTAGACAACTGCTTCTCCTACATGCCCCAGAACTTTCGTACTTTCTCGTGGAATCATGTTACCTTTTGCTTCAGGATCTTTTTTGCTCATTCAGAAACAAATATTGCTAAATTCTCCAGGGTTGCCAGTGATTTAATATATTTCTTTTCCTGGTTTACAGATTTGTAAGTTGCCCAGGATTTCCTAGAAATGATACATTAACACTTCGGTTACCTTCAGTGGTATTCATATTCATTTCAGGAGGCAATAAAGGATGAGAATAAAATGGGCTAACTTGGTACATTCTCAGGGTTGCTTCCAGCAGGCTTAGAATGTCCTAATGGGTTAAAAAATATACTTCTCAGCATTGACTCCCTGGTAAATGCATACATGAATCATTAAGGTATTGCTTTGTAATCATGGGTCAGAATCTGAGGAGGTTTGTACCAGCTTGTTAGCACTGTTTACTGATGGGTCTTGGGATTGAGTCCTGTACCAGGGTCCCTGCAGGGAGCCTGCTTCTACCTCCACTTACATCTCTGTCTCTCTGTGTGTTTCATCAATAAATAAATAAAATCTTTTTTAAAAAATAAATATAAATAAAAATTTAAAAAATGAAGGCAAAATATCATCTCACAGATATCCCTTGATATGGATTTCTGAGATCAAAATTAGTCAAATTCTAGTCTGTAAACTATTTTGGAATCTTCTGGATATTTCAGTTTATGATGATTTAAAGAACAGCATTGTCCTCACTACCATTACCTTTTCTTTAAATTCCTGTGTATGTGTGAGAAAGAAAATATTCTGCAGACCCATGACATTTTATTTTTCAAAGAGAAGCATAATTAAGACAGAATTTGAAGTATATCTAATTCACTTTGGAAGCCCAAGGAAATTTGGATAAGTATGAGAAAGTTGAGAAAATTAGACATGTAATACATGCCAATTAAATTTAAAGGAGAAGATGACTCATCTGGAATTAAGAAAAAAAGATGAATAGAAGACATGACCAAATTGAGAACCAGTCTTGCTGTTGGAGCACAGGAGAAGGGCACTTGGGTAATGCTGCTCAGAGCAACAAACTTTAAATGCTCATTAAAGAAATTCTTCTTTTTTTCCCCAGCAATAGATACTCCTTTGAAATGTCCCAGAAATGTCCAGCTATCAGATGTAAATTAGTGTAGTTGATTAAGTTTAATCAGTAACAATCCAGTGTGCAGGACAGGCAGGCAGGGAAAGTAATAGGGAGAGGAGGCTCACTTGTGCACATGTTTCCCTGGCTGACCCATTGTGATTTGTCAGTCAAGGGCTTGTTGTGTCAAGCAATAAATAATTCATAGGCCTTGGTTTGTTTGTTATTTAATCTTCTTTTCCTTTTTACAGTGGTAGAGAGCAAGGTACTGTGAATCTGAGATACTCATCATCCAGCTCAGCAGAGATCATGACTGTCCAATCTTATTTTATGTGAACAGACCCTCATTCACCCCACCTCTGCTCAGATAATGACAACGCAAAGGCTAGACTCCATAACCATTTCACTTAAAAATGTTTCAGCATATCTTTAGAAGTCAAAGTCTCATCTTTAATAGAATAATTGTGTTATCATTTTCACACCTAGAACAAATTTCCTTGATCTGTGTTTAGTATTTTTTTGTCATATTAATCAGGTCGCATTTCAACACAATACTTGTATCAAAGAACCATGTTCTGTGTATTCATGTTTGCATTAGATTTCATCACAAATCAGCATAACACATTCTATGTTCAAACCTACTCAAGTTCATGGCAGAGTTCAGTTTAATAATGACTTTCTTTGTCTTCTTCTTGTGTCACTATTTCTCTTCTATCAACATTTCTCCCTCTAATGGCATCGCCTGATGGAACAGATATCCAGTGGGTACTTGTGTATTCCTGCATAGATGCCTTAATTGTAAAGTATGGTATCTTTCAGCTATGAATTTTTAGAAATGCATACAAATGCAGCATCTCATTCAGCATTTTAAAATTGTTCCCATGTAATGTCAGCAGATCTTTGGTAGGGGTACATAGAATGGTCTTCCTGGGCTTGATAGCAGGAATTCTCTAGATGAGATTAAATTCTCTGAGCCCAGAGAGAGTCCATTGACACCATCAGATATTTCAGTATCACTAGCAGTGCCATGTAGTGCTTTGAAAAATGAGGATGAGTTGCAAGTCGTCTTCTGTCTCCGTTAAAAGTGAATGTGTGGTGGATAAAAAGTAATCAGGGAAAGTGAGTATAGTTGTACTCTTGTTATCCAGGCATATTCATGTTCTTTAGGAAAGGAATCATCTCCAGTGACGTGCTTGCTTCATCCAAAACCTATAGACACTTCTAAGCGCCTCAGAAACAGATGGGTAAAACTTGCCATGAATACAAAGGAGTATATTTGGGTATTTTTAGGAAGAAAGAGGAGGTTCAGAATTATATTAGAGCCACTTTATTCTCTTCTAAACCAAGAAAGGACTATTTCCTCCTTCTATAGGCTGTCGCACAAGATATTATGTTGCATTATGCAGCTGTGCAGTGCAAAATTGAAGGTCTGAGGCACTTCCCACTTACACTGGCTATGACAGGGGCATGAATGCCTTTGAGGGTAGGCTGCACTGTAGTTCTTAGCTCTGTAGCCCTCCATGACCAGTGGGTCCTGATTACTTTTCTGTATTCCATTTCATTCCTATGTTGCCAGTTGTCTCCATTAGGAGAGAGGAGGTTATGCCACAATAATAAAACCCCAGCATCTCCAAAGCTTATTTTTTTATTCCCATAAAATCCTCTGATGGTCAAAGACATCTCTCTGGGGCAGCTGTCCTCTGTGTGTTGGTGGAGATACATTCAGACTTAAAGACTTGGTTCTTTAAATATTGCTAAACTTGGAGTTTGCTGTTGTTGTTGTTGTTTTTTTTTTTTGTGATGAGACCAAAAAAAAAAAAAAAAGAGTAGTATTTCTCCTTTTCTGTTTTTGTCTTTTTTTTTTTTTTCCTTCTTTCTTTCATAGCACCTTCACATCAGCATGTGCTTCCATGAACTTTGGTGGTGGAAGAGAAAGCCTGGAGAATGGTGTAGCAGTTTCTAAATGCTTCCAAATAGATGTGGCATGACTCGTTTCCCACTCACATTCCATTGGCCAAAGCAAGTCACTCAGCCATGCCCACGCTTAATATATACAAGGAAATGAAGGTCTTCCATCATCTTAGTATGAGAGGAGAATTGGAAGTCCTTATGGGCCTCACTGATGTGTATCATACCAGTTTCATTCTGGCTTATTTCTTTTACTATTACTAGAACTCCACACTTTATGTTCATATTTTGGTGAGGAGACAAGACAAGGATACCATTTCTTCCTTTTGTTTTTCTTGCCTTTCTGACCCAGGAACAGTTTTTTCCTGAACACTGTGTGCTACCACAGACATTTTGCTGGGGTTAGATCCACATGTCTTAGGCTTGAAGGTGTGTACACATCACCTGGATTTTGGTTCAGTAGGTCTGCGGTGGCACCCCAAATTTTGCATTCTTAATGAGCGCCTCATCTGGTCTGCTGGGCACACTTGGAGGAACAAGCCTTTGGTCTACGACTCTGTTTAGACAGGGGCAAACATCATGATTTTCACTGGATTCATACAAAAATTTAGGCCATTAGTTTTTTTTTCTCTCCCCTAAAACTGAATGAAGGGATGTGTCGCATGGTGATAGTTGTCAACCATGTATGAAGACTGTCAATGCAACTCAAAAGCATGTTTCTAAAGGATAATTGTCTTTGTGTTCATTCATATTGAAACAGGACTGCTAGAAAGAAAGGAGACCTAACTGAACACTCAAGACATTCCACTAAAAGCCGGCGTCTAATTATTGTGGGGCCCACACAGCAGGGATGCTGAAGGAAGAGAATATACCAAAAACATCTTTATACTCTTTTGCTCTGAAGAGCCCTTCCTGAGGTCAAATGCAATTTGTGCTAAGGAGGCAGGGACTGACAAGTTTTACCCCCAGCAAGCCTCTCAGAGACAGGCAGACAGAACATTTGTCATCGTGCTTCGATTTTGCCTAATTATTAATAGAACACTTATTTTTTTCCTGATCCATTACTAATTAAGATTCTTGCATGTTTTAAGCATTTCACTTAGTGCTCAGGATTCCAGATGAGTTGCCATTTGGCTCCAAGATGCAGATTGGCTTCAGAGGGCTGTATTAGAATTGTGTGCATGTGCGCTTGGGTAGAAATGAAGTTGGGCTGGGTAAGAGCACTCACAGGCACTTCTCATTTTATCCAGAGCCTGTTTTTCACTTTGCTCATTTGTAATGCCAGTCCATGATGGCGAATGGGTGTATTGCTATAAATTAATGGCCATGTCTCATAGTTCTTATTCTGGAGATGTAATTCAAAGAACTGTCACAAGGAATAGCAAAGCTATATATTCTTCTTTACAGCAACCATCATAAAAAAAAAATCCCAATTACTTTAAATTACCACAAAATGACTTTAAAAATCAAACCCAGACCTATTGCCCTTGATTTTCTTCTAATTAGTTCAAAGGGCAGGAGACAGTGCAGTAAGTTTTGGGGTATATTATATAGCAGTTACATTTTTCATCATCAAGGAACTTTTAGTTTACAGCTTCTTTCCTTTGAACTAATTCATTGAAGGAGATAATAATTCTAGATTCGTTTTCTTATTCTGCTGACACTCAATTTCTGGGACTTGGGCATATTTCACTTTCCTTTTATCATTAAAATATTTAAAACTCTAATTTAAAATCTTAGCAAGTGCTTGGTTTTTGTGTGATAAATGGAAACTCGCTGGTATTAGCTCAAGGGATTCAGCAATGCCCTAATCCTGTCCTGGCAAAGCCACTCTCTTCAAGAGACTCTGATGAAGACAGACATATAATGGACAATTACAAAGACAAATACTTCTGGGGTCCACATGTCTAATCTGCCACTGCAGGATTCTTTGTTAAACTCAGCAGTAAAAGAACAGAATTTTTCTCCTATCTCTAAAATCAATTCCAAATTTTGTTATCAGCCCATTACACAAGAGGAGAAACCAAAGAAATCAGAGGGTTGATCCCTGGGTAGGTAGATCAGATGAGTGCTACATCACTGACTGATCCAATGGGAAAAGCTCTAGCACATTTACTACCAGAACAGAGTGGAATGGTGGTTCCTATGGATTTAGGCACCTTGGAAGGTTGACTTGTTTTTTGTACAATGTTCCTTACCATTTACTAATTGCAAATAAAAGCATCAAGTTCTTGTACAAATGCAGAAACTCTCTTCATACACTAATCCATATATCCATCCATTCATCCAACCTATCAAAAGAAAAATGGTGGGAAATAATGGTGTCCTCTTCTGACTAGAGTATCTGTTCTAGTATCTTCTACTGTTTCCACAAAGAGCAGTCACCTGTACAGCAATTGCTTTAGCAATTACAAATATATTTTTTAAATATATATTTTAATGGGACACAGGATGTATGGTGTGGTGTGGCAAAGGGCACTAGATCAAATACATTTATTCAAAGACCCTGTATCCCCAAACTTCCAATCACTTGATTTCCCCCTATATTTGGAGCATTGGACTAATTATCTGTTGGTGTAATTTTTAGTAGTTATTCTGACTCTTTCTTCATCTCCACCCATATAAAAAGCATATGGAAATGGTCTATAAGTTTAAGGCATTTTTCCCCTTTATAGAACATTTTTAGGGAACTTCAAAGGATGTTTTTCTCCTCAGATGTTAGGAAATATGTAAACTGATACAAGCGTTTCTCAGGATAGGTTGCTTCTGGCCATTTTCTAGGTAGGTACTTTTGGTCTTTCCATCTGCTTCTAAAATTTGACAAATCTGCTGAAATCTCCCACTGAGTGCATTTCTAACATTGCCATTACACAGAGTTGACTTTTCTCAGGTAACTTTCATATTTTATTATCTCTTTATTGCATAACCAACCTTCTTAGCTGAATGCTTGTCTTTGTTCTATAGCCTGGTTATCTGAATGCTCCCTCATTCCTGTCCATACTATTTTTTTCTCTCCCATTAGCTCTATACAATGCTTCCATTTCCTCACTTAACACTCACCCAGTTACCCAATTTAATGTGGCTTCTGATCCATCACTCTGCTGAACCATCACTTTCTGAACTTGCTAAGGAGTTGCCTATTGCTAAATCCAAAGAGTGTGTTCTAGTTTTAAGATGTATGACTTTTGGGGCAGCCCGGGTGGCTCAGCAGTTTAGTGCCACCTTCAGCCCAGGGCCTGACCCTAGAGACCTGGGATTGAGTCCCACGTCAGGCACCCTGCATGGAGCCTGTTTCTCCCTCTGCCTGTGTCTCTGCCTCTCTCTCTCTGTGTCTCTCATGAATAAATAAAATCTTAAAAAAAAGATGTATGACTTTTGAACAGCATTCAAAACTGTTGGTCACTGCCTTCCTCATGAAATAGCCTCTTAGTTTGCTTTCCATCATATTCTTTGCACCTGCTCTACAGGCTTCTCCATAACATTCTTCAGTGGCCACTCTCTAGTCTCTGCCAACACAAAAGGATTTATACTTAAGGCTTCAGTCACTTCCTACAAATAAGTGACTGAGAAGGCTGTATCTTTAGGTAAGACATCTCCTCCTGGCTCCGTGTTATCCACACTCTCTGCTTTCTTGACCTCTCTCTTGCATGAGTTACAGACATCTCAGAATCACTGTGATTAAAACTGAACCCATGAACTCTTCCCCGTCCCTGGCCTTCACAGGTGTTCTGTCTCTGCATGGCATCATCACCCATTGAAGATATGGCATCTAGAATCTCGGGAATCATCTTTGACACCTCATTTCCCTTATCCTTGTATATGCTCATTCAACATTTATTCCACAAATACTAAGTGCTATTATGTACCAGACAGTGTTCCTAGTGTGAGAGACGCATCATCAAATATACCCACATCCCATCCATCACCCCATCAGTCAGTTTTACCTCATGCGTATAGCCTGCTCTCTCAAGTTCATCTATTCTGTCCCCAGCTCTCATCGTCTCTCACTTAGCTATCACAATAACTATTCAGTATGTCTACACTAAAACAAACTTTCCAAAAGCTGCTAGTGTTACCCTAGTCCATCCTTACCTCCTCTCATGGTTTAAACTCCCTAGTGCTCTTGGGGATGGGGCCGAATTCATTATTTGGACCTGATGGGTCATGACTGCCCTTGGCCCTATTCCCTGACCAGCCTTGTCTATCCTTAGCTTTCCACTCCATCTTTCCACTTCTGCTACTCTCCATCCCTTTGACCACAAGTTCTTTGAAATTGAACATTGCTCCTTCCAACTTCTGCAAAATTTCTGTTCACAGCTTAGCACAATCCTCCCTTGTACTGACACTCTCCTTGTCTCTCCAGACTAGGTCTAATGCCATTACTACCCATGTGAGTGGAACACACTCAGGTCTTTCTGCTCTCCTCAAATGGTCTGCAATGCTTTGTACGGTGCCTGGCACTTATTAGGGATTCACTGATACTTACAAATAAGTAACTTATTTTTATGAAAAGGAGTTGCCCAGGCCTTTTGCACATTTGCTCATCATAATGGAATTCTTTGGATCCCTGGGGCTTTCACTAAGATTTTCTTAGGCACTCTACCTAGACTTTTATCTCTGTCCTGAAGTGACCTTTTAAGGAGTTCCACGTGTACACTGTCATCTCTGATTATTTAAGATGCAGCAGAGAACCTCAGACCATTTACACCAGAGATAATTGCTGGGAAATATGTAAATTACCATCAATTACTTGCATTTATCAAAAGTTTCATTTAAACTCCTAGTTAAGCTGTACACAGTTGCATAAATTATTTTAAAAACTGATATCCTTAGGAGAGAACCTTGTAATCATGCTGGAGTGGAAAGATGACTGACAATGAAGTAGATGGAACTATTTATGTTGCTTAAAGTAATTTAGAAAAGTGCCCAAACTGTTTGGTTTTGGTCTTGTGACTCTGCCAAAGTCAGATGCTAAAAACTTGGCATGTTCGAATTTATATTTCGTCTTTTTTCCCCTCATCCTGTCCATTTCCTGCAGTGTCTTTGAGAAGTAAAGAGGAGAAAAAAGTGGGCCAAGCAAGAGTGTGGAACCTGGATAAGACACCAAATTAAAAGTGAACTCAAAGATAAAGTTTGATTTTTGATTTTTATTTTTGTAGAAAAACACCCAGCTGTTGTTTACAGATGGCATCCACTGGCCACATGATCTTGGAAAAACCTCTTTACTTCCTAATAAAATGGGACCAATAATATATGTATATTATATATGTGTAATATACATATGTACACATATGTAATGTATGTTAACACTCTCAAGAGTGTCATACCACACAACTAGCTCATATGATGTGTTTTTTCTTTATTGTGAATAACCAGGAGTCCTGGGATTCCTATGTCCAAGACTTTTTGAAATGGTAAACACTTTTTAAGTGTGTGGTATGTGCCAGATCCTAAATACCTTACAAATATTTATTCATTGAATCCTTATAACAACTTGATCATGAAATAAATATTATTATTGTCAGCCTTATTTATAGATTAGGCAAGTGAAGTAAAGGGAAGTTGAATAGTTTTCCATAGGTTAGGCTCATCTGACTCAGAAGCAGTGTCTTCATTTTGGAAAATAATGACTTTATTCTAGAAGATTCTGGGCCCTGTAGCTGCTATGTGGGAAAATTCTTCTTTCCATTTTCTGTTTGAATGTCCCATTCGCTTTACTTTGTATGTCGGGTTGGTGGTGTGATACAGGCTCCTGCTTCAAGATAGGATTTACTGTTTCATTTTATTTTTCTTTCAGGATACCATGCCAGAATGCTTTTGAAATTTTGTTATTCTCTGCATCAATGATTTGTCCTTTGAAAAAGAGAAATAATATCTGTCATTCTGACATTTGGAGATCTAGACTGTACCATTTGCCCCTTCTTAGCCTTGTTTTAGGTAGTAAATCAGGCAAGGTATGGGGGTACTTTGCTTGGAGATTAGGTATTATCCATAATAAGAGTCTCATGGTGTTGGCATGTGGTGGATATAAGATGGGAGTTTTTTTTATAACATTTTTAGTTCATGCAGAAATATTTTTCTTTTCTTAGATTTTTTTTTAACTTCTCTCTTCTTCCTATAAATAGAAAAGTGGGGGGATCCCTGGGTGGCTCGGCGGTTTGACGCCTGCCTTTGGCCCAGGGCGCGATCCTGGAGTCCCGGAATCGAGTCCCGCGTCAGGCTCCCAGCATGGACCTGCTTCTCCCTCCTCCTGTGTCTCTGCCTCTCTCTCTCTCTCTGTCTGTCTGTCTCTGTCTCTGTCTCTGTGTCTATCATAAATAAAAATAAATACATAAATCTTTAAAAAAAATAGAAAAGGGTTCAGTTTGGCTATTGGGCTGTTAGCTCTTCTGACATAATATCAAGAGTACTTATATTTATTAACCTCTTTCATTTCCCTAAGTGACTTTGGAGTTAAAAGTCTTAGAACTAATGATTTGATTTGGCTTCAAGGATAATGAAATTAAATATCTCTTGATTCATCTTTGTTGTATAGACTATAGAATTGTTTCATATTTGTGTGTGTGTGTTTCAAATTTAGTAAACAGTTTTATGATTCTTTCAACTTAAATTTGAGCAGATTTTGAATCTCAAGGCAAAATCCTACAGGTATTTTTAAGAGAATGGTAAGCTATTTTTTTCAATGTTGATTTTGAACTGCAGTAAGAATCCTATTTTTAGTTATGTAGGAAAAATGTTTAGGAATGGAAAATATTTAACTTTGTCTAATTTTCTACTTCTGTTTTGCACTTTGAATATTCTTGGATTTTGCTGTATTTGACATAATTGGGTTGGTGAATATAATAGAAGGCAATTCTTTCATGCTTTATATATAAAAACACTGGGAAATTGTGAGAGGTAAATAATGTATTGTTTTAGACTTTCTGAAGCCCTGATTTAGGGTTGCACATAAATACAGAACATCTAGTTATATTTGAATTTCAGATCAACAGTGATTTTTTTCTAATGTAAGTATGTTACTGAATACTGCATGGGACAGGGACACCTGGATAGCTTAGTGGTTTAGCATCTGCCTTTAGCTCAGGTCGTAGTCCCGGGGTCCTGGATCGAGTCTCACATCAGGGTCCCCAAAGGGAGCCTGCTTCTCCCTCTGCCTGTGTCTCTGCCTCTCTCTCTGTGTCTCTCATGAATAAATAAGTAAAATCTTTAAAAAAAATATTGCATGGGACATATTATACCCCCCCCCCAAAATATCATTGTGTAGCAGGGCATCCTGCTGTTTTATTTGCCAAATTTGACAACTCTTAGTTTTGGTTAGTCCTGTCATTGTCCCTGTTGGACGCTGATTTTCCTCTCAGGGCCTCTGAATTTATCATTTCTAAAAGTCACATCAGTCCCAAAGTGGGATTTAAAGCCATTATGGAAATAAGCAGATAAATAAATACACAAAAGAGAGCCATGCAAGGGTTGTGATGAATCCATTTCCATTCACCTATGGTGTGCAAGGAGGAACCCTCAAATCCCCTCTCACCAATGCCAGATCTGATCTGGAGACAGGGAGCAGGCCAGAGGGGTGCCCATTAAGCCTTATCCTAGCAGCATGGCTGCCCCACCCAGGCCCTTCTGAAGCTCTGGGTCTGGAATAGCAGTGCCACACAGGATGAGAAAGCAGCTCCAATGCTCTGTTGCTCCTAGCAAATTGTGTGTTCAGTGTGCTTCCTTTCCCTTGTTGCCCTGCTTCTTTCTCCTGCCTTGTGTCCGTTCTTGGCTCATAGCAATAGATTCAGCCACAGCCATCAAACAGTACTGATGGACAACTATGGCTTACTTAGAATCCACTACCAAACTTACCCCCCAATACTGAGTACAGCGTCATGGACCTAGTAGATACCAAAATGTGGTTATACAGATCAAAATGCTATAATCCTATCATGGCAAAAGCCAAAAGAAAGTATCTAGATTCTATTTACGATATTCGATTAAAAAAATTATTTGAGAAAAATCCTATTTGGAAAATGTTGACTGACTTATTTGCTGAGACAGCATTGACTGCTTTTATGAGAATAGGTCTTTCCATAAATCCTAAATTATTAGCCAATCCCATGATAACTTATGTCAACAATAACATTATTAATGCATGATAAATACACACTTGCTCTCTTAAACACAAATTAATGACAGTGAAAGATACCTTCATCAGACGTGAGAAATATGGTGAAGTCTGTTTTTTTTATCAATGTGTACGTAACATACAATATTATATTTACTTCAAGTGTACAACATAGTGCTTCAGCATTTATATAGGTTAGGAAGCGATAACCACAATAAATCTAGCCACCATCTGTCACCACACAAAGTTGTTATCTATTGTTAACTCTATTCTCTGTACTCTACGATGTATTCCTCTTTCTCATTAATTTTATAAGGGAAGTATTGTGCCCTTTAATCCTCTTGCCTTATTTCATCCATCCCCCTCTTCCTCCCTTCTGGCACCCACCAGCTTATTTTCTGTTTCTCTGAGTCTGTTTCTGTTGCCTTTCATTTATCCATTTGTTTTGTTTTTTGGATTCCACATATAGTGAAATCATACCGTATTTGTCTTTCTCTGTCTGCCTTACTTCACTTTGCATAATAACTTCTAGACGCATCCATGATGTTGCAAATGGCAAGGAGTCTTTCTTTTTCCTGGCTGAGTAATATTTCATCATATGTGTATATATACTATATTTTATTGATTTGTTTTGCTACTGATGGATATTTAGGCTGCTTCCATATCTTGGCTATTATATTGCTGCAGTGAACATAAGGGTGCATATATCTTTTTGAATATATGTTTTCATTTTTGGGGGGTAAATACCTAGAAGTAGAATTGCTTGATCATATGTTAATTCTTGCTATAATTTTTTGAGGAATCTCCATACTGATTTGCATAGTGACTGGACCATTTTACATTTCCACTGACAACACATGAAAGCACTCTTATACATCCTTGCCAATACTTATGTCTTGTCTTTTTGGAACTAGCCGATTTGCCAGATGTGAGGTGATATCTCATTATGGTTTTGATTTGTATTTCTGTGATAATTAGTGATGTTGGGCAGCTTTTCATGAGCTGTGGCCCATTTGTATGTCTTGTGAGAAATGTTTGTTCAGGGTCTCTGCCCATTTTTTAATTGAGCTGCTTGTTTGTCTTTTTTGATACTGAGTTGTGGGAATTCTTTATATATTTTGGATATTAATCCTTTATCATATATATCATTTGCAAGGTGAAGTCTATTTAAGTTGATTTACTTTCTCTATTTCTTTTTTGGTTTACATGAGATACCTTTCTTACAATTTTTCTAATTTCTCTAGTTTGAGCCTACTCTGTTGAAAAGAAAAAAAAAACAAACTAAAACTGTCTTCACATAAAAGAGGTGTAATTTCATCTGACAGATTTATTTCACTTACATGTTTTTGTGATTCAAAAAGTGTTCATCCTTCTATGGCTAAAACGAAGTGGTATTTGTTTGAGCTCTGATCTAGACATGGACATTCATCCCTCACTATTCTCAGTTAAATCTGGAGATTTACAATTACCAGGTGTTTTTTTTTCTCCTGATTTATATACTTTCTATAAGAATATTGTTGATCCAGATAATTGAGTTATCTGTAACTCTTTGCTGAAAAAGGAAAGGTTGTTGATGGAAAGAAAAAAACTTCTTAGAACACTGGGTCTCTTTTCTAGCTCCAGAAATGATTCACCACTCACTGAAAAAACTTCAACTAAGGACGATATATTCAGAACACTTGACAGTTGAGTCAGGGTTGTTATTCTAACAAAAATATTTGAACTCTAGGCAAGGGCTCTGACCCTGTGCTCTTCCCCTCAAAAAGGCTGTCTTGCTGTCAGATACTCAGATAACTTTTCTCTCCCATGACAGCTTTTGCAGTACATGTGACAGTCTGTCTACAATGGGACAACATGTGGCTGTTTGATGTTGTGTAGCAGAGGAGGACGTCACTGTTTATCTAAGAGTCTCATGTGTGACTGGTTAAGTTAATAAGAGAGTAAGGAGTAATCCAGTCATTACCCTGAGACTGGATAGTTTAAGACAACACACTTTTGTTCAAATAACCTGAGGTCATGATAAGCAGAATACTCTTTGATTCTAGTTATTCTCAACCCCCTTCTGTTCGTGATGTTACCCTGTGCTGGACAGCTGGGTGAGTAGTGTTCCCATCTCATTTTCTTACATATTAATCTTTAGGTCTCAGGGGTGAGGAAGGTGGGTTTTGGTGAGAGAAAGAAACTTTCTCATGGTCAGTATTCTATCAATTACATTTTTGTTTAGAAATGTACCATGATTCAAATGGTTCTGAGTCTTTCCTTCTTTAAGACAGCACATCTTTGCCTGGGATCATCATACTGTGTTCATTTGAGTGATCATTTTGTGCAAAACACAATGATAGTTCCATAGTGAATTTTCCCCAAGTTCTAATGAGACCATCCTTAGGAAGCCCTAAATAAAGCTAATCAACTGAACTCTCTTGTTCTTCTGAATTTAAGCTCCATGAAGGATGGAGCATTCACATATGGATACTGGTGTCACAAATGGAGACTAGGCTTCTTGTGGTTTTGCCCTACTTTTCATATTTAATCTTGAAGAAACATAACTCTCACCTTAAACTTCCTCATCATTCACAAACAGGAGGGGTTGACTGAATGCTCCTTGAAGGGTCCTCAAGGTCTATAATTTAGGAATGATCTGTTAGTCAAAGGGCTTTCCCTGGTCAGCCTGAGGGGCAATGAGCTTCACTTCAGGTCCTGTTATTAGTTGTATTTTATTTTATTTTTTTTTATGGTGGTTGTTTTGCTTCTTTCTATGGGGATTGTGCTGGGCCTGCACATAATTCCCTTTCCATAGACCTACTCATAAAGGCTATTTCTCAGTTCAAGTCCAGAGACACTGTCTTCCAACCATATTTGTGACTCTCTCTCAAGCTCCAAAGGGTAATATTACTCAGAATGATCTACTCATAAGTATGTATGGTTCAAAACACACTTATATATATATTTTTAATAAACTATGCCTCTCTATGGTTGTAAGCTACTCCTAAGCATTTGTACATTGACTCTAATTTTTCCCCAGAAAATGGCCTTGCTCTTCTTTTATTACTTTGAATAAGAAGAAAAAGAACAAAGTAATTAGATTATTTTGTTTATGAGGAAAGGAAGGGTATAGATGGTGTGTGTGTGTGTGTATGTGTGTGCATGTGCATGCAATGTGCTCAGGGAGGTTCAGGGAGGAATATCATTTGTGCACTGCTTTCCTGGAGGAACAGTTTAGAGTTTGTTTTGGAGTAAACTGAGCTGAAGTTTGAAAATAAGAAGAGACTTCCTAAACGCTTGCTCTCTGTATAACCACCTTGTTAAATAAATGCAGCGTTTGGACCCATTCTGTTTTTCTAATTCCATTGTACACTTGGGAAAGCAGAAGGCGTTTTACATTATGCAGAATCTGGTGTTTGGTTATTTGGAAAGGCTGCTTTACCCACCAGGTCACAGTAAATGACTGCAGATGCTGAGGATATGTTGACAGTGTCAGCAGTGAAATCTTTGCCACACAGATTGTGAAAGATTACAGGAGGGCGGGACATAATTTATTTTGCTAACGATCTATTTCCCATCTGCAATTTGTACCTGTTGAAGCTGAAAGTACACTCCCTGTTTCTATCTAATTCTTGCCTCCCTATTCTTCTTTCTCCGACAGGCATGCAGCCCATGAAGCCTTAAGTTCAGACGAGCATTATTAACAGCAACCTTTATAGTCTACCGGGGATTAATTTAATTTTTTTTGGCGTGTGTTTTTATAATAGTTTCAAGATGCTGGAATGTAGATATAGTTCTTGTAAAAAAAAAAAAAAGTTTCGACTTTTGGTTGATTCATTTAGCTACCCAGCAGGATCTGATTGCTTTTGCTGAAATTAAATTCCAAAGAAGAAAATCTAACATACCACTGCCACAAACACATAGCACACACTACACAAATCCATACACACGGTGTGGTAGTGATGTCCAGGTGAGGTAAGAACTACTTTCTTACCTGGAGATAGGTTAGGTTTTAATTAATTTTTAGAAGTGTTTTAACTCTGGTCCATTTTCCTTTTGGATGAGCCATGACATATTGATAGATATTTAGATGATTTTGTTCTTATTTAATCTTTATTTTTTGGTCACCAAAATCACTAGATTCTAGTGCAAATTAAGGGGTTGTTTTCTTTATACATTGGGAGTGGGTGGGTATATTTTATTTTACGTGTTTAATTGTAGCTGACACAGTTAGAAAGCTCTTTTGTCCTTCTTTTTCAGGCTGTATGCGAACTCCATTTCAATGCCAAATAGGTAGGTAGAGCTGTAAATTATACGTGTTGTGGATGTGCTAATAATAAGTTATTCTTATGGCCTTTCCAAGAAATCATTCTGGAGGAAAGGCAGTGGGAAGTGTGTCTTGCTGTTTTTGGAGCACACAGAGAGTGAATGATACTCAGAAAAAAATGAAATGTTTAATTTTTATACTTTCACCTCAGTTTGAAATGCAGATGGAAGTTGTATTTTTATTTATAGCTTGCAGGATAGCATGGCCTGATAACAAATCACGAAGAAAGATGGAAGCCCCAATAGCAAATTTCATGCTGAAAATTTCATCATTTGTCACATATAAGTTCCTAAAAAAAAGAAAAAAAGAAAGGGGACAAATGCCTTGAATTTGTGCGATACTCCAAGTTCCAAATGTAGCTGAAATTGTGCTGTGTGCTAGTCCATTTGGAGAGCATATGCAAAGCTCTGAGCAATTCATCCTTTTTTTTTCCCTTTTTAAGTACAGAGTAGAAACATAGGGTATCCTGAACCCTTTGTTTTATCAAAGATACATTGACCTCTTAAAAAGATTTTCTCTAGTACCCAGTGCCTCTGGCCATACAAGGATCCATGCTTTGCACAGAAAGACAGGGGTCAAAAGAGAACTAGTCATATTGAATTAGTGCACTTGGTGATGTGGAGGTTAGAGGGCAAGCAGCCTCAGGATTTCTCACGGTCACCCAATAGCGTTAATGCTCTGTAAAATTAACTCAATTTAGAGCAGCTGACCTCTGGGCCAGTAATGAAGTAGGGGCCTTTGTACTGAGTATTCTGTTTTAATTCCTCAAGGCTATCTTCTTCTCCTTCCTCCAGCCTCCAAATAATACTCTACACCTTTGCTTGCCAGCCACGGACACACAAAACCAAAATAAGACAGACCCCAACCTCTGTTTCTCTTTGGTTTGGAGATCTCACTGAGTCTGCTGGCCGATGTCTATTGCCTTCCTTCTGTAAAATATTACCTGATAATAGATTATAGGTGGCCCATTTCTAAATAAAATCTTTTTTTTTAATTTTTTTTAATTTTTATTTATTTATGATAGTCACACAGAGAGAGAGAGAGGCAGAGACACAGGCAGAGGGAGAAGCAGGCTCCATGCACCTGGAGCCTGATGTGGGATTCGATCCCGGGTCTCCAGGATCGCGCCCTGGGCCAAAGACAAGCGCCAAACCGCTGCGCCACCCAGGGATCCCAAGGTGGCCCATTTCTTACGTGGGTTGTATAATGTAAGATTCAGTATGTCACATAAAGATACAACAGATAGTGGAGAAGATATCCTGGGTCGGGGACAAGGGTCTTTGCAAATACTCCCATATACATAGTTACTTTCTCTATTTGACAGAATGACCAGACTTAGTCAATCAGAGATTGATGGGGATAAAGACATGATAAATAAAATATAGCTTCTTCAAAAACAGAGGATAATATTTCTTAGTCTTTTTTGGGGTCGTATTTCTTCTAGAACTTTCAAAAGCATTTGGGCAACACAGGGAGGCCTGAATGATTAGAATCAAATGGAACAATTTTTTTTTGTTTTTATTTTTAAAGATTTTATTTACTTATTCATGAGAGATACAGAGAGAGGCCGAGATACAGGCAGAGGGAGAAGCAGGCTCCCTGCAGGGAGCCTGATATGGGACTCAATTCCAGGACCCCAGGATCACAACCTGAGCCAAAGGCAGACGCTCAACTACTGAGCCACCCAGGCACCCCAATGAAACAATTTTAAACAATTTTTATGCCTATGATGTAGTAAATTGAGAGATGGTATCTAAATATAGACATTGGGATCAGATGATCTAGGCTTTTATTTCAGTTCCACCTTTCATTAGCTGAGTGATCTTGGGCATGTTTTCCAGTCTGTCTGAATATGACCTTCTTTGATTATAAAGTAGGAATGGTTGTCAAAGGGCCCTTACTGGATGATGTGCACTCAAGTCCATGTGAACACAGAAGGTGTGTGAACATGTTAGTTACCATTAGTAATAGGTAGTTTCCAACCTTTCTAGAAACACTGTCTGCTGGTGAGTTAATTAAAAACCTATTAACTGTGATATGTGTACTGGAAAGGAGAGCAAGAAGGGAGTGGCAAAACAGATTTTTAAAAGAGTGGGACAATTATGTAAATAGCTTGAATTTATTGATTTAATGCTAATTATTTTTAGCTTGAGTGAGTTTGTCAGACATATAATGTTACATTAATATATCTTCACTAGTTGGAGTGGTTTAATTTTCCATGTAATTTTCAAGGCCGCATTGAACAGCCAATCACTATCATGTGGGATATTAGAGAACATTGCAGATACTTTATGCTGAAGAGTCCTCATTTTGAGCAATAGTTTTAGAGACAAGTATAGCAATAAATGCACTGTTTACATTTATCTGTTCTATTGGAAGAGGCTCAAAAGAAAAAAAATGTATATCTACACCCCAATGAAGTTTTATTTCAGTGGTTTACATGTATACCTTTTTTTTTTTTAAGATTTTATTTATTTGACAGAGAGAGGGACAGCATAAGCAGAGGGGAGGGACAGAGGGAGAGAGAGAAGCAGGTTCTCCGCTGAGCAGGGAACCAGATACAGGACTCCATCCCAGACTCCGGGATCATGACCTGAGCCAAAGGCAGACAGACATTCAACTGACTGAGCCACCTAGGTGCCCTTTTATTCTTAATACTATAATAAAAAGAGAAGTGTAGAAACTGTCACTCCATTAAAGACTGTGAAAGGGGCTAGAACTCCCTTAGTTGGAAACAGAAGAGCCACTCATCATTTATAATAAATGGTACCCAGAAAACTTTGACCAATATTCACAGAAACTTGTGACCAAAATCTGTTGACAGAATATGTGAATTACTCATAAAATTTCTGGGAATTCCTGGGCTTCAGGGAAGCATAGGTGACCTAGGAGAAATAAGGAGAATAAAAGTTAACTGTTTCTGTGACTGTAAGAGGAGTTTCTAGAGAAGCCCATGAAGGGTTGTAATTTATCCAAGAGAAACCAAGTTGGGGTATCTGGGAAATTATTCCAGTGACCTCCAAGGTAATGCTGTGTTTACTTTTCTGCAGTTCCCAAGTATGTACAATGCCACGAGGCTGGACTCCTGTAGAAGGGGGTGAAACGTACATTCTTTAAGCTCACAACACAGAGGATAGCCATTCAAGGGTCTTTGGTACCATCTGGTTTAACCTCTTTTCTTGAATGAGGTAAATGAGATCAAAATAGCTTGTCTGAGTTATTGCAAAAATATTTAGTGCCTGAAGGAAAAGTGTGAGGGTAATTAAGAATTATGTACTTGTTATTTTCCAGTATATTCTATATCACAAAGCTATATTTCAATATTATTATTATACATCTATTTCACAGATGAGAAAATTGAAGTTCATTAAGGATAAGAAACTGGCATAAAATTCTCTTACTGGAAATTTGTAGGATTTGAACTCAGAATAAGGCTCTCACCTTGCCACTAATTCACACTATCTCCCAAGAACCAGACATAATTATATATATATAAAATCTATCTTGATTTTAAGGCAATGACTTTTTTTTTTGTATAAGGTTTGCTGCTTAAGTGTTGAATAGATTCAGACAAAGCAGAAGAAATTATTCAGGAAGGAAGGCAGAAAGAAAAAAAAACTTCTGTGAAGATGGAGGAATCTCAGTACCAGGATGAAAAAAATCAGTACATGGATAAATTTAACAAAACAGAAAAGATAAGGGAAGCAAATTCCCTACTGTGGAAGCTTTTATAGAGGTTTGAGAGTGTACAAAATTAAGCTGTGCCGTTACTGGAAGATATTGACTGGTAGTCTGCATGAAATCTTAATGATGCAGGAAACACATGTGCATTGGTAAGTAGGATAAATACTATTGTAGCTCTTCAGAAGTAACAATGGTTAATATCATTCAACTGGGGATTCCAGAAAAAAAGTAAGTTGACATGCCTATCCAGCCCCTGAGCAGATTTCTGGGGGCATAAATCTAAGCCATGAGACCCATTTAGACTCATTAAAGCCACTAATCAATTAACTCCAGCTGGGATTGTAGGAACAAACAAGAAATTTGTTCTCAAACCATGTTCCAAAGGAAACTTCCATAAGAAGGGAAAAAAGGCTCTGGGTTGAATTAAACTTAGGCGATATCACATGCTAAATCTTTGCCCTTGGAGAGTCTAAGAAAGAACTCTGGTAGACTTTGTTTAGCCTAGAATTTTCCAAAAGAATTTGACCATGGGCCACTTTTTCAGTAACATCTATATTGATGTATGGAACAAACTTTTTGCACATATAATTCTATAATACCTGATAATACTCATTGGCCTGTCGAGTGATTTGATATTTACAGAAAAAAAAGGGATACTTTCATTTCAATATATTTTACAGCTTTGAAATAGATTAATTCTTAGATATTCAGAAATTCTGGTATTTTCTTACAATCTTGTATGTGCTACACATACTGTGTTGGTCAGTTCATCTTGGATTGAATTCAGTTATTGGAGCACATTGTTTTGGCTAAAGTGTTTGCTTACCATTTGCTTACTGCAGAAGCTAAGTTCATGTTTTCTTTTTATAGTTGCTTTGCATTTTAGCCCTCATTGATGAAATTTGGTTAAAATGCAGTATGACAGCATAAATGCCATGAGAAAAAATGTAAAGTAAATATATGGATGGATATAGAACATAAATGGATATAGAACATAAATCTGTGTGTTCGCAGAAAAGTAATTAATCAGCTGTAACAAGTTCACATGAGCAGCCCAAAAAGAAAGCTACAGGTAAGATAAAAGATACAATGAACATTCAGATGGATATGTGAAAATGTAATTTCATAGGATCAGCAATCTATTTCTAGGATTCTGTCAAATACAAAAAGCCCTATTATTTATGCTCTTTTCGAAGTACTGGTAAATCAATCAAATCTATCTAGATTCTTCTAAACTAGGAATTGGAATAAGATTATGTTTATTCAGAGAACTGCTGAGATCTCTAAGCTGTCAGAGCACAGCAACCACAAACTTCGGTGACAAGAGAGGGAAGAAATAGGGAATTGGTGAAATTAGAGAGCTGGAGAAACTCAAATCTTTGGGAGAAAGAAAAAAATTGACATTGCATAGGAAATTCTTGAATCTTGTTAACTCAAGAAGACACAAAATGTACTGTGGGATTTTTTTGATACTACATTTGTCCAAAAAAGTATGTCATGCTATATTGCCCTAAAAAGGACAGACTAATATAATTAATGTTGAGAAAGAAAAGAAAATTTGCAGGTTACAATTTTTTTAAAAGACTTTATTTATTCATGAGAGACACAGAGAGAGAGAGAGGAGAGACACAGGCAGAGGGAGAAGCAGGATCCATGCAGGGAGCTGGAAGTGGGACCCGATCCCAGGTCTCCAGGATCATGCCCTGGGCTGAAGGCAGGTGCTAAACCGCTGAGCCACCCAGGCTGCCCGCAGATTACAAGATTTATTTATTTATTTATTTATTTATTTATTTATTTATTTATGAGAGAGAGAGAGAGAGGCAGAGACACGGGAGGAGAGAGAAGCAGGCTCCATGCCAGGAACCCGACGTGGGACTCTATCCCAAGACTCCAGGATTGCGCCCCGGGCCTAAGGAAGGTGCCAAACCGCCAAGCCACCCAGGGATCCCCAGGTTACAAGTTTTAAATCAAATAATATTATCGGAGTGGCTGCACCAGTTCACATTCCCACCAACAGTGTAAGAGGGTTCCCTTTTCTCCGCACCCTCTCCAACATTTGTTGTTTCCTGCCTTGTTAATTTTCCCCATTCTCACTGGTGTGAGGTGGTATCTCATTGTGGTTTTGACTTGTATTTCCCTGATGCCAAGTGATGCAGAGCATTTTCTCATGTGCTTGTTGGCCATGTCCATGTCTTCCTCTGTGAGATTTCTCTTCATGTCTTTTGCCCATTTCATGATTGGATTGTTTGTTTCTTTGCTGTTGAGTTTAATAAGTTCTTTATAGATTTTGGAAACTAGCCCTTTATCTGATATGTCATTTGCAAATATCTTCTCCCATTCTGTAGGTTGTCTTGTAGTTTTGTTGACTGTATCCTTTGCTGTGCAAAAGCTTCTTATCTTGATGAAGTCCCAATAGTTCATTTTTGCTTTTCTTTCTTTTGCCTTTGTGGATGTATCTTGCAAGAAGTTACTGTGGCCGAGTTCAAAAAGGGTGTTGCCTGTGTTCTCCTCTAGGATTTTGATGGAATCTTGTCTCACATTTAGATCTCTCATCCATTTTGAGTTTATCTTTGTGTATGGTGAAAGAGAGTGGTCCAGTTTCATTCTTCTGCATGTGGATGTCCAATTTTCCCAGCACCATTTATTGAAGAGACTGTCTTTCTTCCAATGGATAGTCTTTCCTCCTTTATCGAATATTAGATGACCGTACATTTCAGGGTCCACTTCTGGGTTCTCTATTCTGTTCCATTGATCTATGTGTCTGTTTTTGTGCCAGTACCACACTCTCTTGATGACCACAGCTTTGTAGTACAACCTGAAATCTGGCATTGTGATGCCCCCAGCTATGGTTTTCTTTTTTAAAATTCCCCTGGCTATTCGGGGTCTTTTCTGATTCCACACAAATCTTAAAATAATTTGTTCTAACTCTCTGAAGAAAGTCCATGGTATTTTGATAGGGATTGAATTAAACGTATAAATTGCCCCAAAGATTCAGATGCAATGAAATGTCGGGACACCTGCACCCCGATGTTTCTATCAGCAATGGCCACAATAGCCAAACTGTGGAAGGAGCCTCGGTGTCCATCGAAAGACGAATGGATAAAGAAGATGTGGTTTATGTATACAATGGAATATTACTCAGCAATTAGAAATGACAAATACCCACCATTTGCTTCAACGTGGATGGAACTGGAGGGTATTATGCTGAGTGAAATAAGTCAATCGGAGAAGGACAAACAGTGTATGTTCTCATTCATTTGGGGAATATGAATAATAGTGAAAGGGAATATAAAGGAAGGGAAAAGAAATGTTGGGAAATATCAGGAAGGGAGACAGAACATAAAGACTCCTAACTCGGGGAAACGAACTAGGGGTGGTGGAAGGGGAGGAGGGCGGGTGTTGGAGGGGAATGGGTGACGGGCACTGAGGTGGACATTTGACGGGATGAGCACTGGGTGTTTTTCTGTATGTTGGTAAATTGAACACCAATAAAAATTAATTTAAAAAAAATAATAATATTATCGGGTGTTGCCTAATATCAAGGAAATCTGATTTAAAAAGCATTTATCATCATGCACTTACTAAACACTTAACAGTTTCGTTTGGACAAAACCAGTGATGTGCTACACATGAACACATTTTTGGCAACTATGCAGTCAGTTTAAAAGAGAAAAGTGCTCAGTGAGTCTCTGTTTTGGTTATCACTAAATATATTGCTACAGAAATTTAAAAAAATTGTCAATGATTGTATTTGAAAGGTGCTGCAGAATAGAGTGTCCTGAGACTGGCCCGGGAGAGCAGGAGCCACTTGTACAGATAGGAATAGCATTAGTGGGTGAATTGCTTTGAACACTGGGAATGGACAGCTTTATTCACAGTAAATGATTGGAAGCAATTTTATTTCTCTGCACCATGAAATGAAATCGTAAAAATTATGAATACAACCACATTACTGTGAGCGTTTATACTTCTTTTCAGTGTGTTTGAGAAGAAAGAAAAGAAGATTGTGTAAGACTGAGGTTTTGTTTTTGTTTTGTTTTGTTTTTTTTTTTTTTTGCTATAATACTCTGGCTGTCAGTGAAAAACAGGTACTCTCTCCAGTTTTTGAAAGAAAGATGATATAAAATATTCTTGAAAATTTTTATGCCAATATTTTCAAGGTTTAGTACAATGATGAATCCTATTGATATGTTTGAATCTTGAAAAGGCTAAACTTCTTGCTTAAAAGCAGATACATCATGACTTTACTCTGTGCAGATTAAGTATTGCAAGATTTAAAATAAGACTAATTTATGGAGCAAATGGCTCATACCATGAGTTTGATTCTTATCTGGTGCTTGATGGTTTTCTTCTTTCATCAGAGAAAAAAATTGATAATATGTCATGGTTATATTTTCCATCCATATCTAGATGCTGCCACAAAATTACTTTCTAGGGACAAATACAATGCAGCAAATGAAAATCTATTTGCGAATTAAAACATTTTAATGTGGTGAGGTTGCCAATTTAAATTCTGAAAGCCCATTGGAAAGAGTATTTGATGTGAGATTTCTTCATAATTTTTGGGTCAGTGTTTAGATTTTAGCCAGAATTATATAGATTTTCTGCCATTATGGTTGACTTATAAGACTAAGAAAATAGAACAAGCTAACCTATGCTTATTACCTAATCTATAGCTAATCTTATTTATTGCTGGCATTATGTTGAGCTCTTGGTGCAGGATTAGAAACAATATTTTCCTTCCCACTGATAGAAAATTAATGGAAATACCAATTTCAAAATATACTTTATTTTTATAAGTTAAAGTCATAACACTTAAAGTTTACTTAAAATTAGTGATAGGGATTTTTGTTAAATAACTAATACATGTTTTATAGATAAAATGTTAGAGAAACATCAGTGTAAGGAGAATATTTTGGAAATTGCTAGATGAGGAACTTAAGGGTTGGAGGCATGGTACCCAAAGACCATTAGTCAGGAAATGCTGTGGTTTCTAAAGCCAAACTTGAAATAAGAGAAAGGGGAATTGGAAGCTCATGTCATTCTATAAAACAGAGTTTTGTTTGCAAGGACATATGTGACGGAGAAAAAAGTATTCTGGAGAAATACCAATGGTAATTGGAAAATGAGAAAGAATGAAGGGGAAATGTACTTGGGGGCTGATTCTTTATTCATTCATCCAGTTAATAACATAAAAATATTTTCCGAAGCTAAGCAGGTAGTTGATGTGAAACTGAGTTAGGTGTTTGAGGAGAGACTAGAGCCCTTGCCTGTTGGAATCTTAACCAGTGCTCTGGACCAATATCAGTCACCACTGATATTGACGGATAATACAACCAGAACAAGGGCTAGTTTTTGAGGAAATAGCCTGAGTTCCATTCTACTTGAGTAAAATCAAGGGCCTATGAAATATTTGCCTGGGATATCCATGAAGCAGGTGGACATAAAGGTCTGACATTGAGAGGAACTGTCTGAGCTAGAGGTACCAAATTAGGTGTCATTGTATTACATACAAAACCTGGAGTCAATATGAATTTACCTCACTCATTTTGTCTGCAAAGCATGTGCTTGTTAGCTAACAAGTAGAGTATTTAAAGAGAAGGGCACCTAGAGACACTCGATATTTAAAAGTTAGATGTAATCTCAATATTGGCCTATGGGCTGGTTACATAGAGGAGGAGAAACAGAGAAGACCAAAAAGGACCAATTAGTAAGAAAAGAGGAAAACCAGTGGAACTGATGTCACAGAATTCAAAGAAAGAGAATGTATGTGAGCAGAAGGTCAACTATGTGCAATTCAGCTAAGAAGTCAAGAAAAATAAGGTAGGAAAGTCCCCCAGAGGCTTTCATGCATAGAAGTGTTGTTGAGTTTCCCAAGTCGGTGAAGTATTGCTAACAAAGCACTGAGCATGGGTTTTGAAAAAGGAAGTATGAGTAATAAATGCAGATTTGGAGTCTGGATTCTAGTAGAAGTTGCCCATGGCATCCGGTTGTAAAGTCAGGTTTAAATGATTTGGGATTGTCAGCTGGAAACTTTGGAGTTCTCCATTTAAGAGTGATTTGGAGGAGTAAGGACAAGTATGGTCTTTAACATTGGAGGATGCCCAACATTTATATTCTGGCCCCACAAACATAGAGTTCAGACAGGGTTTATTTGATCTTTGTTCCTCTTCCCTATGATTTCCTTTCACACACTAATCTCCTCTTAAATGTCCCTTTTTGAGAGCGGTGAGTGTGTGTGTGTGTGTGTGTGTGTGTCTTTGGGAGGGCACAGTTCAAGGGAAAATGGGATAGTCTTATTGTTGGAATATGGAATTAAGATATGTATCCAAGCCATTCTATGGGACAATGTATGACATAACTGAATTTAAAAGCAAATATTGAAAGTCACATCACAGATGAATAATATGCTTTATAATTTGATGAGGAAAGTATTAAATTTTATTATAAAATTATAAACACCCATACCACATTCTGATTTCATAAAGATGGTTGATTTTAGAAAAACAACTGCTAAAAGGTCATTTCTGCGAAAATATTGTGTGGAAAATAGCAGGAAAAAAAACCCCCACCTTCTGACCACTTTACTATTATATGTGAATAAGGATTTGTTTATTGTTGTATTATATATATATTTTTATATCGTTAATTTTTTTAAGATTTTATTTATTTATTCTTGAGAGATAGAAGGAGAGACAGAGCCAGAGACCCAGGCAGAGACAGAGCCAGAGACACAGGCAGAGGGAGAAGCAGGCTCCATGCACCGGGAGCCCGACGTGGGATTCGATCCCGGGTCTCCAGGATCGCGCCCTGGGCCAAAGGCAGGCGCCAAACCGCTGCGCCACCCAGGGATCCCCCTGTTGTATTATATTTTATAAAATGAAATTGATATTAGAAAAGAAAGAAATGGTGAGGAAAAGGAATGCTCTACTTCATTAGAAAGTTTTCCTCTTTTTGTAAAAAAAAAAAAATTGCTTCTTCAACCATTCTTTTTGAAATAGAACTTATACCACAGAAGCAGTGGCATCTGCGGTCTACAAACTGGCATATCATTTATTTTGCCTGATTTCTTAATTACTGAGCCTGCTGTATATGGTACCAAAATTTATAGACTTTGCCAGAGGCATTTTGTCATTTTACCCAAGATTTGTATAATTTATTTTCTATGTGGTGGACATGATCCTGCATTAAATTATCTGTGCATCTATTTCCTAAAATAACTGAATGTAATAAATAAGTATTTTGATTTCAAAACAGAAGTCGATTCTGGTCAGGTTTACGGAAAAGTGAGCCGTTTGAAAGAATTCATTCATTACTTTCCTTTATTCAGCAAATCTACACAGAGCACCTGCCATGAGCTAAGCCCCGTTCTACAGTTAGGAGTAAATCAAAGAACAAAGCAAAGTTTTGGAAGTATATTTCTATTAGGGAAGACAGACACCAAATAAACAAATATGTAATATGGTGCATGGTAAAAAATATCAAGAAAAAATAATATCGAGTAAAGCAGAGGCAGTGGGGGTGGGGGGGTGGGGATGGCGGCTGCCTTTCTGCAGCGGGCCTGCACCATGGAGCAGGTGCTCAGCGAGCAACTACCCAAGAATCACGTTATCAAGTTTCTACAGGACCACGGTTCAAATTTGTTTCTTGCAGAACATAAATTATTAGGAAACATTAAAAATGTGGCCAAGACAGCTAACAAGGACCATTTGGCTACAGCCTACAACCATCTTTTTGAAAGTAAGTGTTTCAAAGGTACTGAAAGTATAAGTAAAGTGTCTGAGCAGGTGAAAAATGTGAAGCTTAATGAAGATAAACCCAAAGAAACCAAGTCTGAAGAGACTCTGGATGAGGGTCCACCAAAACATACAAAATCTGTCCTTAAAAAAGGAGGTATTGTTCACTGCTGGTATACAGGAACAGTACAGAATGGAACTGTTTTTGATACTAATAATATTCAAATAAGTTCAAAGAAGAAGAAAAATGCCAAGCCTTTAAGTTTTAAGGTTGGAATAGGCAAAGTTATCAGAGGATGAGATGAACCACTCTTAAGTATGAGTAAAGGAGAAAAGGCTTGACTAGAGATTGAACCAGAATGGGCTTATGGAAAGAAAGGACAGCCTGATGCCAAAATTCCACCAAATGCAAAACTCATTTTTAAAATGGAATTAGTGGGGGGGAGGGAGCAAGATGGCGGAAGAGTAGGGTCCCCAAGTCACCTGTCCCCACCAACTTACCTAGATAACTTTCAAATCATCCTGGAAACCTATGAATTCGGCCTGAGATTTAAAGAGAGCACAGCTGGAATGCTACAGTGAGAAGAGTTTGCACTTCTATCAAGGTAGGAAGAAGGGGAAAATAAATAAAAAGCATCCAAGGGGGAGGGGCCCTGCAAGGAGCCGGGCTAAGGCCCCCCATCGAGAGCTCCAGGACTGGATCCCCCTCCCGGAGAAGCAGGAGCTTCACCAATCTTCCGGGTCGGAAAGGCGCTCGCAGGGAGTTGCAGCAGGACCCCAGGAGCGGCGGGGGTGCCCTCAGGCTTCCAGGGGCACTAACCGAGGGAGAGCGTGCCACACCCCGCGGCGAGCTCCCTAAGGGCCTGCAGTGCTCCTGGCGGGGCCTGGGAGCAGCTCGGAGGCAGCACAGGCAGAGCTCGGTGGAGGGGGCTGCGCAGCCTCAGGAGCAGCTTCGGTGTTGGCTCGATTGGTGGCAGGGAGCGCGATTCCAGCAGCGCAGGCCCGGAGCCCAGGGTGCTGGGGACACAGCCCAGGATCCTGAGCTCCCCCCAGGACAGGCAGAGGCCGGAAGGACACAAGATAGCAAGGATGCTTCTGCCACCAGGCGGCCCGCCCCCGGAGCATCCAGGCCCCTGCGGACTGGGAGCTGTGGTTGTTACTGCGGGAGCTGACTCCAGAGCTGGAGAGCTGGCTGCTGCCACTGTTGTTGTTCCTCCTGGGGCTTCACAGGATGAACAACCCCCACTGAGCCTCACAGTGGCCTCACAGGATGAACCGGATAAACAACTCCCACTGAGCCCTGCACCAGGAGGGAGCTGAGCAGCTCCCCCAAGTGCTGATACCTGAGAATCAGAACCTCCCCCAGAAGACCTGCTGGACAGACAGGGGAATAACAAGTTATTGACCAAGCAGCACTGGAAAGTTCCAGGGGAAGTCGAGGGATTTACAGTATATAGAATCAGATGATACTCCCCCTTGTTTTTGTTTTCTGTTTGCTTCCCCCCCCCTTTTTTCCTTTCTTCTTTCTTCTTCTCCTTCTCTCTTCTCTCTTCTCTCTTCTCCATTTCCCAGTACAACTTGTTTTTTGGCCATTCTGCACTGAGCAAAATGACTAGAAGGAAAACCTCATCTCAAAAGAAAGAATCACAGTCCTCTCCCCCACAGTTACAGAATTTGGATTACAGTTCGATGTCCGAAAGCCAATTCAGAAGCACAATTATAAAGCTACTGGTGGCTCTAGAAAAAAGCATAAAGGATTCAAGAGACTTCATGACTGCAGAATTTAGATCTAATGGGGCAGAAATTAAAAATCAATTAAAGGAGATGCAATCCAAACTAGGGGTCCTAATGACAAGGGTTAACGAGGTCGAAGAACGAGTGAGTGACATAGAATACAAGTTGATGGCAAGGAGGGAACTGAGGAAAAAGACAAAAACAATTAAAAGATCATGAGGATAGGTTAAGGGAAATAAATGACAGCCTCAGAAGGAAAAATCTACATTGAATTGGAGTTCACGAGGGCTCCGAAAGGGACAGAGGTCCAGAATATGTATTTGAACAAATCATAGCTCAGAACTTTCCTAATCTGGGAAGGGAAATGGGCATTCAGATCCAGGAAATAGATCCCCCCTAAAATCAATAAAAAAAACCGCTCAACACCTGGAAATTTAATAGTGAAACTTGCAAATTCCAAAGATAAAGAGAAGAAGATCCTTAAAGCAGCAAGAGACAAGAAATCTCTAACTTTTATGTGGAGAAATATTGGATTAACAGCAGACCTCTCCACAGAGACCTGGCAGGCCATAAAGGGCTGCAGGATATATTCAGGTCCCTAAATGAGAAGAACATGCAACCAAGAATACTTTATCCAGCAAGGCTCTCATTCAGAATAGAAGGAGAAATAAGGAGCTTACAAGATAGGCAGAAACTGAAAGAATATGTGACCTCCAAACCAGTTCTGCAAGAAATACTAAGGGGGAGAGGAAGTCCAAGGGAACAATCCACAAAAACAGGGACTGAATAGGTATCATGATGACACTAAATTCATATCTTTCAATAGTAACTCTGAAAGTGAATGGGCTTAATGACCCCATCAAAAGGCACAGGGTTTCAGACTAGATAAAAAAGCAGGACCCATCTATTTGCTGTCTACAAGAGACTAATTTTATTTTATTTTTTTAAAGATATATTTTTATTTATTTATGATAGAGAGAGAGAGAGAGAGGCAGAGACACAGGCAGAGGGAGAAGCAGACTCCATGTCAGGAGCCTGACGCGGGACTCGATCCTTGGACCCCAGGATCGCGCCCGGGGCCAAAGGCAGGCACGAAACTGCTGAGCCACCCAGGGATCCCCTACAAGAGACTAATTTTAGACATAAGGACACCTACAGCCTGAAAATAAAAGGTTGGAAAACCATTTACCTTTCAAATCGTCCTCAAAAGAAAGCAGGGGTAGCCATCCTTATATCAGATAAACTAAAGTTTATCCCAAAGACTGTAGTAAGAGATGAAGAGGGACACTATATCATACTTAAAGGTTCTATCCAACAAGAAGACTTAACAATCATCAATATTTATGCCCCGAATGTGGGAGCTGCCAAGTATATCAATCAATTAATAACCAAAGTTAAGACATACTTAGATAATAATACACTTATACTTGGTGACTTGAACGTAGCACTTTCTACAATTGACAGATCTTCTAAGCACAACATCTCCAAAGAAACAAGAGCTTTAAATGATACACTGGACCAGATGGATTTCACAGATATTTACAGAACTTTACATCCAAACGCAACTGAATACACATTCTTCTCAAGCACATGGAACTTTGTCCAGAATAGATCACATACTGGGTCACAAACCAGGTCTTAACTGATACCAAAAGATTCCAAAACCAGACAAAGACCCCAACAAAAAGGAGAATTATAGACCAATATCCCTGATGAACATGGATGCAAAAATTCTCAACAAGATACTAGCCAATAGAATCCAACAATACATTAAGAAGATTATTTACCATGACCAAGTGGAATTTATCCCTGGGATGCAAGGCTGGTTCAACACTTGTAAAACAATCAACATAATTGATCATATCAGCAAAAGAAAAAACAAGAACCATATGATCCTCTCAATAAATGTAGAGAAAGCATTTGACAAAATACAGCATCCATTCCTGATCAAAACTCTTCAGAGTGTAGGGATAGAGGGAACATTCCTCAGCATCTTAAAAGCTATTTAAAAGCCCAAAGCAAATATCATTCTCAATGGGGAAACACTGGGAGCCTTTCCCTTAAGATCAGGAACAAGACAGAGATGTCCGCTCTCACCACTGCTATTCAACATAGTACTAGAAGTCCTAGCCTTAGCAATCAGGCAACAAAAAGAAATAAAAGGCATTCAAATTGGCAAAGAAGAAGTCAAACTCTCCCTCTTCGTAGATGACATGGTACTGTACATAGAAAAACCAAAAGCCTCCACCCCAAAATTACTAGAACTCATACAGCAATTCAGCAGTGTGGCAGGGTACAAAATCAATGCCCAGAAATCAGTGGCATTTCTATACACTAACAATGAGACTGAAGAAAGAGAAATTAAGGAGTCAATCCCATTTACAATTGCACCCAAAAGCATAAGATACTTAGGAATAAACCTAACCAAAGAGGTAAAGGATCTATACCCTAAAAACTACAGAACACTTCTGAAAGAAATTGAGGAAGACACAAAGAGATAGAAAAATATTCCATGCTCATGGATTGGCAGAATTCATATTGTGAAACTGTCAATGCTACCCAGGGCAATTTACATGTTTAATGCAATCCCTATCAAAATACCATGGACTTTCTTCAGAGAGTTGGAACAAATCATCTTAAGATTTGTGTGGAATCAGAAAAGATCCTGAATAGCCAGAGGAATTTTAAAAAAGAAAACCATAGCTAGGGGCATCACAATGCCAGAATTCAGGTTGTACTGCAAAGCTGTGGTCATCAAGACAGTGTGGTACTGGCACAAAACCAGACACATAGATCAATGGAACAGAATAGAGAATCCAGAAGTGGAGCCTCAACTTTATGGTCAACTAATATTCGACAAAGGAGGAAA
Source organism: Vulpes lagopus (assembly GCF_018345385.1). Classification (NCBI taxonomy): domain Eukaryota; kingdom Metazoa; phylum Chordata; class Mammalia; order Carnivora; family Canidae; genus Vulpes; species Vulpes lagopus. The sequence goes on from NC_054830.1 coordinate 123,512,609, forward strand.
GACTATCCACTGGACAAAGGACAGTCTCTTCAATAAATGGTGCTGGGAAAATTGGACATCCACATGCAGAAGAATGAAACTGGACCATTCTCTTATACCATACACAAAGATAAACTCAAAATGGATGAAAGATCTTAATGTGAGACAAAATCCTAGAGGATAACACAGGCAACACCCTTTCTGACCTTGACCACAGTAACTTCCTGCAAGATACATCCACGAAGGCAAGAGAAAGAAAAGCAAAAATGAACTATTGGGACTTCATCAAGACAAGAAGCTTTTGCACAGCAAAGGATACAGTCAACAAAACTAAAAGACAACCTACAGAATGGGAGAAGACATTTGCAAATGATGTATCAGATAAAGGACTAGTATCCAAGAACTATAAAGAACTTATTAAACTCAACAGCAAAGAAACAAATAATCCAATCATGAAATTGGCAAAAGACATGAAGAGAAATCTCCCAGAGGAAGACAGACATGGCCAACAAGCACATGAGAAAATTCTCTGCATCACTTGGCATCAGGGAAATACAAATCAAAACCACAATGAGATACCACCTCACACCAGTGAGAATGGGGAAAATTAACAAGGCAGGAAACCACAAATGTTGGAGAGGATGCAGAGAAAGGGGAACCCTCTTGCACTGTTGGTGGGAATGTGAACTGGTGCAGCCACTCTGGAAAACTGTGTGGAGGTTCCTCAAGGAGTTAAAAATAGATCTTCCCTAGACCCAGCAATTGCACTGTTGGGGATTTACCCCAAAGATACAGATGCAATGAAACGCCGGGACACCTGCACCCTGATGTTTCTAGCAGCAATGTCCACAATAGCCAAACTGTGGAAGGAACCTCGGTGTCCATCGAAAGATGAATGGATAAAGAAGATGTGGTTTGTGTATACAACGGAATATTACTCAGCCATTAGAAAGGACGAATACCCACCATTTGCTTCGACGTGGATGGAACTGGAGGGTATTATGCTGAGTGAAATAAGTCAATTGGAGAAGGACAAACATCATATGGTCTCATTCATTTGGGGAATATAAAAAATAGTGACAGGGAATAAAGGGGAAATGAGAAAAAATGAGTGGGAAATATCAGAGAAGGAGACAGAACATGAGAGACTCCTAACTCTGGGAAAGGAACAAGGGGTGGTGGAAAGGGAGGTGGGCGGGGGATGGGGGGGTGACTGAGTGATGTTCACTGAGGGAGGCACTTGATGGGATGAGCACTGGGTGTTATGCTATAGGTTGGCAAATTGAACTCCAGTAAAAATTTTTTCATTTAAAAAAAAAATGGAGTTAGTGGATTTTGATTGAAATAACAATGCTTTAGATATAAAGACATTAGCAACAATAAAACATGGCCTTGAAGAAACTTAATAAGTAGAGCTGGTTACTATTGTAAGGGAAGAGTCAACTGGAAAATTCAAGAACTCAGATATTGTTTACCCAGTCCCCAACTTTTAATATATGTAATCTATCATAATTCTCTAAAGTTCAAAATATTTTACTACAGCTGTGTAAATATTAAGGTGAAATGACTTTCCTTTTACCTCATGCTGTAAACTAAAAGGCTCAATAAAAACATATTCAGTGTCTTGAAAAAAAAAGAAAAAATAATATCAAGAAAAATAAAACAAAATTTGGAAATATGAATTGATGAGAAGTATGTGAGTTAGGCTCAGAGAAATGGTAACCATGGGAGGTTTAGCATTTATGATCATAGCCAAAATAGTCTGGGTGGGATGCTGCCAAATCTTCCTTGGAAATCGTCAACACGAGGACTGGATATTGGTTTCTGCCACTGTGACCCAGCTTGTATACTCTAGAGTCAGAGACTGCACAGGGAATGCCTGAGTGTAGGTCTTGCACCCAGACTTGAGCTTTCCAGAGAGATAATCTGCTCCCCTGTGTCATTTCTTTTTTTCTTTAAAAAAAAGATTTTATCTTGTGTGTGTCACAAGACACACAGACAAATGCAGAGGAAGAAGCACGTTCCCTGTAGGGAGCCTGATGCAGGACTTGATCCCAGGACCCCAGGATCATGGCCTGAGCCAAGGGCAGATGCTCAACCACTGAGCCACCAGGCATCCCCACCCTGTGTCATTTCTAATGGAAATTCTGTTACCCACTGAACTTGTTTTTCCCCCCACTTGGGGATACAAAAAAAGATATATGATAACTAAAGCTGAATTTTAGTTAAATACTGGTTACTGTTTTAGTATAAGTATGTTCATATTTAAGTGAATCTTGTATTTGTTTTTTCTAATTATGACAACTTACCCCAAAGAGTAAAGATGTTGTTTGCTGAGAGCTACAAAATGACAAATGCCCACTCAAATCAGTTAAATGTGAAGATTCAAGAAAGACCAGTATAAAAAACCAGAATCATAATACAGTGTACTCTGTGCTATAAATAGGAGTGTGTAGAAAAATCTGTAGGAGAATATCTGAGAAAGCAACTTTTCTTTTTCTGCCTAGAAGTTGGATGGAGAATTTGGCCACGCTGCAAATTGGGGTTGAATCTTGAGTTTGGTCTCAAAATGAGTAGGAATTTGCCAAGTAAGAAAAAAGAGGGGGAAACACTTGACCAGTAGAGAACTAGCAACATGGATCAACGAATTATGAAGTAAGTGTTATGAATATGGTATGGTTTGCATGAAGGGGTTTGTGTGTAAGAAGCGATTGGGGCCAAGGGTGTTGGATGAGATTGAGAAAAGTTTTATATAGTAGAAAAAAAAAACATGGATAAAAGCTGAGTTGGGAAGCCTTGCTATAGCTGGCATATATGACTTGATTTTGGTTTTATAGGTTTGGCTTTATATATTTATATCTTGAATTCCCAAGAGAAAAAAGCCTTACCTTAAGTCACTTAGTTATTATTAGGAGTATACTTGTTGGGTGGGAAGAAACCATCAGTGGTGGCTGATTTGTGGAGCTTTGGAAGGGGAACATGAAGCTAGTATGGATGGTCAGTTATGAAGTGAATTAAGTGTTGAGTATCCACACATGGTGAACATTAGTGAGGCCACAACAGTGTTCTTGGCGTAGCATACTGAGGTGGCCTTAAGGTTGGGTGAGAATGAGTGGAAGACAAGAAAGGAACCTGTGAGGTGACAAGTAAGCACAGATGCATTAGATGTGTACAAGTTAATGAGGTCATGAGTACATAAATGTACACACTCTCCCAGATTTTTCCCCTCAGCCAGGCGCTTACCTGCTTTCCTTAGGCAACTCAAAGAAGTAAAGTTGAAGCCTTGAAATGAAATCATAGATTTTATTCAAAGAGAAAGTTTGCTGTAACAGAATACATAATATTTCTTTTATTACTACGAGAGTGTTGAATTCAGAGAAAAGGCTTCTATGAACTTTGGTACATATCTGCCTGTAGTTTCTCAAGGGAAGGTGTAAGAGATTCTTGAATAGTTATGCATGCTAAGACAAATTCACTTGTCACTCAGTTGGCTTGTAGCCTGAAGACTTGAATCATACAGAAGTGTAATCTCAAAAGTTTTTATCTCATGGTTTAAGGTAACTTTCACCACATCAGTTTTTGCTTCATTCAGCTGTACATTATTTTTTAAAGATTTTATTTAATTATTCATGAGAGACAGAGAGAGAGAGAGAGAGAGAGAGGGAGAGGGAGGGAGACACACAGAGAAGAAGCAGGCTCCATGCAGGAAGCCCGGTGTGGGACTCGATCCCGGGACTCCAGGATCACGCCCTGAGCCGAAGGCAGGCACCAAACTGCTGAGCCACCCAGGGATCCCCCATTTCATTATTTTTTAGGCATAGCTCAGGCACCTGGGGTTACATCAAGCTGGAAGACATTTTGGTATATCAAATTAAGTATTTCATGAACTTCACCTTAAAATTTTTTTGCATGTCCTACATCTTTGGCATATATATATATATATATATACACACACATTATATTATTTTATATATAAATTATATATAAATCTAAATTCATATATTATGGATTTATATAAATATATAATAAATATAAATATATAAAATATAATGTGTAAAATATATAACATTTATAGAATATATTTTAAATCTATAATTTATAAAATATGTATAAATATTAAAGTATATAATAAATATTTAAGTTATATATTATATAAATATAAAGTATAAATATATATAAATTTTTATATATACCTTAAAATTTTACCTTTATGAATATATATGCTATTAGAGAAAGAGAAGTCAGAGACAAAACAATTCATAACATGATTTTAACAAGTTGTTGAGAAACCGCACTTCACGGCTTGTAAATTTCATTATTTTTAAATCTGCCTCTGCCTCCCACATTAATATGAATAATGAGGAGTTTGTGTACAAAGATTTTTGAATAGGCCCTCTAGTCCTGCGTGTAATACATTAATATTGCTATGTTGTAGGATTTACATACATAAATGCATATACACAAGTATGCATTTTTGGAATTGACTTTTTGTAAGGATCCAATGATTAGTGTTGAGGACAAATAATGGAAGGATATATGAATTAGGACCAACTTTGCTAAAAGAGCAGGAAGTGTGCATTGAGATAAAGGAGGATTAAAGGTAAAAACTCAAAAACCAAAAAACAAAAAAAACAAAAAAAACCCCCTCCAAAACCTGAGCATAATGAGAGGAAATTTTGAGGAGTATTTGGTCTAATATGAGTTAAGTGGGTTTCTGGAAACATAGGTTTTCTTCCAAAGCAGTGTGGGAAATCAATGGATAACTAGGAAATAGAAATAGTTTTATCTTACATAAGATAAAACTTTATTCATATCTGTAATATTCTACTGTTTCATTGTGGGGATCCTTTTGGTAGACTTATTCTTTGGTATTTGGCTTTGTATTCTTTGATGCTATTGCAAAATGATGTCTTTTTTAAAATCAAATTGTCTAATTGTTTGCTGCTCTTGTCTAGATATGCATCTGACTGTGTATCCAGCCACATTGCTGATAGATCAATAGTTTTGAATTTTCAAAATGCGATTAATTGTATCATTTGCAGTTATAACAGGTTTGTCTCCTCCATTCTAATCTTTGTTTCTGATTTCTTTCTATTGTGCTAGTTAAGGCCTCTAACTCAATATTCAATACAAATAGTAATAATGGGTACCATCATCATCATCAACATCATCATCTTGTACCATTCCTGACTTCATTTTTCTTTAAAATTTTATATTTGTTTGTGGTAAGAACACTTATTAAGTGATCTATCCTCTTAAATTTTTAAGTGTGTAATACAGTATCTTTACAGATACACGTTGCATAACCAAAACTTTATGCCCATTGATAAACAACTCCTGTTTTCCTATCCCTCTGGCCCTGAGTAACCATCATACTATTCTCTGATTCTATCAGTTTGACTATTTAGGTTCCTTGAGTAATTGGAATCAGACAGTCCTTCTGTGACCAGCTTATTTCTTTTACCATCATGTCCCTTGAAGTTCACCTGTGTGGCTGCATATTACATTGATTTCTTTCTGTCTGAAGGTCGAATAATATTCCATTATATGTATATATCCATTTTTGTTATCCATTTGTACATCCCTGGACATCTAATTGTTCCTTATTGGGCTATTATGAATAGTACTGCAATGAACATGAGAGTGCTACCTATCTCTTGAACCCTTACTTCAATAATTTTGGATAAATACCCAGAAGTGGTATTGCTGGCTCATATGATTGTTCCGTTTTTAGTTTTTTGAGGAAATGTCATATGTTTTTCCATAGCAGCTGCACATTTTACATTCTCACCAACAGTGTACAGGGTTCCAATGTCCCCACATCCTTCTCAACACTTGTTGTCTTTTGTTGTTTTGATAATAATCACTGTGATAGGTATGAGGTGAGATCTCATTGTAGCTTTCATTTGCCTTTCCCTAATGGGTATTGAGATTGAGCATCTTTACATATACCTGTTGATCACTTGTACATCTTCTTTGCAGAAATGCCTATTTAAATCTTTAGCCCATTCTCAAATAATTCATTAATTTATTTGTTGTTGAGTCCTCAGAGTCTTACATATTTGGAAATATACCCCTTATCAGATAAATGGTTTGAAACATTTTTTCCCATTCTGTATGTTGACTTGGTTGATTGTTTCCTTTGCTTTGCAGAAGCATTTTAGCTAGATACAGTTCCTCTTTTCTGTATTTTATTTCTTGGGTGTGTTTTTAGTGTCCTATCCATGAAATCATCCCAGGACCAATGTCCTGAAGCTTTCCCCTGTGTTTCCTTCCCTGTGTTTTATAGTTCTAGGTTGTTAGTTTCAGTCTTTAATCCATTTTGAGTTGATTTTTTGGTATTGTGTGAGATAGGAGTCCATTTTAATTCTTTGGCATCCGGCTATCTTGTTTTCCCAACACCATTCATTGAAGATCCTTGAAGATCCTTTCCTTTCCCCATTGTATATGCTTGGCTGCTTTGTTCAGAATGAACTTCCCTGTGTAAATATAGGTTTATATCTGGGCTCTGTATTCTGTTTTGTTGACCTGTGTGTCTGTTTTTATGCCAATGCCTGACTGTTTTAGTATAGCTTTGTAATAGAGTTTCAAATCAGGAAGTGTGATGCCTTCAGCTTTGATCTTCATGTTCAAGATTGAACAGGCTGTTCAGAGTCCCTTGTGATTCCATATAAGCTTCAGGATGGGTTTTTCTATTTATGTAAAATGTGCTATTGAGGTTTTGATAGAGATTGCATTGAATCTGTAGATCACTTTGGGTAGTATGGACTTTTTTTAAATTTATTTTTTATTGGTGTTCAATTTGCCAACATATAGCATAACACCCAGTGCTCATCCCATCAAGTGCCCACCTCAGTGCCCGTCACCCAGTCACCCCCTCCACCCACCCACCTCCCCTTCCACCACCCCTAGTTCATTTCCCAGAATTAGGAGTCTCTCATGTTCTGTCTCCTTCTCTGATATTTCCCACTCATTTTTTCTCCTTTCCCCTTTATTCCCTGTCACTATTTTTTATATTCCCCAAATGAATGAGACCATATGATGTTTGTCCTTCTCCAATTGACTTATTTCACTCAGCATAATACCCTCCAGTTCCATCCACGTCGAAGCAAATGGTGGGTATTTGTCCTTTCTAATGGCTGAGTAATATTCCATCGTATACATAGACCACATCTTCTTTATCCATTCATCTTTCGATGGACACCGAGGCTCCTTCCACAGTTTGGCTATTGTGGCCATTGCTGCTAGAAACATCGGGGTGCAGGTGTCCCGGCGTTTCATTGTATCTGTATCTTTGGGGTAAATCCCCAGCAGTGCAATTGCTGGGTCTAGGGCAGATCTATTTTTAACTCTTTGAGGAACCTCCACACAGTTTTCCAGAGTGGCTGCACCAGTTCACATTCTGACCAACAGTGCAAGAGGACTCCCCTTTCTCCACATCCTCTCCAACATTTGTTGTTTCCTGACTTGTTAATTTTCCCCATTCTCACTGGTGTGAGGTGGTGTCTCATTGTGGTTTTGATTTGTATTTCCCTGATGCCAAGTGATGGGGAGCATTTCCTCATGTGCGTGTTGGCCATGTCTATGTCTTCCTCTGTGAGATTTCTCTTTATGTCTTTTGCCCATTTCATGATTGGATTGTTTGTTTCTTTGCTGTTGAGTTTAATAAGTTTTTTTTTTTTTTTTTTTTTAGTTTAATAAGTTCTTTATAGATCTTGGATACTAGCCCTTTATCTGATATGTCATTTGCAAATATCTTCTCCCATTCTGTAGGTTGTCTTGTAGTTTTGTTGACTGTATCCTTTGCTGTGCAAAAGCTTCTTATCTTGATGAAGTCCCAATAGTTCATTTTTGCTTTTGTTTCTTTTGCCTTCGTGGATGTATCTTGCAAGAACCATAGCTGGGGGCATCACAATGCCAGATTTCAGGTCATACTACAAAGCTGTGGTCATCAAGACAGTGTGGTACTGGCACAAAAACAGACACATAGATCAATGGAACAGAATAGAGAATCCAGGAGCGGACCCTCAACTTTATGGTCAACTAATATTTGACAAAGGAGGAAAGACTCTCCACTGGAAGAAAGACAGTCTCTTAAATAAATGGCGTTGGGAAAATTGGACATCCACATGCAGAAGAATGAAACTAGACCACTCTCTTGCACCATACACAAAGATAAACTCAAAATGGATGAAAGATCTAAATGTGAGACAAGATTCCATCAAAATATTAGAGGAGAACACAGGCAACACCCTTTTTGAACTTGGCCACAGTAACTTCTTGCTAGTATGGACTTTTTAAAGATGGTATGTCTCACAATTGATAAACATGATATTTTTCTGTTTGTATCTTAAATTTCTTTCATCAGTGCTTCGTGGTTTCCAATGCTAGTCTTTCATCTCCTTAGTAAAGTTTATTTATTTTCTTTTTTTTTAAAGTTTATTCTTTTTCATGTTATTGTAAATGGAATTATTTTCCTAATTTCCTTTAAGGTAATTCATTGTTAGTGAACAGAAATGCAACTGGTTGTGTATATTGCTCTTATATCCTGAAAGCTTACTAGATTTGCTTCTTATTTATAACAGTTTTTTATTCATCTTTTTGGTTTTCTGTATATAGTATCATGGCATCTGGAAATAGGTATAATATTATTTTAACTTTCTCATTTGGATGCCTCTTCTTTCTTTCCTTCCTCCCTCCCTCCATACTCTTTTCTTTTCTTTTCTTTTCTTTTCTTTTCTTTTCTTTTCTTTTCTTTTCTTTTCTTTCTTTCTTTCTTTTCTTTTCTTTTCTTCTATTTTTCCTGTGTCTTTCTTTACTTCCTTTTTTCCTTCCCTCCTTCTTTCCTCTTCCTCCTTCCTTCCTTCCTTCCTTCCTTCCTTCCTTCCTTCCTTCCTTCTTTTGGCTAAGACCTCCAATACTATATTGACTAGAAGTAGTGAGATTGAGTATCCTTTCCCTGTGCTGATCTCACAGGAAAAGCTTTCAGGTTTTCACTGTTGCGTATGAAGTTGGCTTTGGACTTTGCATATATGGTCTTTATTATGGTGTAATAATTTCCTTCTGTTCCTAGTTTGTTGAAAACTTTTATCATGAAAGGGTATTGAATTTGCCAAATGCCTTTTCTGCCTCGATTGAGGTGATCATATGATTTTTATCCTCTATTCTATTATATGTGGTGAATCATATTAACTGATTTTCATATATTGAACCATTTTACATCTCAGGGATAATGCGCTTGGTCATGGTGTGAGAGCTCTTCAACGTGCTGTTTCATTCAGTTTCCTAGTATTATGTTGAGCATTTATACATCTGTACTGATCATGGATATTGGCTGGTAGTTGTCTTTTCTGCTGAGCTTTGGTATTATGGTAGTTGTATTATCAGGAAATGACTTTGGAAGCTGCTTCTTTTCACTTTCTTGGGGAAATTTGAGGATTGGCATTATTTTTTCTTTAAACGTTTGGAAGAGGATCCCTGGGTGGCGCAGCGGTTTTGCACCTGCCTTTGGCCCAGGGCGCGATCCTGGAGACCCGGAATCGAGTCCCACGTCGGGCTCCCGGTGCATGGAGCCTGCTTCTCCCTCTGCCTGTGTCTCTGCCTCTCTCTCTCTCTCTCTCTCTCTCTCTCTCTGACTATCATAAATAAATAAAAATTTAAAAAAATGTTTGGAAGAATTCACCAGTTAGGCCATCGGATCCTGAGCTTTTGTTTTGGGAAGTTTTTAATTATTGAGTCAATCTCTTTTCTAGTAATTTGTCTGTTTAGATTTCTTTTTTGTAAATGATTCAGTCTTGGTAGGTTATATGTTTCTAGGAATTTATTCATTTCCTTTGGGTTGTCCAATGTGTTCGCATAGAATTGTTCATAGTAGCCTTTTATGATGTATTTCTGTATTATCAGTTGAATTTCTTCTCTTCCATTTATAATTCTATTTCAGTCCTCTTTTTTTTTCTTGGTAAGTATAGCTAAATGTTTGTCTACATTCATTATCTTTTCAGAAAACCAGCTCTTATCTTTATTAATCTTTTCTTTTGATCTCCATTTCATCTATTTGTACTCTGATCTTTGTTATTTCTTCTTTGTTATTTTTTTTTTACTGATTTTGGATTTCATTTGTTCTTTTTATAATCCTTGAGGTTGTAAAGTTGTTTATTTGAGCTTTGCCTTTTTTCTTAATGTAGGCATTTATTGCTATAAACTTATAGTACTGCTTTTGCTATATCCCATAACATTCAGTATGTTGTGTTTGCATTTTAATTTGTTTGAAAATATTTTTGATTTCTCTTTTGATTTCTTCTTTTACCCATTGATTGTTCAGTAGCACGTTATCTCATTTCCATGTTTGTGACTTTTTCAGTTTTCTTTTTGTATGTGATTTCATACCATTGTGGTATGACTAGGAGATGGGCCTTTTTTCCTCTGCCTTCTAAACTAAGTCCTGAGTGGATAGCCATGTGAGTGCTTGCACACCTAGGAAAAACTGCTACTTTTGCTAGTCTTTGGGTTTCATGGACATAGGCCTCATTGACTTTCAGAGCTAGACATTTAAGAAGCTCGTGCTTTGTATGGGAGTCTCAGAAGTTGAGGTTAAGCCCTTTGATTTTCAGGGAGAAGCTGGGAATTGACAGTTACCTCCTGATTATATGGCATTGTGCCAGGAATTGGATTTATGACAAGACTGTGTCTCAGCCTTTCTAACCTGCTTTTCCTGTGGATATTTTCTTTTTTGCCTGATGTATAGGAACCTTTTGGCTATTATGGATTTCTTTCAGAAGAAGTTGCTTGATGTGTCTGTGGTAGGAGAGGAGTTCAGGAGCCTTCTGTTCTGCCATCTTGGTTGACTTAAACACATATATTTTAAATTGTTACATTCTTATGGTAAATTGAGACTTTATCATTTTGTAATGATCTTCTCCATTCTTAATAGTGCTGTTTCTCTTACAGTGTACTCTATATGATATTAATAGTGCTATTCCAGTTTTATTTTGGTTGATAAATAAAAATAAATCCAGTATTTCTGAGATAGGTCATGCTCTACTGTTTTCTTCCAATATTTATATGTCCTTATGTTTTTGGTGAATTACAAATAGCGTATACCGATTGGCCCTTAATATTTTGCTTTCCAATTTAATGTATTTATATTTATTGTAATTATTGATATATTTGGATATATTTATATATTTCTATGTACTTTGCCCATTTATTATTTGGTTATTTTGTTCTCCTGTTTCTAATTTTTATGATTTGAGTTGATATTTATACCTCTCTCCCAATAAGATAAGAACTTAGCACTTTATCAATGGATTTTGCACCCCTAAACCCAGATCAGTGCCACTCTCCACCCACAAACCTGCTACATACAAATAACTCCTCATTATTTTGAGGATTTCATGGTTTTCTGCATTTTCATACTTCAGTTCTTTCAGGATTGATCTTGGCCAACAGATTTATACTAGTTTTACTAGATTTATACTTCTCAGAATCAGAGCCCATTAGGGTTGCTATTAATTCTATGGCTATTTTCAACTATAATCTGCATGTTTTTGTATAACTATTTTCTTGAGACTACTTATGCCACTGTTATGGAGATTTGGAATTATTACCAGTATATTTTGTGTTTTGTTTTACACGAAGCTCTTTGGATGAAAGATACAAGTACTCTAATAGTTTTCTTTTTCTTTTTTGTGAGATTTGTATATTCAAGTTTAATGTAAACTTTTTTTAAGGTTAAAGTTTAAAATTATTTTCTCACGATATTTTAAATAACTGATGTTTATTTTAAATGTTGGAGAGATAGGCCAACCGGGAGAGGGTAATTCCTCTTCATTTTTACCCCATTTGGAGAAATATTCATGGCTACTCAAAACCATTGGTGTAGTTTAGACACACAACCCTTCTCAGGTCATTGTTGTCCACGAGTTCTGTAACACATTTCATAGATAGTGACATGGACTTTTTCAACATAATGACAATATTTATTTGTTGCCATCCATTACCTTGTCAAATTTTCCATTTTTTATTTTTCTGGTACTCAACCTTACGGATCCTGAAAAATCATCTATCCTCTAAGAGACTTTTCTCAGAGGTGAACACATTTTGACACTTTATCTCACAGTTGATATTCCAAACCATATTTTCTATTATGTTTATTTGTTAAGCAAATATTGCTGCCATAGAGACTAGGTTACCCTAAATGTGTTTGGATCACGCATTCTTAAATATCTTATCAACACTATGATATATGTGTCAGATAATTTTCCCTGGTAATGGAAGATTTAATGATAAATAAGTCCAACTATTCCTGCCTTTTAAAATGACATTAACTTGGGGAATAGAGTTTATGCCATATAAGATTCAGAAAATTTATTAGTTTACTATGAAAATTTACTATTCCGTAAAAATAATTTTAAAGTCTGTAAGATCCTCATACATTCTCCCTCCTGGTGGCCACGGATGTGCCTGGATTCATGAAAAGGACTTTTCCTATATATTAATTCTAAGCCAATGGATGAATTACAGTAGGGATTGTCCTATAATATGTTGTTTTTTCCTTTTATTTAAACACATATGTGAGAATGATCATTGTTATATACTTTGACTAATCTTCTCAAATAGAGAAGCTCTTTTCTTTAGATAGCAGATGAGATTATAACCAAGTTTTACTGGCTTTGGGACCACTTTATTAGATAAATTTGTGTCTTAATTTGTTTTGATGTTTTTGTTAAAAGTTGGTCTTAAACAGTAACTATCAAGAGGCCATTCTTTTTTTTTTAAGATTTATTCATTCATTCATTCATTCATTCATTCATTCATTCAGAGAGAGAGACAGGCAGAGAGAGAAGCAGGCTCCATGCAGGGAGCCCGACGTGGGACTCGATCCCAGGTCTCCAGGACCATGCCCTGGGCTGCAGGCGGTGCCAAACCGCTGCACCACCGGGGCTGCCCCAAGAGGCCATTCTTATCTCTATTTTCCAGGGTTTTATTTTAGGGAGGGGTTACCTTACTATAGATCATAGGTACAGACGATGCATTTTAGTATTTTCTATGTTATTTCACAAGTGCTGATAATGTTACACTTAATTCATAATATATCTTTTAAAACTAGATTTGTAACTTGAATTTTTTTGAATTGCTTTGGTATTATTTATTTTTGTCTTTGAATTTGAAGTAAGCTAATAGAATTAGCTTACCCTGTCATGAGTTCTGGGTGTGTCAGTTTCCTGATACAGTATTTGCAAATGCAATGCTTTTCTATATGGATTATAATTTACAGTTTGTTCCTTTCCATACATTAATTCCAGAAACTAAATATTTAGGATATCTGGTATTCCCAGGCTCTGGTTTATAGGCCAGATGTAGTCTAATTTGCTATATGCATATTCTGGCTAGTATTGAAATATGGAAATACTAGAATATGGCCATAACATGATATTTCCATCATATTGTGGGTTTTTATGTATTTGTTTTAGTTGAAGCATAGTTGACATACATTGTTACATTAGTTTCAGATGTGCAACATAGTGATTCAACAAGTCTATACATTGTGCTATGTTTTTAGTTAGGTTAAGAATATATACGAACACCTTTGGTTTAGAGCAATTCGTGTTTTATTTATTTCTGCTAAAAGTAAGGGCTGAACTGCTAAGGAAGACCCTTTGACAGAGCATCAGATTTGGTGGTATGGTCCTAGAGGCTGCCCTATGACTGGGTGAAAAGCCAGATTTATTAACTGAAATGAAATCCTAAAGAACACATGAAAACAGATATAGTGGAACCAAAATCCTTTAAGATTTGATTTTAAGCTCATGAGGTCCAAAGAAACCTGTGGATAAGTTTCACTCTTTTTCCTTCAAAAAATGGACTTATTGTGTGCATCTAACTTCACTAGTGGCTCTAAAAGGAAAATTGGTTTTTCTTTGCTTGAGTAAAATGGGAAAGCACAAGTTATGAAATGTCATATAATGAAAAATTTGATGAGTGGAATGAAATTGAGATTGGTGGCCCTCATTTACACAGCTTCCAGAGAATTTATAGTGAAGAGAAACAAAGTAGAACAAAAGGAAGAAGTCAAAGTCCACTCAACAAGTCAGAATTTAGAAGAAGTGTAGTAGTCTGGATCATGCTAGGAAGGTGGGTGGAGTGAATGTGTCATCTTTTGCAGAATGCTAACACACCCTTAGTTTTCAGAGCCTCAACTACTGTCTCTGCTGATGCTCAATGGATACACCATGTTGTTTAAATTCAGTTTAAAATGTTATCTTAGTGAAAATCTGCAGCTAGAACAGAGATTGATGCCTTGAAATGCAGAGATGGGTAGGAAGAAAACCTACCACGAATTTCAGAGCTGTTTTTCAATCAGCTGAGGGAGGTGTCTGTTTCTGAAGTTGCCACTTGGAAGATGAAGAGAGATGGAGCTTGAGGTAGTGAACATCTTCCCTATTTGCCTTTGTCTGCTATGTGAAAATGTCCATATTGACACTGAAAGGATTATCTGGAGAAACATAGAGTGTGTGTGTATGTGTGTGTATATCAGTGAAAATAAAATTGAGAAATAGAGGAGTTTCAGTGTTTATCTTTCAAGAAATACCTGCCTATTTTCAGGTAGGGTGTAGTGTATACCCTTTTAAAATGCTAGAGGTTGTATAATTCAGTTTACAGAAAAGATGTGTATGTGAAAGCTTTGCACTATGAAAAGACTCTAAGATCTCTAGATCAAAAAGCCCCTTCATCACTGAACCTCAATTTTCTAGCCTCAGCCAATCATTTTCCTAGATTAAGTCTCCTGGAAGAGCTGACATGTCCTAAATGGAGTGCATGGCTCTGTCTGTAAGCCTTTCATCACATATGTCTTCTGTCAACCTGAGAAGCCCCTCTTCTTCCCTTACACATAGTTCTCTCCATGTCTTGCAGTTTGAAGACTTCAAGTGTCAGATGGGAGAGGTAGCCAGACCCTTCAAACCTCTTTTACCATGGGAAATTGGAGGACACCCATGAGAAACATCTTATTGTAAAGATCCATACCACTTGCTATAGAAGTTTCCAGTTTCCGGAAGGGCTGAGAGTGGAGGAGGATGATGAGAACCATAAAGCAAAGCTTCAGAAATTGGTGAATGTGCTGAGAAAAGATATAAGCATCCAAGCATATACTGTTTCTGCAGATGGAATTACTTCTGTGATGAGTAATGCAAGATGTAGGAGCTATGAGGTGACCCAATGCACATGAAAATGTATGACTGTAAATATGGAAGAGACTTGGCTTAGTCAAAAGGATGGTGAGTTTGAGATTATGGATGGCATGGATAAACTCAAAACAAGATCAGTTCCTCCTCACATCAGAAAGCTCCCAACACTCCCTACTGAACCACGAACTCATGAAAACACTCCTTGTGATTGCTTGAGGATGTGGCTGTCGGGTCTCACTTGCTTCCCTGTGAGGATGCAAGTACCACAGGCTGGCAGGTGCCATGCACAAGGATTAGGGAGATGCTGGAAGGGATACAGAGGGACATAATTCTAGGACATGGATATGAGACTCTCCAGTTGCTTGGTTCTCTTACTCATGTATGTGATAGGCCTTTTGGACCTATCCTGAAACCTAATGAGCAGAATTGGTAGGTTTCTTTCAGATACAACATTTTAACTTTGATAATAAGATGTTTCTAGTTATTTTTAAAGGTTTTATTGTAGTTCTGCAGTTTTAATACTGAATGTAAGGTATATTCTTCTACAAAAGCTGGCTGACATGTTTGTTGAATTTTTTTTTGCAATCATATGAATTCTCAACAAATGTTCTATAACCAGATCGAATACCAATTTTCTATCTAATTTTTATCTCTTTCTCTTTGTAGAAAGCGAACCGAGGTGATGTGATAAATTATTTTTTCTACAAATAATCATTTGGAGCTCCTTATATGAAACTAACTTTTCTAAAAATAATATCTTTGAGGAAAAAAGGGCAGCATAAGCTGAGGAGTGATGGGAAGCAGTTTTTCATCTCCTAGGCAAGGAATTTCCTATGCTGATAGATCATTACACCAGCATCCTGGGATGCTGCTCAGCTTTTTATTTATTTATTTATTTTATTTTATTTTATTTTATTTTATTTTATTTATTTATTTTATTTTATTTTATTTTTAAAGATTTTATTTATTCATGAGAGACAGAGAGAGAGAGAAAGAGAGAGAGAGAGAGAGAGAGAGAGAGAGACAGGCAGAGGGAGAAGCAGGCTCCAAGCAGGGAGCCCGATGTGGGACTTGATCCCGGTCTCCAGCATCACGCCCTGGGCCGAAGGCGGGTGCTGAACCCCTGAGCCACCCATGAATCCCCTGCTCAGCTTTTTAAATACTAGTCCTCCATTTGAACTTCTAGTCTAGTGTATTGAAGGTAGGGTGGAGAAGTAAAGCACCATATGCTTCTAACCAATCAACTTAGTGGGTGCCATGGGCTTCTCCTACTCCCCACATATCCCACTGAAAGCACATATCTCACCCACCCTCTCCCCAAAGACATTCCCATCTGTTTTGGTACAATCATGTGCAAGCCCTTTGAATTGTGGTTTCCTATTTCTTGTTATCTGTCATCCAGTTTCAGAGATTCCTCAACATTTCTTAGTCCTTTTAACACTTCTTGATTTGGAGGGGCTGTTAAAGACTATTTATGTATCATTTAATGTCCTTTCTTGAGAATTTGTTGAGAGAGAGAGAAAGGTGGGTGTGCTTAGTTCATTACTTAACTCCTATCTTGCGGATAAGATGGATTGTATTTCTCTAGATGGAAATTGTTTTTCATTGAAATAGGTTTCTATTTCCAGTAATGTCCAAGTGCTCTCATATTTACATTCGCTATTGCTGTCTTATTTTATTCAGTGCATCTTTGACCTCTTTCTGCAGTCTGATTGGAAGGAGAATTATGAGAATTATCCACATTGTTTTCACTTGTCTAAGAAAGAGGAAGTCCAGCAAAGAAGGAAAACTGAAGGAGAGACCGGATGGCCATTTGTCTTCTTAATCACTTGCATTCTGTTCATTTCACCATTCGCTGAATTTTTTTTTTAGTACACATGAGGATGACATGTCATCAGGTAGGCAGCCACAGAAAAATAGATGCCACTTCCATTTTGGGTCAGCAGAAATACATGTTCTAGGTCAGTCATCAACCTGGAGTCAAATAGTGTGGTGTTTTGTTAGGATCTATTTAGTAGTGTTCACATTAAAAGAACCTTTTGCATTTTGAAACTAGATTATTACATAATTCATTTTATTTAATAATCTAAGTAGGTCTCCTCCTCTTTCTCCTTTTCTTTTTAACATTCTTACCAACTGACCCCATTTGTCCAGGACTTAATATTCTGTGTTCTGGCAGCCTCCCAGTATATCCAGTGATAACTGCCATTTTAAATTTACCTGAGACTTAGCTACTTTGCTTTTAGTCTTGAATGAGTTTTATGAAAATATGTTTTCTGTAATCCATTTCTTTAGTATATATCAGGTAGTGACAAAGGAATAGAGTGAGAGAAGCACAGGCTGATTTACACTTTGATTTGGAAATTCAAATTCTCTCCCTTTTTTTTTTTTTGATTATATATCATTGCAGGATGTGAAATAGATGAACAATAAAGTGTTTATTTCTGAAAAAAGCAATAATGATATTGTAAGATAATAAAATTGCTGCCAGCTATCGTTTTAGAATTTGTCTTTTTTTTCTTAAAATTTGAAAGCTTTTTATTTTAGCTTGTGAATTCCTTTTCTTTATTTTTCAGTTAGAAGATATTGTACCAGGCTGTGTGAATACTTTTCAAATACATGCTTTTCTGTATGATTATCTTTTCATTGCTTTATTATCTTTTAATTGTGTGTTTGAAAACTTAGAGAGAAATTCTTCCAAAGAATTAATGTGTGAATTAGTTCATACTTAATGATATTTACAGAAAAAAATGAATCTAGCTATATTGGAATACTGGAACAAAATATTGGTAATATTCTCATATAAACTAATACTTATTGGGTATGGCCTTGGGGCAAGACCCTGTGGTAGCAGTTAGAAACAAAGGCATAAAAAAATGTACCTGTGCCTTAATGGGTTGACTTTCTACACAAAAGAGATGAAATATCAACATATAAAAAAATAAAAAACAGTAATGAGGTTGCTAATCACATAAAACAGAAATAAATGTACTGAAAAATAAGTAAAATGTATTGAAAACTCTAACTTGACTAAGTTGAGGATGGTTTTTACTTTTTTTTTTGTTTTTACAATTTCTAGGAAATCTATGTCAGAGTTCTAGCAGTCTCAAAGAGTTTGCACAGAACTGACATCTTTTTTAGTGGGGAGTAGTGGAGGAAATGTGTTTCCTGCTTAAGAATATTAAGAGAAGCTTTAGAGTGCCCAGCTAGCTCTGTCAGTAGAGGATAAAAAAAGCTTTATAAATTTTTCAGGTACATTGAAATGGTGTTATATCTTTTGATTTTTCAGTTGCCAAACATTTTTGATTGTGATGTCTCAGTTTTTAACCTCCTCATAACCATCCAGCCTTTGAAAAGTTTCTCTCCCATACTTGTATAATAATAACTGTTTGTTTAATGCTCACTGTAAGCCACACAGTGTGTTACTAGCTTTGTGTACTTAATCTCCTATAATCCTCGTGCATGATTGCAACAAGAATGGGTGCAGTTGAGAATTTAGTCACTGAAGCTTGCTCTACTGTTGACTTGATGGTATAGTGGGCCATCCTAACAATCAATCCAATCGCATTTTAGTTGCTGATGTTCAACACACACTTGGTGATCGACAAGCTAGTGACTGCCATCAGCATAGAAAGTCCAGTACAACTTTCACATCATCTCTGTTCTGTATTTAAGACTTCATCTGTGTCCATTTTAACACAAGAAAGCTAATGAATTTTACTGACTAGTCTTGGCAGGCCCTGAAAATCAAACTGGAGAGTAGGCCTGGGAGATAGGTAGTTTCAGAGTTTGGGGCTATGTGAAAATGAGCCCAAGTGATACCTGTCCCCATTTCCAACAACCTTATTCCCTCTTGAACTTTCTCTAGTGCTCATTTCAAGATATGTAGTCTCCTAACTCATAATGTATTGATTCTCCTATTTCAACTATTCTGTTTTGATGGTTCAGTTCATAGTTCTAACAATCAGCAAGTAGCAAATTCTTAACCTACTAATCTGTAGATTCAGTCCAAACAGTAAAGCTGGCTGTACCATTCACTAAGTAAATATTAGTTTTGAGTATATATACATGTGATTATTCATGTGCGTTAGGGGCTTTTCATTAATCTCTAATTCTGATTGGAGCATACCCTGTTCATTGTCTACTTAAAAATGAGAAATCATTAGATTCTTGAAGTAGATTAGATTCATCATGTACATGTTTTGTTTTTCCCTCAGATGTTCACAGACATAGCAATAGAGATGGCACATTTGTAGTATCAAGTGAGTGCAGATCCTGGCTAAATATTATCAATGTAGACTAGTTCCTAACACACAAAATGGGGTATGAAGTATATTTATGTAATGGTGATGATGATTATTTTTTTCCAAATCCAACTGGACAGTCATTTATTTTCTAGAATAAATACAATCATCCTCCCCTTTTAATGATCAGCATATTGTATAATGTGATTTCAAGTTAACCAAGAAAATATACTGCCTCAGTTTAATTACATGGGAATATGGTATTTACTGAAGATACTTTTAGAAGTTAAGAATAATCTGAAAATAAAGATGAGAGATAGCCTTCATAAAGGCTGGCCAGTGACAATTCAATTTCTGTCAAGTCTAACCACATGCTATCATGATATTAAATTAAAAACAATAAGCACAGTTCAGTGACACAGATAATGGAGAGAAAATGACAGGGTTCAGTTCAGTTTTGCTTATGTGTTATCTATATAATTTCTAAATTTTCCCAGACATCATGATAGTGAAAGAGTCTGTGGCTTGGTTTTAACTACCCTGTTGAGTAGATGAAAGGCAGTATGAAGGACACTGGAATCTTTGAATTCCTGGTGGATATTTTCCACCACAGCCTTCACATATTTAGTACAGATTTAATGATGTGAATGAGACCTAGCTCAAGAAACTATGGAAATAAAATCTGAACACACACCACAGACCTACACAGAGTCCTCCCTCTCCTCCCCTGCCCTCAGAAATAGAGTTGTTTGAATTGAAATGATGGTTTTTGGGGAGCATCTTAAGGTATTGAAGAGTTTCATGGAAACTGAGGATAGCTGTTTCTTTCAATTTTAGTAAAATTAATTTTATTAGGCTCTGGAGTTTGACAAATTTGAGGCTTACTTAGAAGCAAATAACCCCTCTTACACTTGAACTACTGTCATGTAGTGGTATATACAATAGTCATACTGAACTAAGATAACTACTATTCAGAAGAGATCATTCATTTGATCTACATTTCTGCTTCCTTATCTGGAAAACAGGGATAATAATGGTTAGCTTATAAAATTGTCAGGAGGATTTAAAAAGCTAACCTTAAAGTGCTCAGAAGAATGTACTTTGGTTGGTCCCATTTCTGTGGTGTCCAATGTCTTGTACAGCTCTTTTTATCACTTTCAGGCACTTAGATGACTCTTTTATCAAACTTCTACTGAAGAGTGCATTAAAAGAGATCTCAGAGCAGTTTAGATACATTATCTTATTTAAGTCCTAGATCCTGTTACTAAGTTCACAGGCAATATATACACCAGATCATGAATTTATTTGGCTGGGGTAAAGTATCAAAGAAACAGGTTAAAAATTTAATTTTTCTTGGGACTGATCACCCAGGAGCATGCAATTAAAGCTTGCCAATCAATCATCTATTAGATACCAGTGATTGCTTAAGGGATTTTTTTGTACATTGTCTCAGGTGGGACTCACTTTTTTGTGAGCTCAAAAGGTGAAGAAACCTCTACTAGGTCACAGAGGTAATAAGCAATGAAGCCTGAATTCAAGCCTGGATCGTACTCATTTTTGAAGGCCACATTCTGGGCAGTATCATCCCCAGAGTATACCATGACAGACGGAAATTAAGACTCTGGTGTGCTGTCTTGCAAATGCAAGTTATTTAGCACAAAAGCAACTGTGTGACGATGTGGAAGGATCTGGCGGGATGTGCAGCTATTTGAATCTAAAATAGAGCCTGTTGCCAATCCTAGACAAGAAAGTACTACCCATTCGCTTTCTGATTCTCTGTCCTTCTCTGTCAGAGAAAAGTCCATTGTTGTGTTTGCTGATGATAGCCCATATTATAATTCTCAGAAGAAACCTGAAATAACTCTAAATGGAATCACTTAATCCATTTAAATTTAGAAATTATTAAGTTTTTAAACAGATTTGATTCAAAGTGGGAGCAGTTCTTCATATAATACAAATTTCTCAATTCTTTAACGAAATGGTATTCCTTTAAATTAGGTATAAAAGAAGAATGGCCTTTACTGCAAATGATTTAAAAAAAAATCTAAAGAACTATATATATGTATATATATATGTATGTATGATACAAACTTAATTTTTCTCCCTTTTGTTCCTCATTTGAAAGTTAAAGGTCATGTTTACCAGTCAGTGAGCTCGTAAGTTTTGTTAAGTTGAATTTCCCTCTGTCTTTAAACTCTGTGTCTCTCATTACAGGTCACTAACCATAAGCAAGGATTTCAGAGCTGTGTTTGAGTAGTAGGCACCCAGCCTTTTCTTTCACTGCAGTTTTATCCTGAAATGCTTTTTAATTGCACCTGACAAATACATGCAATCTCTCTTAGCTTAGTGGATTCCAAGTGAGGCATGCGAAATACTTGTATTGAGCTAATACTCTTTTTCCATGGAGTCCACCATCTGACTTTCTTTTCTGCCTTATTTCTTACATAAAATATCTTCTAAATTTTATAAGAGCTCTGTGTTGTTGATGGTATATGTAGGTGGGGGTAGTATGTGAGCAATTGCTCAAAAGCCAAGTAATGTAGCAGTTGGGTGCCTGTTACAAGTTTGAAATCTTGAAAGAAATAAATGAAAATTATATTTAAATGATGTTTCCCCATTTTGTCTTTGATATTAAACTGATGAGGTAAATTGCTTTCAGAAGTTAAAATAGAGATCTAAAGGTTATAATAATATCAATGCAAAAATAGCCCAGAGAAAGGAAGAGACAGAGAGTTCATTTAAATATGCGAATGATCTGTGGAGATGTAATGGCATTATTAATATTAATTATGGCATTATCATACACTGCTCTCCAAATGGAAAACTGCCAGTTTCTATCTCACTGGCAGAGATTTGGAAATGTAAATACAAGTTGACAACCTTGCTTTTGTGCATATAGGTCACCCATGACTCCTAGTTTAAAGCATTGTAACCAATCTAATGTTAAACAGTCTAAGTTTAGCAGAAAAACTCAGGAAGTGAAGAATTTGTTACTTCCAAGTGTAGCTTGTCATGGTACCTTGAGCTTGTTCTACTGGTTACTGAAGTACTGATGCTGTCTGGTCTCAGGATCTGGTTTATATCTTCCCGGTCTTCTTAACCCCCTTGCAGAGGTGTCGGATCAGAAAAGGTTCTGTCGATTTACCCCAAAGATTCAGATGCAATGAAACGCCGGGACACCTGCACCCCGATGTTTCTAGCAGCAATGTCCACAATAGCCACACTGTGGAACCAGCCTTGGTGTCCATCGAAAGATGATGGATAAAGAAGATGTGGTCTAGGTATACAATGGAATATTACTCAGCAATTAGAAACGGCAAATACCCACCATTTGCTTCGACGTGGATGGAACTGGAGGGTATTATGCTGAGTGAAATAAGTCAATCGGAGAAGGACAAACATTGTACGTTCTCATTCATTTGGGGAATATAATTAATAGTGAAAGGGAATATAAAGGAAGGGAAAAGAAATGTTGGGAAATAGCAGAAAGGGAGACAGAACATAAAGACTCCTAACTCGGGGAAACGAACTAGGGGTGGTGGAAGGGGAGGAGGGCGGGGGGTGGGGGTGAATGGGTGACAGGCACTGAGGGGGGCACTTGACGGGATGAGCACTGGGTGTTATTCTGTATGTTGGTAAATTGAAGACCAATAAAAATTAATTTATTAAAAAAAAAAAAAGAAAAAGAAAAGGATCTGTCGGGCAGCCCTGGTGGTGCAGCGGTTTGGCGCCGCCTGCAGCCTTGGGTGTGATCCTGGAGACTCAGGATCAAGTCCCACATCGGGCTCCCTGCATGGAGCCTGCTTCTCCCTCTGCCTGTGTCTCTGCCTCTCTCTCTGTGTCTATGAATTAATACATAAAATATTTTTTTAAAAAAAAGTTTCTGTCAAACCTGCTGGCTGGTTTGATGGTTTATTTCAAAATTTGATGGTTTATTTCAAGACCATTGCTTAGACCAAAAGTTGTTCTTTATTTGAGGATGGGTAAGGGTGAAGATAAAGAATTTTATGCCTGAAAAACTCTCTCATCAGAGAGAGAGGAGAGTCTTTTAGCTCTGTACACTGGTGCTTTTTTTCTTTAAGCAACTGGCATTTAATGAGGAAGAAAACAACATTTTGAAGGTTATATTTATTTATTTTTTTTAACACTATGACTGTCTTAGTGTTTGGAAGATAATGTTTCTATGTATAGTTTACAGTGTTTGATATCAAGTTGAGTCCTGAACAGATACATTTCATTAAATTCCCAAGACTTTGTTTTTCACCCCATTAAGTTCCATTACCAAAATTACCAGGCGAGATCTCTTAAAAGTTTAAGAGTTACATCTCTAATAATTGCACAGGTCTCTTCCTTCTTGTTCAGTGTAAAATGCTATTTTAAATGAATCAGAGTGTGTATTTAGCTGCCAATTTGAATCCCCACATCTGGGAATCGTCCCAAGATCACACACTTCCTGTCTGGAGGAGGGAGCGTTCTCCGTATGAGCATCAGAAGCAGTAATTTGATGCAGTAATAAAAAGAGACATCCCAAGTGAGTCCATGTGATTAAATATGGAAAAGGGGGGTATGGATGTTTGGGTCCTTGACATGTGAAGGTAATTAAACCTCAAAATTCGAATTTCTCCTCTTCTCTTTTTAACTATGCCTGGCCTAAAGAAAAAAAAAGATTTGAAATATGGGCAGAAGGGTGTGGTGCCATATGGCAGCACAAACAAAATTACCCAAACACTTCAAAAACAAGCAGGGTGCGTTTCTCCCTCTGTTCAGTAACCATATGTGAGCTCAACACGTGAGAAGCTCCCTTCAACTTGATTCAAACAGACTCTTTGTCTTTTGGCCTCTAGTGTGCTTCCTTGAAACAAAAACCAGGGGACCTTGGAGAGACGTTACAGTGAGATCCCTGCAGAGTCTGAATCCAATACCGCAAAGCTTGTAGAACTATTTTTGAAGTGAAAGAACTTCAGGGAGAAGGAAGAAGATGTAGAATAAAAGAATCCTTGCCATCAAGGGGCAAGCTTGCTTTTGGCTTTCAACTGTCCTGGGAGTTGTTCATAGAAAATGAGATGGACACATTCCTGCCCCAGTTGGGAATGATCATCAAAGATGGGCAGTTGGATTGTTGCAATGGACATAGAGACATCTTTGTAAAATCATGAGAAAAAAATGATTGACAAGCAATGAACTATATAGGAAATATTAGTAAAATGTGGTTATGGGTGATTGGTGAATCCTCTTGAATCCAACCTTTCTTTTCTTTGTACAGCTATGAAATGTTTCTTGCTGACTTCAATCACAACACCTCCTTTCATCTTTTACTTTGAAGTTACCACTTGGCTTATTTAAAACGTTACACATTACCTTGGGAGTAGGAAACCTTATGCCATCGGTGGGATCGATTATATTGCACAATATATAAATGAAATACATAACATTTAATTGAGAATATAATATAAACCATAGGAAAGAAAATCCTAAGCAGAATTGACCAGAAATCAAGATAAGAAAAATCCAGAGGTTTAGAAATGGATCTGAGGAATTTGGATGGGAAAGACAACATATAGACATTTCAAAGGATCTCATGTTAATTCTAGATTCTCATGCTAATCTAGTTAGTACGAGATCACTGATATTCAGTTCAAGCAGCTGTGCTAAACTGAGTAGTTGGTAAAAGCTTTAAAAGACCAGATTAATGAATGAATTTTTGAATACCTAATATGTGTCAGCAAACCAGTCTAGTAAATATTTTTGGTGGCCTCGCTACAAGGTAATTTGAACACAAAGTCGTAGGACTTTTATTTTTCTTGTCTACACAGCTAGCCAGGTATTTAATCCTTGTGGAGGTTTCATTCACATTTTAATGTTCAAAAGTTCTTTGTTTAGTGTATAGGATTATGCTAGTTATCAATATACTAACTGGGTTGCTATAACACATTATTATGGAAAGGTCAGATGCTTGGCAATCTCAACTTGGCAATCTCTAAACCTAAATAGTTTATAATAGTTTGGATTTTAAAGTATAACCACACACTCATACAATGTAACACATACCCCTTCACATGTTCAAATGCTGTGTTATTAGCTGCTTCAAGAGGACTTTAAGAATTAAGAGCAAGAGGGGCTTTGAAATATCTGCTGGTTCATAATATGGATCACTAAACACCTATTTCCTTTTCCACATTTTTTGCATCATCCCCAATAAGCTCGTGAATTTGGTGGGAACACATTAAGTCACTGTGATGTCAAAGGAGCACGTGTGACTCTGGACACTGCAGGCAGCTGGAGCCCAGAAGCAGTCCTTTCCTGCCTTGCTTGTTTTTAAAATCCTTTGTGGAAATCAAAATTTGCAATTGCCAAAGTAGTTCACTAGCTGACTAATCTATAGTTCATTTCAATTGACCTTAAAGTTTGAGATCTACTTTTCTCAGTGGCTGGCCGCCATTTATATGTTGACACAGATCAGTGTTGATCACACAAGTGACCCAGAGCGCCGAAGGAAAAGCTGTGTTGGTCAGCTATTGGAACAGACTTGCCCTTTGGTAGAAATGCAGTGGGATGGAATAATGTCTCTTTTGCTCAAAGACAAGCACTCAGGTGGTCAGCTGTGCTTGAAAAGAGCATTAAAGAAAGCGTCTTCTATTTAAACAAATGGAGTAACAGATTCTAATAGCAAAACAGACTTACTTTTGAGGACTCTATATGCTTTATTGATGGATGTTCTGTAGTTTGCTTCATTTAAGATTATTTACTAATAGGACTTTCAGTATGACTCAAAAATGTTCCATACTTACGAATTGATTTTTTATTTTGTATTTATTAAATTTTATTTTTAAAAGACTTTATTTTTAGGTAATTTCTATATCTAATATGGGGCTTGAACTCACACCTGGAGATCAAGAGCCACATGCTCTACTGACAGAGCTAGCCAAGGTGCTCCTAACTAATTCTTTTTTAATTATGCATTTTTTGTATTATTTTGTTTTGTAAAAAGCAATATAAAACATTACAACTCATTACATTGTCTAACTATGAAAGGCCTCTAGCAATAAAGCAACATGCACAATGCTATTTCTAAGTCATAGATTTAAGGGACAGCACATTGAGGAATAATAATGATGATGAGATCTTGATGGTAAAGTATAGGGATTGCTTTAAAGTGATAAAGTGGTACAATCCAGGTGACCTGCAGCTCAACTACATCTTTAGAGCATGGCAACTTCATCTCTATCACTTGATCTCAAAATTGCTTATTTGAAAGTAAAGTATATTACTAAGGTAGTCAAAAGAAGTAGCTGCATTTCTCAGGTGTTAGCCATGTGTTGAGAACTTTGATGGTAGGCCACAAATT
Source organism: Vulpes lagopus (assembly GCF_018345385.1). Lineage (NCBI taxonomy): Eukaryota > Metazoa > Chordata > Mammalia > Carnivora > Canidae > Vulpes > Vulpes lagopus. The sequence goes on from NC_054830.1 coordinate 123,539,362, forward strand.
AAATACAGGAGGCCACTCCTTTCTAAAGTTAGGCTTAATTTTGGGATGCCTGGGTGGTTCAATCAATTAAGCATGTCTTCAGCTCAGGTCATGATCCTAGAGTCCTAGGATTGAGCCCCACGTCAAGCTCCCTGCAGAGCGGGGAGTCTGCTTCTCCCTCTCCCTCTGTTCCTCTACCTTTGATCCTCCTTCTGCTCATGTGCACATCTTCTGTCTCTCTCTCAAATAAATAAAATCTTAAAAAATGGTAGCCTTAATTTTGCTAAACTTATTGTAAGCTCTTACCCTCTTGGTTAGAATTTAAGGAAAATATATTTTACTGTATTTTAGTTACTCTAAAAATACATAAAAGTTAAAAATATTATTAAAAAAAGGATGAAAAGAAAGGTGTTAGAAAGGAGAGAAAACATCATCGAGGAACCTTTATTTATTATCTGCTGTTGTTCCTTTGTGACTTCCTGCCCTAACGCTGGGTTTTAAACATAAAGGTCTTTGAAACTGCTTCCTTGAAAGCAATTTATTATGCACTTAATTGGCATGAGCCTCAGAGTTGTGCTTGTGTATTTGTACAGGTGGTGGAACACAACCCAGAAGTCTCTACACATCAAGAATCATAGACTTAATCATAGACTTACATAGACTGTGAATTTACTTTGAATTCTTAAAATAAATGATTTTTCTGCTTTCTGTCTCCACCTCCCCCCCCACCCAAGTCTACCTTTCTCAGTGGAGGAGGAGAGAAAGCATGAGCTGGGCAAGGGTGCTAATTTTTCCTGTGAACACAGTTGATAACAAATGGCTAGTGACTCCTCTCTCCTAAGATTGCTGAGTGAGGAATTTGAATGGGACACAGCTGATGCTGTTTTTCTTTTCTTTTTTTTTCTTTGTTAAGATTTTTTTTTTATTTATTTGAGAGAGAGGGAGTGAAAGAGCAACAGAACAGAGGGAGAGAAGAAGGCTCCCCACAGAGCAGAGAGCCCCACATGGGGCTCACTCCCATGACCCTGGGATCATGACCTGAGCCAAAGGCAGATGCTTAACCAAGCCACCCAGACGCCCTGGATTATGCTGTTTACTAAGTAGTTGATGAAGCACTCATTATCTTGGATGAAACTGATAATTTTCATCCTGATCCTGTTGCTGTTAGTGGGGGCATATGTCACAGAATTATTCAGTGTGCATTAAACTGGATTCTTACCCTATGAATGTGATCCTTCTCCAGGCTTCTTTGCTGGAATAGGGATACATTGACCCAGCTGCCCCAAACGGAAACATGAAGTGATCCTGGAAGCCTCTAGCTCCCAAGTCCATTTGGGATCCATCTACCTCTCATCATCCTGACTGTACCCTTCATCTAAGCCATAGTCACCTGTCCCAGGACTAGTTTGGTAGGGTTATAACTGATCTCTCCATCTTCCATTAATTCCTTCCAATTCATTTGTTGGGAAGCAGCCAGAATAGGGTTTTTTGTTGTTGTTGTTGTTTTTTTGTTTGTTTTATAAAAAAAAAACCTTAAAATACTTCCAAGGATTTTCTGTTGTATCGAGATAAACATAAAGTAGATGACTGTCCTTAACACAGCTCTTTAGGTTCTGTGCAATCTGGACTCTATCTACTTTTCTGTCCTTATCTTGAGCTAGTCTCCCCTTTGATTAATGGTCTTCTTTCAAATACACTGGTCTTCTTTTAGTTCCCTCAAAGGGACAAAGCTCATTTCCATGTAAGAAGCTTTATAGTTGCTGCCCTCTCTGGTCAAAACACTCTTTCCCTTACTGTTTTCCTCCTTATTCTTCATTCTCAGACTATGAGCTACTTCCCTATCAAGGAGCTCTCAGAAAAACTTATTTATTTATTTATAAAATATTTTATTTATTTTTATTCATGAGAGACCCACAGACAGAGGCAGAGACATACAGAGGAAGAAGCAGGCTTCCCTCGGGGAGCCTGATGTGGATCTCAGGACCCTGGGAGTTTCTGATGCAGAACTCGATCTCACAGCCTGAACGAAAGGCAGACGCTCAACCACTGAGCCACCCAGGTGCTCCAGAAGAACTAATTTAAACTCTATGTACCCTGTTACTGTTGTTGGTGATGTTCTTGTAAAAGGTTAATTCCGAGTACTGAAACCTTACACATTTCAGAGACACCTGTCTTTAGGACTATCTCCAGGAAGATGGATACTGAGCCTTTTAGAATAATCTGCCAAATAAATTTTTGTACACCTGAAGCCTTAGGGCATACCGTGTGCCATTTTAATTAAGTCTTAGCCCAACGATGTGATTTATGTTACATGACTGTTTTTCCTATGGGAGGCCAGAATCTGAGTAGTTGAGGTCAATTATGCAGGAGCTGTGTACTTATATGACTAGCACTCAGGTCAAACCCTAGACATCAGTCCTCTGGTGAGCTTCCCTGGCTGGCACCCCTTTAAAAACATTGTCCCACATCACTGATGGGAGAATTGAATATCCCATACAATTCCACTGGGAGGGGACTCCTGGAAGCTTACCCCTGATTTCTTCTGGACTTTCCCTCTTCTGCCTTTTCCTTTTGCTGATTTTATTTATTTTTTGATTTATTTTTTAAAAGATTTTATTTATTTATGCATGAGAGACACAGAGAGAGAGACAAAGGTAGAGACATAGGCAGAGAGAGAAGCAGGCTCCCTGGGGGGGAGCCTGGTGCAGGACTTGATTCCAGGAATCTGGGATAATGACTTGAGCCAAAGGCAGGTGTTAAACCACTGAACCACTCAGATGCCCCTTACTTTGCTGATTTTAATCTCTGTTCTTTCTCTGTAATACACTGTAACTGTGAGTATAATGACTTTGATGGGTCCTGTGAATCTTAGTGAATTGTCAGGACCAACAATGTTAGTAGGGACCCGTAATATCTTGTTTCCTTCAAAATAATTAACTCCATTTGTCGTTCTATATTATTGCTTTTTTTTAAGACTTGATTGCTACACATTTGAGTGGAAATGAGGCCGTGCCTTATTATTTTTCCTTCCTTATACCCAGTCCCTGGCATAGCACAGTAGGTACTCAACAAAGTTGGGGAGGGATGTTTAAAGGTAAAATATACAGTATTTTGTGAAAATAAAATTTTCAATAGCTCCTAAGAACTTTATTTATTTTGTTTTAAGAATTTTATTTTTAAAGATTTTATTTTTAAGTAATCTCTTTACCCAATATGGGGCTTAAACTCACAGCTTTTGAGATCAGGAGTCACATGCTGCACTGAATGAGCCAGCCAGGTGCCCCAAGAACTTTAAATAAGATTCAGTAACCTTGTCTTCTTTTTGATTTCACCTTAAAATATTATGATTTAGTTTTAATACCTGAATAATTAGTATATAATTGGAAATAGTCACACAATCTCATTTGGCTTTATAGATTTGTGCTAATTCTCATAGCTGTTTTTCACTCAGTTCTCTGAGTTAATATTTTGTCACATTTGTATAGAATTCCTACAATAATATGTAAGTTTGAAATGGAGAATTTTTAAAGGCTTTATTTATTTATTCATGAAAGACACAGAGAGAGGCAGGCTCCCCTTGGAACCTGATGTTGAACTCGATCCCAGGACCCTGGGATCGTGACCTGAGTCAAAGGCAGATACTCAACCACTGAGCCACGCAGGTACCCCTGAGATAGAGCATTTTGGTGTGGCTAGTGAGAAATAAGGAGAGACAAAACCATGCACACAGAATTATTTGGGTTGGCTTAAGAAAACAAAGTGTCAGTGTTGTATATTAGATATCCAGAATGTATTCACTTTGCATAACTGAAACTTTATATCCTTTGATCAATATCTCCTTATTTCATTCTCCTCCCAACAGCCTCCTCCAGCCCCTGAAAACCGCTATTGTACTTTCTGCTTCTATGAGTTTGACTATTTTAGATTCCATATGTAAGTGAGATCGTGCAGTATTTATCTTTCTGTGTCTGGCTTATTTCACTTAGCAAAACTTCTTCCTGGTTCATCCGTGTTGTGTGAGTAGGGTTTCCTTTTTAAGGCTGAATATTATTTCATTATGTATTTCTATTCCTATCTACCTATACATCTTTCATCTTTCTTTTTTTTTTTTTTTTTTTTTTTAAGCAGGCTCCTATTTTATTTTATTTTTTTTTAATTAACTTTTATTGGTGTTTAATTTACCAACATACAGAAAAACACCCAGTGCTCATCCCGTCAAGTGTCCACCTCAGTGCCCGTCACCCATTCCCCTCCAACACCCGCCCTCCTCCCCTTCCACCACCCCTAGTTCGTTTCCCCGAGTTAGGAGTCTTTATGTTCTGTCTCCCTTCCTGATATTTCCCAACATTTCTTTTCCCTTCCTTTATATTCCCTTTCACTATTATTCATATTCCCCAAATGAATGAGAACATACACTGTTTGTCCTTCTCCGATTGACTTATTTCACTCAGCACATCTTTCATCTTTCTATCTCATATTTTCTTGTCCCTTTACCCTTCCATGAAATTTAGTTATTTCCTTATCTTGGCTAGCCTGAATAGTGCTACAGTGAATGTGGGAGAGTTACTATGTCTTTGAAATCCTGATTTCAATACCTTTAGATAAATACACAGAAGTGGGATTGCTGGATGATATGGTAGTTCATTTCTAAATTTAGGGGGGACCTTCCTACTGTTTTACATTGTGCTATGCCAGTTAAATCCCCACCCACAGTGCACCAGGGTTCCCTTTTCTCCATATCCTTGCCAGCACTTGTAGGTAGCCTTTGTCCTTTTGATAAGACTATTCTAACAGATATGAGGTGGTATCTTGCTATGGTCTTGCTTTGAATTTCCCTGATGATTAGTAATGATAAACGTCTTTTTGTATACTTGTTGGACATTTGCATGTCTTCTTTGAGATATGTCTTATTAGAGCTCATCTATTTTTTTTTTATTAACTTTTATTGGTGTTTAATTTACCAACATACAGAAAAACACCCAGTGCTCATCCCGTCAAGTGTCCACCTCAGTGCCCGTCACCCATTCCCCTCCAACACCCGCCCTCCTCCCCTTCCACCACCCCTAGTTCGTTTCCCCGAGTTAGGAGTCTTTATGTTCTGTCTCCCTTCCTGATATTTCCCAACATTTCTTTTCCCTTCCTTTATATTCCCTTTCACTATTATTCATATTCCCCAAATGAATGAGAACATACACTGTTTGTCCTTCTCCGATTGACTTATTTCACTCAGCATAATACCCTCCAGTTCCATCCACGTTGAAGCAAATGGTGGGTATTTGTCGTTTCTAATTGCTGAGTAATATTCCATTGTATACATAAACCACATCTTCTTTATCCATTCATCTTTCGATGGACACCGAGGCTCCTTCCACAGTTTGGCTATTGTGGCCATTGCTGATAGAAACATCGGGGTGCAGGTGTCCCGACGTTTCATTGCATCTGAATCTTTGGGGTAAATCCCCAACAGTGCAATTGCTGGGTCGTAGGGCAGGTCTATTTTTAACTCTTTGAGGAACCTCCACACAGTTTTCCAGAGTGGCTGCACCAGTTCACATTCCCACCAACAGTGTAAGAGGGTTCCCTTTTCTCCGCATCCTCTCCAACATTTGTTGTTTCCTGCCTTGTTAATTTTCCCCATTCTCACTGGTGTGAGGTGGTATCTCATTGTGGTTTTGATTTGTATTTCCCTGATAGCAAGTGATGCAGAGCATTTTCTCATGTGCATGTTGGCCATGTCCATGTCTTCCTCTGTGAGGTTTCTCTTCATGTCTTCTATTTTAAAAAAATTACTTTGTTTTTGTTTTTTCCATCAAGTTGTAAGAGTTCCCTACATATTTTGGAAGTTCATCTCTTATCAGATATATGATTTGCACATATTTTCTCCCATTCTTTGGATTGTCTTTTTACTGTAATGATTGTTTCTTTTGCTCTGCAGAAGCTTTTTAGTGTGATGGAATCCCACTTTCCCAGTTTTGCTTTTGTGACGTTTGCTTTTGGTGTCATATCCAAAAATATCATTGCCTAGACCAACATCAAGAAGCTTTCCCCCATGTTTTCTACTTGTAGTTTTATAGCTTCAGCTGTTTTTAAGTGTTTAATTAATTTTAAGTTGATCTTTTTTTTGTATATAAATGTTCAATTTCATTCTTCTGCATGTAGATATCCAGTTTTCTCAGCACTAAAGAGACTATCCTTTCTCCATAGTGTTTTATTGGTACATTTGTCAAAGATCAGTTGAGTGTAGATATATGGGTTATTTATGGATTATGTATTCTATCCTGTTGGTCTATATGTTTGTTTTTATACCCTGGAGGTACTCTTGATTACTATAACTTCATAATATATTTTGAAATAAAATATTATAATACTTCCAGCTTTGTTTTTGTTGATGAATATTTCTTTGGCTAGTTGGGGTCTTTTGTGGTTGCATGTGATTTTAGACTTCTTTTTCCTATTTTTCTAAAAAACACCATTGGGATTTTTATAGAGATTGCATTGAAGATGAATATATCCTGGGGATCTATTCTACAACATTGTGACTATAGATAGTAATATTGTATTGTATTCTTGAAGTTTGCTAAGAGACTAGATAACAAGTCTTCTCACCTTAACAACAAACAAAGAAGATGACAACTACTTGAGGTAATGGGCATGTTAATTAGCTTGATTGTGGTGATTATTTTATAATGTATAAGTATGTTAAATCATTGAGTTGTACACCTTCAATAAATACAATTAATTGTCAATTATATCTCAGTAAAGCTGGGGAAAAATACAGTGAGAGCTGTCACTGGGAGGAGATTTTTAAAGCTGTGAAGAGCATAATTAATTAAAGGACTTTGTAACATGCTCTTGACCCACATTTTAAATTGCAGAGAGTTAGTAAACCAGGGCTAGAAATCCCTAAGGAATCAAGAGGAATAGACAAAAGCCTGGCATAAATAGAACAGGGGTAATGAAAAATTAATTTCAGTGTTTAAAAGGTATCTGCTGTAGTGACTGATCAGAAGCGGTCCACTATTTCTTCTGTGTCCTGGAATTTATCTCTTTGTTCTGAGCAAGAATGTTGAAGCTGTTCTTCCCTTGTCCTGTGTCGCTCCTGTCATGGGTGGAAGCTGATGTGGGAGGAAGTAGAGGATAGGAATTAGGAGCCTATCAGAAACCAGTCATGATGTAAGTCTGGTACTGAAAGTGAGTACTCATGTGCAAGCATTCCATACAAAACTTCTAGGGATACATCCTGTAATGTTAATATTAATATCATGTTCCTAAATCAGACACCCTTTCTTGCATGAGCTGCAATGTTCATTTACTGTCTGTAAAGTACAGGATATTGAAGTGGTCCTGTTTGTTTTTTTGCCTGAGTGGTGTACATTCCTCTTCTCATAAAGCACCCTGGCTTCCCTCTGAGAATCTATCCTTACTTGGCCATGGCCTGGGTGTGTGACATTTGCTGGTCCAATCTAATAGACACCCAGAAATTTAAATCTGAAGTTGAAATAACAGCCAGGAACCAGTTTTCCCAGCTGCTATATCCTATCTATATTCTCAGAAATGCTCTAATTCTCTATCTTTTCTGAGGCAAAATAATATCTTTGAATCAATAAGATAGCAAACACAGAGCTGGAACCTCTAGGTTGCAGTGTTCATCTCTTAGTGCTAGGAAGATCCACCTAATGAAGTGAAGTGTGGCTTGGAAAATGTGCGTAGGCTGATAGAGATGTGTTCAGGCACATTGATTTTCAGGGCCTTGTGATGTTTCTTATGGCAATAGTACTCTTATTCAATTAATACATGCTTTGTCACTGAAGCAAATTCTCCTTAGTATAGTTTTCATTACACAATTGGACCTGATTACTGCTGCTCCACAGTGGAGTGAATTCAGTGAAATAGACTTCTGGGTTTGGGCTACTAAACTACTCTTTCTTCTATTCATTCATTGCCATTCAATAAACATTTTCAGGGTTTATATTACAGAGAACACACTGTGCCGTGGGCTAATAGGGCTTCTTCCTAGGACATGATTACATGACTAAAATGATCAGTTTTGCTAGAGAAAAATTTAAGAGACTTTGGGAAAAAAACATCATTTTAGGCAGATGGATATCCATGAAATTTTTGAATGCTTTTAAGAGATTGTGGGTTTGTAAAACAACTGTCCTTATCAACAGCTCCTAAACATACTTTAGGGGCACCTGGGTGGCTTAGTAGATTAAGCCTCGGACTCTTGGTTTTGGCTCTGGTCATCATTTCAGGGTTGTGAGATAGAGCCCCCCCCCCCCATAGGGTTCAGAGAGTCTGCTTGTGCCTCTCCCTCTCCCCCTCCCTCTGCTTGCATGCAGGCATGTACACTTTCTCTTTCTCAAATAAATAAATAGTGGTATTTCACCTTAGAAGTTTTCAAAACATTTTCCTCCTAACCGACCTGAATTCTTCTCCTAAAATCCATTTATTCCTTCTTCCCCATCTTTGCATCCATGGAATAGTCCATTCCTTATGATAACCCTTCTCTTAGTTAATAGAGTTCATGAAAACTCCTTTCTATAGTTAAGGTAGCTATGAAGTCACTTTCCAGGCTTTTTCTTCTTCAGGCTAAGTAATCCAATTATGCCAACCTTTGTACTGTAATTAAACAGAACAGTGCTGTAGAAGACTTTAATCACATCCCTGAAATATCCCCAGATCAAACAGGTGCCCTGCAAGAAGAACTGTGGCTAGTGGCCTAGTAAAGCTAGAAAGGTTTCATGTTCTGTGCAGTTCTGTGCTGTATGCCTCCATCTGGCAGAGGCTTGGAGGAAGCAAATAAAAAACCCATTCCAGCCACTGGCTTTCAGTGGGGCTTGACCCATGAGTGAATGACCTGGAACAGGTATGAATCATACCCCATTGATTAAAAAAGTTCCAAATGCAGACTACTTAGTGTGTACACAATAATGTCCTAGAAAATGAAGTTCTGGCTCTAGCAAGTTTGAATCTGAGGCCTGCCTAGTACAAGTGTCAAACAACCTTAGAATTAGCAGGCTAAGTGATCTCATATGTACCTCACTACTTGGTGTCTTTCCTCTGCTGGGGTTGGAAGAAGGGGTGATATCCCAATGGCTGTATGACCTTACCACCTTGCCATGAGTCAAGGTATGTGCTTGCCATTGGTATCTCTTTAGCTATAACTGGTCTACAATTTTTTAAAATACTCACTTATTACCTTTAAAACAGCTGATCGGGATCCCTGGGTGGCGCAGCGGTTTGGCGCCTGCCTTTGGCCCAGGGCGCGATCCTGGAGACCCGGGATCGAATCCCACATCAGGCTCCCGGTGCATGGAGCCTGCTTCTCCCTCCGCCTGTGTCTCTGCCTCTCTCTCTCTCTCTCTCTCTCTCTCTCTCTCTCTGTGACTATCATAAATAAATAAATTAATTAATTAATAAAAAAAATAAAAAAAAAATAAACGTGGAAAAAAAAATAAAACAGCTGATCAATTTTAACATAGTCTTTACTTATTTTAGATAAAATATATGTTCCAAATAACTACATGTTCATATGCTTTCTTTCACCCATTTTTTTTTCACTTTTTACTTCTGACTGCTATCTAAACCTTAAAATAAGGAAGAAGGAAATTGCTCTGGTGGTCCCACACTTACTTCCCTCCTAACCTGAATGGGAAGCTGACCTGAAATTTGAATCAGGAGCTATGTGACTTCTCAGTCTAAACTCCTTCTGGTACTCCTGTCTTAAAAATGGGATGTCCTAAGAGTCAAGACTGGAGTGAAGCAAGATAGATGCCTAGGGTTCATGCAACATTTAAGGAAGAACTCACTCTCAGAGTTCTCTTGCCTCCTAGTTGGGTCCTCTTGACTTTTTCCCAGTGAAGTATGTGGTGGTGTACAGAATGTGTCCTAGAATGTGATTCGAGGGGGGATCACACTTCACTGCAGTCCTGGAGTAGTCTACCTCCATACCCATGAATTAAGAATTCTGTGGATCTGGGAGAGGGATCTTGGGTATCAACTGTCTGTGGGTAAATCAAGATCTCTATTTGGGTCCCTCTGTTTTTTTTCCTCCTTTTTTGCTTTTTTTGACTTGTGCCAATGTTATGGACTAAATTGTGTTCCCTTAAAATTGATAGATTGGAGTACCAATCCTTAGTACATCAGAATGTGACTGTATTAGGATATAGGGACTTTAAAGAGTTAATCAAGATTGAAAAGGTCGGATGGTGGTGCCCTTATTCAAAGAGATAGAGACTCCAGGGAGGTGTGTGCACAAAGGAAGGTGTGTTTCCATGTGAGGAAACAAGAAGGTGGCTGGCTGTCTTCAAGCCAAGGAGAGAGGCCTCGGTAGACACCAAACCTGTTGATATCTTGATCTTTGACTTCTAGCTTCCAGAACTGTGAGAAAATAAATTTCTACTGTGTAAGTCACACAGTCTGTGGTATTTTGTTATGGTAGCCCTAGCAAGTGAATGCAGATGATCATATGGCCAATGTGATGCCAGAAAAGCCCTAGTATATGAAAAATTTCCCATCTTAGCCCTGAATATGACCTTCAAGGACACTTCTATGGACACTTTGTTTTTACCATTTTATTCTCTTTAACTTCAAGGAAGCTATTCTTGGATTAAGAAATCCCTTCATGAGTTATAATTAGAATTTGAGGCCAAGGCAAAAAAGACCTCTAGAGGTTTATCTTTGCTCTAGGAATAGGATTGTAAATTTTAATGGATCATCTCAATGTTCCCTAAGTTTGAGGCCATGCCCAGTCCCTGCTGTTATTACCTACAGTAGAAAAAAAAATCGACTAGATGTCATTCTTGAGTGATGGACCATGCCTCTCTTCCAAACAAAAAGCTGGCTAATTTCCATAATGTACATTTCATGATCGGGATCATTCATTTGTCTCCCCTGTTCTTTTCACTTAATTTAAGGTTAAATCACATCTATTCTTTTGCTCTTAAACACACACCAGTATGTGTACACACAATATGTAGAAACTCCAACAACAATAAATTAAAATATGTAAGAGTGGACCAAAGGAATATCCCCCTGCCCCCCAGAGGACAAGTATCTGTCATGAATTTGGTGTTGTCAAGAACCAGGATTGATTCCACTGCAAATCGGCTCAAGTATCCATATCTACAAAGGTAAGGTATAGTACTAGGTCATCTCTAATTCTGTTATGTAAAGATTCTGTCACAAGAAAACTAGGTTAAAGTTCAAATACTAGTAGAGAAAGCTCTACTTTCTCCTCCCTAAGTCAAGAAATTCGAAGTGGACCTCTCTCTGAACTAGCAGCTATATCCCAGCCATACCTCTAGGCAAGCTATATTCATTTAACATTCAGAATTTACACCCTAAACCAAGGTTTCCCAACCCAATGCCTAAAGGATGAGGGCAGGATGGGAGCTATGGTGAGCTAAAGAGCAGAGCACATAAACTATTTAAAAGGCTTGCCCAGGATTCTGCACCATATGATATTACTGACTTAGAAGATGAAGAGTTCCACCATTGCTAGATCTACAGATTTTCTAGGAGAAGCCAGGCATGCAAATTTTGATATCACATTTCATAATCCTTAAGTGTTGGCAACCTTAAAATTTTTTGAAACTCCATAAGGTAAATACACGTCTGTCATCATTAAAAAAAAATAACCCTATAGTTCTCAATATAGAAGCTATGCAGACATTCCCTGACACTGGGTTCATGTTGTCACCTTTGTGGGAAATCTATGTTCCCCCAGAGTACAGTACATTCTCAGGGATCCTTATGTATTTGTCTTATTATTTTTGACTTAGCCTAAAATTTCATTTGAGCAAAGGATTGTTTCTATAAGTAGTTGTGAAGTGTTTAAAACAGTCCTGGGCACATAACAAGCACTACTGAACTGTTAGCTACTGTTGCTAGTAAAGAGTTTGTAAGATGTATGCTGTAGGAATTATGAGTTAATGTCCCAATTTTTCTACCATGTTGTTCTGGAGAAAGACCATCCTTCAATTTCATGAAATTCAAAAGCATTTTAAAACATCTTTAAAGTTTTTATGATATTCAGAAATAGCTATACTTTATGTAAGGCTTTAATGTGCAAAAAGCCAGAGAGAGTCTTAGCTAGTTTGCAACCTTGCATTTGCTATTTTTGCTTTGAGATTAAAAAAAAATGTGCAGTTTCATTTTTTATCTAGGTTACTCACAGCTGGGCTGACTTAGGGGATTTTACCTTTGGATCTGAGAGTACAAATACTTCCATCAATATTCTATTTCCCAAAGGTATGCTAATTCTCGTGAATAATCACAATGATCATGGCAAATTTTTAGAGATTATAACTGAATCATTCCTCCACAATTGCTGTAAAGAAAGTCTGTAGTAGAAGCTACTTAACTTGAAGATTCTCTCACATTCTAGCCCCTGACCTACCTTCCTGGGAATGCATACAGCAATGAGGAGTGTTACACTTTCTTCCTTTGCTCCTGTCATAACCTGGGCCTGGAATGCCTCTCATCTCCCTCTTGTTGTCAAAATTATTCCATCTTTAAATCATGCTTTCAAATTCTACCTTCTCCAGGTAACATTTTTCATGATTATAATCACTCTGTGCCAGTCCTGACATTTTCTTCCTCTGAGACCTCATAGCTACTTATTTATTATTGTATCTTTGAAGGTACTCAGCAAGTTCTTATTATGCATGTCCCCATAGCTTTTATAGCTCCCCACTAGACTTTCTACATTATAGGGATATATAGATTACTGACACTGTATGATGCGTTATTGCACATCTAATTAAATCCATTAGAAGTATTGATTCTTGGTTCCTTTCTTTCTCCTACATGTTAAGCCTTTCTGTGGTTAGAGGTTCCAATAGCACCCCTAAATTTTCCTTCCTTCAGTTTGAGCTGAACACTCAAGTGGTATTGGGGTGAGCCATTTTGTACCATTTCTTGGTTCTATAACTTTCTATATTCTCAGTGATCTATTGAGTTACTAGTTATCTTTTATTTTTTTGAGTTACTATTTATCTTAGAACATTTTATTGGTTCCTTAGGGATTGGAGGAAATTCAGAATATGAAGCCTGTCATTATTTAACCTTGTCATAATTTCCCACACAAAGCTCTGTAAACCTTGATATTTACTTTGCTTCGCATTTGGGAGAAGTTTTATAGAGTAATGTCACAAAGTGGTTTTCAGATGCTCTCTCTGGTGTACACTGGAGGCCCATAGGTGACCCTGGAGGACAAGCGTCTACAAAGCCAGCGTGAATTTCAAGGGAGCTGGTCTTCTCTTTCCCGCAGCTAAGGTGCTCAAACTTTTCTCTTTGTCTGGAATAGAACTGTCTCATCTTTATGTAACTATTAATAGTGACCTCTTGTACCCTCAAAAGGGTGTCATTTTTGATAATAAATTCCATGGTTTATTTACTCATAATATCCCTCTGTTTATGTGAAATGCTGGTTAGTACAGTATCAAAGATCTGTGAATTGAGAGGTGATCAGGAATTACATTGGGATAAAGAAGGATTTGTTCCTTATAGCTGAGATCTCTTTTCTTACATTTGATAAGATCCTGTAGGTAGAATGAATTCTTATCTCCACAAGGTGTCCCTGATGTCTCCACAGGTTATGGCAGTGTGTGTGTGTGTGTGTGTGTGTGTGTGTGAATGGGTGAAGGATGAGTGAGTGATGGATATGGATGTAGAGGTGGGTGCTATTCCTGGTAATATACATGCTCTTTCATAATGAGGTTGGCACAATTAATGAGTGTAGTAGACTAGGAACCCAAAAGCTTTGGTAACCAGCCTTGTTGACAGTGAGAAATGCCTAAAACTGATCATTGTTTTTCAGTAGAAGCACCTTCAGAAAGTTTTTGCCTCCTGGCAGATCCTTGAATTCATCTAGGGGACCTGGGTATTTCCTTTGTGCAGATTACCTTATAAACATCAGGATTCACATGCCCATTTCCCCCCCTGAGCTCTATATTGTAGTATTTTAAACTCGCTTCTCCTTCCAATGCCCTTGTGAGCTAGAACCTCATGTTTGAAATTTGGAGATTATGTTCTTTCCCCCAGCCATTCAGTGAGAGTGTGCTATACCTGGAGTTAGAGACAGAGAATTTATAATAAAAGAAAAACTAGATGTCAGAAGTCTTACTTGGGAGTTTGGCTGTAAAAGTTCTCAAGTCAAAAGACTTGTCTCACATTTCTTAGTCTTTTATTTCTAATTCCTATCTCTGCCTCTGCTTACCCAGCAGATTCCAAACCATGTTACCTGAACACAAACTGATCTAATGGATCAACTTGGGAACATGTAACCTGGATATGATTTGGGGGCTAATGGAAAACATTATGGACGAATTAGTCATCAATGATATTTCCTGAATTCTGTGAATATATTCTGTAGGGTCATGGTTAAAAGCGTGAGCCCTGTAACTTGGCTATGGAGGGCAAAGTTCCCATCTCCCCAGTGAATAGCTGTGTGATCCACACCAAATGCCTTTGGTCTTTAAATCTCAGGTCCCCAACTACAAAAGAGACATGAATGATGATAGTATTTACTTTTTAGGGTTTTTATAAATTGCATGTAAAAAAATGCATGCTGAGATCTTAGCATTGTGTGTGGTATTGTATTAATCCTGTGTTTCTGATGCTTTGACATTTGGAGTCTTATGGATCCTGGAGAGACTGCTCCCCCCAGGACTAGACAATTCCTAAAGATAATATGTGACCCATGTGCAAGGGTGCCTTTTATGCATGGCAGCTAACTAATTCAGATTCCAAGCCCTCACTTCTGCTCTGTCGGGTTCTTATACTCCGGGCCACTATTCCTCTGCCTTTGTCATCCCAAGGTTGGGTATCAGACAATGAGACACACCCCTTATGCCCCAGAACCCTCTGAAATGATTCAAACCAGCCAATCCTAAACACAGTTTCCATGCCTCTTCCATTTCTTCCCATGGAAACCATAATAAAGGCCCTTGCCTACAGTTTCCCCTTATTACCCCTGCTTGCTGACTAACCCTGGTGCTTCCCTATGTGGCACTTGTGAGATTGGTGTGACCATCCTCTTGGGAACTGTGAGCAACAAACTGTCTTTTCAATAGAAATCATCTCCTTTTCTGTTGACTGTCCCATACCTGAAAAATAATAGACATTTTAAGACAGTATTTAAAAATTACTATTATTATTATATGCTAATAGGAAGGACCTCACACCAATTCATTATCCTATAGCTAAATGCCTATCCACTAATGTCTTCATGTAGATATTTTCTGAAGGCAAAACAAAACCCACAAAATTTTGGATTTTTGCTTAGAAGTTTGGCGGACTTAGAAACCAGGAGATTTGAATTCTCGATTTAAATCTATCACTAAATCTTACTTGAGGAAGTCTCACAGAGCTGGCATTACAGATTCCTTGCTTTTAAAATAAATAAAAAAATACAATTAGGTTGATAAAAGCATTATTATAAAAGGATAAAATACGAGTGACTAGGGAAGAATTTTAAAAAAGAAAGATGGGAAATATTATGTTAGATAGGGAAATCAGTGACCCAATTTGACAAAGAATAAAAAGCCATCCCATTTCCATTGGTAAAGAAATGTTGTATATCATTTCAATCATTTTAGGCAAGAAAAATAATGAGGCAAAGCTAATATGGAGACTACATCTAGGGAAAAACATGCTAAACTATAAATGAACAATGCCTGTGATGAATTATGCATGATTTTAAATTAGTTAATGAAATAGATTCATATTAAATGATAATGAAGGATTTCTGGTTCTAGTTTTTGAATTCCATAGTGAAGTAAATCATTGTGCTAGAATTTCTACTGACAGCCATGGCAGCATAAATCTCACCATGTGGCCCATTCAGTGCATTCTCCCTAATAAGGAAGGAGGACATTCGAAGTGTTGACATGTTGGAATATGAGAGTGAGGCTCTGGGTGGGTAAGGAACTGAAATGTGGAGAAAGGGCATAACATGTAGGTCGTTGCTTAGGAGGAATGTTGTCAGCAAAGTCATTTACGGCTCAGTCCCCACATGGCCTTCGAGGGGCTCTGTTTTCTCCTTGATGGATCTGACCTCTTCTAGCCAATTACCCATTTGGTCTATATTTTTTGATGTTTCTTTAGCATCTAGCATTTTGCTTTGGATGTTTCCTAGTTTCTTTGCTTTGGGGCAGTTATCTCAGCTAGTGCTAATGAGGCCGTCGGTGAGTCCTGGAGGCAGCTGGGAGGGTCATTTGTCACTTGGCAGAATGTTCTCCATGGCTGGAGCTAGATTTTAAGCTTATTTTTGAGAATAGTGGCTTTTTTTTTTTTGAGTACCTACTAAATTCCCATGGAGTAGGAGCTTCCCATGCATCCTCTGACTGAGTCCCTATAATTTTCCTTTGAGCTGTTTCCTATCACATTTTTCTAATCAAGAGAGCTGGGCTCATGGAGGACAAGTGGCTTGGCCAAGGTCTCATACCTAGTAAATGACCAACCTAGAAAATGAGGTCTGAGTGATCTCACTCCAAACCTTGTGCTCTTACCCAGTGATTACTTCTCAGATGTTCACCTGGTCACAGGGGAGTGTGGGCAGGAATACAACCATATGTGTTAGAAACACTGAGCACCACTGGAAAAACTCCCAAGTATCTTGTCCACTTATTGCTTCATCTTTATGTATGAACTGGAGTATTCACATTTGGCTCCATGTATTCCTGCCTGCATCTCTTTCCTGACCTTTCTAGAGGTTAAGCACAACCAAATGACCAATCAAACATCTGCTCACCTTAGTAAATTAAAGGAGCCTCTGAGGGGAGTGAATACCTCAAACACACCAAACATTTTTCTGGCTACTGTTGAAATATCACTTAACTCTTCAAGGATATGCCTTTTTTCATGCCCAGATTCGGACACAGCTGGTAGACAGGGGAACTCTGGTTGTTTCTTTGGGTCCTCTAGTCCTTCTTCAAGATTTAGTTAAATTTCTTTAATCTCCTGACTGATGTGGTAGTCCACAACCAGGAATTCCTCTGCACTGACTTTTACTTGTTTGGCACTTTAAACAGGAAAAGTATTGCCAGCTCACCATTTCTGTCTGTGGTGACCCCTCTAAGATCATGTTCTTTTTTGGCTTCTCCAACATTTCATATAATGCTTGGTCCATAGTTGGTGCTCAGTAAATACTGTACTCCCATCTGATTGGGAGATCTGGAGAGTTTGGCAAGTTCATTCATTGAAGTGTGTCTAAGGACTGTAACAAGTTTCAGGTCATGGTAAATCTAAAACTATTCCATAGCAACGTTGCATGAATCACTCAAACTGCAGAAGCTGTCTATATTTATAGCTCAGTGGACTACAAAATACCTTATTCTAGTCTAGGGAGATGGTCTCAATTGAGTGGAAGCATAAAGAAGAACCTTTGCTTTGATGATCATGAGATCTCAGATTGCTTAGCTCCTTCTTGCCCTACTGTTTGTTCCTTCCCACACATGTCCTGCATGGTAAGCTTCTTAGGGATTAAGCTCAGTGCATTTGTTTGCATGTACTTGGCTATACAATCATCTAAAAATCCATGTTTAATGTGTATCTCATCCTTACAGTTCTTTTTTGTTTATATATATATACAGACCGAAGTAAAAGCATGGCTTATCTGAGTTGTAAATGATTGGGTTTTTCCACTTTCCCCCTTTTAATATGAAGAATGAAAGCAAAGGCTTTTTGAAGATTATCCTGGATGCTAAATCAAAGTCAAGTGGCTCTCATTAACAATTATAATAATCCAAATTATAATAATCAAGTGATTTTCCATTAGGTCTGTGAATTCAGGAAAGGATCTCTCTTGAATTGATACGATGTGGTTGAGTTTTCCCTTGAATTGAGGATATAGGAGTAGATGGTTTTTCACAGAGTTTCTGAACATGACTTGGTGGGACAGAAGCTTGCTTTTTCTTTCTGGTTTATTATTTATGTTGTCTGTGTGTATTTTCCCTCTTAATCTTTCATAAACACCTATTAATTGATTCCCCATGTACTCTGGTGAAAGAATATGACTAATATAATTTTAAAATAATTAATAGAACAGAAACACTGATGACATCTCAGTTTTTTGTTACCCTTTCCTACCCATCAGTTATAAATTTCCTTCCCATGCCCTATGACTAGAATTATACATTATGAAACTTTATGACCTCATTTTCAGATGATTTCTTTAAGACATTCTATTTGAAACTCCTAAAAACATGCTTCTGAACATAATGTTTTCACACAGCATGTGCATTATTAATTTTTGAAAATGTGACCTCCAAAACCTATTACATTTGTCACACTGTGATGGAAACGTTTATTCCTGGAAATGGTGTTTGGGCGATAAAGGCAAGCAGCCTCTGAAGCTGTGTCATTATCGTTACCTTATCTACGTGTACGTCTTCTCCCACCAGGCCCCAGCTTTCATCAAGTTAGCAAGTACACGACAAAGCAATAACAACATCAAGTTTTGCAGAGGTTCATTTTGGGAGTTGGCATTTTGTTTGAGCCTTTTCTTACTGCATGAATCCCCTCAGGCTACCATAACAAAATACCTCGGACTGGGTGGTTGGAACAACAGGAATGTACTTTTCATAGTTCTGGAGTCTTTCATAGTTCTGAAGTCCAAGATCACAGTGCCAGCTGATTTGGGTCCCCAAGGAGGGCTCTCCTTCTGGTTTGCAGATGGCCACCTTCTTACTGTGTCCTCACCTGAGGTGGGGAGAGCCTGAGAGAGAGCATGGTAGCAAGTTCTCAGTGTATTTTCTTATTAGGGCATTAAATCCTATCATCAGGGCCTCATCTAAATCTAATTTTCTTGGGGTACCTGTACACGATGGATGTTATTATTATTATTATTATTATCATCATCATAAATAAAGGAATGTTATCTATATACCACTTTGCTGTTTCGGACAGATATTTTTTTCACATGAATTGCATTATTATTATTATTTTTAAGATTTAAAAAAATTTATTTATTCATGATAGACATGGAGAGAGAGAGAGGTAGAGACACAGGCAGAGGGAGAAACAGTCTCCATGCCGGGAGCCTGACGCGGGACTCGATTCCGGGACTCCAGGATCGCGCCCTGGACCAAAAGCAGGCGCTAAACCGCTGTGCCACCCAGGGATCCCCGAATTGCATGATTTATATGGATCATTTCCCCTCTTCCACATGGGAGCTTCCTGAGGGTAAAGGTACATGTCTTTCCCCTTCTTTTTTTTTTTTTTAATTTTTATTTATTTATGATAGTCACACGGAGAGACAGAGAGAGAGGCAGAGACATAGGCAGAGGGAGAAGCAGGCTCCATGCACCGGGAGCCCGACGTGGGATTCGATCCCGGGTCTCCAGGATCGCACCCTGGGCCAAAGACAGGCGCTAAACCGCTGTGCCACCCAGGGATCCCCTGTCTTTCCCCTTCTTAAACTCAGTACTGACCACACACGTTGAGTCCTGGGTCCTACTATACCCACCACCTCTTCTGGAAGGAAGAAACTGCCAATATGACTTTCCAATCCCAGCCTCCCTGCACTCCTCTCACCAAGACCTGACATTCCGATTTTACTCACAATTCATATGCTTATTCCTGATCTCCCCAATGGGCATCCTTGCCAATGGAGTTATCTAAGAGGAATTTCCAGCAAAAGAAAGTGTATCAACTCTGTTTTCTTATTATCTGTACTTTTGATGCTCTGATATCAGGGGCCTTGCTGATGTGGATGGGCCTGCCCCTCCCTGGGTGGCAGGTGCCTCTAGAGTGCATGTTAAAGACGCTGGGGGCACTAAAGAGTGATAAGTGCTTTCTGGTTAAGAGAAGCAGAAAATGCTTTGCAGGAGGGATGGCATTTGAGATATATTTCATATGACAGGTAAAATGCTGGCACCGGCTGCAGGCCTGGACAAGGGAAAACGTCCAGCAGGGAGCACCAGGAGAGGCAAGAGCTGGAGCAGGATGGAAGCCTGCTTACCTGAAAAGACCAGGGGAGTCCAGGCTAGGAGCTGAGTGCACATCCATGTTGTCTTGAAATTTTAACCCTTTATGATAGCTTTAATGGTCAGAGTAGATGCTATGAACTGAATTATATTCCCTCAAAATTCATATGTTGAAGTACTAACCCTTACTGGGATGGTATTTGGAGATGGAGTATAGGAGAAATTTAGATTTATTTTTTTAAAATATTTTATTTATTTATTCATGAGAGACACAGAGAGAGGCAGAAATATAGGCAGGAGAAGCTGGCTCCCGGTGGACCCCAGGACCCCAGGACCCCAGGATCACACCCTGAGCCAAAGGCAAATGCTCAACCACTGAGCCACCCAGACATCCCTACATATTACTTTTCCCTAAATGCCAGAAAATTGTTCAAAGTGATTTATGTATATATTCTCGTTGACTCTTCAAAACAACCCTTTCAGGAAGGTTTTATTAATAGAATTATTTTATAGATGATAAAATTAAGGCACAGAAAGGTTGAGTAATGTGCCCAAGGATACACATAATGACAGAACTAAGATTTAAACCTAAGAATTCTGACACAATTGTCCATGCTAATAACCACTCTACCATACTTCTACTGGAGGTGGACAATATGTTCCATATTCTTCCATTGTGACATATCAGAATTTAAGAATAGCTCAAGGCCTGGACTTTAAGCAATTCAGTAGTACATGCAAATAATTTCCCTTGATAAGTAACTTATCTGCATATTAGTAATATTATTACTGCCGGCAAGTGACTTGAGTCAAGGAAAGAATACACTCTTACAAGATGGCAAATGTGACGTGATTTGTATGCATGGTTGACATTTTTAGACCTAGTCATAGCTTTGAGGGAATGGATATTTGGGAAAGTGCACACAGTTTTCCTGGTGACCCAGGCTTACCCTCCGCCATGAAGTCTGAGAGCAGCCATATCAACAGGATTCAGTTCAATTTTTTTCTCTTTTCACTTCCTTTTTGTTGGAAAGCCACATAGCCTTTTGTGGGGAAAATATTACATTAACATGCAATAGAATATTTAGTGAGATTTCACTGAACCAGTCACAGTTTCAAACCTGCCTTGTTCAAGCAAAAGAACTCTCCAGCATTGAACCCAAACAACCAGATGGTGAACTCTAGTACATTCTATGCATGTTACTGCTCAAGTATGTTTTCCAGCATCTTGGCTGCCAGAGGATGCCACTGATGGTGTAAATATGTCATCGATAATTTGTCAGTTTGCCCTACTAATGACAGAAACTGTAACTATCAAAATGATTAAAAAATTATCTAAGCAATTGCTGTCAACCCAGAAGTTTTGAAGACTGTCTTTACGATAGAACAAGCATGAGGATAGCAAGTGGAGTATGAATTCTGCTGGATCTCAGGGGGTACCTACCCTTGGGCTGATGGCTCATAAGAAGAGCCTTGTGAGCTTAGTGCCTTTCTTACAAGGGTAAATATAGAAAACAAAGATAAGGCTTCCATCAACATTTTATAGTATTCCAGAAATATTTACTTTGATTACTGTATTTTTTTCTTATTATTTGCATGCATGTTCCAAATCTATTATGTAGAATGAAATTATTCTTTAAAAAGAATTACCTTCATTTTACTGAGCCAGGATGTAATGTGCTCTTTTAGAAGAGAACAGACCCCATCCCACATTTTGTTTGCTTCATGTATAAAACGGACGCAGTTGTGTGCTTTGAGCAAAGCAAGAGACGCATATAGCCACCTCAAGGGAAGTAGACAGAGTTGAAAGAAAGCAATCCAAGGAAAGACACATTGCTGATTATGCAGCTCCAGAAGCTGGTCAAGACAGAAGGTGTAAGAGAGACAAAATACACATTTATAGCAGAAAACAGAGAAAGAAAAATCCCCATCTTGAAGGTCACTCCCTTAAGGTTGAGTAATTGATAACAGTCTACTTGCCCTAACCCACCGTTCTTTGGCAGTATTTTAGTATATTCCAGCGATATCACCGAGATCTGCTGTGCTTATGATTCTACTTCAACTCTTTCCCAACTGGTCACATTTCTTCCTTTTATTTATGAGTTTGATTAAAATGTTAACAAAAACCGCAGCTAAACCCAAATAACGTACTGGTCTGGGAATCGGACATACAAGCCGCAAATAAATGTATTTAGTAGGATATTAGTATCATGCATCAGAAGTACATGTTAAAATATGGCTGCACTGGCCCTTTGAAAAGGAAGTGGTTTTGTTACTGTATTTACCGATTAGGTTTTATCGCAGGCCGTATTATATTCTGACAGTTCTATGGTGAAATAGTATTCTGATGCCACTTAGGGCTGCAGAGTGGTACTAAATTCTCAGATAACAGAATAAAACTGCTTGGAAAACATATGTTTAAGTCAAGTACGGTTTGTCCAGTTTGGTTCAGAGTGACTTTGCCTCAAAAGGAAAAGGTGCAATCCCATGAAAGAGGATTGATGTGTTTTAAAATGGGAAGAAGAGTTAAAAAAAAATACGGCTTTCCATGTTATCTGTCAATTATATCTCAAAAAAACTGGAAAAAGAAGTTGGACAAAAAACAAAAACAAACAACAACAACAAAAAAACAACCAACTATGGCTTTGAGCTTTTAAAGAGAAAGTGTGGCAGACTCTGGGACAAATCCAAGGCTGGGCAGTGGTCCTTGTCCCGCAGGAAGTGCCGGTTGATGTGTGGGGTGTGCAATGCAGGATTGTGTCTTCTTTTCCTCCTGGGTCCTGGGAAGGGGCTTCAGTCCCTCACAGCTCCCTTCCTTCTCATCTTGGTAAGAGGCCACGTGAGCCTGAAGTGGGTCCAGGGAGGACATTCTTAGTGGACTCTCAGTGGGATGCTGAGGAGATGGATGGTAGGGCCTTGGTTCCTTGTACCACCACCTCCCTTATCACTCCATCCCCCTGTTATTCCCCTCTGCCCCCCCACCCCATCATGTCCTTGTGAGCTTTCTATCTGGATTCTTCGTCCTGGCCTCTGGGTCTTTCACATCATGCAAGAATTAAGCCATTGCCCCTGGGCCCCAAGTCTGATCTCATTGCTCAGACCTGATGTACACAGTGTGACTACCGAGTCCTGGCCTGCGCCCTGTTAGGAAATGAAAGGTCATTTTTAGCATATGAAATCCCTGTCCCTTGCTGTAAAACTTTTTCTCTCCCAATATGAAACTCTTGCTCTAAAATTTAACAACTCTGCAATTTTTATGAACTTGTGAAAGCCGTGTACATTACCACTTACTGACAAGCAGTAATGACTATATTAGAGAAGTGGAAATTAGTTTAAAAATAAATTTATTTGGTCATAAATATATAAATGTGACACAAGTGACTGAGTTTGCTAATAATCATTCTTGATTTTACAGATGTGAAAATTCTTTTCAAAGACAAGTGAGAAGGGACTAATAAAGCAATCGGGAACAGAATGACCTCCTCAAGTTTGCTTTGGGGGGGATTTCTCTTTTTGAAACTATATCCAGATTATCAGCACTTTGATATCCATCACATGAGTTATTGTAAAGTGGCCTGGTTAAAAAAGGAAAAAAAAAAGGCCATCAATAATTACTCTGTTGAATAGGATTTGAAAATATTGACTAATTGTTTTTGTTCCAGGTATATTGGAAATCACTCTCATCCACTGTCTTGGCCTTCCTACTGATGTAGGAAGGAGTGATTCAAGTATTTTCAGCCTGGAAAACATTTATAGTATGATTGTGTTATAATTATATGGGCAAAAGTCTGTTTTTAGATCTGTAGTTTACCGAGTGAAACCCTATTACCCTCTACTGTACGAAGATGATCTTGATGGATGTTTGGTTGTTGAATGTGGCATGGAGGGAAGCATCTCAGGCTGGGTTAAAATACCTAAATGTAGTCCATTCCACAGAAATGTGTTCCTGGGAAAGCAGAAGCACTGATACACAATTCTCTAGCAATTATCTGTGTCTTGCTTGGGTTATTTTGTGCAGAGTGTAGACCTTAATAGCAAACGAAGGTCTCCCATTGAGAGTTCATGGCAGCGTGGCAGGTTCATAAAAGTGGGGAAGACCTAACCTGCATTCCTTTAGCACAGTTTGTTGAGGAGACAGATTGCTCTCTCAGCTTCACAAGAAGAGAATACACTGATGGGCAAAGCAAAGGAGAAGTGTAGAAGATGATACAACAAAATACAAAATGGCTGCAGTTAAGTCTCCCAGAGTGTGTCACAGCAGGTGGCAGAGATGAAGCAATCAAGGTGTTCCTCAGAAAGAAGTTATCCAATGTGTCATGTCACACGCTGGGAAAATTTGACTACCTCCAGTTGTGAGAAGAAGAATGGCTCTTTCCTTTACTGAAATCGGATGGCCTGTTATTGGCGAGCCCAATTTGTAAGGTGTTTTCTTTGTCCTGAGCTAGACAGCGAGCTAACTTCTGCTTCTACATTGCTCTGTAGACCAGGAAGGTTGAGTCCAATGGTGGTATAAAAATGGTCTTGGGGGATGCCTGGGTGGCTCAGTGGTTGAGTGTCTGCCTTCACAGTTCAGGGCGTGATCCCAGGGTCTTGGGATCGAGTCCTGCATCAGGCTCCCTGTAGGGAGCCTCCTCTCCCTCTGCCTCTCTCTCTCTCTCTGTCTCTCATGAATTAATTAAATACATACGTACATACATACATACATATGTTCTTAGAATTTTCAGAGTACATAGGCTCCCCTGAGTTTCTGGACGTGAATTCCAGGGTTGTTGAAACAAACATATACCTAGTCACGTTTTGGGTTCTCTTCCTCTCAAGGCCTGGTTGTGAAGCAGTATGCTTCCTAGATCCTCTGAGGTCTGCTCCCAGTACCTGGTCTCCCCTGGTCTGCAGAGTGTGAGCTGAGCAAATAAGCTGTAGTCAGAGGCCACCTCTCCACCAACAGTGAATTCAGTCTAGGGAAGATCAGAAATTGCTACACCTGGGGATGCTGGACACGCAGACAGCAGGCCCGACAGGCTGATGGCTGAGGAGGTGGATAGAAAAAGAGCAAAGAAGGAAGGCCTCCTACTTGACAGCAAAAGCTCAGAGGTGTATCCTCGGACTCACATTGCTTCAGAGGAGAAGGTATGTACAGCTGTCAGACAGTAAGGAGAGATAGCCACGTTGAAGCATGTCATGGTAAAATAGGATAGGGAAAGAATTTTTTGATATGATGAATTGCTTAAAGAGTGTCAGATGATCTGACAGGGGGATGTGACTGGCATAATATCACTAATAGAGAGCATTTAAGGCTAATAAGACAGCTGATATGCCTGACCAATTTATGAAAAAAAATGCTCTCGTTGTGCAGGGGATGCTCCTGTCTTCCTTTATCCTTTCCCTCTGGGCTGGCATCAGGCACTTCTGGTACTTCTCTGTCAGACTCACAGATAGCCACAATGTGAGTGTGAGTCATCTCCTGTAGATCATAAAAAAAAGCAGTATTAAAGTAGTGAATCCAAGGTGGTTTTGAAGTAAATATTATAAGGAATCATAAAATAATGAATCAAGGCTGAAAATTGAGTTTGGGGCCATACAACCTGCATCTTTGAACTTATCAAGCATGGCCTATGGGAACTGATTGAGAAACAAAAAAGAAGGCATGGTCTGAGTTGATTTTGTACAAAATTATAATACAGGATGCATTTGTATTAAAATATTAGAAACAAGAAAAGAACTGTATGTGGTAGCTCCTCAACCAAGTGTGTTTGAGGGACCCCTGGGTGTCTCAGTGGTTGAGCATCTTCTTTGGCTCAGGTTGTGATCCCAGGGTCCTGGGATTGAATTCCACTTCAGGCTCCCCACAGGGAGCCTGCTTCTCCCTCAGCCTATGTCTCTGCTGCTTTCTCTGTGTCTCTCATGAATAAATAAATACAATCTTTAAGAAATTAAAAAAAAAACAGTGTGTTTGAGAAACCAACACGTTGATGTTAAAAGAGGTATAGCCAGTGCTTGAAAACCACTAGTTAGAAACTTACACTGTTCTATTCCTGCTTTCAAAATAACAATAAATCTTTAAAAAGGAAATTCTCATGTACTTTGGGAGACCTGAAATTCCATGCCCTGCCTTGATATCTTTTGAGTCACCCAAGGCCCCAGAATCCTAGTTGTGGTCTGTCCCCAACCAGTGAGAATGGCCCCCGCTGGCTAGTACGCCCATCAGCTGATCCAGCTGGGCCTCAACCTAAGAGATTCACATTTTGGCTATCTAGCAGAATTACTAAGCCAATCCCGTCCTTCCTCCTGTGGGGACCAGGGGTCTGTCCCCCTCTAGCCACTACAAAACCTGCCTCTCCCAGGCCCACTGATTTACTCTGTACTCTGGTACAACTCCCATGTGGCCTGCATGGTGTGCAGTGTCTTCCTCTCCCATGCTGAGTATGTGAGTGATAAACTGCCGGGAGTGTCATCTGTGCAGTGTTGGGTATTGTGCATTTGGTCATCTCAAACCTTTTCTGGCCTACGATCCCTCCTTCTCCAACAGGGTGAATGGGAGGGGATTCGAATAGCATGTGCACATAAATTTTGGTGCTTCTCTTGTCCATTCCCAAATCCATGCTGGAGGCCCTTTTGGCTCTAACCAAGGTTGGATCATGACTTCATCTTTTAGGAAGTTTTCATTGTGTTGTTAGTTTTTGCAGTGAGTTGGGTGAAGTTCTCCCCATACACCATAATGCACCATGCTCTCTCTGCCTATAAAAGAAAGTTCATTAAGCTCTAATCCAGTAGTCCAATAAAAAAGGAACAATAGAAGCATAACAGTTGAAGAAATCATAATGCTTTTTATAATTCTTCTTCAAATGCAGTCCAAACTGGCCTATTAGAAATCAGTTCTTAAGAAAAAAGAACTACCTCAAAAAAAAAAATTCTTGTGAACCTTTGTTATTATGCATGGGACAGAACTATATGAAGAAAATAAATCACTCTAATATGTTTACCAAAGCTGTGGTTATTCGTGACAAAGAATGGGTGTTAAGTCCATAGGTTAGGGGTTGGAAACTCAAATAATGACAGGAACCAGGCAGGTAATTAAATGGCTGAAGCAGGGTGGAAGATGATCTAATTTTAAATGTTGGCAACTAATTAAAATGTTTTAAAAGTACTGTATAAGCCAAACAAAACACATCTGGGGACCACATGTCCAAGGGCAAACTTAAAGCAACTTTTAAAATCCCACTACTTCTTCAAGGCCTGCCTTGTACGCTTGGCTCTCCAGGAATCCTGTTATTGCAGAGACAGCCTGTGCTGACCCTGACCTCAGAGTTTCTATTGGACTGTAATGAGAAGCCTTTGCACTCTCACTCTTGCCTCAGTGGAGCTTTTATTTCTCTTGAGACTGAAGGTCCTTGGGAACGGAGACCATGTGTTAGGTTTCTCTCATTCTCTGCCATGGGCATCACCTTTTAGGTCCTTAGTAATAATAATGATGATGGTAAAGATAATGGCAACAGCTCCCATTTATAAAGCTCTTTCCATGAGTCTGATGCATTTTGAATAGCTTTTACATATATCATTTAATCATGGGTGTCCTTGTGAGAGAGGTCCTACTGTCATCCCATTTTACTGTCGGAAACCTGAGGCATGGAGAAGTTAAGGGACTGGTCAAGGTCACACAGCTGGTGAGAGGCGGAGCCAGGAGATCTGGCCAGTCGGATTCCATAGCATGTTCACTGAGGCACCATGCTACAGTTATTAATTAATGCAACAGAGTTGTTCCTAACCAAGAGTTTAAAGCTTTTTTATGCCAAAACGTTTACCATAGTATTAGAGAATCTCAGAGTGGTGAGCTGACGAACATTCTGTTTTCTTGCCACCTCTCTTCCCCTTTCTCTCTTTTGTCCATTTTTGGTTCCTAATAAAGAACAGAGTAGTAGGAGTTAACATAGAACAGCCATGCCTGTTCGGTGTCAAGATAGCCAGGTCATTTGTTTATGTTCTTTGTTCAAAATGAAGTGTATGTCAGTGCAGCTCACTGGTCTAGAAGTTTTGTGTGTGCACTTGGCAGTTAAACAGCCAGATAGGAGATACTGAATACTTCTTTTGTGAGAAAAAGTTGAGAGGAAAGAGGAAAGTTCTCAGGGGTGAGCAAATTGCTCTTTCTGCACTTGATGTGCATGAATTGCTGGTGGGATGAACTGGGAAATGTCAAGGTGTTGTGACTGGGGGTATATCCATATTTGATCCCTACTTCATTAGTGGTTCTTCTCTACATGGAAGAGAAACTGTTCATGCATCAGGGTATTCCATTGTGCATTCGGGCTTATAAAAATATTTGATAATCACTTATGAGAGCAAGTAGCTCTGAGGTGGTGTTATCGTTACTGTTCTTAAGCAAAATAGCAGAACACATTTTGTAATACATAAATGACTATATCCTCTCTGTCAGAAATTGAAGATGAAGATTGGCGCTTCACACCCACTGGTGTACGTTCTGGTATGTTCTAACACCAATGAGAGTTGCTTGGCTCTCTGGCTCTTGAGAAAAGTCTTAACAGTTTTTTTCCTGGAGCCAGGATATATGGCCTGTGAGAAGGTATAGCAAAGAACAAAGATAGGATCCTTCGCCCTATCCATCTCATTCCTCTCCTGGCTACACTTCAAATATGTCTGCACTCCCACAGATGCATGTGGCAAATGGCCTTTGGACACAGCCCTTTGGTGTGGCTGGGAACATGACATTTTATATTTGTCCTTAGGTCTTCTACAGATGTTTGGGCTGAAAGCCATGGTCACCCCAAACATATACTGCACCTAACATTTCATCACCATCAGTATCTGCTTCAGACGTTCTGCTGCCAATCAAAGCTTGTCTATACCCTAAGTCCCTCTCAGGACTGTGCATTCTTTTAAATGATGATGGGTGTAATGGAATAATTTGATACACTCATCTCTGATAATGTTACTCAAGTAAAAGTCTATTTTCGCCTAGTTAAAATGCACAGCGCCTTTTGAAGTTCTTTATGGAGTGACAGGAAAATTAGAAAGTTCTGACAGACCAATCAAGAGGAGATATTTTGGTGAGTGAGGCCTTTTATGACTCTGCCACTTATGCCAGCTCAAACTCTTAGGTGTGCTCTGATTCACATAGTGAACTGGCCATGGTCACACACCCACATACCACTCCCTCACCTCTTTAGGATATCTGGACATCAACTCACTGTGAGTTGATCAGTATATCAAAAGCATAGCAACAAAAAGTACAAATTTAAACAGCATAACAAAAACCGTGTAGAATATTTTACCCAGTTTAATTTGACTGACTATTTAATGTGGCATAATCTGGTGATCCTCAAAATTGTAACTCCTGAAATATTTCACTATTGAGGAATGTTTAAATATGTTATACCCACTGATGAATGTTATATTATGCAATTGTTTGAATAGTCACAGAACAAGGGGAGTGAAAAAAATTTAAAAAATAGATGTGGGTATAGATGTGTGTGTGTGTGTCCATATGCACATGGACGCACACGCACGTATCTTTTCATAAAACCCTCCATGTTCTGGTATAAGACAGAAAGTCTGTAAAACAATATCTGAGCAATGGTTCTGTGTCTTAGGATTTTTTTTAATGTTCAGTATTACTTTTATTTGCACTTTGGACAATTCATTTGTATTATTTTTAAAGATAGGCAAATGTGATGGTGGTGACAGAAATAAGCTTCTTTGTACCAGGACAACATCAGCTCTTGCTTTGCTGCAAGATAAAGAGGCAGACAGCCTCCAGTCCTGTTTCTCATCAGCTATGGGGTGTGCTAGAGCAACCTGGTACTGGCAAGCGAGACCCAGCATTTCTTTATCCTGAAGAGAGAAGGCAAAGGGTAATCAGTGCTTCCTGAAGCAGGAAAGCCAGGATTGATGCTGGGCTTCATCTAGTGCATGCAAGGCCTCTCTCGGAAGAAGTCAGGATGCCAGAGGATATCTTGGTGGCTGCCCTAGCCTGGAAGCCATCAGGCTCTGCTAGGTCTGTTCTTCCAGCCTATACAAACCCCAGTTTTAGCAATTTCCTATGGCATTATTTCCTGTAAGAAGGTAAAAGAGCACCAACGAGTTAGGTATACTAACTGAATATTATTTAGGTTGACTGGGCAAGTGCACTTTGATGAGAACCAATCCTAAATGACTGCTTCTGGTCAAGGTCTTTTAGGTTGGGGCAGCTGCAGACTTTGGCTTCTGTGGCCACCTCAAGATGCTCTAAGTCCAAGGAGCTTCTTGGTCCTTAAAAGTCCAAGGACCTTTAACCCGCCTGCTAAGCCATGTTATGAGGAGCAAATAAACAACAGAGATCTTCTACAATCAAAAGTACCAGAATTCTGCTTCTGTTTCTAATAGACCAGTGGACACTGGATTTGCCTGTCAAAGCTAAATAACCAAAGTCAGACAAAATAATTCAAATAATGGATTGCAGAAACAGGACACAACACAGTACAGGATACTGATTCACAAAAGAGAAGAAACAGTAAGTACCTATGCTTGTCCCGCCTTACTGCTTAGAGAGAGTTTCTATGGCATAGCACAGGAAAAGGGGAAGGTTGGTAAAATCTAGTTGGAGAGATAGACTTCAAAATTTTGTTAAGCCAATGTGGCTGAAATTTGCAGGGCAGGATACTGGAGAGGAGAGAGCTACACATAAAATGAGAGATGCAGAGAGAGTGAGCTCAGGAGAGCTCAAGTCTCCTCCTTAGTCTTCAGCTGATACTGAGGAGTGCATGGATCTGAGGAGACTATTTGAGGCCAGGAAAAGAACTAGACAGGTAAGACAAAACAATCCACAAAGCTTGCACGGGACTAGGAAGGCTTCATGATCTTCTAGATAGCATAGAGAAACCTTGTAATGCATAGGCATCAAAGTACTCAGAAGGGTCGAATTAGTTCTAGACTAAAAGGCTGTTCTGGTTCCACCTAACAAAGGTTGAAATAGAGCTCTGAAAGGATTAAACCGATTATTGGTAACTTAACTGAACATTGGAATAAAGCTCAAGAATATATAAAGGAATATAAAAATACTCAACAGTGATAAGGTGAAATTCACAAAGTTTGGCAGCTCATCCAAAATTACTAGTCAGGCAAAGAAGTAAGAAAACTCAGCCTGTAATGAGGAGAAAAAAATAATCAATAGAGACAGAAATGACACAGATGGAAAATTAATAGGCACAGAAGTTAAGAGTTATAAATAGATTCCATATACTCAAGAAGGTAAAGGAAAGAATGAAAGTATGAGGGAGATCTGTGGAAGATATGAAAAAGGGGCTAATCAAACTTTTAGATAAAAAAAACAAAATTGGAGATGAAAAATACACTGGAAAAATACACTGGAGGAAATTAACAGCAGATTAGCTGCACAGTAAACATTACTGAAGAAAAGAGAAGTCAATATGAGGATGTGATAAGAGAAAAAAAAACATCCAAACTTAAATATAAACAGAAAAAGTGAACCTCATCAGCTCTGGGATGACTTCAGGTGTTTTAAGATATGTGTAACAGAGAATCCCCAAAAGGGAAGGGAGAAGTACAAACTACTTGAAAAATAATGGCTCAGAAAAATGAGAAGACAAGTCATAGACTGGGAGATAATATTTACAAAAGACACTGATAGAGGACTGTTGTTCAGAATACACAAAGAACTCTTAAAACTCATCTCTAAGAAAATGAGCATCCTGGTTCAAAAATGGGTAAAGGGGCAGCCTGGGTGGCTCATCAGTTTAGCGCCGCCTTCAGCCCAGGGTGTGATCCTGGAGACCCCGGATCCAGTCCCACATTGGGCTCCCCACAGGGGACCTGCTTCTCCCTCTGCCTGAGTCTCTGCCTCTCTCTCTGTGTCTCTCATGAATAAATAAATAAAAATCTTTTTAAAAAAATGGGTAAAGGATCTGAAGAGACACCTCCCCAAAGAAGATACACAGATGGGATGGAAGCAGATGAAACGATGTTTGATATCATGTCAGAAACGAGCTATCAAGCCATGAAAAGACATGGAAAAAACTTAAATGCATATTACTAAGTGAAAGACGCCAATCTGAAGAGCCTGCATACTGTATGATTCCAACCATATGGCATTCTGGAAAAGACAAAACTGAAGACGGTAGAAAGATTAGTGGTTGCCAGTGGTTCCATCCCAGGAAGAAAGGGAATAACCTAGCAGAGCGCAAGGATCTTTAGGGCAGTGAAACTATCTTGTATGATACTACAGTGGTGGATACATAACATTATATACTTATGAGAACCCATAGAGTGTACAATACTGAGACAGGACTCTAAACTCTGGACTTTGGATGATAACCTTGTGTCATTGCAGATTTACTGATGGTAACAAATGTAGCGCTCTGTGTGGAATGTCAATGGTTGGGGGGGTGAATTGGGGTATGTGGGAGGTTTTTGCACTTTCTGCTGAACTTTGCTATGAACCTAAAACTTCTCCAAAGATTTAAGTTTATTAATTAAAAAATAGTGGTCAGAATTTTTCTAAATTTGATACAAATGATAAACTCAGAGCTCCACAAAGCTCAGTAAGTTATGAATACAAACAAAATGAAAGAACTGTACCATGAAAATCCTATTCAAATTTTTATAGCCAGTGATGAGAAAATCTTAAAAACATTTTTAAAAAAAGATATGTTGTATACAGAGCACAAAGATAAGAATAAGAGCAGATCTTGCTTAGCAGTAATGGAAGCCAGAAAAAAGTAAATGCAACCTTTTCAAGGAAATGAAAGCAACAAAAACCTATCAATCTGAAATTCTATGTCCAGTGAACCTATCTTTCAAAAGGAAGATAAAACAAGGCCTCCTTCAGACATGCAAAAGCTGAAAGAGTTCATAATGATCGGACTTATACTCTAAGAAATGGTAAAGGAAGTACTTTGGACAGAAGAAAAATGTGACCAGATAGCAATCTGAGGTTACATAAAGGAAGGATGAACCCTGGAAATGATACGACGATATAAAAGTTGTGTGTTTCTTTTATCTTAAAAATCTCCTTACAATATAGTGGAGTGTTTAAAAATAACAAGACTGAATTTTGGAATTTTTAAGGTATGTAGAAGTGTGTATGTTCTCTGACTATGAGAGAGTAGAAACTGGGAGAAGAGAAATGTAAGTGTACTATGGCAAGGCCTTTTTGTTATATGTGAGCCAGGTTAACAAGAATTGAGAGTAGGCTATGGTAATTAAAGAAATGTACTAAAATCTTCGAGGCATCCACTGAAAAACAGATGCAAATGCACAAACAAAAACAAGTGCACAACCAGGTATAGCTGTTGGATCAATAAAGGAGATAAAAATGGGATCATAAAAATTCTTTATCCAAAGAAGGTTGGAAAGGAGAGAAAATGGGACGCAAAATAAGTAGGGCACATAAAAACTAATAAGCAAGATAGTAGGATTAAACACCATCCTATCAGTGATGACATAATATGCAAATGGCTTAACAGTCCAGTTAAAGGGCAGAGTCACATATTAGATTTAAAAAGCAAGTCCCCCCCAAAAAAAATAAAATAAAAAATAAAAAGCAAGTCCCCACTGTAAACTACCTAGAAGACACACATTTTAAATGCAAAGGTACAAAAAGGTTAAAAATAAAAGGATAAAATTGTGAGTAACACGCTAACGTGAAACAACAGAAAGCTAGAGTGGCTTAGATTTGGCCAACATAGTTTACATTGAACACCAAATGCATGAACTACAGAAAAAAAGTGGTGAGTAGCACTTCATTGAAACTAAAACATTTGTTCTTTATAAGACACTTTTACAGAAATGAAAAGACAAGTCATTGACTGGGAAAAGTGTTTTCAAAATATATATTTGACAGAGGACTTATATTTAGACTATATAAAGAAATCCTACGATTCAAAATTAATATGACAAACAACCCAACTTAAAGATGACCTAAAGATTTGAACGCTTTACTAAAGAAGATAGCATATTACCACTTTACAAATTGTTCAATATTCACAGTTCTATATGGAAATGTAAATTAAAAACACAAATTGCTACTCATATAAAGCCTCTAGAATCCCTAATATTAAAACATCATTATTTCAAGAATGGGTAAGAACTCAGAACTGGAATTTTCATACACCCTGGTGGGAATGTAAATGGTAAACCATTTCAAAAAACAGTTTGCCAATTTCCTATAAAGCAAAAAAAATATATACCTACCAAATGACTCAGACGTTCCACTTCTAAGCATTTATCTAAGAGAAATAAAAGAATTTGTCTACACATGCATAAATGTTCATAACCACTTTATTTTTAATAGCTAAAAACTGAAAACAACCCATATACCCACAGAGATAAATGATCAGTGCCTTGTGGTATATCCATATAATGGATAACTAATCAATGATTAAAAAAAAAAAAAGAGTGAACTTTTGTGGGGTTTTTTTGAAGATTTATTTATCCGAATAGGTTCATGTTTAGTTACAATATGCTGATCAACATTAGAATGGAGTGAAGCACAAATATTCTACTGCCTGGAATAGATTAATTTCATCTAACAGTTTCAGTTTCAGCAAACACTGATCTTTACAAGTCAGTAAAATGACATGTGTATTACATTGCTTTAAAAAATATTATGTTTCTCTTACATACCCTGAGAAAGATGCCAAGGAAAAGTGAATATTTTTGGCTTATTTCACTTTATTAGTAGGGCCAAACTCAAGGAGAGACAACCTGAATCCAGCAATTCAGACTTTGATATTACTTTTATTGGAGAATACTGTCTATATTCCATGTTTCCAGAGTCTTCAGATTCCTACATTAACCTCTCCCAAAAGGAATTGGATAAAGCAATCCCAAGAACATGGTGGAAAAAAATAAAAGTGACAAATGATTGCAATATTTATCATGGTTATTGTTGCTACTAAAGAAGAATGGAAGTTAGTGAAGTGAAACATTAGTGAATGTGGAACATTCTCTAAGACTGTCAGAAATCCTTATAACTGCCCTAAACATACTATGTAATTATGCAATATGTTATGCTTCAATGCGCTGAATGACACTGTAACAAATGTAGTATTTTATTCATCAGGAAAAAACCCTACCTGTACAAGCCTTAAGTGTTTTGAACATATTTTACTTTGGTACCATATGCATCATGCCATGCGCTGTGGGGTTAGGACAACTGAAAAAAACACACTTCTCTACAAAATGTAATTAATTTATGTTGATTTTATTAATTTTGGAATGTAAGGAAATATTTGTTTTTAATAGATAAAAACAGATTGGAGTTGGATAAGTAAGACTCTCATTACTTGGAATTCCTCTTTCTGGGAAATTCTCTCTTAAATTTTCTGGCATAGACCTGAAATCCAGAAATT
This sequence comes from Vulpes lagopus, assembly GCF_018345385.1. Lineage (NCBI taxonomy): Eukaryota > Metazoa > Chordata > Mammalia > Carnivora > Canidae > Vulpes > Vulpes lagopus. Next base: position 123,574,634 of record NC_054830.1, read on the forward strand.
ACTAATTAGTGACATGTATCCTCTTTAAAAAAAAAAAAAAAGATTTAGTTATTTGAGAAAGAGAGAGAGTGGGTGTACAAGTAGGGTGAAGGATAGAGGGAGAGAATCTTCGTCAAACTCCCTGCTGAGTGTGGAACCAGTCCCACTCCCATGAGATCACGACCTGAGTGGAAACCAAGAGTTGGATGCTCAACCCACCGAATCACTCAAGCAATCTGTATCTTCTATGCAAATCTATCTATACAGTGATCTCATATGGCTGGGATCCACATGGCAGATGCATAAACGATGAAGCAGTGAGAGATTATTGTACACGTTTGCCCAATAAAAGTAAATTTAAATTGTATCTAACTCACTAAAATTTTATCAAGGGATTTTAAGAGACCATTTAATTTGGTTAAAGAAAATCCTTAAAATGGAGGAGCCCGGCCAGCTCAGTCATTAAAGCACAAGACTCTTATTCTCAATTGGGTCCTGAGTTCAAGCCCCACATTGGGCCTAGAGCTAATTTGAAAAAAAAAAAAATCCTTAAAAGACTTTAATAATTATGAAAATATATTGGGAATAATGATGATTTCATGGGAAAACCAAAACCATAAAAGAATTACATTTTGAGGTACAAAAGGTAATGGGATCATGACCATCATGATATTGAGCAACATATTGTCTAATAACGAATATACTGAATACAGTGTAAATAAGCTTGTTTTGACACCACAAATTGTATTTGGCATCCTAATCATTTATCACCTCTTTGTATATCTTCAGAAATAATGGCTAATTGAACAATATATTCACGCGGAATATTGCAGGAGATTTTAATGAGGCAGAAAATGTCAATATTTCAATGGGTGATAGGTTTTGTTCAGAGCAGCTGGAAGATATGAATTGCCAATTAGGAAAACTTTGGTAATCTGGGTAATCTTTGTTGCCCGTCCAGGATTTATCTGAGTTTGGCAGTCATAAATTTGGAAATAAAATAATGACCTGGGGGATTCCCTTATGTTATGCAATTTATTTGTATAAAAATTTCCAATTTCATGTCTTGCAGATTGAACCACGTAAGGCAGCATTTAAAAGGTGGATCTTTATAATTTTAATTAGTAAGACTTACTATTTTGTTTTATTGACTTTCTTTTCTCCCAGCATAATATAAAGCGAAGAAGAAAATTAAAATTAACACTTACCCGTTGATTTGATCAGTGTAGACAGCTTAAGTAGTTAGTCCAGGTCTCAAAACAGATTGTTTTTCCCAAAAGAATTGTACGATTCTTATGACAAGTGGACTGTGTAATTGTAAAATAACTTGTTACATTTGTGTTGTTTGAACCTAATTTTACCAATTATCTACTTAACAACTTATTTTGCAGAATCTACATGGAAAGAAAGTGCTCACTGAAGAACTCATGTGCAAGAGAAACTGTGTCAAGAATTTCTCCGCGCGAATAAATAATTTTGATAAAACACCTTCCTAAATGGAGAATGAGGGCATCTGGAATCTTTCATGTACATTTTTGCTTCTCTGACAGATCTTTAAGGGAACAGCTCTTACCACTGCCGTTAGAACTCTGTGTCTTCGGTTCTTTTGGATTGGGAAGGTATCTTCTTTGACTTCTATATAAAAGTCTGGTTTTCGTTTACCAGGAGGTATAGAAAGAAGAAAGAATAGTGTTTGGTGGAAAAGTATAGTATTCATAATATTTAGAAGACAGTGTATTCTGATGAGCTGAATTACCCTCATTAAAATATGCCAGCTCTGACATTAAAATTTTGCTTTCCACATGGAAATTATTTCTCTCCTTGAACCTTGATTCACGTGTTGCAAAAGAGTATTTTAAAAAGACGATAATTACCTTCCATGCTTTGTCACAGAGTCCCTTTTTCTCACCGAGAGAATGGCCATTGTCACCTGAGGACAAAAAAAGGTCTTATTTTGCTAACGATACCGGTATTTTTCCTTTTTTGTCATTTTTCCCCTTTATATATGTGGCACCTCATGTTTTTTATGCTTCGATGCCATTCTGCTTTGAGAAAGAATAGTAATCACATCTAATTAGAAAAGATTAAAATCCTATGAGTCATGGAAATAATGAAAGTTGATTATATTTTATACAAGGCATAAATCCCAAACCTATACTTTACCCTTGAAATTAGCTTACCACCCGATCAGCATGTAGTAACCGTGTTGTGAGTGTTCATGCAGCATCAGCCTTGTCCTGAAGGACTTCTCTTCCTTAAGGCAGAAAAAGAGAGGCCCCTTTGATATTTTTTCCCAAACCTTACTTTATAATTTTTGCTTGTTAAGTCACAGTAACAAATGAGAATCGAGTAATATCTGTGATTTAAAAATAACTAACTAACAAAGATCCTTATTTTCCTTTGCACAAACTCCAGAACCAGGACGTTGTCTCCGATGTTGTTCAGATCTTTTAGGTGGAGGGAAAGAAAATGCAACGTGGAGATGATTGTTTCTTTTTAAACAATGAGGGTTTTTTCTTCATCATGGACTCAGCATGAATGTTCCTTTTAGTTATAATCTGGTTCACAAAGATCCCTGCTGCATACAAGCATTGTCGTCTAACATATGCGATTTTATAGTGGAGCAGAGGGAGACATTACACACAAATAGATTTGTGCCGTAAACACATATGGGCATAAGGGATTGTCTAGATGGAAAGAGAAAAAGAAGCCAACATAAAAACTTCAAAAGGATTGAATTGCAATTCTAGAATGCAAGAAATTCTTATTTATCTACCTACCTATCTGACATAAGATCATAGCTTTCTAAAATATAGTGCGTTAGAATGCTTTCTTAAGTCCAATGATAAGATAATTCTGATAACACATTGGCATAGAGTGAACATTGCCCTATTAATCTGAGTCAGATCCCCCATTGGAGGATACGCTGCTTTTACTCTACAGGTGGGTGTATGTGAGCTGCAGCCATATTATGTGTAACTAAGTCTGTGGTCATGGTAACTCTAAGAACGGACCAACATTAGACACTGGGTGTATTTATGTGGTTGGAGAGTTTTCTTGTGTCCCCTTCTCAGTGTGCAAGGAAGGAAAAAAAAAAGGTGATTGGAACTTCTGTTAACAACTTTGCTGGCAAAAATAAGATTGGAGTCGTGGAGAAGAAATGGACAAAGTTATCTTTAGGGAAAGAACATTGGTGAATATTACTCCATTCTGACTGAAGAGAAGGAATAAATAATGCCTTCTAGAAAATTGATAATTTTTTAAAAAGGACCAGTTCTTTCATTGTCACATTCATATGCTTGTCTCTTCTTTCTTTTGCATGGTGGAGTGTCATTGGAAATAAATGCCCCTACACTAGGAGTGGTGTTTCAAAATGGATTGTGCGAAGCTTAGAAATATTTGGTTCCTGAGAGGAATAATATATTATTGTTCTATGTTGGGAGGAAAATGGATAAATATTTGTTCTCAAATACTAGCTCATACTAGAAGTGGGGTCAAATTCAAGTTGTTCCTCTAGCATGGATTTATCTGCTTGGACCTGCCTCAGTGTCCTTCTTTGCAAAGTAAACTTCATGGCCAGCTGGCATCATCAGCCCTTTGGAAACATCCATGATGCTTTCTGACCTCTTGCTTTATCGGACTCATTTGACAAACCTACAATCCAGGCAAAACCCAACTCCTACACTGCTCTGTACCTGAGGAGGAGTGTGGCTAGAGAAAACACAAAACAAAACACAGAGACACAACTCAGCCACCCTTCTTCATGAGCCCAAAGCTCGTGAGCTCCTGCCTGGATCCAGCACTTTCTGCACTCTCCTTCCCCATCTTGCAGTCCTCGCTCCTCAAATCTCGAAGTTCTATCTCCTTCCCAGATATCCTTGCTTCCCACTTCCCTGAGAAAGTTGAAATGATCGGAAGAGATATGCCACAGCCTCCCAGCACCACATGCTGCTTTCTCACTTTCCAGAACACGAACTCTCTGAGTTGCTTTATAAATCATGGACCCTTACACTGGTGCCCCAAATCTGTCCCATCTCACATACCCTAGAACATTGTACTCAATTCTTCTGTCTCCCACATCATAAATTTCCCCCTCTCTGTGAGCTTATCCCTTTAATAATACACCAATTCAATAATTTTTCCAATATTAAAAAATTTTCCTTATTCCTTCCCCCCCCACACACACACCAGTTAACACCTCATTTCTTTGCCCCCCTTTATAGCAAAATCCTCTGAACAGGTTGTGTATACATGTGGTCTCTAATCCCATTCCCCCCCTTCTCCCTCCAGTCTATCTGGTCCAACTCTTTTCCACCACTCAGTAAAATCTACTTTTGTAAGGACCACCAGGGACCAGCACACAGAAAAGCTCAGTAATTTATTCTCAGTCCATGTGGATTTGATGTATTAATGGCATTTGCTATAATCGATTATTCTTCTTTGACACAGTTTCTTCACATGTCTTCCACAGTAACACATAAAGTTGGTTTTGCTCCTCTAACACTCTTCTTTGTTGGTTGCAATGTATTTCTTTGCTATTAAAGAATAACTAATGCTAGCATAGAAAGCGAAAGAATCAACAAACAAAGCTCACTTTCTCTGCAAGCTTATGACCACTTACAATCACTGGCCAGGAATCAAAGCCTCTAAACCTTTCTTGCTAGTTTTAGGTCCAGACCCTTCTAATGAACTATACACTTTCCTGTTACACGTCTCAATGTCTAGCAGACATCTCAAAATCTGGATGTCCATAACTGAACTAATCCTTCTCCACATAACATTTTGACCTATGGGCTTTTATATTTCAGTTGATGACAGTTATATCTATTTAGTTGCTTGTGTTAAAAACTTTGGAGTCACTGTTCTTTCTTGTGTTATTCTTTTTTTCTAATTTAAAGATTGTATTGATTTATTCATGAGAGACACAGAGAGAAAGGCAGAGACATAGGCGGAGGGAGAAGCAGGCTCCCTGTGGAGAGCCCAATGTCCACTGGATCCCAGGACCGCGGGATCATGACCTGAGCCTAAGGAAGATGCTCAACCACTGAGCCACCCAGGTGCCCTCTTGTATTATTTTTATAACTAACATCCAATCACCACCACACTGTTAACATCTCAGATCTAAGCCACCAACATTTCTCACCTGGGTTCCTCCGGTAGTCAATGGCCTGGCTCCCCTGAGTTTACAACTCCCTGTCAATAGTCTATTTTGAACATAGTAACCAGAGGGAATTTTAAGCAAGGTTATGCCATACCCCTGCTCACAAACCTAAAGTGGCATCCTGTTTTTTTTTGTTTTTTGTTTTTTGTTTTTTGTTTTTTAGAATAAAGCCAGTCCTTTCAATCATTTGTAATGTAAGCCTTATATGGTTTGGCCTCTGGACCATGATCTTTCTGATCTTTATCTGGTAGTCTTTTCTGTTCTCACTCTGCTCTTTATGATTTTAAGACCCTCAAACACACAATGCCATCTGCACTAGTTGATCCTCTGTCTGGAATTCTTTTCTTTCCAGATAACTATGTAGATAAACATCCTCATCTTTATTAAGCCATTTGCTCAAAAGCTGCATTTTCAGGGATGTCTATCCTGAGTGCCTTATTTTAAATTATAGGTAGGTCTTTGCCTTGGTACTCCCAATCTCTTCCTTCTATGCTCTTCCTATTTCTCTGATCAAAATATATCATTCAGTTATTTTGTTATTGATTTATAGTCTGCCCTCCTCTCCCAGAATCAAGTTCCTCGAGAAAACAGATATCTGTCTATTTTATTTCCTTAAACCAGAAAGTCTCACACCTAAGTGTCAGTTGAATCACCCAGAGGGCTTATTAAATCACACATTGCTGGACCCCACTACTAGAGTTTCTGATTCAAAAGTATATTGTAGGATCCCAGAATTTGAATTTCTAGTCAGTTCCCAAATTGTACTCATGCTGTTGGTCTAGGGACTATACTTTGAGAACCTCTTACGTACAAGATGTGCCATATTTAAACAGCTGTTTGATGAATGGATACAGTATCTAATTTTAATGTATATTTTGGAGTACTGTTGTGATTGAATACTTCTAATATAGTAATTTGCTCTTTGGTTGTCTTCTTTTGTAAGTTTCTTATTCATGTACATTATCACTTTGTTATTGAGATATTTGGTAATATTTATTTATATACCAAGAGTATTAACTTTTGTCTGTCATATATTGGAAGATATGTGTCCTGTTTTGGCTTATGTCATTTAATATTGTCTAGGTTTCTTGTATGATGGCACACTTAACTTTATGCAATCAATTATTAATAACCATATGTAAATTTTGACTTTACATGTTGACTTAGCAAGCATTTCCTCATCCTAAAATTAGATACAGATTCATTGATTTTTCAGAAAATTATCTTTATGCCTGCTCATTTTCTTTTTAACTCTTCTACCCATGTGATATTTCACACATGGCATTTCAAAAGGCCCATTAACCTAGCTTTCTATATATAAGCTGATAACGGGAGGTTTACATTATTGTATTTTTATGGTAGCTGTTAGTATCTAATAAGGCAATTTCTTCCTTATTTATTTTCCTAAAGAGTTTGATAATTCATTTTATTTTCTGCAGGAGAAGGTTCATCAAATTAAAATAAAATACTGTTGAAAGTTTTACTGGAATTGCATTTAAAGTTATGGATTAACATTTGGAGAATTTTCATTTCTATAATATGTAGAAATTAGTTTTGCTCTTCAGTATCATAGAATTAAGTCACTTTTTTTTTTGCATTTGTCTGTATGTTTTCTGTAGTTTTCTTTGGGTTTACTAGACTTTATAATCCTTACTTTGTTTTCATCTTAAACCTATGTACATATTTTTGCTGGTGATAGTTTTCATTCTTTGTCCTGATTATTATAGGCACATTGGGAAGTGGTTGGTTTGTACATATGTAATTTCAACAGACTGCCTTATTGAAGTCTCATATTGATTTAATTTTTTTCCAGTTGTCATTTCTGTGTCCAAAGATAGCCTCATTAATATATATAAATAACGATGATATTTTATCCTTCTTTCTGATTTTTTTATGTTTTGTTTTCATATTTTCTTGTTCTAGTGCATTAATTGGGAATATCAACATTTGTTAACATAATACTGATGTTAGTGGCCATCTTTTTTGAAGTTAACTATTTACTTAAGGATATTATTCCTTTCTATGCTATCCAACTCTATGTGGATTATTAGTTTACTGAGATTTTAAAATCAGAAATCAAATAGAGATTTTGTTAATTTATTATAAGTTAATATGGCGGTATACTTGGGAGATAGGAAGGAACTGCTGTGTCTTCCTGTTGTTACTGCCTCTCCCCAAATTGATATGTTGAACTTTAGGCTCTCAAATATGATGGTATTAATAAGTGGGGCCTCTAATGGGTAAGGGTAGAGCCCTGGTGAATGGGATTAATGCCCTTCTGGAAGACACCCTCACAGAACTCCCTAGCCCTTCTATCACGTGAGGATACAATGAGAAGTCTACAACCCAAAAGAAAGTCCTTACCTGCCATACTGGCACACTGTCTCACACTTCCAGACCCCAGAACCATGAGAAAGAAGCTACTGGCCTGTGGCCTTCTGTTGCAGCAGTGTGAACAGTCTAAGACAGGAGCATGTTTTAAAGACTGTGGCACCAGTGATAGTATGGGAAATTATTTTCTGTATTGTTCAAGGGTGAAGATAAAAACAAATAATGGATTTATCACCTTGTATTTGAGACTAACCTCATTTATTTAAAAAGATGTACCTCCCCCCTCCACATACACACACTATGCATCTACAATTTAAACTGTACTACAGATGAAAAAGAGTATAGACTTCATACTCAGGCTCACCCCCAGCATAGGATAACTCACTTTGTAAAGGTGTTGATATTTTATCTTAACAAAGAAACTGCTGTAAGGCACTTAGGATTATGCAAGCTTAGTTTTGGGGCAGCTGGCTGACTTTAAAAGTATAGGTGTGTGTAAGCTTAATCTAGGTACCATTCTGACCGAGGGGAATTCAGAGTCTTGGACAGCTCAGTGGGCCCTCTGGGTCTTGTTTGGGAGGTTGCCTTCCTTGCCTGGCAGTATTTATTCCTTCTAGTACCCAGTAGACCAACAAGGTTGATCCACTGATGTTTGTTTGAAGCTCTAGGTTAGTCAGGTACTCTGTGGAGCATTAGAATGTGGAGTTGGTGGGTGAGTGGCATCTTGCCTTTTTCCTCTTCAAATTTGTCATTTCTTAACCCAGTATACAATTGACATATTATTCCATGGATGGGTTTTAGACATTTTGAGAGCACTTTTAAAGAATTTATAGATTTTGTGTGTACTTATGTGTGCCTATGTTAAGAACAACTCCCGTAGACAGAATTTCTCATCTCATTCCTTTCTGCGATCTCAATATCCAGGACCATGCTTTGCCCATTGTGATCTCTTCACATAAGCCCACAGGAATTAATGAGAAAATGAATAGCCCACGAGAGAGAGAGAGCACCATCTCCCAGGATTACAATTGCTTCAAGTTATATATGTTGATTTTTCACCATATCTTGAAGAATTTCATAATTCATATTCTTAACTTGAGAATATTTTTAAACTTTTGAGAAGCATATTTATAAATATGTTTCTGAGATTCCCTGCCTCTTGTTAGATCTTCTCCCTATATTCTGTGGTAAAGAATAAACAATGCAATTATTTGTAATTGATGCCTAACCAGTTCTACTAATGTACATTGTTGGATCATTTACAATTAAAAAAATGAATGATTGGAACACCTTGGTGTCTCAGTTGGTTAAGCATGTGATTCTTAGTTTTTGCTTAGTTCATGATCTCAGGGTTGTGAGATTGAGTCCTGATTGAGCCCACTCTGGGCATGGACCCTGCTTAAGAATCTCTCTCTCCTTCTCCCTCTGCTCCTTCCCTTAAAAAAAAAAAGGAAAAAATGAATAATTGAATGACTATAGAACAAAATACTGAATTTCACATGACATTCTAAAGTTCTTTCAATATTAATTTTTTCTTCATTTTTGGCAAAGACTGCTTTACTTCCTGTTGGGAATTCTGAAATAACTTATTCTCACTTGTAGACAATTATCTTTTACATGAAATATTTTTTACCTTCAGGCATAAATGAGTTTCTTAAGCAGGTAAACAAATAATCTAAAATGCCTATGTTAATATTCAAGCAGCTTTTCCCACCTTACTCTCTTTTTGCTGTGCCATTTAGCTTCTTTCACAAACATCTAATTTGCTTTTATTTGAATTAAACATATAGCATAGGGCTCCTGGGTGGCTCAGTGGGTTAAGCCTCTGTCTTCAGCTCAGGTCATGATACCAGAGTCCTGGGATTGAGTTCTGCATCAGGCTCCCTGCTTAGTGGGGAGTCTGCTGCTTCTTCTATTCCTCCCCTTTGTTCATGATCACTTTCTCTTGCTCTCTCAAATAAATAATCTTTGAAAAAAATCTACATATTTTTAGTAGAAATTTTAGTTTGAACTTTTACATTTCTTTATCATCTTTTCTAGAACTCTCTGAATATCAGCATGACTGCATTGCAGATTTCAAAAGTTACTCTAACTGTTGCCAGATCTTCAGATCATGTTGTCCTGTTCTGGAATCCTGTGAGTTAAAATTAAAAAGGATGTTTATTGTATCCTTTCTCTGGCTAGTAAGTAGTCCTTAGGAGAAGGTAATAGTAAGGAGGCAAAAGAGAACCCTAAACTTGACATGATATCACTTTCAGCCATCACAATACTAATCTCTGTTCTTTACCAAAGCACGTCAATAAGCTGATATGTTTACCCTAGGTCATGGCATTGATGCTACTTAGAAATTTGTACTCCCATTTAGCTATAATGCTGTTGATGATAGGTCAGAAATAAGTCACTGCTGTCAAAAGACAGTGATTATTTTTCCCAAGGAAATTTGATAAGTTGCTTCTCTCTGTGTCTCTCATGAATAAATAAATAAAATCTTAAAAAAATAAATTTGATAGGAAACATTTATTATCAAACCTAGTGTTAAACGGGCGTAGCTACAGACTGAAGAACTGTCGATGGCTCTGCCCATTTGTGTGTTTCTCACATGTATTTCACAGAGTGTCCAGGACAGAGCACATGCTGTCACGACTCGCTCTTCCCTCAGACTTTATGCAAACATGGAAGAAGGTGTCCTGGGGCCAGAGAGATGACAAACTACTGGGAGGGTTCCAAGTTCAAGGGTGGGGAATTAATGCCACTTAGGAGCACAAGCTGGTAGAGTTTGCAAATCCAATTGTTGTTTCTCCTTGAAAAGATTCAGAAAAATTGGTGGCAAAGAGTGAGGGCTTTTTGAGAGCTCTCGAGCAAAGTGGACTTATATTCAAGGAAATGGGTGAAACAAGTGGGATGTGCTCTGTTTGGTTTGGTTCTATTTCTTGTAATAGTTTTCTCAGGACTATTGCTGCGGTGTCTCTCCTGGACTCCTATAGCTGCTTCCTCTGGGCTTCCAGTCTCGACTCCACACAATCTATTTATGCCCCAGACCTAATATTATTTTTAGAAACTCAGTCTGATCATTGTCAAATTAAACTCTGTAAAATTTAAAATTGTTATCTTGCCCTCAAGGTCTCCACAGAAGGGTCTGCATCCAACCTGACTGCTGGGACTCCGTCTTGTACCACTCTAAGCCTTGCCCATTATCACGTAGCTATCCTGGCCCTCTGTCTTTTTCTCCCAGGCTTTAAATTTGTTTCTGCCTGGAGATTCTTTGTTTCTTCTCCCTGAAATACCTCCTCCCCACTGTGCAAAAATAATACCCTTGCTTTGGTGGTTCTCTCTGGTTCAAGCCTTGGCTCAAATACCAACCTTCTTACATATATATATGCCTTCCCATCTTCTTGTTTTAATTAAGCTCTCCTATTTCCTTTCTATCTTGATATTTTGTTTCCTTTTCTTTATATCTCTTACAAATAACAGAAATTGTATTTTTATTTACTTGTTTCCTTTTCATTTGAGGTTCCTCTCACTAGAATGTATGCCCCAGGTGAGCAGAGTACATATCTTTTGTTCAAGGTTGTACTGGAGCAGCAGGAACAGTTTCTGACATCCAGAAGACACTCAATGTATGTCTGCTGCATGTATGATTGACTGTTTCAATTATGAATAAATAATGATCGTGATCTTTAGTAGCCACTGTCTGTGAGTACCATAAAATTTGCCAATGTGCTCATCACTGACTCTGGTATGATCTAGATAACATTTTAAAAAGCTACAAATCAAAAAAAAAAAAAATAAAAAAAAAAAATAAAAAGCTACAAATCATTTCTTGCTTTATACTGGGAAAATCTTACAAAAGCAAAAGGAATTGTTCGTTTATTTATTCATTCAAAACAAATTTATGGTTGAACAGAGATCCCACCCTTTGTCTTCATAGTCAGTTAGTAAACCAGGACTCTTAGAAATGTTTCAAAGAAAGACAGTTAATATGACAAATCAAATTCATTGTGGGGAGGAGTTCCAGGCAGATAATGCAGGCATAGGAGATACATAATATTTTTAGAATAAAGCGTGCATTTTGGAGATTTCAGGAATCTGAGGGTAGCTGATCTGAGAATGGCTGGAGTGGTGATGAGTGTGGAAAGATGGAGAGGATGTACTTTGGAGAGACCATTAGAACTGATCACCAACTTAGCATCCAACATCATTTCCAGTACCAAGGCTACAGCACTGTGGGACCCAGGGCAGGGTCCTTGCAGAGCAGGGCGGAGGTGAGGATGAGGAGAGGTGCGGGGTGTGGGTGAAACTTGGTAGAATATCATAGAGACGTTCTCTGAACAGCTGAGGGGGAATGCTGCCAAAGTGGGCAAAGGATGGCGCATGGGTTTGTGGGCAGAGGTCAGTGAGAAGACTTGACCCCTGGTTGACTCTGGAGCTGTAACAGGCAGTCAGAGGCTCCTCCCCACCCCTCCTGGCCTTAAATTGGGCCCAGCTGCCTACAATGATCTTGCTAGCAGCTGATCTGAGGCCGCAGCCTTGAGAGAGCGATGTGTTGTTGGGATCATCGGGACGGTATATATATGACTGAACCCAGGGAAGGCTTCGGTATGAACTTCAAGGTTTGGGTGGCAGGTGTGAAGACCTCATCTTGTGGCCCCCAAGACAAACTGGTAAGTAAGTTTCCTTGTTTATTTAAATGGTCACTCTCCCATCTGTAGTGGGTCTGAGCCTTTCTCCTATCTTTGTCATTTTCGGTGTTTGGGGCTGTTTCACATTTCACACAGGACTTCTGGAGGTTCCCAACCAGAGGGCTTAGGGGTGCCATTGGTGCTGCTTACTGGCTTTGGTCAAATGGTTTAACCTGCCCAGTTCTCTAGTGTCTAGGGCAAGACTGCTGAAGAGTGGTTGCCAGCGCCGCCATTTGTATGTTTGATATAAGCTGTGCCGGTGGGATGTGGGGTTATGAGTAATAGGCTACACTGCCTTTTTGCTTCACTCATGATAGCTATTGTGAAGAAAGGACTGACTTGGCTTGCCAGAGCTGTGTTGGGAATGAGTTGTGGGAGGAACTGGGTGAGGTGTTGGGGTAGGCACCTCCGGAGAAGCTGAGATGAAGGTACAAGGGGGACTGTGCTAAAAAGTTGGCACAAATGGTTGATGACCATTTGTCCCTTTGTGCACAGCTAAGGTATTTAAAACCCCGTTCCTGTCCGATAGCTCATCTATCTCCTGAGTCCTGGTGGGTATCTGTGGGAAGTGGCCTTGCTTTGAAAGAGGGCTTGCAATAGGTACCTGCCTCTGGAAGCATCACAAAGCTCTCTGGCTGTGCTTCCTTCAGTGAGCTCTCAGATGAACAATTGCTAGCATTGAGAGTGTGCCAGACAATCCCTTCAGAACATAGGAATTCATTGGTCCTCATGAGAATTTTATGGTGTGGGTATTAATTACCTCATTTTTCAAGTGAAAAAAAACTGATTTATAAAGAGAGGAAATGACTTGTGTGAAGCTGTACACCCCACACATTGTGGAGGTAGAAATCAATCCCACTTATTCTGGTTTGAATAGGCTGTTTGACCACCTGTTCTAGATTGAGACCACCCTATTTTTAGACCTCAGATTTAAAGAGGTATCAGAAACACTTGGGGACTTGATTAAACTATGGATACTTAGCCCCAGTCTGAGGGAACAAGTTATTGGTCAAGGTACCTGCATGTTTTCCTAGCTTCTCAGGGGATTCTGATGAATATCCAAGTATAAAGACCATTGCTTTTGTCTGTGAGCCCAATTACCTTGAAATGAAATCTAGTCTCTTCCTTAAAATAGTAAGGATGATTTACATTTAGTCAGGACTGAATTGAGAAACAGTTGGGAGAATGTTCTTGTAAGTACTTGGCAAATCCAGTGACTCTCATTGGCCAGAAACACCTGGGTAGGTAATTAAAATAGTTCCTAGTCCTTACCTACACCTGCCTCGCGGCGTTGATTGCTATAGGCAGCCGTGGGATTTGTTGGCATCCAGTGTTAGAGCAAGAATGATCTTAGTTCAGACCTCAGGTGTACCATTTACACTTGGACACTGATTATCACCAACCTTTCTGGGTCACACATTATCCTTGGAGAAGGGCAGGTGAATACCCCTATGCGGCCCTCCAATGAAGATCATGGGAGGTGGTACCTCTGAGGGTTTTAAAGGTGTGGATCTCCTATTAGCTGGTTTCCTTTAAAAGTGAGCAAAAATTCCACAGGACTTTAGAGTCCAGAGCATTTGTTTGCAATGATAAAATATGCATTAGTTTTTATTCTCCTGCTGTTATAATATTTAGTCATTATACTCTTACAGAAAGAAATTTTCTTGTATAGACTTTAATGGTTATCTCTCAAACTGCCAGATGGTTTCATCAACAACTTAAGAAATTTATGAAATTAATCCCTTCTATACTTCACATTTAATTCTGTTTCAGTGGCTTCAAACCACAGCTTTCATTTGAATTCTGAGAAAATTAGAGAATGATTTTCCTCATAAACTCCAAAATGCTGTTTTGCTTGCCTCTTTTGAGCACTGCCTGATACTGCTACAAAGGGATAAACGAGTATGGCACATGATTTTGCATTAGGCTCAAAGAGATTTCATTTTTCTTCATAATCCTAATGAAACAGAAACATAACTGGAAGGTGGGAAGGGTCGTTTTTTTTCTTTTGGGTATTGTGTTTTATTTCTTATTTTTATCTTCTCCGTCAAACCAGTTTTTATTAGCATTCATCAGCTAAGAACTAAAGAAGGGGTTAGGAAAGTTCACATTTCCCCAGTGCCATCCCACCATGGTGCCAGCACAAAAGTCACTTGAGCTTCACTTCAATTAGATCAAGGTTTTGAGGTCTGCAGGGGAGAAGCCCAAGAGACCTGCTCTGGTCTGAGGTAGACCTGGCTCCAAGCCATTCTGACTCACAGAGATCCTCAGCATGGAAGGATTTTTTTTATCCTGAGTTATTACACCAATTTTCCAAAAGGGGCTTATTCCCCCTTTTATATTTTAAATGAATGGTTCATGGTCACCATCAGTTCTTATGTTTATTTAGGAGAAATACTACTTATTCTGGACTTCGAGAAGAAAGACTTGGATTCATTTTTAGTTGCATGACTTATTACCTATGAAAACTTGAGGTCAGGCAGCCTTCCCTTTACTGACCTGTAAAATACCACAAATTTTAGTGTTTTCCTAAGGATGAAATTTTACCAACTGTGGTGTAAAATGTTAAGGATGAACTAGATCTCTAGAATCCCAGAATCTTTCCTGAAGAGTGGCAGGTTAGGGAGAAAGACTTAGAGTTTTGAACAGATGCCATTTATAAACTTCAGTTTATATTAAAACTGGATCAGACCGTGGAGATGAATGGGTAGGGCCCTGAGTAGATGAACATTTATTGCAATGAATTATATCCTCAATATCAGGTGCAGTTATAGAATCAGCCTTGAAGGACTGACCCTGTATTTCTGTTGTCTTTCTTCCACCACTCATTGGACTCCCCAGTGCATTCCTGGAAATGGCTCTTATAAACCTTTTCATGCAAGCCCGTTCCTCCTGCCTTGTGCTGAACAATATGACTTCTTACTGTAGTGAGAAGATCACCTGAGTAGACCTCCCTTAACTTCTCTTTCTCTATCTCCCTTCTGAGGTGAGCACTGCATCCCATTCCCTGACTTCTATCTCCTTTCAAATCTCTGGGGTCTTTCTCTCTTCTTATTTTGTACCTTTAATCAATCTCTGTCTTCTCTTTTGAAATAGGTTTATAATTTTCTCTATTGTATAAACACAATAGATAAAAAATACCCCCCTTTACCCCCAATCTATTTTTATTGTATCCTTTCATCACAGACTACTTGAGAAAGCCGTCACCATGTTCCACTCCTTCTGTCTGCCCTTATTAGACCTTCTTGTTGGCTCTGTGGCTCTCCTTTCTTTGATCCCAGATGACTTCTTAGACATGACTTCTGGTGTATTTTAGTCATCCTCCTCCTCTACCACTGATTCCTGATTCCTCTCTGCCAGTAGTTCTTGGATGTTCAAAACTTAATTCTTTTTGAAAATGTAACCTTCATGCCCTTCATGATGGTGATTTTTCTTCTATTTTAACAAATCTTTCATTACTGGCTTCTCTTATGCCTTCAAATGTTTGACTTTCTGTGGATTTTTTTTTTTTTTTTTTTTGGCGGGGGAAGATTGGGGAATAGCTTACAGCAACAAAAGTTGATATCTTACTCCACATATATGCCCATCACAGATTAGCTGGAGCTTCTATTTCTCCTGGTCATTCATGGATCCAACCTGAAAGAGGATCCATCTCCAAGAACATATCCAAAATCTCCAATGTAAAGGCAAGAGAATGTGGCAGATAGCAAATGGTGCATAAAATTTCTATCTAGAAGAGATTAGTATTACTTCTGTGAACATTTTATATGGTAAAGCCCACCTTCTGAGAAAGTCCTATCATATATCTTAAGAAAGGTCATAGGTATGTTCATCAATGGCTTTAGCACCTGCCATATAAAACAGGCACATGTGCCCTTGTGCTTCCATGGATCTTTTTTAAGGGTTCTTATCTCCTGTCTCCTCATGACCTCATCATTTTCTCCTTTTTAAAATATTGCCTCCATGAAGAAGTCTTTGAAGTTTAAGTTTGCTGTTTGTTGCAACTGAATAATCCCTACTCTAAATGTTTACAAATCTTTATTAGTATTTCTTTAAGAGCCTTACCCTATTCCAGTGATGCAGAAATTAACATTTTTTGTTTTAGTTTTTGATTTAGGTATCCTATTAGAGAGTTTACGTATCTTTGACAGGATCTGAGTCTGACTTATCTTTTTGTAGTATCCTACCTACATTAAATGCTAGATTTGTTGAAACTCTATTCTGGAAGGGACTTTGCTACATAGTGTATAGTAGATAATCCATGAGCTTGCTGAATTAGATTGAGAATGCTGTGCATCACTTTTAAAAATTGAAGATATTGATCTTGAAATAAGGAAAAAAACTAGTAAAGATACTATAAAATACTTGTTTCTTTGTTGACTCCAATAATGCATAATACTTTAATGTGACCAGGAAAATGAAAGAAGAGATAAGCAAAATTGGTTTAGTGAGTGTTCTTTACGGAAATGGCTCAAAGATACTCTGAAATATTCAGGTGCTGATAGGGGTTGGCTAGGCCTTTTTAGCTTCTAGTCTATATCCTATCCTTAACAAAATTCTGGTTTCCCAACTGATCTTAACATTCTCTGGTAAACCTCCTTCACTTGGAAGAAATGGGGACAGCAGGGAAGAAAGTCAGATTTAGCACCGTGCCTGTTCACTGCACCCTTATTAGAATGGGCATGGATATTTTCTCATTCTCTACTTACTTTCACCCTAGTACTTTTCAAGTCTCCCTCAGCTTCCAAGAAAGTCTTAGCACATTTTTGCATTACACAGTAGTTAGACATAATCCATGTATAATTGTAAGCATATTTTAGGCTAAGGTGAATGTTTTTGAAATTGAGGAAAGACCAGGTTATAGTAAACTTTGAAACCCAACCCAAGATCTTTGTGGAACAAAGTGGGAAATAAAGTCAAATAGAGCTCTTCAGTCTGACAGTGAGTACCTTGGTGTGGTGACCTCTGAGCTGTGTCTTCATGGAAGCCAGTACCTGAATCATGTGTTGGTCTTAATTTTTTTTTCCAAAAAAGGGAAATCAAAGATTTGGACAAAATAATCCAAATCAAGAGTGGCATGGGTAAAGTTGCCTCAACAAGAGTGAGGAGTATGGTGGCATATCATGGAGACCACATTCAGTAGATAGAACCCATTCTGTCTTGAGAACTTGTTGGACTCTCACAGTGATCTGAAGGAAGATGGAGGAGTTACTGAAAAGGAAAATCCAGGTGCTTTTTTTCTCCCCATGATTTAGAGTCGTGCACTATGTGACAGAACTGATACTGTTTTGTGCATCTTCCTCTTCCTCAACAGCCCATTGGTTCTATTGTGAAAAATGCCTTACTTCTGTTGCCTGAGTCAACCAAGTTATTCCAGGTTTTTTTTTTTTTTTAAGATTTTATTAGTTCCTGAGAGACACACAGAGAGAGGCAGAGACATAGGCAGAGGGAGAAGCAGGCCTCCTGTGGGAATTCTGAAGTGGGACTCGATCCCAGGATCATGACCTGAGCTGAAGGCAGATGCTCAACCACTGAGCCAGCCAGCCATCCCCAAGTTATTCCAATTTATGCAGAAAATCCTTTGGTATGACTAACAGAGCCTTAGGTAAGCTACTTAATGACTTCTTTCACTTGGCTTCTCCATAAAAACCACTCTGGAGGGGAGAATTTATGCAGTTTCAAAAAACTAGTTACTTAACTTGGGTAACTGTTATCTTACTGATATTGAGAAATTGTAGTAATTAAGGAGTTTTGGGGGGGTGGGGATTACTAAGTACTGGCTTACAGTCATTTTCTTTTTTAAAGTTTATTTACTTAGAATCTCTGTATCCAGTATGGGGCTTGAGCTCAAGACCCCAAGATCAAAAGTGAAGTGCCCTACTGACTGAGCCAGCCAGGAGCCCCTGCCCTTCTTTTCATATCTACTTCTACTTCTCTGTTGCCTCAAATTTGGTTTCTCTGTTCCTTCTCTTAAAGTTAGTAGTAATCTAGTCGTTACAACATCTGTGTCTGACATGCAGATAGGTTGGAATTTCTTTTAAAACCGGTCCAGAGTGGTTTAAATTGAAAAGAAAGGAGACATTTTTTTTTCCTGAAATAACTTCTGTAACCATCATACCTCACCAGTTGAGTGGTTCCCTATTCAGTAGAATCTTTCATATACCTACAGTAATTTCATTGTAAGATTGTGATAATGCGCGGTAACAAAATTGCATTAACAAGTTTGTGTATTTTTCTTGCCACCTTTCCTGCTTGAGTTCTGAACAGTTGATCCTTGCTAAAAAATTCTGTTTTTTTTTTGATGTGAGAATAACTGTATAATTTCTCCTTCTCCTTTGAAGTTAAATCAGTATTTTTTGCTTCAATTTTTTTAACTGTGAGTGATTAACTCTGACTTACTAGTCCAAAAATGGAAACTTTGAAAAAGTGTCTGCTTTATCTTTTGCTTATTTCCAAAAAAATGTACCTGACATCTACCTACACTATTGTGAGTTAGTGAAGATGATTTATGTGTAAACCAAACAGAAAGCTATCAGAACAGTTGCAATGAAACGCCAGGACACCTGCACCCTGATGTTTATAGCAGCAATGTCCACAATAGCCAAACTGTGGAAGGAGCCTCGGTGTCCATCGAAAGATGAATGGATAAAGAAGATGTGGTCTATGTATACAATGGAAATTTACTCAGCCATTAGAAGCGACAAATACCCACCATTTGCTTCAACATGGATGGAACTGGAGCGTATTACGCTGAGTGAAATAAGTCAATCAGAGAAGGACATTTTATGATCTCATTCATTTGGGGAATAGAAATAATAGTGGCAGGGAATAAAGGGGAAAGGAGAAAAAATGAGTGGGAAATATCAGAGACGGAGACAGAACATGAAAGACTCCTAACTCTGGGAAACGAACTAGGGGTGGTGGAAGGAGAGGTGGGCGGGGGGGGGTGGTGGTGGTGACTGGGTGACGGGCACTGAGGGGGGCACTTGATGGGATGAGCACTGGGTGTTATTCTATATGTTGGCAAATTGAACACCAATAACAAATTTATATAAAAATATTTTTAAAAAAGCTATCAGAAATTGCTGTCCTAGAATGTGCTTGTTTAAACAGTTGAAATTGATAGGGTCATACGCTCTGCAACTGGACACATGGTTATTGTGTCCATACTTAAATTCATACTTAAATTATGAATTTAAATACTAGAGTCTGTTGCTGATCATCCTGAAATGAACAAAACAGGTGGAAAAAATTGTGTTTATTTTCGTGTGTGTTTTCAGCTTGTAGTGAAGGAATAGGGAAAGAGATTGTGTGTTAGTATGTTGTGCATGGAAAGCCAATTTTTCTTTTGCTGGCAAATGAGAAGTAAATCAGTTTATGTCACTGCAGAGAGAGAGCTATTAAAACAACACTGTCAATACTCTACAATAATTTTCAATTCCATCAATTCTGATGTCCCTTGGGATAATAAATGTAGGGTGGGCTGGAAATAGTGACGTCAATAGCCTATTTCTTTACTTTGGCCTGTGGAAGAATTGGTCATAGTGGCTTAGTAATGAGGATAACCTTGATCTCAAAGACTCCACTAGGCTGAATGTGAGAATAACATTTTGTCTTATTCAAAACTAAGAGTTTAATGCCACATGAACAAGATTGGTTTGCTTCCAGTATTAAAATTATAATTCATATGTATTGTTGCATTGGGGTTGTAGTTTTGCTACTTCTGAATATCTTCCAATGAAGAAGCCAACATATGACGATTAAAAAAAAAAAAAACAACTTAGACTTTCTCCTTTCCCTTTCTATCCCTGATGGGGCATCATTTGGATTGTAAAGACTTCATGTATGTTGAGTTTTGAAACTTCACCGTGAGCTCCATCACTACGCATCCTGTGACTTTGAAGGAATAACTGTCTTTTTCAATCATATTCAAATGAAGCTTTTCAGTACTCAGTACAACCTGATTCTGATTAGGTAGCATGCAAAATTCAAGGGATCAAATCACCAGCAATTTGCTTCCCCAAGTTCCTTTCTTAAATCAGCTTTTAAATAGATTTATGTTGCCTGTGGATATAAAGCAGTAGAGTAAAACTAAACCTTCCTGATTTCCAAATCAGCATTTAAAGAGCTATAATTCATATTTAATGAAGAAAAACAGCTAAATAAGCATTCACAAGCATTTAACTAGAGACTTTATGCTCATAAAGTTTTTATCCTCTGCTAAAAGCCCCTTTACCATATCTTTTTATTAGACTTTGATGCAAAATGCTAAGAGGAAGTTGGATATTGTTAGATTCCTATTAAATTATAAGAGAACAAATATTAGGAATAAATTTTAGCTCTGCTAACTAGGGCAAGACTGGCAATTTTCCTAACTGGTACTCAGCATTTAAGTTTTCAAAGAGAGAAAATGTTTTATTGCCAACAGAATACCAAACAATATGGAGGCCAGATGTCTCTGACCTTTTGTGTAAGAATAAAGCACTTTCTATTTCAAGGCTGGGCATCTTGTTTATAAATAGCTACATTGTGGCAAAATGGACTTTATATTACCTGTGATATTGGGTTTGGTCATTTCTCCTGAAATAAAGATGGGTCGTTGAGAACTGCTTGCCAGAAGGGAAAGTATAAAATTGATAACATAATGTATATCTGGGGCTTGGTTACTGTTCAAGTGTACATGCCCGGAATCTCCCATCATTGAATAACCTCTTGTCTCAATGTCAAAGCAAAGCCCAGGACTAGCTAAGAAGAAAGCATATACTGTTGGAAAACCAACTGTTTATTCCCTAAAACACTTCTTGTTTGGTTCAAGTTGTCAATTTTGCTTCACATTTGATTCCCATGATTTCTAAAGCAGACTAAAAGGAATGATATGATCTGCTTTGATGGTCTGATTGATCCAGAGAATTAATTTAAATAGATACTAAGACTTCAGCAGGTATATATGAACCACTGTTTAGAACTCTTAGGCTGGCACCATTGCTTCTTCCAGGCATGGCCAGTGTCTTACATATTTCATTATTTTAAGCAAATAAAATGATACCATTGGTCTCAAACAAATTCTCTCCATCACCTCATCAGCTATAAGCTCAAAACAAGTCCTACTAATAGTAAAGGCATTCACTGAGCTTTAACTTCTATTTCCAACTCTTTATGAAGTCATCACATGTAGAAATTTATAAATCTAATCACTTCAAAGAACAGGATGAAAATAGTTAAAGTACGTATTTGTATTTTTTGTATTTTGGTCATCTGAAAAGTACTAGCTTTTCCAGAAAATGCTGTAGGACCCATGGCAATACTTTCCTTCCTGTCACTGGTTTGTTTTTGATCAGTGTCCAAAGACGACTTCATATTGAAGAAATAGCCATGAACTTGAGAGTGGATTTTAAACTGGCCTCAGACTCAAACTCTGGTGCAGAAGGAGGACTGTGCATTTCTTCTGCATTGAATGGAGTGCTCCAATGCTCTCTGGAATGAAATATAAGTGGTACCCAATGGACTGCTATTTTAATGCAGCAGAGCAAATTCAATGAATTGCTCAATTCTCTAGGGCCCTTTAGAAAACGACCCAGAGCATGGTTTTAATGGAGAAATGGCATAAGGAAATGGAGTACGGGGTCTCGCAGTTCTCATCCATTAAGGCCATGACAACTGAATCATTGCCTCAGGATTACGTAGGGCCCTAAATAGAAGAGTTTAAGACCAGACAGGGGATCTGGTATTGAGGCTGTGGATTGTTGATGAAGAATGACTCACTCTGCATCTGAAGGACATCTACATTTTTTGACCTATTGAATGGCTTATCAAGATGAAAGAAGTCTTTAAGTGTCAGAATCCTGGATAGAGAATATTCTCTTACTTGGCCACCATGGAAAAAATAGACAACACACTTGAGGGGACAGTTTCTTTGGGTACTCAGATTTTGTGTGTCAGGTTAACTTTTGTAGACTTATCTTCTGTCTTCATAGTATTCATCATTAGCTTGAAGTGGACCCTTCCTATGAATGGAATGGGTACAGTTCTGATCCTGCCATGCGGGAGTGCATTAGTTTTTATTCATATGAAATAACATCTTAAAAATGTGCAAGGTAGATAAAATGGATTAAATAATGTGTATCTGGGGTATTGATGCTGCTTGAGTAATGACCTGCTATCTATGTCTTCAATCTGATGATGAAAACTATACCTTTGTGTTACAGAAATTTGAAGTATGTGGAAAAAGTACAAAGTGAAAGCTCTTATAAGTTAAACATTTATTTGTTTTTTAATTGCAAAGAGAGAGAGAGAGAGACAGGGGATGGGTAGAAGGACAGAGAATCTCAAGCAGACTCCCCACCTGGCATGGAGTTGGACAGCGGGCTTGAGCTCAGGACTCTGAGATCATGACCTTGGCCAATATCAAGAGTCAGACAATGAACCAACTGAGCCACCCAGACACCCTTTAAATAATTGTTTTCCTGTTTTTAGAGATTTATTTATTTTAGAGTAAGGGAGAGTGGATGTGTGCAAATTGGGGAAGGGGCAGAGGGAGAGAATCTTCAAGCAGACTCTGAGGGGTGTGAAGCCAGATTCAGCCCTTCCCCATGACCCAGGATATCATGATGTGATCTGAAACCAAGAGTTGTACACTTAACTGACTGAGCTACCCAGGCGCCCTTCAATAATTCTTACATTAAAAACAATATGTATATATTAGAGTATGTGATTTCCCTTCCATTTTTACATGTTATATATGCTAATAATAATAATTCTGCACTATTATTTTTAATTGCTTCATCAAGTTCTATATAACATACTTTATTTAACCAATATAATAATTATGGACCTTTGTTTCCAAATTTATGACATGATAAATACTGCTATAATAGGACTAGCCCTTTATAAAAATTTTTAATCTTTGCTACTTCCTCAGGATAATTGTTAGGAGTATGAGTACTGTAATAACGGAGGTGCTCATTATAATGTTGTTTAAATATGTTGCAATTTGCCCTCTACAGAGGTCCTGCCAACTTTCATTCCCATAAACCTATTAGGAAACTTTATTTTCTCATACCATAGTCGACATTAAGAACTATGACTTTTTAAAACATTGCCCAATCAACAGGCAAGAAATACTACTTCATTTTTAAATCAGTACGTTTGGGATGCCTGGGTGGCTCAGCGGTTGGGCATCCGCCTTTGGCTCAGGGTGTGATCCTGGGGTCCTGGGATCCAGTCCCATATCAGGCTCTTTGCATGAAGGCTGCTTCTCTCTTTGTCTGTGTCTCTGCCTGTCTATCATGAATAAATAAGTAAAATCTTTAAAAAAAAAAATTGGTACATTTGATTACTTAGTTTTGAATGGTTTACACTTATCAGCAATTTATACTTTGGATTTGGTGCCTTGTCTGCTTTTGTTATCTGCCAATATCTTTCCTGCAGGATGTTTGCTTTATGCTCATTAATTTTGAAATACCTCCTTATATTTTAATATCAACACCTCTTTTTATCACGTTAAGATTTTTTTTTTATCAGTTTGTGGTTGACAAGGGGCACTTACTAGCAGGTTTTTTTATATTTTACTTAGGATCACTTAAGAATGGGTAGGCACAGTAACTCAGCATTGGAGAGGAGGGAAGGCCAAGGGATGTGCTGGACTTGGAGTAATAGTGTGGAGTGAAAGGAGGTGGTGGAAGACCAGAGTTCAAGGTTATGTACTGTGAACTCACATGGAGGCTGAGAATTTATTGTCTGGTCTTACATAACCATTGGAGAACCACTAAAAATTACTCCCACAAACAGGTGAACAGGCAAGTGATAGGTTGGGTTAGGGTGAATAAGCTTTTCTCTGTGATGAAGGTGTCAACTGGAAAGGTACATTAACTCTTAGAGTCGTTAAGTTTCCACATGGTGGGCTGCTGTTGTAATTTATTACTGACCTTTAAAAGTTGGTGAACTTTCAAATGCAGTTGTGATTTGTTTTGTTTCTTTAAAAGTGATTTACTCAAGGAAGCCCACCCAGTGGGGCCTGTGTTGAGTGTGTGGCCTGCACATACTAGACTAGCCTGTTAGACCCCCTATCTTGGGCTGACAACATTAACAACGATCAGATTACTGAAGAGGCTGTCTTTGGTCCCCAACGTTGTCCATGTGTTTATCTGCTATGTGTTAAGGGATTATTTCTTTCTCAAGCTATTGTGACTCTAGGCAAAAAAAATTTGTCCCCACCTGGGAGCTTGTTTGTTTACTTTCACTGCCGTAGCCATTATTCCAAGGACTTTAGAACCATTAGGGAGATGGATATTGCATGTGGCGCCATAGAAAAGAAATCAATTCTAATCAAGAGGATGTCACTTTTTATTCTGTTCATTGAAGGCTGGAATGTTGAACTGACTTCACTGACAGGTTTCATGAGCCCATCATTTAATTTAATGTATAAAATAGAACATTTTATTGAAGTAAGGTTCATTTCCTAGAATGGCATGAATACACTTACATGACTTACATTAGTACAAATGTGTGGTCAAGGGGGAATCTATTAACAGATATATTATGATATTTTTATGGTAACTCTTGACCAATTTTTTCTTTTCTCTTTCTCCTTTAGTAGTACAAATATGGCAGTTGCCTCTGATCACAGCATGCCATCTTGAAAAAGACAGCCTGCGTAGCTTAAGTATGTACCCTATAGGGGTGTTGTGAGCATTAAAAGTAATAAAGCTTGGGAAAGTGCTTTAAAAAATGGTGCAAAGCACTCAAGAATGTTAGGCACAGAGAGGATTATTTGCAGGCAAACTACAACCTCTTGGCCTTTGCTCCAAACTTTGAAGAGGTCACTACCAATGACAGAGATTGAATGAATGATAACAATGATGAGGGTGAAGATGAAGGATAAAAACATCAGGATGGGAAAAGCATATGTGCTAAAATCATTAAGTATGAAGGAGGAAGAATTTCTTTGTGTGCCGGAGTGCGGATAGCGGGGTTGCTCTGTTTTGGCTTAGACACCTGTATTGATGCTTAATCACCACATGGAGCCAAGAAGTGCAGTCAGTTTTTAAAGTTTACCCATTCATCATGCTCTTCCTTCATGGGACTGAGTCAGCATCATGTAAAGGAAGCAGCCTGTGCTGCAGGTCAAGACAATTGAGAGTGAGTCCCAGCCATGCCACCATTTGTTTCAGGGCCCTGGGAAATTGATTTAATCTACCACTTTGTCCATTTGAAAAGAATGTATTTGAGGAGGTGAGTATTTACAAAGGTGAGATTTGTATTATAGTGATGGTGACTGAGATGATTTTAGGTGGTATGTGTAATGTGTGTAATCAATGTAATTGATTCATTGTGTATTAGAATAAATGTAACTCCATGAAGCATGTAATTTTCTAAGTATTAATGTTAAGAAAATAAGTGAGAAAAAAAAAGAAAATAAGTGAGAATTAAAAAAAAAAAAAAAGGGGGATCCCTGGGTGGCGCAGCGGTTTGGCGCCTGCCTTTGGCCCGGGGCGCGATCCTGGAGACCCGGGATCGAGTCCCATGTCGGGCTCCCGGTGCATGGAGCCTGCTTCTCCCTCCGCCTGTGTCTCTGCCTCTCTCTCTTTCTGTGACTATCATAAATAGATAAAAAAATTAAAAAAAAAAAAAAAAAAAAAAAAAAAAAAAAAAAAGGTTGAGTAAAACAGAAACAGACTCAGAGACCAAACTGGGGGTTGCTAGAGGCAAGGGGCATTGAGGGGATAAGCAAAATAGGTGGCATTCAGGGGTGCAGACTCCCATTTATAAAATAATTAAGTCACAGCAATGAAAAGTACAGTCTAGGGGATAAAGAGAATAAGATTGTAGTAACATCATATGGTGACACATGGTAACATTTATCATGGTGAGCCCTGCCTGTTGTAGAAAATTGTTGAACTACTACTACTACTACATGGTACACTTGAAACTAAGAGAACATTGTGTATCAACTGTACTTCAATAATAAAAATGGAGAGCGGGTATGGCAAAAAATCATGAAGAAAGGACATTTGGGAAATGCTAAACTAGATTATCTCTAATTTCATTTGAGATCTACTGGGTAAAGTATGTGTTTTTTTTTTTTTTTTTTCTTCAAGATTACTTTATTTGAGAGGGACCCAGAGCTAGTGAGCGGGGGCCGGGGCAAAGGGACAGAATCTCCAGCAGACTGCCTGCTGAGCACAGATTCTGATGTGGGGCTCCATCCCACCACCCATGTGATCATGACCTGAGCTGAAACGTGATTTCTGAATATGTGATTTCTGAAGGGAGGTAAGAAAGTCATTGGCAACACAAAGGTATCTCTCTCTTTATTATTAAGGATTTCTGGTCTAGATTAGGTTAGAGATAATCTTTGTGTGGCCCCAATCATTGTAGAAATTTCAGTGTGACGTCTGACCACAATATAGTGGTATACTATGAGTATAGTCTGGCAGGAGTCTCAATAGACTTCAGAGCAAGACACAGAAATTGGAGAACTGGCTCGAGTGCTGAGCCAGAGCAGTAACAAACGTCTAATGCGTGGGGTGGTTCAGGAGCTGCTCACCCTCTGGGGCTACTTTGGTCCCATCTTCTCTGTTACATTCTCTCTGCAGACAAGGCTGCCTTGCACACTGTTCACATCTAGTTGGTTCTCAAAAGGCAAACTGTCCCATTCTGAAATAGGGAATATTGAGAGACTGCCAATGATCCCTTGCCTTCTCTTGCCATTCTTTCAGCCAGACATTTTATAGAAGCTCTATTCAAAGAAGAGAATTCTTACATCTTTCTTAGGTACTTGTTAGAGGAGAATTCTGGTCAACTGTGGGATGGCTTCAGGATATCCTGAGCATCTGATGGTCCCTTTATTGTGTGTGTGTTGGGGGTGGGGGGAGAACAATGAGCTTGTATCGTCTCCTGCTGAATCTGAGAGACAAGTGCACAGGCACATCCATTGGGTTAGAGTCTATTCATCAATAGCAACAAGCATTTTATAGAACTCATGCCTAAAGTAACAAAGTTACTTGTATCCACTACATTTTTGGGGAAATAGAATTTTAATTGAACAATTTGATTGTTTTGCTCTTTCTGTTGGATCTATAAGCCCATGAGCAGCACTTGATGCTTCAGATTCTAGTTTGAGATGACCCTTCAGTGATCCTCAAATGAGAACCCCAGGCAGAGCAAATGGTGAGAGGAAATGTTTTCTGAGAATCAGAGCAGCTTTTGTCAGAGCTCTGCCAGTGGTCTCTGGTTGGGCTGGTGAGAAGAAGACGACTGCAGTTCACAGCACTTGAGATTCTGTGCTGGTGAGTAGTCAGGTAGTCTGCTGAGAATATGGTGACTTTTAAGCATTTCTTTTACTTTGGGGAAAAAGATAGCAAATGTTTCTGCTGTCAGGGAAAGATATTTCGTAAATTGATGTGTTAAACTCCCTTCCTTAATTTGTTTGGGGTGTGATCGTCCTGGAAAGAGTGTGGTGTGGTAGGTCACAGGCCACACAGTCAAACTGACTCTCCTTCAAATCTCGGCTCTCTTAGTTAGGGGTCGTATAGCTTGGGTTAAGCATGTCTCCTTGGTGACTGGTAAGGTGGAGATAATGAGAGTATCTAGCTCAAAGGTTTGTGGTAAGGATGACATGAAGTATCAGGTGCCTTTAAGGTACCGCTTTGATTCTTCTTAATCCTATTTCTTCTTCCAGCTTCTTGCCGGATTCTGTGCTGATAACTCTCACTTTCTGCTTTGGGGATTCTATGATGCCTCAGATATAGCGCACCCATGGAACATGAACTTCATTCATGTTTTTGTAGATGGTATAAGACAAAGGTCAGTGTTCGATTTTTTTCCCCCCTTTTGGATATTGAACAGATTGAACATCATTTGTTAAAGAATTCTCTTTTCTCTTCATGTGACTTGTCCCTTTTGTTAAAAAAAAAAAAAAGAAGAAGAAAGAAAAATCCAATGACCCTCTATGTGTGGGCCTATTTTTAGAATGTCCATTCTGTTACATTGATCAAAATGTTTATCTTTCTGCTGAAACTAAATTATCTTGATTGCTGTAGTTTATGCTAAGTTCTGAAATCAGGTAGGATAAGGCCTGCAATTTTGTTTTTTAATAATGGCTTTGCTAATTCTAGGACTTTTGCATTTGTATATAGATTTTAGAATCCATTTGCTAATTTCTGTAAAAAGTCTTCTTGAATTTTCATCAAATTGGCTACTTGAAAAAAAGGTTTTTGTAGTCACTTATTTTTCTTGGTGCATTTTAAATTGTATTTCCTCCTAGTAATCTCCTTTTTGGAAACTCTAAGGATATTTGCCAATATTTGCTTCTAGAATTTTAATTTTTTACAGATAAACATATATCTATTACTATGTCCATACATGGGTATATTTAATCAGTGGTATCTGGTTGTCTTCATCATTTATGGAGAATCCTCATTAATTTTTGAGTGAATATGCACTATCAAATGAGCTCTCTTGTATATTTACTTCTCTCCATTTCTTAAGCATAGCTTGATCTTCAGTTCTCCTCTTGTTTGGAAATAATACGCAATTTATAATGATCATCTATTATATGGTGATGTACCTAAAGTTGATTGACAATTTGAGTCCTTGCCGTTCTGGTTGACAGATGTTATACCCCTGGTTTAGGTATTAAGATCTCATTGCTATTCAGCAAATGGTTTTCTTTCCCTCTTAGATGGAGATATACCTTGAAGTTTATGCATTGATTTGGTACAAATTTTGTAACATCAAATGCACAGATAATGGCTACTTACTGTATACCATGGCTGATCATAAATGAATCACACATACTGCCTCCAGTTAATTAGTGTTTGCTGAAAGGTAAAGGATGATTTATGGAAGCAGTTTCACTTAGAATATTGGGATATTATTGCAAAGAGGAAGAGAGAAAATGAAAATTTCTGAGCCCTTACAGTGGTAGGCACCATGCCAGGTAATTCAGCAGCTTATTTCATTTAATCCTTGTACCAAATCTATAAAATGGCAATATTATCACCATTTTACAGATAACCGTATAGGCCAAGAGATGTACATTAAGAAACATGCCTACATTCTATACAACACCTTAGATTAAACTAAAATCTGGAATTTATACTCTTTTTAGTATTTCAGGTGTCTTAGAAAAGACCTGCAGCAACTTTTAAAAAAATATTATAAAGGAATGAGCTCGGAGGAGTTGAGTTTTTGTTCAATTTTGTGAAAATTGTGACAGATCCAGGACAGAAAACCATTTTTTTTCCTGGTTCTTAGTTCTTAATAATTTTTACCTTGTCTTTTTTTGCCCAGGAAATGACAGCAGAGACTTACTGCCTGACTTTACTGGATAATATGATCTTGAGAGTCTATAAAATGGTTATATAAACAGAATCCACCTCTTAGGGCACTGCAACCAAATGCACGTAGAGAGTTTGTGCACAAAGTGAGTGCTCAGTAAATGGGTATATTCTGACACAGATGGTAACTGTTTTATTTTTCTCTTATCAGGGTCCAATCACAAGAACAAATCAGCTGCCACTTAAATTTATTCATTTTGGAGGGAGGGAGGGGAAGAGAGAGTACAAGTGAGCAGGTAGGAGTACTGGCAGCGGGAGATAATCTCAATTAGACTCCCCACTGAGTGCAGAGCCTGATGCAAGGATCCTAGAAACCTGAGATTATGACCTGAGCTGAAATCGAGTCTGCTGCCTAAGCAACTCAGCCATCCAGACCCCCCCTCAGCTGTCACTCTTAAATACACAGGTATAAATTTAATCCTATGTTTACTTTTTTTTTTAAGACTTTCTTTTTTTTGAGAGAGAGAGAATGAGAGAGTGAATGTGAGAACACAAACCAGGGGGAGAGGTAGTGGGAGAGGGAGAAGCAGTCTCCTCACTCAGGAGGTAGCCTAATGTGGGGCTCAGTCTCAGGACCTTGGGATCATGACCTGAGCCAAAGGCAGATACTTAACTGACTGAACCACCTAGGTGTCCCCTGTGTTTAGCTTTTTTATAGTTTTTTTTTTGTCTTGTACCTCATTTTGTCAAGGTGTACAAGCTACAGAGATGATATAGAAAGCTTATTTAGAATCTGTGTTGATACAAAGAGAGGATAAATAGGCATTTTAGGGAACTCCTGAAATCCTGTTGCTTGACACACAGCCATGTACCAAATGTGTGCATAAGGTTTACAGTGGGATAAGAAAAGTCCCTTTTAAACATCCTGTTCCTAATAGTCAGGAGCAGGCATACTTAAAACCACATATTTGAATGACAACCTAGAATGTGGCAGAGTAATAAGCTCCCCTGACATGCTAGCACCGAGCTCTAGGAGAGCTCGTGTGCAGCAGGAGTACTAGAGAGCATATAGATATTAATATTCATATGTGTATTGGATAAAGAACAAAGGTGATGCATATTTTCAAGGAGCTAGAAAAATACTCTAAATTGACTTGTAGGGGGCTGCTTGAGAATCATGACCTGGATACTTCTTTCACTCTTTGGAGAAACCATTTAAACTTGTCCAAAAAACTGTAGCCACTAGTTACATATAAATATTTAAGCTTACATTAATTAAAATGAAATAAAAGTGAAAATTGAGTTTCTTTGTTGCTTTAGTCATCAGTGCTCCTCAGCCCCATGTAACTATGGGCTACTGTGGATCACACTGTAGATTATTTCCATTATTGGAAAGTTACTGTTGATGTCATAGAGAACCTGGCCTCCCCTTATGCCTCTGTGAAATAACAGAGTGGACTGCATCATTTCTCCTAGTCTAATATTCTAAGACTTGCAGGATGATAATTTAGGTTGAGCTGGGTAAAGTCAGCTTCTACTATAATCTCTAAGAAGATTCCAGTAACATGTGGAGGAATCATGTGGTAAGCAGACTATGCTGGCACCAGTAGGGAACTGCATTGTACTTCGCCCTCACCTCACTCCCTCCTCTCTCAAGATCAAGGCCATTTTATTTGAGCCATAAAGGTCAGCCAGCAAATTTTATACATGGCAGGTGGCGGGCTTTGTAAAGGTGGCATTATTTGCCACTCCTAACATGGTAGTAATAATCAAGACCGGCTGGATTATAGATGTGACAAATAGCTCTCAAACTCTGCTTAAAACACAGGTTTATTTCTCTCTCACGGATGCTGTCTGTGGGCTCTGTTGTGCATCATCTTTATTCTTGGATGCAGGCTGCGAGAGCAAGCAGGTCTTCAGTATAGCAAACGGGGAAAAAAGGAACGGTGAATCATACTCTGGCATTTAAAGCTTCTTCCCATAATACAACTGAAAGGAAAGTACATGGTTACTTACTGGCAGCAAAGAAAAGGTAAAGCAGAGTTGTAGAGATTGAGTATGTATTTTAAGACAATTTTGACTATTGAGGTTCCTAGCTATATAATAAAATCAATATAATGAAAAACTTGAAAAATGACAGGGGGTTTGGGGAACGTTCCATGCCACTTAGCCTCGTGTTTCAGTGGCCAAGGTAAATTCATGGCCAGTAGAAGCTCAGGGCACAGGGAAGCACAATGCTTCTCTGTCCCTGGGAAGCCAATAGGAAGTAATGGATGGAGAATATGAATGACTGCCACATATTCATAGGTTAGCCCTATAAGAATGCTACCCATGGGGCCAACAAGAAAAGCTCAAATACTTGACTGGTTGCAGTGAGTGCCACCAACTTCTGTGAATTACAGACTTCATGACTGCTGTCCTATGAATTGATGCCTGATCGGGTCTTTTGGATTTTTCCTCTTCCCCCTCTTCCCCATCTTCTTCCTTTTTAAGAGAAGCTGGAAATATATATTGTTATGTGAAGTAGCTTTATTTAAAAACAAAACAAAAACAAAATTTGCTTAGGGCACCTGGGTGACTCAGTTGGTTAAGTGTCTGCCTTTGGCTCAGGTCATGATCCCAGGGTTCTTGGATTGGGCCTGGGTGGTCTCACTCCCTGATCAGTAGGAAGCCTGCTTCTCCCTTCCCCCTTCTAGTGTTCTCTCTCTCTCTCAAATAAATAAAATATTTTTTAAAAACCTGGATCATTGTTTATAAACACTATGGAGATCAAAGAATGTACAGTAGTGCCAAGTAGAGATTGACTTCACAACTACTTAGGTCTAGGGTGGAGGGTTGATGCAGGAGACACTAGAGAGACAGTAGCCTAGAAGGTGGGACACCCAAGAACTCTCCTAGTATTACAGACTACCTGTGTGACATTTGTGAGCCACTAATTAATCACAAAGATTGATTTGTGATTTATGATCAGCCACAGTATACAATGAGTAGTCATTATCTGTGCATTTGATGTAACAAAGTTTGTACCAAATCAATACATAAATCTCAAGATCTATTCCCATCTAAGAGGGAAAGAAAATCATTTTCAGAATAGCAATGAGATCTTAATACCTAAATTAGGAGTATAACATCTGTCACCTTTTCTGTATCTATGGAGTATGTAGACTGGGCCAGATCTATGGCAAGGCTGAGTATTTAGAATGGTTCCCACAATTTTAGAAGGTACTTGGGGTAATAGAAAAGGTTATTTCTTCATCTCCTTGCCCCTGACTCCATGAACATGATGAAAATGACAGCCTGATTCCTTTCTCCATTCTGCTGGTTACTGGGGCATGGGACCAGTGATCTGAGAGTGGGGGACTGAGTTTTCAGAGAGATGTCAGTACCCCAGATATGGACTGTAGTCGGAGCTTCCCTAGGACAGCATGGTGTCTAAAGTACTGTTCACATAAAAATGGTGGCACTATATAGAGTGGCTTGAAAGGTGGAAGAGAGAAGAGAGTTGACTATGGTATTAGATTTGGGTTTCGACTGGGGTCTACTAGGTACTAGACTGATGTCATCACTTGTCCTTCTCTGCCTCTGTTCCTTCATCCAAAAATTGGAAGGCTAATTAATGGTGTTTACCTCATAAAGCTGTTGGGAAGGTGAAATTGGTTGATATATGTAAAATGCCTAATATTTAACATTTCTGAGTCATTGTTGCTATCGTTGTATCCCAATTCCTTCTTCCTGCTTGGTCCCATACATGATGCTTCTGAAATAGAAAGTGATGCCACAACTTTCATGGAAATTGTACTGTGTGCAATAGAAGAAAATGCTGTTTATGACTTCCTTTTTTTTCTGATCAGATCTTATGTAAATGTAGCTTTGTGCCTCTGGAATTAGGAACCCAGAAAGAGAGGTCCTCAGGGTGATTCTTGTCTTGGATTTGTTTTACCATGAACATATCAGTGTTAAAATCCTATTTATATTAACTGGAGGGGATTTTCATTGTGGTCCAAGTCTGGTAAAAATGTGAAAAATAACAGCTTAGAGCTTCCCTATCACTACTGTGAATCCAAGTGGCATAATTAGGATTAGCAATACTGTTTTTGAGACTTTGTGTCTTGAAGTTAGAAAATTTGAAACATGCTGGTAATTAGCAAAGTCAATATTCAAAATTTATCAAGGTTGTACTGTATCAAAGCTAACTGAAATCCTTTCCACTTCAAAGTCCTTTCCCTTGACTTGAAGCATCGAAGACCCGAAAGTTAAGGTACTCTGGCATCATTTTCTTGGGTGCTGAGCTATGTTCTCATTTCAAGGATCAGAATTGATCATTGCAGAACTGAGTATCAAGAAAATAATCATATGTTATTTCTATGATTCTAGGTGAAGTGTATTTCCACTGGAAAAAATTCACTGCATGTGTTAGATTATATTTGAGAAAAATCTCTTCAACCGTTTGTTACATATACCTTATGATTTTGAAACTACTTACTTTAAAGACGACTTTGGTTTTTTTTTTTTTTTTATCATGAACAGTCTACTCATCTGTTAAGACATTTGGCTTTTATTACACTCATATTGTCTGTGGAGAAAAGCCTACTTTGTTTCTCAAAAGCAAAATTGAGCTGCTTTTTCTCCTTCCAAGTAGATCCTGTCATAAATGCTAGTTATTAAATTCAAAAGAAATGTACATGTTTTGGAATCTAGTAAATTTTTAGTTCTCTGTTGGAGTAGTTGTACAAAAGACACAATCTGTGTAAATCTTTTATGGAAATACAATGTGTTTTTTTAAAAACGCTTACTGCTTTTTACCCCAGTTTAAAAATTCTATGTGCTCATTGTAAATATATGGATATATCACCTTATCCTACCATGCAGAAATCATACTATTGATTTTTGGAAATACATTTTTTCCCCAATATGCCTAGCAGCATAAAAATTGTAGTCCCAAATAATTCCAAATTACTTACAACAGATTTAAATGGGGGCACTCCTATGTGGTCCTATTTTATCCTACCTTTTCAAATATCTAGATTCCTAGTTACAAAAGACATTTGCTAGTGGAAACTTAATTCTTCCTTAAATCTTCAGAATAAAAATTGATGGACTTTCTTTGTCTTTTACTTGTCTTTTCTTTCTTGAACTGAAGCTGAAATAAATGAAGAACAAATATTGGATACCAACTAAATAGTTTAACATAGAAATAGAGGGTAGGGGTAACAAGTGAATGACGTATGTAATGTGTCTATAGCTTTCTAAATCAATTTAAGTTCCTAATATAGCAATAAAGTGACAACTGTATTTTAATTGAAGTAAAGACAGTTAAACATGTTAAAAACATAGTTTTAAATCCAAAATGTACCGAAGATTCATATTCTACCTTTCCTGGAACAACTATTTGTAGAGGTTTGGTTATTCCTTCACACAAGTGTCTATTCATTATTTAAAAATATTTAGAGTCTATGTCCATATTCCTCATATATTGGTTTATTTTATTTCTGTTAAAATATTTTGTTGGAGAGTGAGAGAGTGAGAGAGCACAAGCAGGGGTGGAGGCAGAGGGAGAGGGAGAAGCAGACTCCCCACTGAGCCGGAAGCTTGACATGACACAGGGTGCAATCCTAGGTCCCTGGGATCATGACCTGAGCCAAAAGCAGTCACTTAACCAACTGAGCCACCCAGGTACCTCTATTGGTGTATTTTTGAAGTACTCCCATGCATATCATCTTGATTTCATCATATGTGGATTTCCACAGTTATCTGAAAGGAAGTTTGTCTTCCTTCTGGGATCAGACATGTGACTCCATATTCAAAGCACTGTAGGGAAGAGATGGTTACCCTTGTTTGTAGCTTGGAAATCTGTAGACTGTCACATCCTGGACTGGAAAAAATGTAGCCCAGTGGATAGCATGACACTAGGCAAGAATTCACTTAAGTCTTTGAAGGAACAAGAAAGTATCTCACTGTTATTGCTGGTGAGTGACTCCACTGCTCATGTTTTTCTGGGTCAGAGAGAATCATCTTTTCAAACAGCTGCATCCAGTAAGTCAACTCTTGACCTGGTATAAAGTTATGAAATGTACTTAATGGGCAATTGAATGATGTTCCTTATTAGTAAGACTTTGTCTCAGATGAGCCCAGTTCTTTCAACATCCATGGTCAGGAGGTGACTCAGAAATGAAGGTTATAATTAAATTTGCAATATCCAAATCCATTTTATGATGTTGAAGTAGAAATGTCTTCTTGCAGCCTGCTGGGCAGTCTTCCCATTTCCCCTGCTTCTTTTCCAAATGGTTAAAGCTAGAAATAATTTTGCTTTGACAATCAGCTAATGAGCCCTTGCATCATCTTTCCAGCTGCCTTATGCTAAGTGGCAGTGATCAAAACACCTAAAGAATATTCATATATTGAAAGGTTTTAAGGTATCTACTTTATGTAGATTACTTTGAAAATGAATTTGGCTCTTTCTTATCCTCCAGTTATTCCCTGAATATGCTCCCTATCCAAGGCCTTCACTGACAGTTTGCTCTTTGGAATTTTTTTGTCCCAAACACATTGTATAACTTAATGCTTTATTTTTCCTCTTTCTAACAGTGCATTATTGCTTCCTAAGATGCCTGCACATCGTTCCTGAAAATTACAGGCTTTTTCATCCATCTGTAAGCATGTACTAACTCTGAAAAGTAAGCCTTACACAGTCCCTTCTCTTTCAGTTCAGTATGAGGTAGTTTCAATCAGTGACTCTTGTCTTTGTTCATCTAAGTAGCTGTAACCAAATACCACTGATGGAGTAGTTGACTAGTATCAGCAATTTATTTTCCAGAGTTCTGGTTAGATAGGTCCCTCTATAAGGTGGCAGACCTGTCCTTGTAGCCTCCCATGGTGGAAGGGGCCAAGACACTGTAGGGCCCCTTTTCAAAGGACCTAAATTGCATTCATAAGGGCTATACCCCTCATGATCTAAGCACCTCCAAAGGGCCCCACTTCCTGATACC
The DNA here is from genome assembly GCF_018345385.1 of Vulpes lagopus. Lineage (NCBI taxonomy): Eukaryota > Metazoa > Chordata > Mammalia > Carnivora > Canidae > Vulpes > Vulpes lagopus. The sequence continues at coordinate 123,611,049 of NC_054830.1, forward strand.
ATCAGTGGGGTTAGGATGTCAACGTAGGTATTTGGGTTGGGGGGCTGCAAACATTCAGACCTGAACAACTTTGATTAAAACAAAACCAATGCAAAAGGAAACACTATCAGCTTTCTTTGTGAAAAGGCCCAGCAGGAGTTGTCAGAATGTACAATTTATTGCTTTTCATCTATTTTACAGTGAAGGGCCATTGGGGCATGAAGCTGTGTTTTAAATAGACTTGGTGTACTATTGTGCCCTCTGACATCTATATTAATGAGGTCAAAACCAAACTAATAACCAGGAAATGCTCATAATGGGGCTAAACGTGATTTGGTCTCTGACCTGATGCATTAATTGCTTTATTAGCTATGTCTTAGTCATACTTTGATCTACTGCTATTTCCCAAGGAAAAGACCTGTTTTTAGTCAATAGAATGACTAAATCCATAACTCTGATGTCATTATTTCTTAATGATTGAGATTCTAATTTAATTTATATAGTACTTTAGTGCAGGAAATTAACTGATGGGTCAATTTGTTTTAGACAAATAATTATAAAGCACAGATGTGTAGCAAGGCTTTCGAATTAAAAAGGACATTACTTAACTCTATTCCCTTTGTGATACTTGGCATTTTATTAATATTATAGATGTAAAATCTGATTATATGAGATTACCAAAATGAAAGCCACAATAAGTGGATGAAAGTTATGGTCTAGGTCTCTGATATGTACTCATGTCCCTCATAATGAGGGGTAAAGCAGAACTCTGCACGGACCTCATCTCTTCTTATGGGGAGTGCCTTTTCCTAGGCTGTCGGCAGGTGGGGACCAGGACATGGGGACAGGGAGCTGCTTGAAAGCTCATTCGTGCCTGCTCTGGCTATTGTCAGCTAGATGCAGAGACTTGTGTTGTATGCCTTCTGTCTTTACCATGCCACAGCAATGCTGTCTGTGCGTTTCAGGACTGGTTGTTGGGGGGGTGAAGATGGGGGGAGGTTCTTACACCTAAATGCACAAGAGTTTCCATTTTATTATACAGCTGCAAATAGTGCGTTGCACTGTAGAGTACTAGACTCTGTTTTAGTTGTCTAGTGCGCTAGACTTAGTGTAGGGTACTCTTAGGGGAGGTTGGGGAAGAAAAATGCATGCAAATCATTTTTATGTCCTCTTAATATTTCATTCTTTGACTTTTGTTTCCCTTCAGATCATGAAGTTTGGACTCAGTTTTACTTGTAACTTGTTTTTTAGATGAACTTTAAAAAAAAAATTTTTAGACAAACTTCTAAATAGCTGTGTGACCTAGGGGATACTATTTAAAATGACCAGAGTAAGAGGGTTCCCTTTTCTCTGCATCCTCTCCAACATTTGTGGTTTCCTGCCTTGTTAATTTTCCCCATTCTCACTGGTGTGAGGTGGTATCTCATTGTGGTTTTGATTTGTATTTCCTGATGGCAAGTGATGCAGAGTATTTTCTCATGTGCTTGTTGGCCATGTCTATGTCTTCCTCTATGAGATTTCTCTTCATGTCTTTTGCCCATTTCATGACTGGATTGCTTGTTTCTTGGGTGTTGAGTTTCATAAGTTCTTTACAGAACTTGGAAACTAGCCCTTTATCTGATATGTCATTTGCAAATATCTTCTCCCATTCTGTAGGTTGTCTTTTAGTTTTGTTGACTGTATTCTTTGCTGTGCAAAAGCTTCTTATCTTGATGAAGTCCCATAGTTCATTTTTGCTTTTGTTTCTTTTGCCTTTGTGGATGTATCTTGCAAGAAGTTGCTGTGGCCAAGTTCAAAAAGGGTGTTGCCTGTGTTCTCCTCTAGGATTTTTATGGAATCTTGTCTCACATTTAGATCTTGCATCCATTTTGAGTTTATCTTTGTGTATGGTGCAAAAGAGTGGTCTAGTTTCATTCTTCGTGTGGATGTCCAATTTTCCCAGCACCATTTATTGAAGAGACTGTCTTTTTTCCAGTGGATAGTCTTTCCTCCTTTGTCGAATATTAGTTGACCATAAAGTTGAGGGTCCACTTCTGGATTCTCTATTCTGTTCCATTGATCTATGTTTTGTGCCAGTGCCACACTGTCTTGATGACCACAGCTTTGTAGTACAACCTGAAATCTGGCATTGTGATGCCCCCAGCTATGGTTTTCTTTTTGTAAATTCCTCTGGCTATTCAGGATCTTTTCTGATTCCACACAAATCTTAAGATGATTTGTTCCAACTCTCTGAAGAAAGTCCATGGTATTTTGATAGGGATTGCATTAAACGTGTAAATTGCCCTGGGTAGCATGGACATTTTCACAATATTAATTCTGCCAATCCATGAGCATGGAATATTTTTCCATCTTTGTGTCTTCCTCAATTTCTTTCAGAAGTGTTCTATAGTTTTTAGGGTATAGATCCTTTACCTCTTTGGTTAGGTTTATTCCAAGGTATCTTATGCTTTTGGGTGCAATTGTAAATGGGATTGACTCCTTAATTTCTCTTTCTTCAGTCTCATTGTTAGTGTATGGAAATGCCACTGACTTCTGGGCATTGATTTTTGTATCCTGCCACACTGCCAAATTGTTGGATGAGTTCCAGCAATCTTGGGGTGGAGCCTTTTGAGTTTTCTATGTAGAGTATCATGTCATCTATGAAGAGGGAGAGTTTGACTTCTTCTTTGCCAATTTGAATGCCTTTAATGTCTTTTTGTTGTCTGATTGCTGACCCTAGGACTTCTAGTACTATGTTGAATAGCAGTGGTGATAGTGGACATCTTGTTCCTGATCTTAGGGGAAAGGCTCTCAGTGCTTCCCCATTGAGAATGTTTGTGGGAATGTGAAATGGTGCAGCCACTCTAGAAAACTGTGTGGAGGTTCCTCAAAGAGTTAAAAATAGACCTGCCGTAGGACCCAGCAATTGCACTGCTGGGGATTTACCCCAAAGATACAGATGCAATGAAACGCCGGGACACCTGCACCCCGATGTTTCTAGCAGCAATGTCCACGATAGCCAAACTGTGGAAGGAGCCTCGGTGTCCATCGAAAGATGAATGGGTAAAGAAGATGTGGTCTATGTATACAATGGAATATTACTCAGCCATTAGAAATGACAAATACCCACCATTTGCTTCAATGTGGATGGAACTGGAGGGTATTATGCTGAGTAAAGTAAGTCAATCGGAGAAGGACAAACATTATACATTCTCATTCATTTGGGGAATATAAATAATAGTGAAAGGGAATATAAGGGAAGGGAGAAGAAATGTGTGGGAAATATCAGAAAGGGAGACAGAACATGAAAGACTCCTAACTCCAGGAAATGAACTAGGGGTGGTAGAAGGGGAGTGGGGCAGGGGGTGGCAGTGACTGGGTGGCGGGCACTGAGCTGGGGGGACTTGGCAGGATGAGCACTGGGTGTTATTCTGTATGTTGGCCAATTGAACACCAATAAAAAGATTTATTATAAAAAAATAATAAATAAAAATGACCAGATCTCAGTTACTTATTTTTAAAACTGAGCACTTGGGGTATATGTGTGTATGCACAAGGCGGGGGGGGGGGGGGCGCTGGAAAGTAGCGCCTGACACATGGGCACTCAGTATATGCAGTTGCCTATCTTTAATTAATCTCACCTTCGGTGATTGGCTCACTCTGACCCTGTAAAGCTCTTTGCAACCTATTTCCAAGCAGTGTGTTTTCTTGGACACGGACAATGTGAGGAACAGGAGCTCTGAATCAAAGTACCATTTATACAAGATCAGGAGGGGATGGACTCAGAGCCAAGAGGAAATAGATTAATTTCAGCTTCAATTTTTATAACTTTATTGGTGTGACATAGTACAAATGGACTGCCAAGGCGAGCAAATTAAGTGCTGGTGTTTAGGGACACATTTTAAATGGCATCTCTCTCTCTCATTAGATACCATGCCCTCCCCTACCCTCCACCCTGAAATTCAATTTTGATTGTGCCTGTTCTGTTGACTGTTTTCCACGGTAGAATTTTTGTCAATGGAGAATGCGTTTCTTCCACATTTAAAAAATATGAAGTGAGATACGGAGCATTGAAAGGTCCCCAAGAATAGTGATGAAAACCATGGACTGAATAAATAGATCTTTAAAGACATTCTGATTATTGAATGTCAGGAGAAGAGCTGAAAGGTGATCGGGGGATCAACAGCCCTGCAATAAGTAATATTATAGGAAGGCATGAGTAGCTGGGCTCTATTTTCCTTCAAGAAAAGAGAGGACTTCTTTTCTTTCCTAAGACTGATTTGGGTGAAATTTTAACATGCAGTTCTTGCCCATAATGGTTAGCAGATACTGGAATTCAGTTATCCTAGGAGCCCCTGAGATTTCTTCCTTAAAATAATGTTGAAAAAAAGACTCAAAATTGTTCTGATGTGGATGAAGAGCATCTCGCCCAGTGGCAAGCGGGTTGGCTATTTCTTTCCTAGGAACTGCGGAAGAACTCTCTAGATACAAATTTCTACCTGTGCTCTGTTTTCAACTCATTTCCCTGTTGGTAGTTCTGTGTAAGATTGTTTGACAGAACGAAGAGTCTGGTAAAAAAGTATTTAAAATCTACTGATGTAATGGGAGCTAGAAGAGTTGACCTATCATTGGCTAAAGGAAATCCAAACTGTATGCAGTTTTTTGCCTATGAAGTAGGCACTATGATTTTCATTTTCTGGATAATGAAACTGAAACTTAGGAAAGTGACTTCACAAACTTGTTTGTGCTGGTGCCTGCTGCTTCCAATGCTCCCTGTGGCCTCCACTCCTGAGCATCTTTGGCTGAAGGTGTGAAAGCAGGTGCTACCTGTATCTTCCCTGAGGATATGGCCAAGTATGTAGGACGGAGACCATGTTGAGAGGGTAGCTCTTGAAGACTTCTTCTCGCATTTTCCTACTTTTAAAGAAAAACTCTTTTGACTCCCTAATCAGAAAACTAACTTTCCAGAAATGAACATAGACCCTAGGATATTTCTAAAAATGGGAAAACTTAATAAGTCAACGTTTACATTGATTTTTTTTTTTTGCTTCAGTTTTATCATTTGGATATAACTTTATTCAGTGGTTGGTGTGTGTGTGTGTGTGTGTGTGTGTGTGTGAGAGAGAGAGAGAGAGAAATTATACATTCATGTGTTAATATTCTTAATTGGTCAAACCATATCTTTTCAGATAGAGATTTTAAATCTTGGAAACATTTCACCACTGGATTAAAGACAGTATGAGGTTACTTTTCAGATGATGCTATTGGTGGGAATATAAAAGAGAAAATGGGGGAAAAATAAATAGGAGAAACTCAACAAATAGAAAACAATCAAAGATCTAACACTTGACTTCTAAAGTGAGAAATCTGTTTCTATGCAGTATCTTAAAACCAAAGCCTCTTAAATTCGTGGCTTCAACCCCAGACTAATCCAGGACTTTGCTTGTGTTCTCTTCTTCATCTTAGAAAGTCGGTGTATTTCAAAAATGTTGGCATTGCTTTATATCAGGACAAAACTTCAGAATGAAAGTAGTTAATCTGTATTAAAATATTTTTGAATGTTCCTTTTTCTAAACATACTGGGAGGTCTTTTTAAAAATTTCTAGAATCCTCATTTTTAGGGAAAGCTAATACTATAAAAATATGTAAAGCTAGAAATTACCCAAATGCCTAGTAACAGTGGAATGAATACATAGGTTATGTTTATGTGGTAGAATTTCACACAGCAATTAGAGTGAAGCTCTATATCTACCTGCAACAAGGTGAGTGAATTCACAAATGGGATGTTAGGCAAACAAATCCAGGCCTTAAAAAGTCCACAATGTATAACTGCACATACATATGTCATAGTTGCATTCATATAAAAGAACTATGTAAAACTAATCTATGCCATTGGAAATCAGCACAAGAATGTGCCCTGGAAGGGAAATCACAACTAAGAAAAAGCCTAAGGGAGCTTCTGGGGTACTCTGGCTGATAATGTTCTGATGTTTGGTTTTAGTGCTTGGTAAGGAGTGTATTCAGTTTCTGATAATCCATTGAGCTGTGTGATTAAAATTGTACATATTTCTGTATCTACAGTGTTTCAATGAAATGTTCACTAAGAGTTAAAAACTAAAGCACTAAACATGCGATGACCTTGATGGGAAGTTTAGATACCGATACTAGTTTGTTGATACTAGAACACCATGAAGGGTTACCATATTTTACTGATTTTTACAGTGTACTTATCTTCAAATTGTATCCTCTTTGAAATCAAAATACATATCCTAGTTTATAACCTCTTAGTAGTGGTTTCTCCTTCTTAATTTTATATAAAACAATGGTGCCTTGCTATTGATGGTGTGCTAGTTTTAATGAAATACAGTATTAAGAACATGTTACACATAAATGCTTAAATAAATGGGAAATTGATATTTACAGATGAATTTACTGTGTTTATTTTGAAAATAGTAAGGTAAGGTTTATGGTATTCTATACCATTTTGACAAAATTTGTTCGGAGGAATTAATGTGTAAGCAAACCCTAATTTTTTTAAAAAAAATTTATTTTAGAGAGCAGGGGGAGGGGCAGAGGGAGAGGGAGAGGGAAAGAAGCAGACTTACCACTGAGCTTGGAGTCCTCCACAGGGCTTGATTCCAGGACCCCAAGATCATGACCTTAGCCAAAATTGAGTCAGATGCTTAACCAACTGAGCCACTCAGGCACTCCCCTAAATGTTTTTTAAGAAGACAAAGATTTAATTGACTGGATTCTAGATGATATTCTAAAAGTACAGAATCACGGTAAAATACCAAAGTAAACAGTAGCATCTTTGAAAAAAATCAAGAAATACATACAAGAATATAATCTAAATTGAAAGGGGCATTAAAACGGGTGGGAAGTTGGCGGGGGGGGGGGGGGAGAAATTGAGTGAAACATGGCTGGCCCTTCCAGCTGTCACTTGGAGTCTGTGTGCTTCCCTGGATTATGCATGAGAGACAGGATGGAGGCTTTTGGCTTCTGTTAGACTAGCCTGTCCATCTCTCTGTGTCAAGGATAACTCTTCTTCTTTGTGAACACTTGTGTTCCTCTGAGCACCGTATTTAGCTCCTTTCACTTCCAAGGTTCTAAATTACCTCCTGGGTGGGAAGCATATATGAATGTATTTGTCCATCGACGGATAAAAATCTCGACCCTGAAGAGTGACTTAAACTCATGAAAAATAGTGCCTGAAAGTCCGCTTTACTGCATAGATCTCATGTGATGACACAGCAAATTTAAAAGGATCCTTAGTCTAACTCCTGAAATTAAATGATACTTAGAAATAGGCATAATGAGGTATGGGTGCTTGGGCTTCTTGAACATACAGCTTGTTTCGGGGAAAGGATAGTTTCTTCTGGAAATAGACTTTCCTGTTTCTTATTAATGGAGTAGATGAAACTCACAAGACACTGTCCTGATTGCTCTCTTGTCAGTTAAAAAAAAAAAAAAAAGTTGGGTCAGGAGGAAAAAAAAAAAACAACCCCAAAAATTTCAATTACATTTACAGCAGCAGCTGAAGAGGAACAAAAAATCAATGAAAGGAGCATACTTATTAGAGACCTGCAGTTGCCATAAAACTGAAACTAAATCACAGTGACAGTGTCTGAACTTCAGATAAATTGCTTTGAATTCAGAATGGGAGCCTGGAGAAATAATGGAAATGATACTGCAGTTGGTGGGGGAAAAGGGGTTACAACTTTTTATATCCATTCCTCCTTTGGATCTGGTAGATGCTGTCAGGATCAAATACTGATTTGTGATCTTGATTTCTTTCTTTTTGGCAGAGGGGGTATTCTCTTGTTGCTCCAGCAGATAATTCGACCTCTGTTTTTCTGGCACAGAGAGGATGGAGAATTATGGTGCTCAGATGTCAGGGTAGAAGCAGAGCTTGCTGGGAACCCAAAGCAGGGTGACCCTCAGGGAGGAGTCTGTTCTCCCTGAAGAGGGGGGGCATGCTGAGAAGGGAACGGATAGAGGGCTAGCCAGCCCTGTGGTGCTTGCTCAGTAGAGACACAAACCATCTCAGTCCAGAGATCTCCCCTCAACCTCATCCTAGTGTGAGAAGGCATGATGATCCACCCCCACTCCACTGCTGTTCTTCCCTGAGTGGTACCTTTGGTTAGGCTCCCTGGGTGTGCCTCATGCTGGGCTGCCAAGCTTTGACCCATGGTGATGGCCTGCTCTTGCCGATCATGGACAACTTAACCATACGCATTTATTTTATTTTATATTATTTAAAAAAATATTTATTCAGGAGAGACACAGAGAAAGAGAGAGGCAGAGACATAGGCAGAGGGAGAAGCAGGCTTCATCCAGGAAGCCTGATGTGGGATTAGATCCTATGATTCCAGAATCACACCCTGGGCCTATGGCAGGTGCTAAACTGCTAAGCCACCCAGGTGTCCCAAGAATTTTTTTAATAATTATTTTTTGTAAAGCTTTTTCAGTAATTGTTCCACATAGCACTTCATGTATGTATAACTCATCATAAGCCCAATGTTGATGTCATTGTACCATTTGGAGAAACCTATAGGCGCTTTACCCACTTTTTGTCACTTTACCATCTCTATCATGATTGTTTTGAATATTTCATCCACCTATATTTAGAACTATATCAGAAAGTATTGAAGTTTTTGCTTCTGTAGTCAAACATAATGTAGACTACTCAAGAGGAGATGGAAAGCCTCTTGTATTGACTAAATATTTTTGCTTACAGTGTTCTTACATTGTGCCAGGTTTCCTTCTCTTCATTTCCATTCTGTTGAGATTTTCCTTAGGGGCACCTGGGTGGTTCAGTTGGTTAAGCACCAGGCTCTTGATTTCAGCTCAGGTTATGATCTCAGGGTCATGAGATCGAGCCCCATGCTGGGCTCAGCAATGGCTGTGGAATCTGCTTGAGATTCTCTTTCCCTCTCCCTTTTCTCCCTCCCTTCTCTAAAAAAAAAAAAAAAAAAAAAAAAAAAACTCCCACAACCAAACAAAAAAACCCCTTTCTTTAGCCATCCTTTCAGGGTGGGGATGTTGATAACAAATTCTTAGCGTTCCTTTTTCTGAGAGTGTCTTGCTTTACCTGTTATTCCTGGGAGACATTTTTGCTGGTTATAGATTGAGGTTGACAGTTATTCTCTTTTAGCCCTTTAAAATGGGATGCTACTTCCTTATGACTTCTCTGGTTTCTAATATGAAATCCATTGTAACTGAGATTTTCTCCTCTATGTAAAATGTCATTTTTCTCTTGCTGCTTTCAAGACTTTTCTCTAATTTTCCAAAGTCCAATTATGGTGTCATGATGTAGGTTTCTTTGTGTTATCCTGCTGGTGTTCTTTCAGTTTAGCAAATCTCTAAGTTGGTATCTCTTGCCAGATCAGAGACATTTTCAGGTATTTTTAAGCCCCTTCTTCTTCCTCTCCTTTACTAAGGAGACATGGATATTAGTTCTTTTGTTTGGCACCACAGGTCCTAAGTCTCTGTGCATTTTTGGGGGCCTATTTTCCCTGTGTTTTTAATTTTTTTAAAAGATTTTATTTATTCATGAGAGATACAGAAAGAGAGGCAGAGACACAGGCAGAGGGAGGAAAAGCAGGCTCCATGCAAGGAGCCTGATGCAGGGACCCAAACCCAGGACCCTGGGATCACACCCTGAGACAAAGGCAGATGCTCAACCACTGAACCACCCAGGCATCCCTCCCTATGTTTTGTTAGATTGGATAATTTCTCTGGTTTTGTTTTCTAGAACGCTTTTTTTTTTTTTTAATGCTTCCATTCTATTGAGCCCATGCACTAACCCTTTTATTTTTCAGTGTATTTTCCAGTTTTCAAATTTCCACTTAATTCTTTTTTACTGATACTGTCAATACCTTTGCTGAGGCTTTCTATTTTTTTTTTATTTGTTGCCAGTTTATTGCTACTTACTAGCTAATTTTTATGTTCCTCAACATGATTTCTCTAAAATCTTTTTCAGGTAATTGCAGTATCTTGTCTCATCCTTGTTGGCATTTGCTGATTTGTTTTTTATTAAGTTTGTGATCTTCCTGAATCTTGGTATGAGATGTGATTTTTGGTTAAAAGTTAAAGTTTAGCTTATGCTGTGAGTCCCTGGACCTTATGAAAATGTTGGGCTTTAACTAGCTTCCTCTAACACCAGAAGTGTAAGATGGGAGTGTGCCATCTCATTCCTGTCAATGAGTATAAAAGTTCAGGTTCACTATTCCGTTGACACCTAAGGGCTGAGGGTTTGGGGGTCCTCTTAACTGCCAGAGGGGGCAGAAGTCCACGATCCACATACAGTCTCAACTGATCACTAACAGTGTTGGCCAGAATCTGGTTACCTCTCACTGATACCTCATTATAGCTTGTCTGTGGGGAACATCTAAGGCAATGCATTCAGCCTTGGCTGGAATGCATGGGGTGGGCTCACAAGCTTTTCTGGAGTGTTGGGCTAAAATAGAGTGGCTAAAAATAAATAAATAAAAATAAAATAGAGTGGCTGATGTCTTGAGTTTCTAGCTTGCTAAGTGATCTTTTCCCTCATTATTTAGCTAGAGAGGGCAGGCTTTTGTTTGTGCTTGTTGACATTTCTGGTTTAATGGCTTTTTCAGCTCCAAAATGGGATAGAGGAGGCCAGAACAAGACCAAAAAACCAGGGAACTCACCACTGTTTTGATTCCTGGGCCCTGAGGTCCCTAGACTGTCTATCTTCTTCACTCCAACAGAAAGAGACTTCCTCTGTTTGTGTATAGTGTCCAGAATTTTTAGTTACACTTAGCACTGGAAATAAGGAAAAAAAAGGACTGTACCATATTTCCCCTTTAATATGTTTTTATTCTTATTTTACCATTTTAAATCTGTTTATGCCTTGTTAATTATGCGCTGAATTTATGCTGCAGTCAATATGAAAAATGCCATTAATGCATATGCCATTGGTAAGTTATTTCTAAGAGTAAATGCATTTCATTACCTTGCCAAATGGAAATTTAGATAAATGGTTCATGGGCTCCCAGTGTGAGTCTGTGTGAGCCAGATAGCACATGAGAGGCTACGAGAAAAAATAGCATTTGTTATTAGCCTAATGTGAAACCAAGTCCAATGACATGCTTCTGCTGACTCAGAAGAGACTGTCATTGTCTAAATTTAGCAGTTGTTAGCACTGACACATTTAGGAATCACTCATTTAGAATGAAAATCTTGTGAGTAGCTATTGTGGGTAGCTATTGTGTTGGGCCAAGTCTCTAGATCCTGCTTGAAGAGTCTAGACCTTGTCCTGATGCTCCTTGTCTGTGTTTCTGGGAACATGCACAATGTAGCTGCTTTTTTATTCCTAAAAGTTGAAGATAATTGCCAGCTTTTTGCTGCCCTTCATTTTACACATTTTCTATTCCCAGTCAGATTTTATCTAGCAAGTCAAGCAATGGTAAATATGCATATTTTATTTTTTTAAGAGTCAAGTTGCAGTGAACTCTTCAAACTTATTTCCAAATTTCCTTCCCTGGGCTATATTCCCAAAGAAAGTTTACTTGAATTTCCATAAGACCATAATGTTTGCCTTGAAAGAGCTCAAGACTTCCTAGAATTGCTAAGAACACATTTACTGAATTTCCCCAAGAGGAATGAACTCAAGGCGAAGCTCCTAAACCAAGAGACCCAAATCTTTTCTGTTAGTTTATTTTCTCTAGAGGAAGCTCCCTAATTTATTTTCCATCTGGAAGACTTTGCTGAGATGGAGTTCATAGCACTGCATCCTCATGGCATAGATCAGTGTCCTGGCATATAACCTGCCTGTGGATAGATTTCATCAGAACTAATGGGAAGATGAATGTGTTTATGTCTGAATTCAGAGTTTGTCTCTTACCAGAGTTGCTCTGTCACTTAAGTCAGAAGGTAAAATTAGACCATGGGCAGATTGAGGGTAGCCAGGATGCAAATGGATTAATGATGTCTTCTGTAACTAAAATGAAGTCTCACAAAAACAATCCCAGGCTTATCCTGGAAGGAGTGACCTCTGTAAATTACAGTCTGTTTCCTGTCACGTGTGCTGTATCTCAGGCACAAATCAATTGATGGTTTTTACTGGTTATGTTTCTAAAGCTCTATGTCAAAAAAGTGATATTTCTTGGGCCCCATGCAAGGATGTGATATTCTACACCACTGATAACTTGCTGTGTTAGCCTTGATAAGACTCATTGACTTAGGAGCAGTGTTAACAAAAGGAATAAGATACTTCAAGTATGGGTAGTTGTTCAACCAAGAATGTTGCCCTGCCAACAGGTTGGAGGTGCTACAGGGAGAGTCTCACCATTGTACCAACTTCTATAGGTTTAGGCTAATTCAAGTGGGTATGGAGGAAGCATTGTTTTATCAAGTATAAGTAGCTATTGGGCATATCCAGGCTTCTAGGACAGTAGTGGGAGACCTCAGGAGCTATAACCTTGAGAGTCGTGTACTAAGATCACTGACCTCAACCAGAGGCCTTTTGTCCTTTCTCCAAACATCCAGTCCAGCTGAGCCAGACTTTGGGTAAGATGGAGGGCAAGGAAGTCCTATCAGTTTTCTTCCAAGACCAAAGTTTTGTGTCTCTTACTGGATTAAAATCCTAATTCACAGTGCGGACTCAGAAATCCCCAGGTTTTTGGCAGTTTAGCTCTGTATTCTTTATTTTCCAACCCAGGGAAAAACTATTTCTTAGAGTATGAGGCCAGGGTTCCAATCACTTTCTATTTCTGGTGAGTTATCTCCTCAGATACATGTTGGCTTTGCACAACACATCTCACTTGGGCTTCTTGAGAAGGAAGACAGTGTGTGATGAGCATTTACTTCCCAGACACTGTGGGATGGTTGATATAGATGAACTCCTTTGACTCTCAGAATTCTAAGATGGAACCATTAATTGACTTAGTTTTCCCACAAGGAAACTATGACATGAATAGGTTAAATACTTGCCCAAAGTCAGATAGCAAGTAACAATGATGTGCCCTGTCATCACACAGATACAGGGAAATGGAGATGATCAAGAGCTTACAAATAACTAAATAAGGCCTTTAGGGATTAAAAGTATCATGAATGGAATAAAACAAGGTGATGTTGTAGAGTCCCAGCAAGAAAAGCTAGTTTCCACTGGGGGGGGGGGGGGGTGTCAGGAAAGGTCTCGGTGACAAGGGACAGAGAATCAAAGGCTTGAGCTATAAAAAGAAACCGGCTCAGAGAGGGTTGGGGCCAAATCTTATGGGCAGGACAGAATGCCAATTTTTAAATTTTTATTATTATTTTTTTTCTTATGAGGGAAATGAACCCAATATAGTTGACCTAAAACAAAAGAGACCAGACCTGGGGGGCGGGGGGAACAGGACAGGGATGAGCGGTGAGGTGGAAGAGCAGGGGTAAGGGTCAGGCTTGGTGAGGGGTTCACCTTGTAGTTATAAAGGTCAACAACCCCTCCGTTCTGTATGACATTTTTCATGTGCCATGCCCTGTTCAACACCTTTATGTATATTGCATCCTTTCATCCCTGTGGCTGTGGTAGGAGGTGGTGATGCCATCTGTTGTCTTATTTCACAAATGACAAAACCAAAAAGTAGAGAATAAAGACAAGTAGCAGATGAAATGCAGTGGGGAAGAAGTGGAGGAATTAGAATAGAGTAGTAATGTGATCTGAGTTGCATTTAAAAAGATCACCGTGACTGCCCTGTGGAAAATCGGTGAGGGGCAACCAGCTAGAGAATCCAGGCAAGAGATAACCAGAGGATCTCCCAGCGTATTGTTAATAAGAGGGGAACTAAAGGATTTGGTATATATTTGGTACTGCTATTGGAAGGGATATAGGAGGCGGAATTAAATGAGAAGGCAAGTCAGACTCCTGGGTGTCCTTTGTTGGAACATCTGGATGGATGGCAGTGTCATGTCATGATAGGGCAATGATGGGGGAGATGGGGTAGCAGGTGAGGATACAGGGACCCAGCCGTATTAAAGATGGTGGTGTTTATTAGTCCGGAGGAGCTGTCTGGTACATAGAAGGACATCCAAAGTGGGGAAGTCACCAGAGGAATTCGGTCATATTTTGGGGACACATAAGCCAAAAGCTTTGGTGAAGGTATATTTCTGTAAATAAATCTGGGGCTAGAGTTTGTTTTTGTGGTCACAGCCTGGGTAGGGAGTTTGTTCTATTTTTTTTTTTTTTTTTTAAAGACTTGTCAAGGATTCATGCATTTCTCCTCAGAACAAAAATGTTTAGGCTTCTCGTGCAACATCCTTCTTCATGTCAGGAGAGAGAGGAGTCCCATTCTTAGGCTTTTTTCTCTTGGATTCATTCAGCCATAGGATCTCACATTCTTGGATTTTATTGCCTTTGACATCAATCAGTGCATTTCTATAGAAGTTCAAGGCGAATGTTGTTGAAAAGCATGTTCAGTTTAGTCTGCCCATGGGAACGGGGAGGACACAGGTGAGTATGAACTTGTGAAAGATGACAGCTGCCCAAACACAAGTGGTATTTTCAAAGAAAGTTCAAACTGAGCATATTTAAAATGGACAATTCCTAAGGTAGGAATTTTCTGTTCTCTGGCATGAAGAGTTCAGTGGTTATTTTCATTGGGTTCTAGTTTGTAGCTTGTTTACTTATGCCTGGCTGGTTCTCCCCACAATCTGAATTTGTTTTTCAGATATTTAGCAAGACCTCAGCAGTATGTAGAGAAGATGTGCTGGGCTTGCCTTACCTTACCTATTCTTTTCTATGAAAAGCAGAAAACAGAAAAACATCTCTTGCTGAACTCTAAAATAAAAATATACTTCGTTATGAGAGATTGCAAGAAAATGTCGACTACTGAACTCGATCATGCCTCCTTAGCTAATGGCTTCTAAGAATAATGTTCTATGAAGATCCAGGGATATTTTTTAAATCAATTTTGAGAGGTGTGTCTTTTAATATTGTAATAACATCTTTAACATCAGAATCTGTCTAAGAATTGTCAATGTATTTTGTTTCTTAGTGATACATAAAATGGGTGTTTTACAATGGAAGACATTCTTTGTTGCTGAAAGTAACTAGCAAACAGAATTAACATCCAATAACTGATAGACAACCAACATGTGAAGGAGAAAAGGATGTTTAGTACCAATATTGGGATTAGGGTTATAAAATGAAAATTGGTTGGATGTTCCTTGATTCTGATACTTTTAAAAAAGATAACCCATTACTTTTTATTTGGGACCCCGAAGGCAAAGCTTTTATAGTGACACACAAATTGTTTTCTCAAAAAACTCTATTAAGTATTCTTAAATTTGAATTTCAAGGAGATGCATTTCAAGCTTTTGATGATGTTACAGAGCTTATGGTTTATTCTACTTGGCTAGCTTATCTTATGTCCACTGACTTGAGAAATCAAATAGAAAATAGAAATAAAAAGTCTCAAGTTTGAAAACCTATAGATCCAGGATGATCCCTTTAGGTTAGACAGTCAAGAATTATTGGCATACTTTTGGAGGCTGAGAGATACAATCTAGAGATGATTCTTTTGATAATTTATAATAATAAATTGTTCATTAACATTTTCTTCCTTAAAAAGTGGGTTCAATAACTCTTTTCCCAGAATCTGTCAATGATTTTCTGTGCCTTGTGCTTTGTTGTAATGCCTTGATAAAGGCAATGTGACAAACAGAATTATCTGGATTGGGTAGGGCTTTTGTCGATACTGGATTTATGGGTGATGGTGTTTGGCCCAGTCATACCACTGTTCTAAAACCTTGACACCTAGTCCATCAATCTGCCTATAAAAAGGCAACCCTATTTCTAAAGTGACAGACTCCATTTGTAGTAACACAGGGAGGTAGCAAAGCTTCCTATGAAATAGACCGAAGAGGTGAGACATAGGGGTATAAATTTAAGATCATCAGGAGAGCTCAGTTTGCTGAACAGAGCTAGATATGAGCCTACTTTTTTTTTTTTTTAAGATTTTTATTTATTCATGAGAGACACACACAGAGAGGCAGAGACGCAGGCAGAGGGAGAAGCAGGCTCCATGCAGGGAGCCTGACATGGGACTTGATCCCAGGTCTCCAGGATCACACCCTGGGCTGAAGGCAGGGGCTAAACCGCTGAGCCACTGGGGCTGCCCTAGCCTACTTCTTAAGACAATAAAAGCATTTCCTGGAGACAATCTTCTGATTCCACCCCTACACTCCATAAGCCAATAGCAACTTGGCAGTTTATTTGCAGATGTATTCCTGTCACCATTTGACTAGAGAAAAGCTTTTCTGGGACTAATGGGCCTACGTGGTGTTTTCCCCACATTGTATGGTATGGTATAGCTGATGGATTTTGCATATGTTGTTTTTATTGTGGTGAGACTCCTATTTTTCTCTTCATACTTTCCTGGAGCAAGGCGCTTTTCCGCCTCTCTCCCTGGGCCACAGTCCATATCCAAGATAGGATAATAATACAAAGGGTTTTTGCTAGAGAGAGAGAGAGGGGAAAAAGTATGTTTTGGCATAATACCAGAGCCTTGCAGAAAGCAATAGATAGTATCATCAGGAGAAAGAAGAGCTTGTCTAGTAGCTGTTTTCACTTTGAGGTGAGGCCTGAAGGACCTTTTGTCTTCATTTCTTCCTTTGGTGAGACCTGAATGGTGGAACAGCCCCACCCAGGGTTGCAGCACCAAAAGAAGGCAAATGAGGGTTATAGTAACCCTACCACCATAATGCCTGTCAGCCCCCACTCCCAGGGTCACAGTAAACTATAGTAAACAAATAAACAATTGTTGATTAATGCTTATTTAAAAATGAAGTTTTAATACGTCTACTAGTCCCTACTTCCCATCCCACCCTCGCTTAAGAAGCTCCTAAACACCATCTATGTAGAAATTCTGGAATAGCCCCCATTCCTGTTAGTGCCATTGGTTGAAAATTCAGCCTTAATGGCAGCCTGGTGCAAGGGCCGTGAACAAGAGAGGAGTAGACAGCTGGGTGGAGGAGGAAGTCTGAGGGCACCATGCAAGGAACAGATGACATAAGATCAGAGAGGAGTTTCTCTGAAGTCTGCTGAGGTGGGCTCTGTATGGGTGGGGGAGGGGGAGGATGCCTGAGGAGAACACCAAAGAACTGTTTGCACATCCCTGAAAATCCTGTGTATACTTGGCGGATGAATGTCAAGAATTTTCAGATAATGGACTGATACAACCCACTCTTCCCAATGGTAAGTGCCTGGCTCTGGGGGTCACCTCATCACCTCATTACCTCATGTGATGACATGGTAAATAATAGTTGCTAAAGCTGAAAAAGCTACTCTTGTCTTTGGCACTATGTTGAAGTGAAAAAAAAAAATTATCTCTTTCTGAGATCTTAAGCTAGTAAGTGATTTGTTTTGGTGACCTATTTTTTTCTTTCTTTCTCTTTTTTTTTTTTTTTTTGGTGTCCTATTTTTTCAAATGTAAAATAGTAGCTTTGGATCAGATACTGCTAAAGTCTGTCCATCCTAGAATTTGAATCCTGGCTAAACCAGACCTGCTGTTCATTGGTTGGATAACTTCTAGTGGTTACTGATACCACAGCCTCCATTTTGCTAATGTGCATCATGGAAATGGTTTTGTTTAACAGTTAAAAGTTGTGTGACATGATACCTGCTCTATGGTTGGCACTCACAGGATGGTTATGACATAAACTGGTCTATGATTATCATATCGTTTTATTTTAACTTGTGGCTTCTCCTAAGCTAAAACAACACCTAGATTTTCTCTGACATCATGTGATTTCTCTCTTTTTCCTTTTCATATTTTATGTGATTAATAATGGTGGAGTATTTAGAGAATATATTACAATGATTCCTTAGAATCTATCATTTTTCTGGGTACCTGGTAGTCCTTTATTCAGTGACTTGAACTTGAAGCTAAAATTTTAAGTACATGGAAAAATTTGACTAATGGGGGATAAAGAAGTCGTCATGGGGAGAAAGTGAAATATTCATCTATATGAGTAAGAAAAAGAGACTTTTTTCTATCACTCTAGATATCAGATGTGTTGTTCTGGAGGGGGTGGACACATTTGAGCTAACCTTTGAGGAGACTCAGTACTGATTTGAGCTAGTCTTCTACGTTCCTGAACTCATAAGGAAGCCATTTTACTTCAGGAAATATTTATTAAATAAATAAAGCTCCTTGACAGATATGAAGGAAATAGGAAAAAATAGACCAACTCATGTAGGATGGACTCCAAGAGAAGACAACATTGATATGATATTAGGTGAAGGGCAACTTAGATCCCCTGGGGTTTGTTGGAAATATCTTTAAAACTTCATCAATAGCCTCTATTGAGAGATATGAAATCCAGGGTGTTTATTTATTTAAGATTTTTTTAATGTAAAAGTTATTTTCCTAATTAAATAATTGGGATATTGCACTCATAATTGACTCTTCCTAATTCTCAGAAACCCATATCTAAATGCAAACTATAATGAAGGACCTAAAGCAAAGGTTTAGTTGCTTTCCCCTGCCACTCATCCCCTGCCCCAAATATGTTCTTGTTTGGTTGTCATGATGATCCCTAAGCTTTGTTTGAATTGGTTAGAAGATTTTAAAATAGAGAGATTTCAAACAAAATGCAGGTTTCTGTGCTCTTCTTTTTTTTTAAGATTTTATTTGTTCATGAGAGACAGAGAGGCAGAGACATAGGCAGAGGGAGAAGCAGGCTCCCCTGAGGGGAACCTGATGCAGGACTCAAACCCAGGACCCCCAGGATCATTCCCTGAGCTTAAGGCAGATACTCAACCACTGAGCCACCCAGGCATCCTTTCTGTGTTGTCTTGAAAGCGTGTTTTTATGGCTACTCTGGGCTGGAGCCCAGCCCTCACTGCCTCTGTGGACAGGACTTAGGGTCTGAGGATGGCTAGCGTTCCCACCACTCCCTAGTGAGTTCCTCATCCTGCAGTCAAGGTCACTTATCCTTTCTAGTCACCTTTGCTCTGCTCTTCTCCTGACAACTGGATCATATTGTTCTATCCATCTCTATTACCTGCCTAATCCCTGTAACCATCTGTGTTTACATCACGATTGTGTTTTTTATGTTTACCTCTTGAATATTCCTTCATGCTTAACTTGTCTCTGTCTTCTCATTTAAATATTATTGAGAGTGAAGGGAGTTCTTAAGCAATACCTTTTAAAGAATGAGAGACTGGTCTTAACAGAAGTGGGAAAGACATGAATTTGGATGAACATAATTGGAGCATGACCAGTGCCTTTCTTCAAACTAATCCTAATGGATATGTGGTCTTATCAACACCTGTTTGAAGGGGTTCAAACTCCAGCATGCCTTTTATGAGATTTTCAATACTGGCTCAAAGACTCTGGAACAGGAATTTTGTTAGCATGCCCACCTATCTGTCTTTCTTGCCAAGGTGAAGTATCCAAGGAACGTGCTATGGAGAAGAGGGCAGAGAAAGCCTTTGAGGGGCATAGTTTCCAGTATGAACAGAAGTTTCTCTGTACCAACTAGCCCATGGTAGGTGTATACCCAATAGCTATTATTAGCTAGCCCCATTCATAACACATTCATCACTGTGGTATAATCGAAAGGACAGGTGGCAGGTTCATCCTTTAAGTATGACAGGAGAATAAATGAATGAGATTAGATGAATTTTTGAAATCCAGAAATTCTCAATAAACCCATGACAAAAGTAATAATTTATTCCATGGGTCACTTCTATTTCTAAAAATCACAATTAGGTTTTATTCCCTATTAGGTCGACACTACCCATCATGCTTTACCTTCAGCGAGAGTATGGTTTTATTTTTCAGGAAGAAATTTCTGTTCATTTTGTGGTCCAGGTCTTTTTATTTTTCTCCTTTACAACTGAAGAAGCTAAAGCAAACTTCTCTAGAAGCCTATTTATTGGCTTAGTCAGTTATGACACAAATGGATATGAGCAGAGAGTTTGTTCTTCTCAGACAAAATCAACCCATCATAAAATCTCTCCTAAGTATCCCCTCCACTGGCCAGTGCTTTCTTAATTGATATGACTCCACATTGGGCTCTTTGTTCTTTAAGATGTCATCAATGACTGCTATAAGGGAACTAATCTATTTTAACTAGTCTCTTAGGTGGTCACTTTACTCTTGGTTTCATGGTACTCTTTTTATCACTCTATCCATTTTACCTCTGAATTTGTAGTTATCAGATTTATAAAAGTGACCCAGAGGTCTGGTCATTATGAGTAGAGGCAGTGAGCTCAGTACGAGGTCCATCACCTGCTCTTTCTCTACAAAAATTGCCCTTCCATTTCTGATCTTAAATTAACTTAGCTATGAATATGCAATATTAAAAATTTCTTTGACAAGCAAAGTAAAGGTAGGGTAACTGGTTTTCTTGATTGAATTAAAGACTTAGTGAATTAAGACTTTCATATGCAGAATTGTTTTCCAATAATGGATTCCTTTACTTTTTTACTACCTCAAAAAAACCAAAACAACAAAACCTACATAGAGACCCAAGCAAAGAATTGTTTTTAGAAAATAATATAACAAAAACTAAGGATCTGGGAGAGAATTAACATGGGTCTGTGTTATACTCCTAGTATTTTTTTTTTTTTACTCCTAGTATTTTAATTTCAGGTTTCTTTAAAGTGATAGATTTATGCTTTCATCTTATTATCAACTTAAATGTTTATCTGTGTTTCCACCCTAATGGCGATGGTTCCATTGGCATTTAAGTCTTTAGAAACGAAGATTCCTATAACACCACCTTGGCCTAAGGAGAGAAGCCTAAAGAACTCTACAATTAGAGTTTTTCACCATATTAGGGCCACCCTGCCAGAGACCAACATAGCCCACCTGTGGTGTCTGATGGGACCAGAAAAAGAATCTAGCATTTTATTTTGAAAGCAGTATGCCTTCATGTACTTAAAATTCTACCTGGCAATGCTTGTCTCAAGAAAGGGAAAACATTTGGAAGAGGATGTCAAAGAAAAAAAAAAAAACAAAAACAAAAACCAAACTTCTCCTTCAGAATTAAGTACCTTATTCTTAAGGATTCGGAAGGATTCACTGTAGAATTTGGCAGAATAGTTAAGAAGCTTTGAGAAAAACTAACCAGTGTTCCATCTGGTCTAAATAAGTATTGACAGTCATAAACACACAGCCAGTCTCCAGCACATGGAGTCCATTTGGTTCTAGCACGTCTCCTAGACTCAATTCATTCTTCAGTGGTCCTATAGTCACACTGCGGAGGCAGATTTCAGTTAAATCCAGTAGAGATTTTAGTTTTTGCCATAAGAGGGTGCACTTCTGGAAATCTTAACCTTACTGGCGTTGTCTTTACCTTGCAGTGTTGGTGTACACCCTAAATTATGCTTTAACTCGAGGTGATTTTGATACAAAAAGGATAGTACTCTTGAATTTTGTAATCTTGAGGACACGAGGCTCTTGGTGCTCTGTCACTGTGTTGCACAGCTCCCAGAGAGAGAGACTCCATTTACGTGATATCCCATTTACAGACTAGCTCAGGATTTCTCTACCTAGTTACATATTTTTTTTAAAGATTTAATTTATTTATTCATGAGAGACATAGAGCAAGTCAGAGACCTAGGCAGAATGAGAAGTAGGCTCCCTGTGGGGAGCCTGATGTGGGACTCGATCCTAGGACCCTGGAATCACCACCTGAGCAGAAGGCAGGTGCTCAACCACTGAGCCACCTGGGTTCCCCTCCCCCTGTTCACATCTTGTGGGGAGGAGTTCATCTCAGGTAAGATGCTAGGACCACTCTTGATGAATCTTCCAGGAATCTTTCTAATTAGGATCCTTTGGGGATTATTCTTTGCAAAGAAACAAAAATCACTGCTATTCCTAAAATGCCTGAAAATTAAATACTGTATAATCTCAGGGCCAAGCAGTCAGAGTTACTCAGTATTGTCCAGGATTAGGACATCGTTAGTGGGAAAGAGTAAAGTTCAATTTTATATAAGATGAGTTCTAATTTAAGTTTAATTGAGAATTTTGTTTCCTCAATCATAAAGGTATCACAGTAAATTTGAAATATGATACTACTTCTATGTGTAAGACCACATTTAGCCTCTACACACTGTTTATTTCAGGGTTTCATGGTTTTCTGTGTTGTCTCCTAGAGGTTCAGAATCTACAAGTTGGGAATCTCTGAGGCAAAGATCAAATGAAAGCAGAGGGTCCTTTATAGACAGAACCTTGTTTCTCTTTCATTGCAAAGAAAGAGAAAATTCCTATAAGATATTACTTAATGGATGGGGAAAGCAGATGAAGCAGAATGTATTGAAAATGGTCTGTAAATGCACCAGGTCTGATCAAAGAATAAAGAGCACTTTTTGAAAACAAACAATAGAGGTGCATGTAATGTGAGTCATGTTGAAGTTCCTACAGTGCTTGCACAAGGGGAGCAGTAATAGTTACATAAGATAGAGATTTCTGTAGTCACTAGTTTCAAAAGTATTTTTGTCCTGGTAATTTTCAAAGAAAATTTAAAAATTAACAGCATAATAGAAGTGCCATGTACACATCATCCAGCTTCAACAGTTTCAACATTTTATAATTTTGTTTCATCTACCGTCCCTGAATCATTTATACAAATCCTCAATACCATAAATTCTTCAGAATATATTCCTAATGTCTACTGACTTTCTTTCACTTATACATTGCCATGATCATAACTCACGATATGAACAATACCATCTAGTAACCAGTCTGTAAGCAGTTTGCCCAAATAGCTAAAATAAAACCTATCTTTTTTCTTTTTGTTTGGGGAAAGAGTGGGTGAGTGGAGGAGGGGCAGAGGAGAACGAGAATCTTAAGCTGGCTCTACCCCCAGTGTAGAGCCTTGCAAGGGGGTTCCATCTCAGGACCCTGAGATCATGACCTGAGCCCAAATCGAGTCTGATGCTTAAAAGACTGAGCCACCCAAGTGCCCCTAAAACAAAACCTGTCTTATTACAGTTGGTTCCAATCAAAATCTAAACAGTCTAAACACTGCTCTTGCTTAATATTTGTAAATTTATTTCACTTTCACAGTTTCTCCCTTCTTTTTAGCCCCATTATCATTTATTTGTTGAAAGAGAAATAGGCCTAGAGGACTTTTTCAGGTTAGGCATTTGTCTGATTGTTTCTTTGTGGCATCATTTACTTCACTCTCTCATCCATTCCCCATATTTCTTGTAAAGTGTCAATCTCAAGTATTAATTTGATTCCAAGTCTCTCTCTCTCTCTCTCTCTCAGCAAAACAAAACAACCTCAAAAGGTACTTGTGAAGGTGCCGTGAATTTTCTAGTACATCACGCTGGGAGGAAGCCCCACTTTTTGTGATGTGAAGATATGCCAGTGCTTTAGTGTCACAACCACACGTGTCTGTTAGAGAATTTCCCATCAGCCTTCACCTAGTGATCATCCATTCTTAATCCGTGCCAAGATCTTTGCTTTCTTTAGAAACTATAGCATCATGATTTTTAATGTTATCATTCCTTCTGCATTTATAGCTGAAATTCTTCCTTAAAACATAATGTTCCATCATGTAATACTATTACCACCAAACAGGGTTTGTACAGATACAGAAAAAAAGATTTGATTATGCATTTAAACCCAAAGCAGTTGAAGGATTTATGGAATGTTAGGAATGACAGAGAATCCTAAAGAATTGATTATGTATATTTATTCATTTGCATAGTAATATGTTCATATTTTAGCACCCTTAGAGTAGGCTGTGGTCAATTGCACACATTGTTTATCTGATTCTCAAATTCCCCTATTTTTGACTAATAGGGGCCTGTGGGCTCTTCTATCTCTTTTTATATGGCTCCAGTAATTTTTGAAACCTTTCTTGACTTTTGGCACCAGATATCCCAGGCTCACTTTGAATATTCCCAGATCTGGAATCACCCAATCTTTTCCCAAAGAGCCTTTGTTCTCTCAGTAGGAAATGACAGCTTGAATCTAAACTCTAAGTGGGTTCATTGCTACTACATTACCATTTCTTTTAGACCTATTCAGGAGATAGGACCTAAAAGTCCAAATTTATTTACATAGTGAAAATTTATCATGTGTTCATAGGAATATTTGTAATTTAAATTTCAAATTATAGGATACTTACTTTGATTTTTTTTTTTAATTCAGATCTCTTTTAGTCTGAAAATCTTGGTTCTTAGTGAGATTAACATAGTTACTTGGATCTTTTATCCTATGATATAGTGGTATCAAAATAACAATGCCCGCATTTCTCATAAAACCACACTGAGTACAATTGAAGGTTTCTTTCTAGTTCTTTTTGTCCTTAGGATGTATCCCAAAAGGACTGAAGAATGAAAATACTGTTTTAATTCCTCAACTTCATTTCTTTATATGGATTTTCTACCAACCTAATATATGGTTATGTTCATTTGCTCCAATTACTTTTCAAAATACAGGGATAGTTTTTTTTGTTAGTTAACATCAGTTTTGTTGATTTATGTAAAACCCCATTCTCCAAAGTAAAAAATTCAAACAGAAGTCCAACTTGGATCTGTATATCCCTGCCTGTTCTTATATGTAACAATGTTTGGTCATTTTTGGTTGATCTGAAGTATTTTAAAAATAGCATGTTCATATGCACATCTATATGTCAACATGTGCATGTATAAATACGTCTGTGGGAATCAGTACCTCCCTGTTTATGTGTATCTTACATATCTCTGGCCCCTGTTATGTAAACAGTAATATAGTATGTAAAAACTGGTCTACCTGTCGGTTTCTCATCCAACAGTTTGTCCTGGTACTCACTGTATGCAGTAGACAGGGTCTTTCTCATTCATGCTTGCAGCAATAGATTACTCTGTGAGAGTTTGTTCAAGGAGTCCCCTAGGGATGGGCTTCTATTCTCCCCATATATATTTTTTTTTATTATGGATACTGTTACAACGGATTGTCTTTGTAGATAACATTTTTAGACTGTCCTCAGTGTATTTGGGAAAGTCCTAATAGTGGAGATCGTGGAGACCACTGTGTATGTCGTTTGGTTCCACATTAAATGCTCCTGGACCCTATCATGTAGCATTCCCCTCCTGTAATGCGTGAGAGTGCCCAATCCCCTGCAGGCCAGCCGTCCGTGGAGAACGTTCAAGATTTTAGATGTTTGCCAATCAGATAGGTGAGAAGTCACATTTGAGAGTAGGTCAATAGGCAGTTTTTTTTAATTATGAATGAGGGTGAGCATCTTTACATATTATTTTTTTATCTTTATTCTTAATCTTTCTGTTTTTAAACAGATTCTCTCTTGGTCATATTCTTTTCAAATGCTCTTTATATTTCCTAGGGTACTTTTTACTGTGATAGGTTACTGATATTTTATTTTCTAGTTTGCATTTTATCTTTTTACTTTTCTCAGGGTGCTTGTGTGGGTATGTCTTTGTTAAGTAGATTTTTTTTTTTTTAATGGGCAACAATTTACCATTCCCTTCCTATATATTGCTTCTAGGTGTTGAATCCTAAGAGAAAAGGGTTCTACAGTCTGGCTTATAAAGGAATTCACCCATTTTATTCTGGTATATGTGTGGTTATATTTCCTTACGTTTCAGTCTCTGGAGGACTGGAAATTTATCCTGGAGTTTGATGTGAGGAATGATCAAAACAATGATTCCATCTGATTATATGGTTTTCTTGGTACTAATTTGAGATGCTGTGCTTATTATATTCTGAACCTCCTGATGTACTAGGATCCATTTCTCAACTTTTTATTCTGTTTGCTAGTACCACATAGTTTAATTATAGATATTTTATAATTTATTTCAATAACTAGAAGAAGCAACCTCCCACTTCTGAGTACTTCTCTGGTTTTATTGTTCTATTTTTTTTCCTCTGAACTTGGAAATGAACTCATGCTGCTCTAAGAGCAATTCTTAGGGTATTAGTATTGGGATTGTATTAAACTTATCAAGTAACTTAGAGAAAATTATCTTCATGCTGCTGTATTTTCTTATCCAAGAACATGGAATGTATTTTTACCACTCCAAATCCATTTTGGTGTCTTTTGGGAATGTTGTATAGAAAAAAATTATCGTAAGTAAAGCATTTAATAAAACATAAGATTGTAGCCAGATTTCCTGAGTGTTATTGGCAACTGAGTTAAACTTTCTAACTTGGAATATGCACATTAATATGGAGACAAAGAATATCTGTCATGGTAAACAAGTTTCTACTGAAAAATACATACCATTCAGAAATCAATCCTTATTACTTTATAAGCAATTTTTTCTCTCCTATTTATCAGGTAACTTTAAATGAGGCTGATAATATTTCCATTTGAATATTCTGAACAGAATATTTATCCCATAATAAAATTAGACCTCTAGTTGTATGTCCTAATTTACATATAAGGTGGTTTTAGGGTCAAATTAGCCATGTACTATAGTCTCTTTATTTCAGTTTGAATTTGGTTGCATGTATGATTAAATACAAAGAGATATAGATTATCTACTCATTGAAATGCATCAGAATCTGAGAAAAAAATTGGTAGTTTTATTTTCGTAACTTATATTTGTGTCTGCATGATGCTCTGTATTATTTTGACCAAGTTAAATAATTGAATATTTAGTAATGCCAAATGTCAATCCAGAAAAAAGGAAAATAATCTATCTGAGGCACCCAGTCTTGTGCCTTGACTCCTTTGTTGAATGTATAACAGAACTGCCTTGGTTACTTGGGGCTCATAGGGTAGACAGACCTTCAAGGCAGCATGGATACAGTAGTTCTCCAAAGAGGATGGTACCTTGACATATATGGGCATCTGGGAGTAGGTAGGGGGTGTTTTTTGTCTGACATAATAGCTGAGAGTGGAGGAAAAAGTGGTATTGCCAATTTATAGGCAGGACTGGAGAAGCAAGTCTTTTGCTTCTTGACAGAGTCCTCTGTGATGGAGGACTGTCTTGTTCAGGTTTTGTGTAAGGAATTGAAAATCTGAGAAATCTGGGATTCTTGCTTTGTGTTCTGTGATTAGAACTTCATTACTTATGCCTTTTTTTTTTTTTAAACAAGAGAGAAAGAAAGCAAATGGGGCGGGGGGCATGGTGGGAAGAGGGCAGGTAAAGGGAGAGAGGGAGAGGGAGAGTCCAGCCAATGCAGAGCTCTAACTGGGGCTCAATATCACAACCCTGAAATCATGACCTGAGCCAAAATCAAGAGTTTGGTGCTCAACTGACTGAGCCACTGAGACACCTCTAATTATGCATTTAGAATTCCCACCAAATCCAGTTTCTTAAAGAGGGCAGAATTAGAATCAGACCAGTTGCTTATTTGTCACATTATTTATGTGTGACCAGGAACAAAATTGTGCCTTTTTTTAGTACAACCCATAAATCAATAGATACTCTATTGTATACTGGAGAGTATGAAGTTTTATTTGTGAAGGTTTGTTTTTCTTGGACTGAATGCTTAAATATTTTTGTGCTGAGCTTTTAGATTGTGCAGAAATTAATTATGTTTTCCCTAATGCATGTCTCTATGGTATCAAAAGGCATAGTTAGGGAAACTGAGGGCCCTGGAAAGACTTTATTATTGCCAGTTCTCATGCTGTATATAATGGAAATAGGTACTTTCCTTAATAGTACTAACCTATATTTCACTGTTGCCATGACATTGCTCTTTTAATACCCTTGGTTTACTTGAGGGTCCTGAATATTTGACCCATGGTGTGGCAAAATGGTTCTTTCTTTTTCGGAAAGGAGTATTTTGCCTCCGTTTGAGCTCTCGAATCTTAATACTGAAAAAAAATGTGGGTTTTTTTTTTTTTTGGTGGTTTTATTTATTTATTTATGAGAGACACAGAGAAAGACGCAGAGACATAGGCAGAGGGAGAAGCAGTCTCCCTGTGGGGCCTGAGCCGAAGGCAGACACTCAACCATTGAGCCACCCAGGCATCCCACCTTCTTTTTTTCAACATGCCATTTCTGAAAACAAGGTCATTAAACTTCACCTGAGACTGTGAGACCTATTATTCTAATGGCAATGTTCTTTGGGGAAAAAAAAAAAAAATTTGATTGTTATCTGCCTACTGGCACAGGGGGAAAACCAACAGTAAAAACCAGAAGAAAATATTAGGCAATCATTTAACTTTTCTCTGGGAGGAAGGAGATGTTAACTTCAAATGTAAACAGATTCATTAGAAGCATACCAAGATAGAAAGCAAATGTGAGAAAGATCAGTGCCGAGTATCAACAGAAGATTTTCCTCTTAAATTCCAGTCACCAGAGATGGTCAAAATGGCAAAACATCAGTCCTTCAAGTCACCACCCCAGTCTTGCTTAAATCTGTCGGAAGTGGGCACAGGAAATCAGAGTTGGCGGTTTTCCCGCCTGTTATAAAAAGCCGGAAGCCCATCATGAATGAAAGCACACAACACTACATTTGCCATCTGCACAGCTTCCAAATCTCTTGTATTTTATAGGAGTAGGCTGCCAAAACCGCAGCATGCCAAAACCAGAATAAAACCCCCAATCTGAAAGAGAGAATATGGCAAATAAAAAAACCATCCAGACAGCAGAGAAGTAAAATTGCAGAAAATCAGGCTAACATAGCAAAACTGTCAGGCAGAGTGGAGAGAGCTTAGGAGATGGTGTACAAAGGAAGATTTAGAGGAAAACCGAAGGCTGAGAATAATGCAAACCATTGTTCAGTTGAAAGGTTTTCCGAAGCGAGTGTGCTTGCTGGTAAGAAAATGTTAAGCTTTTCCAGAAAATGTTATTTCTTCCTTGTTTGGAATATTCAAGCTAGGTTTGTTTGAGATAAAGCAACCCTTATTGAGCTGTTGGGCCCCATTTTATTTTGATAAAAGAATAAGTTTCTGGGAGAGAATCAAACGTAGCCAGGATCTCCTAGCTCTTTGTCATTTGGGAGATATTCAAAATTAGAAGATGGATAAACAAAACTTTGGATTATTTAAAGCTAATAATTCTTAAGACCTTTTTAAGGCAGTGGCTTAAGGGGGTTGTGACTTTGATTTTATGTAGGTTAGTTGTGCCACTCTGACAATCAAAATGTATCAAGCTTATCCGTGTCAATAAACTAATCAGGAGAAAGAATAGATACAGAATGTTTTAAAGTGACCTATGCTTTATCTGAGAGGCAAAAGGGATATTTTATCTTTTTAAATAAAGGTTTTGTTTATTTATTTATTTGACAGAGAACACAAGTGGGGGAGGGGCAGCAGAAGGAGAGGCAGGAGGAGGCTCTCCACTGAGCAGGGAGCCCGATGCAGGGCTGGATCCCAGGACCACCCTAGCAGATGCCTAACCGACTGAGCCACCCAGGCACCCCTACAAAAGGGAAATTTTTTTTTAATTTTTATTTATTTATGATAGTCACAGAGAGAGAGAGAGAGAGAGAGAGGCAGAGACATAGGCAGAGGGAGAAGCAGGCTCCATGCACCGGGAGCCTGATGTGGGATTCGATCCCGGGTCTCCAGGATCGCGCCCTGGGCCAAAGGCAAGCGCCAAACCACTGTGCCACCCAGGGATCCCCCAAAAGGGAAATTTTAAATGAATTCTTGTTTGGGCTTGTGGGCCACCTCCTTTCCCCCTCTGTCCCTCTTTGCATTCATACTTGTATCTTAAAAACAGTGTTAAATGCCCTCCCCCATTTCCCTAAGCAATATACCATAAAAGCATGAAAAGTAAGATATTTGCAGTAATGACAGATTAAAAATGTGCATGTATATATCTTTCAATAGTTAGTTTATGCTATCTTGTTCCTCAGATCTCTGGCTGAGGCATCTCTTCTTCCAAAATCCAGTTATTGATAGTAAGAGACAGGTTTTCTATCCAGTTGATAATTGTACTGTAGGGGAGTATTCTGCAGAAATTATCCTGGTGAATGATCATCTAAAACTGGAAGTTCTCCCACATTTTATCACCAGCCCCCAGGATCTGGCCATCCCTCTGGCTCAGTGCTCAAAGCCTGTTAATGAACCTTGTTCTATTAGGTCCAGGGAAATGGCTCAAGACATAGGTTGACTGGGAACGTCCTAATCTCACTATGTGCTGAGAAAGCTTCCTCACCCTAAAGAAGATGGGTAAGCTTTGCAATACTGGAAAACAAAATGGCTTTTCTAGTTTAGAGTTCCTGGCATAAGGGCAGTTGGCTTCATATGTAAGTACATCAGGAATGATGAAAATAAGGAATGGGGAAGCAATGCATTGTTGACGAAAGAGAATGTCAATGAGAAGAAAGCAAGGAGAAGCTATGGCTTAACTCTTGTTCCAAAACTTCACTGGGCATGGGACAGAAGGGGAGTCATGCTGTTCCTGGGTACTCTTGACCCCTTCTGGAAAAGGGAAGGAGAAGAGACTGGGTCTTTGTGTTCCTGAGCATAAAATATCCAAGTTGACCAATGTCTTCAAGGGGAAAATCAAGGAACATGATACTTGAGTCTGAACTTACAGGGACAGTAACCACTCCATTAAGATAGAAGCTTCTTTTGGCTGTTTATCTAGACAGCCCTGAGCTGGCTCTTTTTTGGATCAGAATAATTCTTGGGTGGAGAATAGAGCTGGTTTAACTGGTCCCAGGATGGGACCCTGAGGATGAGCTTAGGGTACTTTGTAGAGTGCCAAAGGAAGCAGGAAGGAAGAGGCTGGTAAGGTCGCTTCAGATAACTTGGAAGCTCACTGTCATTCAGCCCAGGCCAAGAGCGCAAGAGGTTCCTTGCAGAGGGTGACAGTATCCTGGGTCCCCTTATGTCACTAGCTGTAACCATAGTCTTTAAGACCCAGTGAATGCTCAGTAGATGCTTTTAGAACAAATGAAAGTTTTGAAGTCATTTAGACTAGGGTTTGAAGGTGGTTCTGCTCTTGATGAGGTGTGTACCCTTGGGCAAGTTAATTAACCACTCTGAAACTCCATTTCCACATCCTGTAAAATTATGAGAATGATTCTCATGTCACTGTTAACATGAAGCAGGTTTTTCTGCTAAACAAATCTAATATGATACATGTACCTGCCTCTTTACCATCTTTTCTCTATGCTGACCCCTTTCCTTGGAGTTGATATTCCTTGGAATAGCTTCCTGTTTTTCTTTTTGTTTTGTTTTATGCTTTTTAAATTCATTTTCCAAAACCAATCTCAAGCATACTTTTCTGTGTGAAGATATTTGTACCTCACTGCTTTTTCCCTCTCCTCCCACCTAACTGGGAATAAACTCTGTCTCCTTCAAGGGCTACTCTATTTGCTTTGTAAACATTATTCAAAGTCAGGAGGGCTGTGTTTTATTCCCTGACTCATATTGGGGGTTGGGGGGGGGCTGAGTTGCATTTCTTCTTACTGAAATACCTTTTGCATGTGAGAGAATACATAAGAAAAAAGAAAAAACAAAAACAGTTACCTGATTTGCAGAAGGAAATTTAAAGCTGAAAAAATTTTCTGCCTAGTTGGAAGTCTGTGCAGCCTGAGTAAATCATTTTACCAAGATTTTCTGTGTACAGTGATTATTTTAAAAGGGTTAGCATTTAAAATGTATTGATTTTTTTTTTTTCTGTTGCCCACCTGGAGCCATGTCAGTAACTTTTTGTACTGTGTATCTTTTGACAAGTTTTCATAAACAAGATTCTTTATGAAAAATGTTATTTAAATGTGCAAATTAGAAGAATAGTTGGAGTTTCTAGTCCAATGGATGAGTCAACCTGATTTTTTTTTTTTTTTTGGCTAGTACTAAATCTGTTTTAAGATGACATTCTAACAGCTTTCCTGATGGAAAAATCTTCTGATATTTAGAAAGAAAAACATAAGAGTTAAGGATAATAGAGTCAAAATCTAAACACAACTCACTAGAGTCCTTATAAACGATCTGATCTAGTAACCCCAATTATTTTATAGGCAAGGAGTCAGATTCACAGAAGCAAATAGCTTAAATTGCAAAAGTAGTAAGTAAAAAAAGCAGAATAGATTCCAATTCTGGCTGGCTTTTCCTCATATCCCCAAGTATAATTTTTATTTCTACTTGTTTTAATTAATTTTATCACTGTAAAAGCCATTATCTCTAGCTGCTGTTTTAAACTGTGTTCATTTGATGCCCAGAAAGAGGACTAAAGACTAGAATATTTGGGATCATCCTGTTTATTATGATGGAGACATATAGTTGATAATGGTTAATGGAATAGATTTACTTTTCTCAAAATAGCATTTTGAGCAGGAGAATAATAGATGCAATATTTCTACCTTCACAGCAAGTGTATGAGGAAGGGTCTGAAGAGGTAATACATTTGTGTTCATTTCTAATTATATGGCATGCTCACTGCAAAGATGGTTCTTGTTTTGTCACAAAATAGAAATGTGAAGACTGTAGAGCATTTAAATTGCAAATAAGATATTTTTATCCATTTTCTAAAATACTGCATAATTCAGGGTCATTATTGTACTCCTATGGGGAAGAGAGTCTTTGCACTTCTTTATTAGCTGTAGATTCCAGTAATCAATCAGTAATTACATAATAAAGAGGTGAAATTGGGTGTTTAGCACAAAAATATATAACTACTATGTTCCTGGATTGTAATCAGTTCTTGATTGTGATTATCAATGGTTGGGGGGGGGGGCGGGGGGGGGGGGCGTTGGCAGTTAGAGTGCCATCTTTCTGGCACTTTCTAAAAAGCCAAGCTGAGCAGTATCTAGAACATAGACTTCTGTTTCACTCTTTTTGATGTGGTAGGGAAAGTGATACATTTGTTATCAACTATAGGTATAAAGATAACTTATATTTGTATAAGCAAAAAGTATATACTATAAAGTAACTTGATTTTTCAACAATAGTGTAATCTTTGTACCAAGTTAATGCATGGAGATCTACCTAACCCTTTCAAGAGCTCATGGAGAATTCTATTGAATGGGTATAACATAATTGATCAAAACATTCCCTTACAAATGGGCACTTAGGTTTGTTTTATCTTGTTTTTTCTTTTACAAAGTTACTGTACTCTTATTTCAGTTGGATAAATTCCCAGTGTAGGATTTTAGGGTCAAAGGGCATGTGACTTTGCAGTTTAATAAATATTTTCAGATTGCCTTTTCCAAAAATGTGTCCTAATTTACAACCTTACCAGCAGTTTCTGAGAGAAAATATTTTCCTAAGTCTTTATCTGTGCTGAATGCTGTCAGTGTTTAAAGATCTTGTCAAATGACTGGACAAAAGTTTGGTACTTTCTTCTTGTAATTTGCATATTTCTGACTATTCCTGAGATTGTTATTCGTTTGCACTTTCAGGTAAGTGAAACACCTTTTCATAGCCTTTGTTCATTTTGTAATGAATAGCCTGTTAGCACTTTTTTGCATATTTGAGGTACTATCTATTTTGCAAATGTTTTCTCATCTTTCATTTACTTTTTCATGTTGCTGTATCTATGGCCATTTGTGTAGGCGTGCATATGTATGTATTTGAGTCAGTATGTCTACGTTTTCTTTTCTAGCTTACCAGTATCTACTCTTAAGTTTTCCTTAAGCACAAGGTTATGAAATATTCTCCTAGATTTATTTCAAAAGTTATATATTTTTTTTACATTTAGTTCTTTGATGCACCTGTAGTGAAAATTTTGATACAGTGTATTAATATTCTATTTTCCTAGCTAATGATGGATCTTGTAAAAAAAAAATCCCAAAGTTCTAACAGAGGCTTATAGAAAGCAAAGTAACTTGCTCAAGATGACCCAAATTAATTGTTGGTGTGCTTTTCTTTTCTCCTTTCTCTAGAATCTAAACTCATGAAAGTAAAAACTGTGCATGAGTTGTTTACTTCTATATCTGATACTCTTAATAAATGTCAGTAGATACTTGTCTTGATCATGAGACATGACTGTATCTGCCTTTTGCTGTAATAAATTTTGTCAGTATGGTCGTGCTGAGTAATTACACTATTGACAGAATTTCCCACTGTGAAGATGTCCAAGTAAGAAAAACATAGATATTTCAGGGACAGGATCGAGTGGAGTGTCATTGTTGGGAGCAAAGAGCATCTCGTCTTCTGAGGAAAAAAGGAATCCAAAGGATTTGGAGAAGAAAGGAGTTTGTGCTGGGAATGAGCTTAACTGTCTTGGTTAAGTAGAAGGAGCATCAGTCATGGACATCTCAGTTAAACACACACACGTGCACGTACACACTAAGAGAAGCCTATTATGTACTGTGGACTACTAGAGAAGACTCTACCCTGTGTGAGAGGCTAGGCTTTGGCTCTGGTTCCATCATTAATAATCTCTTACTTCACTTCACTGGGTCTCAATGTCTTTATTTCTCTAATTGTCCAAATAGTAGGTCATAAATATTCTACCTAATATTTATTGAGCGCATACTACGGAGAAAAATTGCAGTTACTCTGGTGCCAGAATCCTCATCTCCTATAATTTTAACAATAGTCAATTATACAAGGGAGAAAGCTTCATCTTTGGTGAACAATTATTTTCAAGATCATTTAACCAGTGAGTAGCGGAGGGAGGTTTGTAGCCAAGTTGTGTCTGACTCCCCAAGGGCTTCAGTCTTTGTAGTTTGAGTATGTGAAGCTGGCACCATGTGAAAATCCTGTCTGCATGTGTGTAGGCATCCCTTAGATTTCTCAATATCTTTGGACTCTGATACACATCTGTTCTACAGTAACATTTAATGGTTCTAATGCCCAAGCCAAAGATAATGTGATTATCTTTCAGGTTTCTTTGCTTATGGTCTTGAGAAACTGTAAACTATAGCAGAGTCCAATACTATTGAGATTTTGAAAGCTAAAGAAAATCATGGGTTGTGAGCACATACTTTTCTAATAGTAATTCTTCTTCTATGTCTTAATTAAAGCAGAGAGTGGAGCCATAGTACGTGGCTGAGAGCATGGAAGATTATATTGATCACTGCAGAACATGGAGTCAGAAGCAGCAATCAATCTCAAAGTATTGAACCCACAGATGTTTTCAACAGACTTCCTAATGTTTTGGGTGTGTAGTAAGCAAGGGAGACAATCCAAGCACATCGAGCAGCATGTGTTCATTGAGATTTAAGATGTCATTGTGTACCTATTACAATTATGAATCATGAAGCACTGGCCTGTTTCCATACATCCATCAGAGTTGTCTTCTGTTTTCTGACATGGCACTGCTTTTCCTCTATGCTTCCCTGTGAATTGGACATTGTGGTAGGCAGTCCTTATAGAAAACCCCTCTAACTGTGTACCTTGCAATCAAACTTGACTGTGAGATGCTGTGACTTAGGGCCACAGCTGAAGGATCATCAGTCTTCTGTCCCAGTGGACACACTGAAATAAGTGAATATACAGAGTTTCTTTAGATTACAGCTATGGCTTTGGTGTTCTTGGACTGGTTGCTAAAGCATCAGGGTCAAATCCTGCTTTGTTGAACTCTGCTTCATCAAAGATTTGCTGCTTGTTTTGATTTTGAGTAATTAGGTAAAAACACCTGAAAGTCTGACTGGCGTTTCTTCTTTGTTCTGAAAATGAGACAGGAGATGTTCTTCCTAAAGTGTTCAGATATGCCTATCTGAATTCATTTTATTTATTTCAGAAGTATCATAGAGAACACTTTCTGTCTCAGACTCTCTCAAACACCTTGCCTGGAACTCCTTCTTGATGTTTCTTTTTATGCCATAAAGATGCTAAAAGCCATAATAAGCAAATCGTATGTAACATTAAAGTTTGATTTTTAAAAATTTTATGTTGACCATGGCTTACATTAATTGTCCTTCTCCCTGTCGCTCCTGCTAGAAACTCATATTCTGATCAGAATATATATTGGTGACAGAGCCTGTGATTTCCTAGGATTAATAAAACCACGTTAGAGATGTGAGTTGTTTTCACTGAAAGTCTCTGTCCTTAAAATAAATCTTCATCTAATGGATTAGACTCTAAACAAAGAAAAATGAACTGTTGCCTAAAAAAAGACGCTGAAGCAAGTAGTGCTGGTGTCACGTGATTCCAAGTATCTATTACATGTTGCCAACCAGAGTCACAGGTAGAGGGGTCTAGGGTGCCTGGGCTACCACTTTCTCCTAGTATCTTTCAGTCTCATATTACAGAACACTTAGGTCTGTATGACAATGCATCTCAGTCTTAACTATTTCTTTATGGGGGGAGGGGGCACATAAGGGAGGTCTTGGTGCACAGGAGATTAGCTTGGGAGGATAAAATAGACTGCAGGTGGACAAAGCTGCCAGCACCTGGGAACTCTGGGAGGTTGAAGCTACAGACAATTCCTCCTCCGATTGCCAGGCCACCAGGGCAGAGCCTCTGGAACCATCCCATAGTCATTTGTTTCCCCATGTAGTGATAATATACTATTTAGTAAGGAGGAAAATGTAAGAAATGAGTTCCTGTCCTAAATGCTTAGGGAAAGCAAGGACAGTGTAGAGAAATGCATCTTCAGCTCTGTAATGCCCCCAAACTTCCTTTCCCTGTTAACCATATTACTTTCCCTACCTCTTGCAATGTGTGCCAGTGATTTTTAAATCAATTTAACACTAAGACAATCAAATAGATTTCTTGGAGAGTATTTAAATTTACTGCTTTATTGTATAAGTATACACACAAAGCCCTGCTCTTTGTCCACACACTCCAGTGATCCTCATTAATGTCAATGGGCATTGTGAATGTGTAGAGGGAGTGAATAAAATGCATTTGAAAAGCCTTTAACGGATCATTCACACAAACCCTGTTTTGTGTATGTATTAGAACATGATGAAATGTGCTCTTACTCTTTTCTCTCAGTAGAAGCAATATGCGTCAGTGTTCATTTCTTTAAATGTCAAGATTGTACATTTTCTGCATTCAAAAAATTAATCAGAAATGTAGATGTAGCCAAAAGTATGAGCTATTCCAGGCCAAGTTTTGCAGTATAGGAAGTGAATTCCTGATGGTATTTTCATTGCAGTGGTTGTGGTCATGACTTTTTTCAAAAGCAGCAGTTCTGAAATTGACAATGCATCATCATAACCTTTTTTTTATGCAGGAAACACCCACTTAAAATAGTTGGCTTTTCTTCTCTGAATTCCTGTAGGCAGATAATTTTTACAATCAAGTTGCATAGAAACCCTTCATTCATAGAGGATAACATCTGAGATATATCAATGAAACATTCATGACCTCTGCTTTTTCTAAAGCAGTAGGCAGTGACTTTGAAACTGCCCAATTCTTTCCTTTGAAAAAGATTTAAAAAACAGCACCTGCACAGAAGGGTATGTATGTGTGTGTCTACACATTATCCTAATGAGAAGTCATACAGTGATGGCCTAAAATCCTTGAGGGCAGAGGCCATGTCTGCTCCTTGAGTAATGTAGTCTTAATACCTGCAATTGTGCTTGGGAGGGAGTAAGTTCCTGTGAATTTTTACTTATTTATTTATTTTAAAGATTTTATTTATTTGAGAGAGAGAGAGAGAGAGAGAGGAAGAGAGAGCATGAGCAAGAGGACTGCCTACCACAATGTCCAATTCACAGGGAAGCATAGAGGAAAAGCAGTGCCATGTCAGAAGATGGAAGATAACTCTGACCCATGTATGGAGCAGAGGGATAAGCAGGCCCCCCACTGAGCAGGGAGCCTGATGTGGGACTTGATCCCAGGACCCCGGGATCATGACCTGAGCTGAAGGCAGATGCTTACCTGACTGCGTGACCCAGGCACCCATCCTGTGAATATTTAGAAAAATGGTGTTCTGGAAGCCTCCAGGCTCTCTGCACAGGCAATGTCAGCCTCCAGTAAATTGACCATGGTTTTGGCTGAGAGTCAAAATGAGAGTCAAAATGTTGGCCTGATATTTCACAAATATCTTGACATAGTCAAGACGAGTGAGTGGATGTTTGCCTTATGGATTTTATGTTGTTCACGTGCCTGTTTATTAGAAGTGATGCAGTAAAAATTGAATGATGATAAACCTTCCTGTTTTGACAGTCTACTAAGGATGTTTGGTTAAAAGCAGTGAAGGAACTGGAGTGGAAAATGTTTTAATACCCAGTCTATACTTTGCTGTTTATTTTAAAAAGGAATCATAAAAGTATCATCAATAACTTCATGTAAAATGAACAAGGAAATTGTTTACAGTGTAGGTGTTTGTCAATTAAAGTCATTGTGTGTAGCTTGAGCTAAGCACCTAGATATCTGTAAGAGAGGTCTTTAGTCTTCTCTTCCAGTGGGGAAAAAATCTAGAAATTCTACTTGTGATAGAAAACTAGCAGTAATGCCCACTGACTAGAGATGTTGCATAAGGATTGGGGAATCTGGGTATTTTAAATTCTGCCTTAGTTCCAACATAGTCAGATCTTCCTGCCTCGCTTCAGAAACATGCTTTATGAGATCTTGACATTTTACAATCGCAGAAGTTTCTTTAAGTACTTGCACAGAACTTTTTATTAAGATTTGGGAGAAAGAATATATAGATTTATTATTGTAAAAGTTAGATTATGGGAAAACAGCAATTTAAGAAGGAGGAATAAACATTAGATAGGGATAGTATTCTATTTCTCTGGTCCCTTTTTAAAAAGTAGATCCAAATTAGTATGGAAAACATGCAACTTAATTCCCTTTTTATTACCTTAAATATAGGGAACCATAATACAGGAAGAGATGAGATGAATATTTTTTTTATAAGTAATA
Organism: Vulpes lagopus; assembly: GCF_018345385.1. NCBI lineage: Eukaryota > Metazoa > Chordata > Mammalia > Carnivora > Canidae > Vulpes > Vulpes lagopus. The sequence continues at coordinate 123,649,602 of NC_054830.1, forward strand.
TAGGATTGGAAAAGGCTTCTTAGCCGGTTTTGGGATTTAAATGCCTGGTTTCTTCATATTTCTGGGTCTTTCAGTAAATACACATTTTCATAAAAACACAGTGATAAGGTTTAGGTCACACACATGGTTGCTTTTAAATACAGATGAGATGAGAAAAGCAGTCTCATTTAGAAATGGAGGGTTTTTTGTTGTTTTGTTTTGCTTTTGCTTTGCTTTGTTTTGTTCTGATTGAGTCAGGTTTTTTTTTTTTTAATCTTCCTCAATAATTTAAATTCCAGTATGATTAACATATAGCATCATGTTAATTTCAGGTGTCCAATATAGCGAATCAACAACTTCTGTACATTTGACTGAGTCAATTTTACACAGACTGTCCTGTGTAAACACAGGACAGAAGAAAAAGTAAGCCATGTTGTCATCTGAACCTTCAGTCATTATGAGCACGTTGATACCTCCAACGGTTTTTTGGTGATTCTGAATGTTTTCCTCTAGAGCAGGAAGTGATGATGATACGAGCGTGTTGGGTTCTACAAAGCAATCAATCCAATTTTGAAGCCATTTCCTTCCTATCAAGAGTGACTCAAAGGAACTTGGGGTCTCTCCATGCATTATACCCTGTACTCCTGCCTTCCATAAATACATTTTGAGCACTACCTCTGAACCTGGTACAGTCTAGCCACTAGGGAAACACCAATAAAAGTACAGAAATAGACAAATCTATAATAGAATGTGAGGAAAGAAGGACTATAAACAAAAATGAAATATGGAAGGACATAAAGAATGACAGGGGCTGTAATTTTATATTTGGTGGCCAGGAAAGATTTCTCTGCAGAGGTGATATTTGAACAAAAACTTTAAAGGGGTGATGAATAAGGTGAGGGTGTGAACCACGTGTATATCAGGAGGATTAATGTTCCAGAGAGTAGACCGTGAGTGTGAACCACTTGAGGCCTGAGTTGCTTGGTGTGTTGAATGGTGAGAGAGTCAGCAGCGTGGTGGGGGAGGGAAGAAGGGTGTGATGTGAGGCCAAAGGTATAGCCAGGATCCATATCCTGTGGAACTTTCTAGGTGTGGTGAGGCCTTAAGGTTCTGTTCTAGAGGGTGATTACTCTGGATGTGGAGATGTAAACATAGAATCACAGACTATATTTAGGAGGAGATGTCAGTGGACTAGACTGTGGATGATGGTGAACTCAGAACAAGCTGCATTGGTTGGTAGATTGGGTGCAGAATAGTGTGGTGTTGGAAAAAACCCTGGGGATTCCTTGCTAAATATTTGCATACTGCATATTTTCAGATATTGTTATTCTTGAGTCGGTAGATTTTATTAGGCTTAAATTTTTTTAATTTTTTATTTATTTTATTTATTTATTTTTATTAGGCTTTAAAAAGGTATAATAGAATAGTTTGGTCTGCTCTGAAAAATCTATTCAGTTCAGTGAACAACCCTGTAGGTGTTATCTGCTATTTCCTGTTTGCCCCATGGCCTGCTCTTCAATTGGACCCCTGCCTGCTCTTAAGTTAGCATTATGCTGACAGGCACCCAAAGGGATCTTTCTCTTCTGGCTATAATTGTAAAATGCAATTCATGAATCTCCTTTCTTTGTTCCTGACCTATCATTTACTCTTTATCCTTCATTAATGAATGTGTTCAACGAGTATTTCCTTATTCTTTTAACAAATATTATTGAATATCAACTGTGTGCTAGGTATGCAGGACTAAACAAAATAGTATTTCACTTGCAGGACATTGACTTCAAATGGAAGGAGAGAAGATAAGTAGATGAGTAAACACATAATTTACCATATGATGGTAAGCATTTGAGGAACACTAAAGCAGGAAGAGGTGGGTTCACTGAGTTAGTGGGGGCAAGAAGGTCCCCCTTCTTGAATTATATGTCAATCATCATATGGTTTAAATCCTATGTCAATCATCATATGGTTTCACTCATATGTGGAATAAGAAATAGTGAAAGGGATTATAAGGGAAATGAGGGGAACTGAGTGGGGAAAAATTAGAGAGGGAGACAAACCATGAGAGACTCCTAACTCTGGGAAACAAAGGGTTGCAGAAGGGGAGGAGGGTGGGAGGTGGGGTGATTGGATGATGGGAACTAAGGAGGGCACTTGATAGGATGAGCATTAGGTTTATACTATATGTTGGCAAACTGAATTTAAATAAAAAAAAATAAAATCAGATGTCAAGGAAGCTGTCTTGGAAAAAGGGACATAAGAGGAAATGGTCAACTCAGCTAAGGGAACAAGCCATGTGTGTATGTGGAAGGAAATTAATCCAAGTAAAGGAAATGCCATGTGCAAATGCAGGAGTGTAGGAGGGTCCCTGTGCATTCTTGGCAGAGTAGGGAAGCCAGCGTGGCAGGTGAGCTGGAGCAAGAGGAAGAGGGGGCCTGATGGGGCAGGAAGGGCAAGTGAGGGCAGGGCTTGATTATTGGATCTTTGAGAAAGGAAGGCTCTGGAAGATTTTTAAGTAGGGAGTGGCATGTACTTATGCTCTTAATGGGATCACTCTGTTGGTATGTTGAGAATGAGAATGAAGGGTGGGAGACCAACGTAGAAGAAGGAAGACCAGTTGGGAGGCTAGGTCAGTATTGTCTTTACTGATGACACAAGCACAGGGCTCCATGCTTAAGCAAAGATTTGCTTGCTGTTCTTAGGAGTCTTTGTCAATGTTGAGTGATTTCTCCCATCCACATGGAAGACTGTCACTTTTTCACCACTTGTAGTTTGTGCGTGTATTTTATTTTATTTTTAAATATTTTATTTATTCATGAAAGATACAGGGAGAGGCAGAGACACAGGCAGAGAGAGAAGCAGACTCCCTTCAGGGAGCCTGATGCAAGACTTGATCCCAGGACCCTGGGATCATGTCCTGAGCCAAAGGCAGATGCTCAACCACTGAACTGCCCAGGTGTCCCTGTGTATGTGTTTTATTTTATTTTAAGATTTTATTTATTCATTCATTAGAGGCACAGGGACTCGATCCTGGGACTCCGGGACCATGCTCTGAGCTGAAGGCAGATGCTCAGCCACTAAGCCACCTAGGTGTCCCTGTGTGTGTGTTTTAAATTCTCCCTTTTCCTTACTATTGAGATTATCAGCCCCCTCTCAATAAAACTTTAAATCTTCTGAGTTTGCATTTTGTTTTGTTTGACTAAGAGTTTCCAAGGAGAGGGCAAATGGAGCTTGCAAACCATGTCAAGACTAGATCAGCACAGTACATTTTCTGCAGATAAGGGCCAATGTACAAATCCACAAAGACGCTAAAATCGCTGGCCCTAAATGCTGATGCCCTCTCTAGGAATTGGTCAGATGGACCTGCCTTTTGAGGGGGAGGCTAGTCAATATAATCTGATTGGTAGCTATGAAGACATATCAATAGAAAATTGAAGCAGAGCAGTCCCTATCAATTTTCATGAGTCTTCAGGTATGTAATTATGACCATAGTCGTTTTTACAGATATATTCACTTTGAAGTTTATTTGCAGTCCCCAAATTATTGCTTGCTAGACTTTAAAATTGACTGCATGTGGTAGCTCTCTCTAATCTCTTAATGGTAGCCAAATTTCCCAAGGCTCATTTTGAGTTGTGCTCCTGCATGTCTGACTGAAGGGTTTATGTCAAGCTTCTGTACTAAAGTGCAGTGAAAGCTAAAAACATAGCAGTGGGAAGTTCTTTGGCTTAATCTCAAAGGGTTGTTTATCTGAAGTCAAAAGAATAGAAACGAATTTGCAAGCAATTTTAGGGCTATGATTTTTGCAAGTAAAACGTAACTATAGCCAATGGTGTATAAAGAAGAGTTAGAAATACAAAATAAACCCCCAAAAAATGAGTCTCTGAGAAAAAAAAAGACACCACTGAAAGATAGATTCCAATTTTTGTACCCACTAGAGGCATATGTCATATGTGCTATGAAATTAATAGGATTTACCTTCTAGAGACTATAGGTGACCTCTTTGTTGCAAAGAATTCAGCCTAACTGTAGGCTGGCAATCTGAGAACTACTGACAGGCCCATCGATCCCCGCTGGCCGAGGTCTTCTGTACTGCAACCATCCTCCTGGGCCCAGCAGACCCTGTCTTTGCTGTGCTGGGGGAAAGCTCCATTTGTTCCTGTCCTAATCTTTGTGCATCTGCTGCCCTGCCTGCTGGAGACTGCTCTTTTCAGCACAGAGGGAGAAGCTGAAATAATAATCTCTAAGTGAAGAACAGAAAGAGTTCAGGAATCTCAGGAAGCTCGGTTTTGCTAGATGTTAATGAGAAGACCAAAGGAGCAGAGGATGGGCTGTGATGTTTAGGTGACTTGTATACAATGGAAGCAATATTAAGAAGCACGTGTATAAGCCAGCTCTCACTTGTTCCTGGATCCATGTTCTCATTGGAGTCCTTTACCTTTTGCTCTGTCTCCTGCTGAGAATATTTTCATAATGGGGATAGGCATTAATACATGGAACTATAAAGATCTGATCTGGAAGTTCTGGCAACCCAAAAGTATGTGATGAAGAAATGGCATTTTCTCCCATCTCTTGACTTTATTCCTCAGAGATAACCATTACTAATAGCTATGTGTATTTGTACATATCTTTTTTTCTTTTTTTTTAAAAAGATTTTATTTATTCATCCATGATAGATGGGGGTGGGGGGTCAGAGACACAGGTAGAGGGAGAAGCAGGCTCCACGCAGGGAGCCTGATGTGGGACTCGATCCCAGGACTCCAAGATCATGCCCTGGGCCAAAGGCAGGGATCCCCATCTTTTTTTTTTCTTTTAAAGATTTTATTTATTTGAGAGAGAGAGAGAGAGAGAGAGAGAGAGAAACAGTGGGAAGCAGCAGAGGGAGAGGGAGAATCTTCAAGCAGACTCCTTGCTGAGCATGGAGACCAAGGCAGGGGCAAGGGTGGAGGTGGGGGGCGGGGAGGACCATTTGATCCTTCACCTCTGAGATCATGACTTGAGCCAAAATCAAGAGTCAGATGCTTAAGCAATGAACCACCCAGGTGCTCCTATTTGCACATGGTTGATAAGAATTTATCAAAAACGTATACTGAGTGGGCAGTATTCTAGGTTTTGTGGCTACAAGAGTGGACACAAGGCCGAGTTTGGGTCAAGGAAAGCTGGCATTTCCAAGAACCAACAGACAATACGTAGTATAAGTGAATACAATATAATTGGTAACAAAATGGTAACCGGAGAGCGATTTGTGTTAGAAAACACTCTGGACAGGAAGGATCACATTGGTGGAATTTGAGATGGGATGGCCAAAGAAGACCTTACTGAGCAGGGACTCTTAATCTAGCAATCTAATCATTTATACAGAATTATCTAAGTAATATAATTTTTTTCCAGTTAGGTAGCCTGGCATATTGAACACATCATACATGTAATGCCCAGGTGTTTTGGCTTAAAACTTGGTTCCTTGAGCACAGATAATTATAAAGATGATGAGCATTCAGATAGTGTGGGTTATCAGATAATGTAACAGCATTTTTCTGGAGACTTTGATAAACAAAAATATCCAAGATGGCAATGTTAACATATAAAACTTTGATGGTTAGTGGCTTGTCAACTGCTCTACTTGGATGACAAATTAAGACATTTCTATTATTACATATAGGTGCCAGGCAAAGTATTTACTAAATTAGTGATTTAATTTTACATAAATGAATAAATATAATTTATTTTAGGAAAGATTTTGTGTGGTTAGTAAGCCAGAATTGAAAAAAAAAAAAAAGGCCAAACAGTAGAACCTAAGAAAGTTCTCCATCAGCTGGTAGAGGTTTAACACACTGTTTATTTCTCTTTATCAAAAAAAAAAAAAATACAAATGCTTTTGGTAGAAGATGGCTTTAGCCAGTGCCCATGAAAGATGTTGTCACTAAGGACATATTATCCTATTGAACATGAATATAAGCTCAGAATCATTCTTAAGTTACTACGATGGTAAATATTAGTAGTAGATCAGTCAACCTTGCATTAAACATCTATATTTATCCTTTTTATAATTTCTCCATAATATATCCATCAATCAACTTAGACCTATCCATGACAGTTGATTTGGGATAGAAAGCAAGAGAGAGAAAAACAAGATTATCTTAAGGAGTGATTGGAAGCAAGAGAAAGAAAAAAGGATCATAAATAGGAGTCCAAAATAAACTTTTTCATACTTTTGTCAAGGATTTTAACCATGATCCACATCTGTTTGAGGAGTTGTCGAAAGTCTGCCATTTTTCTTCTAGGGAATCTGCTAGAAGACATATATTCCCAGTATTTCCTCTAGCTGAGCTTCCATTCTTGTAGAGCAGGGGGGAAGAATTGGGGTTGTGTGGGAGGGGAGGGGAGGGAAATTGGGAGAACCATAAGCAATAAGAAACCTGAAAAAGTGGCCAGACCCTTGTGTGGTTGAAAATTCCAGTATAACTTTGGACTCCTCCTAAACTTTAACTACACATAGTTTCCTGTTGCCCAGAATCCCTACTGCTAACATAAAGAGTTACGATCTATTTTGTAGGTTAAATGTATTGTATACTGTATTCTTAAGCTAGAGAAAAGAAGTGTTAGGAAAACAAGGATGAGAAAATGCATGTAGAGTAGTCTTGTATTTATCAAAAGAAATCTGAGTATAAGTGGACCCATGCAGTTCAAACTCCTGTTGTTCGTGGGTCAGCTATATATGTAGAGGGATAATTAAAATGAAAATAATGATAAAAAATAATACATTTTAAAAATAAAAGCCCTGTATTCATGGTTTTGAAATATTTCCAGTTAGTGACTGTTGTTTCAGAGCAATTATTCCTCTAGAAAACCATACCCAAAGTACTAGTATTTCAATATAATTCTTGAGCATTTTCATAACTATTAACTTTGTCATAATAATCTACTAAGGATCTGCCAAGCATTGTTACATCCAATTTTACAAAAGATGTGTGTGTATATGCACATATATGTATACACATACCCATATGCACACATGTATCTGTCAGTTATCTTTAAACTATCATCTATGATATGGTAAGTCTCATTTCAGAGTATATTAACAACAAAAGCAAATGAAAATTCACATATTGTCATTTTGAGAAGAGATTGTGGACCATGTGTCAACTTACCTAATTGCCATAATAGCAAAACAAAAAAACAAAACAAAACAAAAAACCCAAAAAGCCTTGATCCTGGGAAAGCTGGACTTAGTGTATTGGCAATGTCAGACAAGCTCCCCAGGTATATTGATTTTTTTTTCAACCCAGTTTTTGGTCCTTTACACTGACAGAGAAAACCTTCCTGAGAAGGACCTACTTCATGGATGCCAGGCTTTGCCTTAAGAAGTGTATTTGCCCTCCACAACCTGAGAGAACAGTGGGATCTGCTTGAGCTCACACTTGAAATGCAGCACTCCTTGCCCATCCCACTCTCCTGAGTCATCTGCCATCTGTGGTTTCCAGGCCCATGTCTGGAAAAAAAATGCTGAATGCATAAATAGAATCTGCCTGGGTGGGAGAGAAGCACACTGCACCCATTTCCTATGTCCAGTGAATCTTTACTCCTCAATCATTTCTTTAGTCTTGAGACAAAGTGCAAGGAGAAAATTCTGCTCTCATTGAAAACTTAATGCTCAGGTGGAGGACACTGCCCTTTTATGTTCCACTATACAGGTATAGCAGAGATTCATCTGTCCTCCCCCTTACTCTTCCCTCCTTTCCTCCTCCGTCACTCCCCCCACCCCCATCTCTGTCTCTTTCTCCCTCACCTGCATGGTTCATACCCATAAGTCATTTTCAATGAACATATTTTCATATTCACAGAATTGAGTTTCAATGAATACTCTATTTTGTGTTTATATCTGCTCTCTTGGGGCGGGGGAGGGAAGGAGCACATAACAGTATGGATGAAATGTAAGGAAGAGAAGAACTTCATAGTAGTCAAGGACCATTACTTCATAAAACACAACGAGTGGAAAAGCAAAAGTAAATGCTATGCAGAGAAGTAAATTTTATGTATTATTTTAATTTTTGTAGGCATTTAATGGACCCAGAATTATAAACAGTAACATAGCTAATACTCAGAATTAATAATGGCTAATATGTCTTCATATTTGTTTCTAGATTTTTTTGTACTAAAAGAGGTCATTCTATTATGGATATTATAGATATGACTAAAATTACCTTTTGGCAACACCTATGTTCCTATTCCTCTTCTTCCAACCCCTGAAACAACCAGCATCACACATTTAGCATTTATCCTTTAATTCTGTTTGTGCACCCCTAAGTGTGCATGCATAAACAATCTAAGAGTATTATTTTTGTTTCAGAATGAGCTATGGAGGTTAGAAAAACACACCTTCCAGCCTCCTGTCTTTGAGATGTTTCCACATTCTGTCTGCTTTATTGCATTCTGTCCTGAAATTGTGACCCATCATACAAATGTCTTTACCCGTTTCTCTGCTTGTAGACTCTTGGATTGTTCCCTTGATTTTGCTCTTGAGGAGAAATGCTTCTTTATGTATGTCTCCTTATATACATGCCTGAGAGATCTATTAAGTCTGCACTCAAAAGTGCAGTTGCTATATTGAGCGGTGTGATATACACATATTTAAATTCACTGGTGATGGTCGAATTGTCTTCTAAGTTACTGTACTGATTTATCATTCTGCTAGCTGTATCTGAGGGGAGCATTCTTTTTCCAGATCTCCCCACTACTTGGCATTCTCAGACCTATCCATTTTTACCAGTTTGGTAAACTGAGTTGAATTGTGGCTATATCAATAATGAATTTCTCCAGTTATTAGTGATGTTGGGTGGCTTCTCCCACCATTTATTTATTGGCTACTCCGGTTTCTGATTGGCTATATTTCTGTGCTACTCATTTGTAAATGTTTTTTACTCATTCTGGAATCCAGAATTAAGGATGACTTAATGTTTTGGGCTTGAGACAGTAGAAGAATGGAGTTGCTATTTAGTGATGGATGAGGATTATTTATTTTTTAATGTACATTAGTTATCATAATAAAGCTATTTCAAGGAGATCTCTTCAGTCTTGTGTAAGTAATGCTGCGGGGAAAACAATAAATATGGTCTCAGCTCTGAAAGCCAAGAGCAATGTAGTTCTTAGTTCTTTGTTCTCACCTTGAGATGAAGCTAATTCCATTTGGCCAGCACTCTTGTTGGTGTCATGACATCAGTGATGAAGAAGGGTCCAGCTCAAATAGCTTCCTCCCTATCTCTTCTGTAGTCTCCCAGTGTCTTGGCCAGGTTTAGGGAAGAGTGTAACTTTCTATGGGTATGTGTCTCACATCAGTTACAAGTGTCACTATCTCCTACAGGATCCCACAGGTTCCTTGGTCCATTGAAAGAGCAAGACTTGTTTGAAGAATCTGGCTCTGCCGATGCTGGAGTAGCCTTTGGATGCCAAACAATATCGATCGCACTGTGAATGTCACTAAAAAATCTAAATGTGTTAACTCTGAACTAAAGATTTGGATACTGATCCTTTGCTTTTCTCCATGTAGTAATATTGTCTTGTGTCAATGACTTGTATTTGGACCTTGCTCATAGTGACCGTGGATGTCTACAAGTGTTTCCTGTTAATGTAATCAAATTTATTACTCTTTCCCTAGGGTATGTGCTTTTGAAATACTATTTAAGAAATCTTTTTCTGCCTGCTTTCTTATTTTTTTAAAAAATTTTATTTATTTATTTGACAGAGAGCTAAGGAGAGAGAACACAGGCAGGAGTAGCTGGTAGAGGGGGAGCGGAAGAAGCAGGCTCCCCGCTGAGCAGGGAGCCTACCACGGGCTTGATCCTAGGACCTTGGGATCATGACCTGAGCAACTGACTGAGCCACCCAGGCTCCCCTCCACCTGCTTTCTCAAGTTCTACTTTATTCTACATAAATTTAAAGTTTGTAGCTTATGTTTATTTTTGACTTCATTTGTAGAAAAGAAAGGGATGTCTGAGTGGCTCAGTGGTTGAGCACCTGCCTTCAACCCAGGGCATGATCCTGGGGTCCTGGGATCGAGTCCCACATCGGGCTCCCCGAGGGGAGCCTGCTTCTCCCCCTGCTTATGTCTCTGTCTCTCTCTCTGTGTCACTCATGAATGAATACATAAAATCTTAAACAAGATAATCTTTTCTATGTTGAATTCCAGCCCAGTGTTGAATTGAGGTGTTGGGAGGGTATATCAATGTCTCCAACCTGACTTGAGGAAATAATTCAGTTTATCTGTATTAAGTATCATGTTAGCTGTCAGCTTCTTGTGGATTTTTTTTTTTTTTATCAATTTGAAGAAGCTCTGCTCTACTCCTCATTTTATGATAGCTTTTATTATGCATTGGCATTACTTTTTTGTCCTTTGCTTTTTATAGGTCTGTTGATATGATTATATATTTTTATCTTCTTTGGACATTTGATAGGATGGATTATATTAGTTTTTGAAAGTTGAGTTAGCCTTTCATACCTGAGATAATTCTTTTTTATTTTTTCCACATTGTTAGATTTAATTTTGGTAATATTTTGTTGAAGATTTTTTCACATATGTGCATGAGAAACATAGGTTTGTAGTTTGCCTTTCGTTCAGTGTCTTTGTTTTTGGAATTAGGGTAATGCTGGCCTCATTGAACTGGTTAGAAGAAACCTCTCTGCTTCTGTTTTCTGGAAGAGATTGCAGAGAATTGGTATCACTCCTCCCTTAAATGTTTAGTAGAATTTTGTTTTCACACAATTTTTTTCCTGATTTTCTATTTGTGGAATCATTTTTATTCTTCCTAAAATAGAACTTTTAGTAATCTCTCCAGTGCACATTCGTGTGTAGAAGATTCTTTTGGGTACCTTATACTTATATCTAAAAATGTTTTCATTTCATTTTCATGCTACTTTGTTGAGATTTTAGATCAATAAATGTATTCCCTTGGCCCTTAGGCAGGATTGTTATTCTCCTGTCATCTCATTTCTGTTCTTGACAATGAATAGTGTGCTATCCATTTTGATTGGGCTTATGTTCATAATGTGATGGGTCTGGTCTCCAGGTACTTGTAACTTAGTACTGACATTTTTTCCCCATGTAGAAAATTTAAGACCTTTTTGCCAATAAGTTTTATATCTACGTAAAAAATTTTAAAAACCATTCTTGGAATTCAAGAAGTACTTTTAGTCTAGAGAATTCTATTTTCAATTATTAGAAGTTTTTACCCTGTAATTATACATTTCTCTTACATTCTTACTATCTGTTCCTTCTGAAATTTCTACTCTGTGTTTCTTACCTTTTTTCCATCCCTCTTATTTCTTTGTAACTTTGTACTATGTTGTAAAAGTTTCATGATTTGTTATTTCATTATAGTGATTTATTCTTCATCTCTACAGTTTTAGTTATTGAAAGGTTTATTTCAATGACTATATTTTATGTATCATTTGTCCTTGATTATTTTTTTCTATCTACTTTCTTTCAGAAGATCCTTTTTATGGATTCCATTTTTGCCATCTTGAAACATACTTATTTTAAACATCCCTTTTGGATTATTCTGTGTTCTAGTTTGTCAATTCTAAATTCCCTAGATTATTGACGCTATGGACTATATTTTGTGTTGTTAATGTGTATTTTTCTTACTTGCATATCCTCTGGAGAATTTCCTCATTCCATTTTCAGGTGACCCTACAGGCTTCATCAGATCTGGATCACTATTTAGATATCTCTTTCAGTTCAGGAGTTTGATAATTAATGAATGTGCTTTTAGTTCTTACTCGGTATGGGTGGGGATTCTCTTTTTCCACATATGTTCTGGGTAACTAATTTGTTTCAGGCTGCCAGAAGTTGGCTGCCTTTCAGAAAATTTCAAGTCACCATTCCCTTGAGTAATATCCCTTTCCTCAGCTCCAGCTTTCTACAGGGAGCCAAATGCTGTTTCCCTGACATTAGTGATAAGACTACCTGAATCTACAGTCTTTCAATATTGGCTTAAAACTTGAGCCCCTAGGGCGTATGTCTCATCACTTTCCCCTATAGTTCACATAGATTCAATGCTTGTTAGATTTCTGGTACAAGGATAGTTTCCTTCTTTGTCTTCAGACTTGGCTGTGTATTTTCCCCAAACAGCTTTAATTGAGAAGAGATGGATATACCTACATTTGCTCAATTCATCATCTTGACTGGAAGTCTCCAAAATTGTTCTTGTCTGGCCAGAAAAACAAAACAATACACCCAACTTTTAAGTGAAGCTCAAGTGCCTAATTGGCTGCTACTTAACTTTTCAGTCATCCTTTGGAGTGAATGTCTATATAATTCTTAGTTATAGCTATTCTTTTTACAATTACTGTCTCTGTGCTCAACCCAGTAGTTAACAAAGGAAGATTACTTTAGTTGCTCATGTCACTGTTTCTGCTAGGTGAAAGTAGAATGTTGGAATTTGGTTTCTCTCTTTAGTTCTCATATTTCTCTAAACTTTCTGTTCTGTTTAGGAGACCTTCTGGAAAGTACAGTCACCCTCACTAAATACTTAACCTTCTGGGTTTTGAGTTATCCTGAGACTGTCAGGCACATCAAGAGCAAATCTGAATAATCAATTGATTGCTTAAGAGCAAACAATTACATTATATATTTTTTTTCTTGTAGATTAGAAGCACAAGTGAAAACACAGGCCCTCATAACTGTTTAGTATATATCCACATTTTATTCATTTACTGACCTATTGCTTTATCCAATAAATGTATACTGAAGGCTGATTGTATGCCAGGTATTATAAAGGGTACTGAGATACAACACTAAATAATATAAAACATGCCCAGTGCATTCATGGAATTTATACCATCTGGCGAAAGGATGGACCAGTTATGGCCAAAAGACTGCTTGAAGCACAGTCACATCCAGTTGTTTACCTATTGCCTACAGATTCTTTCTCATTATGAGGGCTAAGTTGATTAGTTGAAACAGAGACCCCAAACCCAGTAAAGCCCAGATTATTTACTCTCTAATCTTTTAAAGAAAAGGCCTAACAGATAACCGTGACCTTAAACAATGAAATACAAAACTCCAATTAAGTAGAGTTTCTGAGAAGGAGTAGAGGATCTCGAAGCATGAACATAGGAAGTATGTCTTATGTGAGGGCACAAGGCAATGGTGTAATGGGTGCTTAAGAATGTTTAAGACTCATGTCTTAAGAGAGGGAGGAAGGAGAGGTTCATTAGAGCGTTTGGAGGCAGGGAGATGGCATGCAGGAAGAGTAAGCTTAGCACAATACAAGAACAGAAAGGAGGATGCTGTATCTGGAACACAGTAAGTTAGAGTGCTGCAAAATGAGTCTGGAGAGGTAGGCAAGGGCCCGGATAGCACAAAGGCAATTCGTTTTGACTAGTATTTTAGACTTTTTCTTAGGAACAAGGAAAAGGCATTGAAAGCCTTTGAAGCAAAAAGGAACAACTAGAAGCCTGTTGTAATCTGATGCATGAGACCGAGTGGTCATGACAAGTAGAGAGCATAGTGGATGAACTTAATTTGATGGAGATGTTTTGGGAAATGGAGAAATTACTGCACTCCCCCCACCCCCCAAGTCTTCCACTTTGGAGATAGTTATTTACTAGGATGGTGGACACAGGGAGAGGGTCAGGAGTGAGGGGGACAGCCCATGAGTTAATTATTAGGGATATGTTGAGTTTGAGGTGTGTATTGAATCAACAGTAAGCTATGTTCATCTGGAGCCAAGAAGAGACAGTTATGAGTATAAAGGTGGTATTTTTAAGCTGGTTATATTTTTCCCAGAATGAACAAAAACAACAGAAAAGACCTGCTAATGTATTTATGACTGCGTTTGCTGGGTCTATGAGGGAGCCTCTCTGAGGTTAGCAGTGTGTGGGCTTGAATTGTAAAGAGCCATTGTATGGAATCCTTTGCTGCAGCCTTGTCCAGCCATTCTGTGTTTTTGATCAGGAAAATATCTATGAACTTCATTTCTATTTCTCTGGGCTAAGTTGGAAATAATAATAATTTTTAAAAAAGGCACAGGGGCGGGTGTGCAGAAGAATATAGGCATTATGACTCCTTGTGTGTTACAAATCTCCCCAAAGGTATAACATATTCCCAACCCACAAAATTGAAATGTTACATCTAGATTTCTCAAATTGGATAAAATTGTATATGTTCTAAATGTGATGAAAATATGACTTATGATAGAAACTAATAAATAGCTTCTCTATATAGGACCTTTGTGATGATAAATTACTTCTGTTCCAGTGAATGTCCTTCCAAGTGCAATTTTTAAATCATGCCTTGCTAGGTAAAGTAGCTTATGGGTAGATACATTTATCTGCTTTCTAATTCCTTTCCCTATCTTGAGTGCAACCAGAATAATAGCTTCTCATTTTATCAAAGGACATCACTTCTGGGATGATGGAGTATATTTCTAATAATAGAAAGTATTAATCCATATGTGCTTATATACTTATCTTTAACTATACACTTTTATCTCCAGTTGTACGAAAATTGGTGCCAACTAACCAGTGTTCACGACAATTTATTATATCAATAATAGGATTGTTTTTGTTGTGTGATTTACTTACCATTGTTTGCATAAATTATGGAAATTTATACAATAGCCCCAGGTATCAATCAAGTACTAATCTAATAGAAAAATGTTGGCAGGCTGATTTTTCTGCACTTTGTTGAGTTTGTATTATAAAACCACATTTTCATTTTTAGGATATGGGAGATGTTTAGAAATGGTCCCTAAGCCTGTAAGTTCTCAGTAAAGTTGCCCTTCCTAAAAGGAAGTATCTGCACCATTAAACAGGAATAAAAAAGTTTCCACATTTCAGGGTCATTGATAGGAACATCAAGTACTGAAATTAACATCTTAAACCCAAGGCTAGCAGGTAAGATAGGTTATTCTTCAACAAATGGCAAGAAAGGGACAAAATTCTGTTGAAGGAAAAAGAATGTGGCATTTTCACTGCACTTTAAATCCATGGTCAACTGCACAAAATTGTAGCCAGAATCGTTACAAATGATTTGAAAAATAAGACAGTGCAAGATGTCTAGAGTGAGATCTGTTACTTGTGTAGAGGCTTTATTAGGATACAGTGATTTTATAGTGAGAACATTTTAAAGATAGGATGTAAAAGTAACTAGGTATAAGATATGCATATGTAACATTTTTGAATTTAAAAGACTAAAAAGCCTAAGTAGAAATGTAATCCATTAGAGAGAAATGGCAGGCATGTTGAAATACTGCTTCAAGCTTAACACTGATGGTTTGGAGGCTTAATCAAACTGAATTAACTTCCACAAATGTGACCCTAAGGTAGATTGTTGATTATCATTCTCAATTAGTGAGTTCTCTGTTTTTCTCATGTTTAATGGTCAAATTTGGATACATTCAGGCAGGGACAGCTGTGGGTGATTCCTTTCCAAGCCACTCAATTCAATTCCTGCCAAGATTTCCCCAGTGTCAATGGCAATGTCAATTGTAATGTTAGTGTTTCCAAAAGAGTGCTTGAAGATGAAGACTGTTTTCTGAAGGAAGACTGTTAGATTCTACAATTAAATGTTTCAAGTTTGGTGGAATCAGCTATTTCTTTTTTTCTAACTTTACACCATCATTTTAGAAAGTGTTCATCAAGGTAGCAGGATGATAGAAGTAAATTTAATTTTTTTTGTAGGTTTTCTAAATTTTTATTTTATTTTGCAGGCAAGCAAGTTGTTTGTTTTTCTTTACATTTTTTACATTTGTTTTTTAATTTAAGCTTGATTTGCCAACATATAGTATAACATCCAATGCTCATCCCATCAAGTACCTTCCTCAGTGACCGTCACCCAGTTACCCCATCCTCCCACCCACCTCCTCTTCCACAACCCTTTGTTTGTTTCCCAGAGTTAGGAGTCCCTCATGGCTTGTCTCCCTCTCTAATTTTTCTCACTCAGTTTCCCTCCTTTCCCTTATAATCCCTTTTACTATTTCTTATATTCCCCGGATGAATGAAACCATATGATCGTCCTTCTCCGATTGATTTATTTCATTTAGCATAATACCCTCCAGTTCCATCCATGTGGAAGCAAATGGCTGAGTAATATTCCATTGTATATTTCGACCACATCTTTTTTATCCATTCATCTCTCAATGGACATCGAGTCTCCTTCCACAGTCTGGCGATTGTGGACATTGCTGCTCTGAACATTAGGATGCAGGTGTCCCGGCATTTCACTGCATCTGTATCTTTGGGGTAAACCCCCAGAAATGCAATTGTTGGGTTGTGGGGTAGCTCTATTTTTAACTCCTTGAGAAACCTCCACACGGTTTTCCAGAGTGGCTGCACCAGTTCACATTCCCACCAACAGTGCAAGGGGTTCCCTTTCTCCACATCCTCTCCAACATTTGTGGTTTCCTGTCTTGTTAATTTTAGTCATTCTCACTGGTGTGAAGTGGTATCTCATTGTGGTTTTGATTTCTATCTCCCTGATGGCAAGTGATGTGGAGCATTTTCTCAAGTGCTTGCTGGCCATGGTTATGTCTTTGGAGAAATTTCTGTTCATGTCTTTTGCCCATTTCCTGATTGAATTTTTTGTTTCTTTGCTGTTGAGTTTAATAAGTTCTTATAGATCTTGGATACTAGTCTTTTATCTGATATGTCCTTTTCAAATATCTTCTCCCATTCTGTAGGTTTCTTTTAGTTTTGTTGACTCTTTCTTTTGCTGTGCAGAAGCTTTTTATCCTGATTGTCCCAATATTTCATTTTTGCTTTTGTTTCCTTTGCCTTCATAGATGTATCTTACAAGAAGTTACTGTGGCCAAGGTCAGAAAAGGGTGTTGCCTGTGTTCTCCTCTAGGATTTTGATGGATTCTTGTCTCACATTTAGGTCTTTCATCCATTTTGAGTTTATCTTTGTGTCTGGTGTAAGACAATGGTCTAGTTTCATTCTTCTACATGTGGCTGTCCAATTCCCAGCACCATTTATTGAAGAGACTGGAATCTCTTTCCAGTGGATAGTCTTTCCTGGTTTGTCAAACATTAGCTAACCATAGAGTTGAGGGTCCATTTCTGGGATCTCTATTCTGTTCCATTAATCTATGTGTCTGGTTTTGTGCCAGTACCACACTGTCTTGATCACAGCTTTGTAGTACAGCTTGAAATCCAGCATTGTGATGTCCCCGGCATTGGTTTTCTTTTTCAATATTCCCCTGGCTTCTTGGGTTTTCTTCTGATTCCATACAAATTTTAAGATGATTTGTTCCAAATCTGTGAAGAAAGTCCATGGTATTTTGATAGGGATTGCACTGAACGTGTAAATTGCCCTGGGTAGCATAGACATTTTCACAATATTAATTCTGCCAATCCATGAGCATGGAATGTTTTTCCATCTCTTTGTGTCTTCCTCAATTTCTTTCAGAAGTGTTCTGTAGTTTTTAGGGTATAGATCCTTTACCTCTTTGGTTAGGTTTATTCCTAGGTATCTTATGCTTTTGGGTGCAATTGTAAATGTGATGACTCCTTAATTTCTCTTTCTTCAGTCTCATTGTTAGTGTATAGAAATGCCACCGACTTCTGGCCATTGATTTTGTATCCTGCCACACTGCTGAATTGCAATATGAGTTCTAGCAATCTTGAGGTGGACTCTTTTGGGTTTTCTGTATATGTCATCTGTGAAGAGGGAGAGTTTGACTACTTCTTTGCCAATTTTCATGCCTTTTATTTCTTTTTGTTGTCTGATTGCTGAGGCCAGGATTTCTAGTACTATGTTGAATAGCAGTGGTGAGATTGGACATCCCTGTCTTGTTCCTGATCTTAGGGGAAAGGCTCTTAGTGTTTCCCCATTGAGAATGATATTTGCTGTGGGCTTTTCATAAATGGCTTTTATAGATGTTGAGGAATGTTCCCTCTATCCCTCCACTCTGAAGAGTTTTGATCAGAAATGGATGCTGTATTTTGTCAAATGCTTTCTCTGCATCTAATGAGAGGATCATATGGTTTTTGTTTTTTCTCTTGTTGATATGATCAATCATGCTGTTTTATGAGTGTGGAACCAGCCTTGCATCCTGGGGATAAATCCCACTTCGTCATGGTGAATAATCTTCTTAATGTACTGTTGGATCCTATTGGCTAGTATCTTGTTGAGAATTTTTGCATCTGTGTTCATCAGGGATATTGCTCTATAATTCTCCTTTTTGGTGGGGTCTTTATCTGGTTTTGGAATCATGGTGATGCTGGCCTCATAAAACAAGTTTGGAAGTATTCCGTCTCTTCCTATCCTTCAGAACAGCTTTAGTAGAATAGGTATTATTTTTTCTTTAAATGTTTGATAGAATTCCCTTGGGAAGCCATCTGGCTCTGGACATTTTTGTCTTGGGAGGTTTCTGATGACTGCTTCAATTTTTCCCTGGTTATCAGCCTGTTTAGGTTTTCTATTTCTTCTTGTTCCAGTTTTCGTAAATTGTGGTTTTCCAGAAATGCATCCATTTCTTCTAGATTGCCTAATTTGTTGGCATATAGGTGCTCATAATATGTTTTTAAAATTGTTTGTATTTCCTTGATATTGGTTGTGATCTTTCCTCTTTCATTTGTGATTTTATTATTTTGAGTCTTTTTTCTTTTTAATAAGGCTGGCTAGGGGCTTATCTGTCTTATCAACTCTTTCAAGGAACTAGCTCCTGGTTTTGTTGATCTGTTCTACAGTTCTGATGGTCTCTATTTCATTGAGTTCTGCTCAGATCTTTGTTACCTATCTTCTTCTGCTTGGTGTAGGTTTTACTTGCTGTTCTTTCTCCAATTCATTTAGGTGTGAGGTTAGCTTATGTATTTGAGTTTTTTCCAATTTTTTGAGGGAGTTTTTCTGAATTTTAAAAATGATATATCCTGTGCTTATTTTTGAAATACCGTTTTTTTTCCCAATATTTATTGAAGTAAGAGGTATAAGTGATTAGAAACGAAGATGGTGCTGGGAGGTCTGATAATTATAAAGACCCCCACTGCCTATCTCTAGGCCTTCATTTCCAAGACTTTCAGCAGTTTATTTTATTTATGTACACTTTTAAAATATGAAAATATACTGCTATTTAGATTTTTTTTTCTACTGATTGCTGAGTTAGGTGAGCTTTGCCATTGTTACCATGACTGCCCCCCGCCCCCGCCCTGCCCTTACGCACATACTCTCACCTCCCATTTTAACTTCCTACAAACTCTCCATACAGTTGTCTTCAGTTTGTTGGTTTCCTTTGGTTAAATGACTCTACAGAGATTATATAATTAAGACTATTGGTTGCTTTGTTTTTCAAAGCTTAGTCATGGAGTGTACTAGGATGTACTGTCTTGTCATCATTTACCTAGGCTTATCTCTACTCCTTTAATTAATCTCTGAAATCTGTAATAATAGTAAACTTTTCAGCATGGTCAAACACATCAGTTAAAATATTAGGTTTAACATTGGAGAGATTTTTCTGGACTGTTTGAGTCTGCTCCAATTTGGACCAGAATCTTTCTTTGGAGGAGTGGGATGGATTCTGACCATCCGGGGCATTCCTTTCAATATATATATATATTTTTGTGTGTGTGTGTGGTGTAAAATTTTATTTTCTGGATTCTGTGACTTCCTTCTGCTTACTGCTTTTTTCAGTGGAACATTTTCTTTCATAGCTTCCAAAAAAAAAAAAAAAAAAAAAAGATTGCACTGAAGGTGGAACATTTTTTTTGTGACCTGGCTTGTGAGAAAACACCTTTCTCTTACCTTTGCACTTGATTGATAGTCTAAGTAGGTATAATAGTCTAGATGAAAGTTATTTCCTCTTGGGATTGGGTAGGTATTTGTTAACATCTAGGTGAGAAGTAGGATATTTTAATTCCCATTCGTTTATATATGGCCAGATTTTCATCACATTAAACTGTTGAAGAATTCTGACATTATTCTCAGTGTTTCTGAAAAGTTAGTATGATATACCTTGTTGCCAGTATTTCTTATTTATTCTCTACATTTTTGTGTCACATTTATTCTGGAAACTGAGGTCTTCAATGGGGCATAATTTTTATTTTATTTCTTTTTTTTTTTTTAAAGATTTTATTCATGAGAGAGAGAGAGGCAGAGACATAGGCAGAGGGAGAACCAGGCTCCATGCAGGGATCCCAACACGGGACTCAATCCCGGGACTCCAGGATCATGCTCTGGGCCAAAGGCAGGTGCCAAACTGCTGAGGTACCCAGGCGTCCCTCCTTTATTTCTTTAACAAATTTCTTTCTGTAGTTTCTCTGTTCATTCCCTCTGTATTCATATTTTTTGGATTTTGGACCTGGATGGAACACCTGATTCCTTTATGTTTCCCCTCATTTTTCACTTGAAATTTTCTGATTTTTCCTTTCAGCCTTTGTGGTACTGTGTTTTAATTTTGGGTAGCACATTTGTGAGTTCCTAAATAATTGTCTTGTTTCACACCGTTGTCTTTTTTTTTTTTTTTGGTAGCTTTCTCTTCTTCCTTTTTAACATAATTTTCATTGAGATCATTGTAGATGTACATGTAAGGAAAAAATACAGAGACTTTTCATACATACTTAACTATTTCCTCTGCTGGCAATATTTTGTCAAACTGTAGAAAACTTCATAGTCATAATATTGACATTGAAACCACCACTTTATCTATTCCTCTATTGATAGACACTTGGGCTGCTTCCATAATTTGGCTACCATAAATAATGCCGCTGTAAACATGGGTGCATACATCTTTTTGAATTACTACTGGATAAATACCTAGCAGTGGAATTATTGGATCGTATGGCATTTTTATTTGTAACTTTTTTGGGATCCAAACAGTATTTTTCCAGAATAGCTTCACTAGTTTGCATTTTTACGAACAATGAATAATGGTTTCTTTATCTGCACATCCTCACCAATGCTTGTTGTTTCTTGTGTTGTTAATTTCAGCCACTCTGACAGATGTGAGTTGATACCTCATTGTGGTTTTGACTTACATTCCCCTGTAAACTAATGATGTTGAGCATCTTTCATGTGTTCTTGATGTGATCATCACATGATTGAACTGTGAATATTGAACCCTTGCATCCCAGAAATAAATTGTACTTAATTGTAGTGGATGATTTTAAAAATTTATTGTTGAATTCAGTTTGCTCATGTTTTCTAGAGGATTTTTACCTCTACATTAACCACAATTATCCGTCCATAATTCTGTTTTTTTGTACTGTCTTTATTTGGTTTGGTTATTAGGTAATGCTGGGCTCAGAATGAATTTGGAAGCTTTCTCTCTCCTTCTCCTCCTCCTCCTTTTTTTTTTTTTTTTTTTTTGAAATAGTTTTAGAAGAATAGCTATTAATTCTTCTTTAAATGTTTGATGCAATTGACCAATGAAGCTATCTGGTCTGGGACTTTTATTTGTTGAGCATTTGTTGATTACTGATTAAATTTCATTGCTAGTTATTGGTCTGTTCAAATTTTCTATTTCTTCTGATTTGGTTTTTGGGATGTTAATGTTCTAGGAATTTATCCATTTGTTCTAGGTTGCCCACTTTGTTGGCATATATTTTTTCATAATATTCTCCTATAATACCTTGTATTTCTGTGGTGCCTGTTATTTCTCCTCTTTCATTTCTGGCTTTGTTTATTTCAGGTTTTTTTTTTTTTTTTAATGAGTCTGGTAAGGGTTTATCAATTTGTTGACATTCTCAAGGAAACAACTCTTGGCATCATTAGTTCTGTTCTCTTTAGTTTCTATTTAGTTTTTTTTCTGTTCCAGTCTTTGAATTTTTTTTTTCCTTCTCCTAGTTTTGTTTTGTTTTTGTTTCTTTTTCTAGTTCCTTAGAGGTAAGATTGTTTATTATTATTATTATTATTATTATTATTATTATTATTACTATTATTACTTTTTGGGGTAGGCCTGTGGTACTCTAAATTTCCCTCTTAGAACTGCTTTTGCTGCATCCCAAAGATTTTGGACCATCATGTTTTCATTTTCATTTGTCTCAGTGTATCTTTTTATTTCCTCTTTGATTTCATGGTCAAACCATTTATTGTTTAGTTGCATGTTATATAACCTCCATGTATTGTGTTCTTTCCAGACTTTTACTTGTGGTTGATTTTTAGTGTCATCGTATTGTGGTCAGAGATGATGCATGGTATGACTTCAGTCTTTTTTAATTTGGGGGGGACTTGTTTTGTGTCATAATATGTGATCACTTCTGGAGAATGTTCCATGTGCACTTGAAAAGAATATGTATTCTGTTTTATGATGCAATGTTCTATAAATATTAGATCCATCTGGTCCAATGTGTCATTCAAAGCCACTATTTTGTTGTTGTTGTTTGGATAATCTGTCCATTGATATAAGTGAGGTGTCAAAGTCTGCACAATTACTGTATACTATCAATTACTTCCTTTATATTTGTTATTAGCTGCTTCATGTGTTTGGTGCTCCCATATTGGGTGCCTAAATATTTACAGTTGTTATACCTTCTTGTTGGATTTTTTTTTCTTTATAATCATCATATAGCTTCCTTCTTTGTCTCTTGTTACAGTCTTGTCGGTTTTAAAGTCTATTTTGTCTGATACAAGTATTGCTACCCTGGCTATGTTTTCACTTCCATTTCCATGATAGATGCTTTACACTGCTTCATTTTCAATCTGCAGGTGTCTTTAGTTCTGAAATGAGTCTCTGGTAGGCAGCATATAGATGGGTCTTCCTTTTTTATCCTTTCCATCCCCCTATGTCTTTTGATTGGAATATTTAGTCCATTCACATTCAAAGTTGATAAGTGTGTACTTATTGTCATTTTGTTACTTGTTTCATGGTGATTTTTGTAATTTGTCTCTGTTTTCTCTCACAATTTGTTGGTTTTTTTAGCGATATACTTGGATTCCTTTTTCTTTATTGTTTGTGTATCATTACTGGTTTTTGATTTGTGGTTTACCATTAGGTTTGTATACAACATCTTACATATACACCAGTCTGTATTAAGTTGATGGTCACTTAAGTTTGAACCCATTCTCTTACCATATTTTAGGTCTATGGTGTCAGACTTGACATTCTTGAATTCTGTAAATTCCTTGACTGGTTTTTTATAGATGTACTTAATTTGACTGCTTTTCTTCTTCCTACTTTTCTTCCTTCTGCTTATGGTCTTTCTCTTTAAGGAGTCCCTTTAATATTTCTTGTAGGCCTAGTTTAGTGCTCATGAATTCCTAGAGCTTTTGTGGGGGAGACTCTTTTTCTTTGTATTCTGAATGATAGCTCTGCTGGATAAAGTGTTCCTGGCTGCAGGTTTTCTTCTTGCAGCAGTTTGAATATATCATGCTACTCTCTTCTGGACTGCAAAGGTTCTGCTGAAAAATAAGCTGATAGCATAATGGGGCTTCCCTTGTTTGTAAATGCTTTCCTGTCCCTTACTACTCCTAAAATTCTCTCTTTATCGCTACTTTTGGCCATTTTAATTAGTCTCTGTCTTGGTGTGGACCCCCTCAGGTTGTTCTTAGTGGGGGCTCACTGTGCTTCCTGGATCTGGATTTCTGTTTCCTTCCCCAGATTCAGGAAATTTCACCTATTATTTTTTCAAATAAATTTTCTGTATGCTGGCTCTTTTTTTTTTTAAATTAAATATAATGCTTTTCTGGTTCAACCAAGTTGTTATGTGCATCAGTAGCTTTCATTGCTTAGTGATATTTGTTACTGTGGACATACATCCATTTGCTTAGCTACTCACCTGTTGAAGAATGGTACGTGGGCTCATTCTAGTTCTTGGCTATTACAAATAGAGATACTGTGATTATTCATGTGCAGGCTTTTATGTGAGTTTAAGTTTTCAGTTCTCTAGGGTAAATACCCCAAGAGTGTGGTTGTGAGGTTGATGTTACATTTATACCAGTTTCTCTGCAAACTTGACAAAATTCGGTGTTGTCTTTTTTTTTACTTTAGCAGTTTTATTTATTATTTTTATTTTTTAAAGATTGTATTTATTCATGAGAGAGAGAGAGAAACGGGGTGGGGGGGGGAGGGAGGGGCAGACACAGGCAGAAGGAGAAGCAGGCTCCACACAGGGAGCCTGATGTGGGATTCGATCCTGGGTCTCCAGGATCACACCCTGGGCTGAAGGCAGTGATAAACTGCTGAGCCACCTGGGCTACCCAATTTTAGCAATTTTAATAGGTGGTAGTGTGGTCTCATGGTTTTAATTTAACATTTCCCCAATGATTGTGAATTGGAACACCTCTTCATGGTTTGTTTGCAATCTGTGTATGTTCTTCATTGAAATGTCTCTTTATGTGTTTTGCCTTTTTACTAATTGGATTATTACCTACCATAACATTGAGTTTTGGGTTTTTAAAAATTTATTTGGATATTGTTTCTTTGCCAGAAACAGTCTATAATTTATCTTTCTTCCTCTTTACATGGGCTTTGAAGGTGCAAATGGCTAAAACCCAATTTCCCAATTTTTCTTTATAGGGATGATGATTTTATGTCAAGTTTAAGAGCACCTCACCTAGTCCTACACCTTGAGATTTTTCTTCTGTAATGTTTCTAGATACGTTTTATTTGAAATCTGTAATTCATTTGGAGTTAATTTTTATTAATTTAAAGTGTGAGGTTTAGGCCAAAGTTCACATTTCTGCTTATGGATGTCCAATTGCTCCAGCAGTATTAGGTAAAGTGGTTATCCTTCCTTCATTGAATGGCTCTTGAGCTTTTGTTAAAAAAAAAAAAAAAAAAAATGAGTTGGGCACATTTGTGTGAGATTATTCCTTGGTTCTTACTTTGGTCCATTGACCTACATGTCTATCCCTCTGCCAATTCTTTACTGTCTTGGTTAGTATAGCTATAGAGTAGGTTGTAATTTGGGTAGATATCATGGATCTTTTATTATTGTCTTAGAGGTTTTTGAGATCTGGAATAAAAAAGTAAAAGTAAAGGTTTATATAGCATATCATTAGGTCTAGTTTTATAACAAGAAGTTTGTGATTAACTGCCAGTGTGAACCTTTGTAGACTTACTATTAGTAAGTACAATAAAATTTTGAAGGATGAGTTATCTTTTATACACTTCTTTTTATGTGCCAGGATTTAAAACTATACCCACATTATTCCTTTCTGTATTTTATTGTAGTAAAATACGTATAACATATAACAACCATTTTAAGTGTACAAATTAGTGACACATTGTCTATTCACAATGTTGTGTAACCATCACTACTATCCATTTCTAGAACTTTTTCGTCATGTCAAATAGAAGCTCTATACTCATTAAGCACTAATTCCCCAATCTCCCTTCTCTTCAACACCTAGTAATGACTGTTGGACTTTGTGTCTCTATGAATTTACCTGCTCCAGATACCTCATAGAAGTGGAACCATACAATTTTTGCCATTTTGTGACTTATTTCACTTAGCACAGTGTTCAAGATTTATCCATATTGAGCTTGTATCAGAATTGCATTTCTTTTCATGGTTGAACAATATTCTAGTGTAGTATATACCATGTTTTATTTATTCATGCATTTATAGATGTTTGGGTTATTTCCACATTTTGGGTTTTTTATGTTTTAAAATTTTAAAAATTTAAAAAATCTTACTGAAACAATTTGATATAATTATTATCCTTTCCTTTTAACCTCTTTAACATTTAACAGCTGCCTAAAGGTTTTATAGACATCAAGTAGCTTCGAATGAGTTTGAATTGATGTATATCTTGCACCAAAGAGACATTAATCATTAAATGATTTTTAAACATGAGAGGGTGCCTCAAAAATGAGGACAGTCTGAGAAGCCTCTGATACTCACTCTTGAAACCACCAACTTCAACCAGATAAGCTCTTATGTGAGTTACATTTTGCTTGAACCAAGATTATGTGTCTAAAATCAAGGAAAAGAAATCCTTTATTTTTATTTATTTTTTTTTAAGAAATCCTTTAAATAAAATTAAGACCCTTTCTATTTCAAAATTTAGAGATTTCCAATATTTATATTAACTGGGAACAAATGCTTTAATGTATGGTAGGCGATTGTATAACTTAGGACAAGAAAAGGTATATGGTTATCTAATTAATTTTGGGGATCTTTGTATAGAAGAATTGTGCAATATACTCCAAAGTTTCCTTAGTCACATATCTTGTGCATCTTTCTGGGTAATTTCTACCTTATATGACTTTTGAGCTATTTTACAAGTGCATTTGTAGAAAATTGAAAATAAATAATTCTTGTCCATAGAGATGCAAATGACTCTCATCTGGTGGAATGCCATCAATTATTATCTTGCAAAAGATTAGTTTTTCACATTCTCATAATTACATTTCAGAATTCTGGTTGAGCTCTGTAAATAAGGTCAACATTTTACTAGTGGTAACATCTTGAAGGATCCCTCATTAATTAATAATTTAAAGTTCTTTATAAGTGGTTATATTTGTGTGAGTCATGATATTACCTTTTTAAAAATAATTACTTAATAACACGTTGACCTGGAATTTAGGTAACAGTCCAAGGCCTAGAGATAAGCTCTTGGCCAACCCTGGGAGAAATTCCCAATAAAATGAATTTCCTTCCTAGATGCTCAGAAGAGCTTATATAAACCTTCACCGAATTCTAGAGTTGCACAAGCAGCCTCAAGATGTCCTGACTTCTTTTCATATTTATCTTCACATTGTGGAGAAGGAAGCTGAATCTCAACAGCTCCATCAACATGCTCAGAGTTATCCAGTAAGGGACTTAAAGGCAATTCAAGACTCAAATTAGATCTCTTGACCTTAGTAAGAGAATTCTGGCTTAGACTAGAGTTGTCCATATAAGCACAAAATATACAACTTGTGTAAACCCAAAAGGGATGTTTGGAATAGACAAAAAAGGAGTTTTGCTGATTAAGAATAGTGTTTTCTGAACTGTATGAACACATTGACCCAATCCAAGCAACAATTTGCCTCTGCTTTCATAAATTTTACCTTGAGATGATTAAAATAACTTTGTGACTTTATTTCTGTTATGTAAGTTATTCATGTAGTTGGTTTTGTGATAAATAAATATTGGCATCCTCAGCATTTTAGGTTAATGGTGTAGAGGCAAGTATATTCAAAATGGGCTGTATTATTTAAACTGTTAAAGTTTATTCTGTATTTTTGCCTTATAAATAACCAAGAAAGGTATTAAAGATGAGCAGAGTTAGAACTGAAACTATCAGTAATGAATCAGAAGACTTTAACCTAGAAAATCCACTTTAGCTGTGGAGGAAATAAATGCTTTCCTCCAAGAAGGAATCAAAGGTCACAGGCCTAATGTACTAGATCATTTTCTCAAAAAATATATTATAGATAGCATAAGTGACATTTCATTACAAAGGCAAACTTGTTATAATTTCATCATGGATATTAGGTAGAATACCAATATTCAGAATGAAGAAAATAAATTTGTGCATCTAAATCTTGTTTGGATTGTTGCTTTCAAATGGTTTCTCACTCTGGCATACAGAGGTTTTTTTTACATTTTCTAACAGTCCTTTTTCCTTTTGAGTACTTACCCTGAACTCGCTCTCTCTCTCTCTTTGAATCTAGAGGACTTAATGCTTTTGCATCATCAATGTAGAATTCATAGCAACCTTACACTTGTTCCTATAGTTATTCATTCAGCACCATGTATTGAGAACCTTTATGAACAAGGGTCTGAGCTGGATATTATTCCCCTGACTTGGGTCTTGAGGGATGAAGGGTAAAAGTAGCAAGAGAATGTTAGGAAGTTGGAGCAACATCTGCAGAGGAATGGAATGGTGAAAGGACATGGCATGTTTCAGAAAAGTGTCGATACTCAGCATAAAGTCCTCCAGGTATTTGGAATTGAGGTTGGAGAGAGATTATGCCATGTAAGAAACCTGGTCATGTTGTCAGTTAAATTACTTTATGTCTCTTCTTTCTAACTGGATCATATGTGCCTGGAGCCTAAAGATGACATAGTATATTCTTGAATTTTGGGATGTTTTTATATTAATTCTTGGATGTGGCTAATTAAATAGAGTAATAATCTTGTGACAAGTATTTCTGAGGGTCTTTCAATATACATTCTCTCTTTTTCCTCTGTAGAGAATCCTCACATTCCAGCAGCATATGGTAAGACAAAGGTATGTGGGTGGGTTTGGATGTGTGCACATGTATGAAATCACACGAACATAAGTTCTAACTTGAAGATTCTGCACAGCTGCAAGTCCAAGAAAGCCTAGACTTAATATTTTTTTCTCTGCTGTTCCTCAGGACCATGCCAACCATGTTGTAGGTGCTGAACAAGACTTTATTGAGCTGATTAAACTATTCAGTAAAGACAGGTGGAATGATACCACTTTGTAAAAAGATAGAAAACCCTTTCCTCAAAAAAAATGTACAACTTGTAACTCAGAGGACATCACTGGAATCCCAAAAGAGGGAATTAAGTAAGCATGTTGAGATATTACACATTTTCCTTCCCATGTGCTGCAACATAAAGGTAAAAGGTAGTCTTCAAGTGACTCATTTCCTGGGTAAAATGGAAGAGAACGTAATAGATGGAAAAATGGTTCAAGGAAGATAGAAAAACTTAAATGTCAAGGAGAAAAATAGATTTCAACAAAGAAAATTGCGTAAAGGACTGGTTAGTTGCTAGTTGGATAATTAATCAAAGAGCATGTTGCAGAAAGAAAAATTGGACTGGTAAGACTATAAAGAGCGGGATGGCTCCTGACGCTCTGGAGTTGAGGGTTTTAAATTGGTATGACTTTGTGTGTAAGCGAGAAATTCATCATACTTTCCCAATGCAAAGCTAAGGTGCAAAACCCAAGTGCTGAGGATTAGGCCTTGAGTTTTGGTTTTGGACAAACATTTTTAAAAGAGATGAAGCCAGATTTGCCCTATTTTAGGTATTTAGTTATTATAGTGAACACTGAATTTTTTCAGAGAAACTTGATAGGATGTATTATTAAAAAACTTAACAGTGAGATGAAACTGTTGAAAAATAGTTAATAAGGGCACTTCCTGTGTACAAAGGTTCTGGGTGCCTGTGCTTAGGAGAAAAATGATGTAGAAAACAGGAGCAGTTCTTGCTCTAATGGACCTTCCACTCAAGGGAAAGAGAGTGAAGTAGACACACACAAATTAAGTAAAGAAATTAATAGCTTATTTCTCTTGATTGTAAAAGCAATGAACAAAAAGCAGAGGAAGGAGGTGGTACAGAGTAAAAGAAGCCTCTTGAGTAGCATGGTTGTGATAGCTTTTTGAGAAGGTAAATATAAGCTGATACCTTAAGAAGGGAATGGGGAAAAGGAGTTCCTGGCAGAGGGGAAGGAATAATATGTAGAAGGTTCTAGGGAAAGAGCTTTCTAAGTCCAGAATTACAGAATGCTCAAGTGTGCAAGTTATAATGAATCAGGAGGAAGGCGGAAAACGATGAGCTCGGAGTACAGGCAGACGGTAGATCATGATGAGTTTCATATTCCATGGCATCGGAAAGCTGGAGAAGAGAACAAAAATAGGGCAGTGAGCCCTCTTCATTTTTCTGTGAATGAATATCAGAAATTAAAATATACTTACTTGTTCAGCAATATATCCACGCATTTGAGTCATATTTAGAAAAATGCCTCCTGGAAACATATTCATATTTTTGGTAAGACAGGGTAAGACTATTGTACATCTTAATGCAGTTGGGGATGAAATTCACAGCTGTATATAGGTTAACCATATTATAATCCCCTCCCCCCTCTTTTTTTTTTTTTTTTAATTGCTTTGCATTCATGTTTTGGGGGGAAATGATTTGACCTTTGCTGAATCTAAATGCAGAAGTCATGCTGAAACTTTTCATTCTGAAGATTTTGTATGTATTTTCCTTGATCTAGAGCTGAATGCTCTGTGACAGCAGAAGGTGAAATGACAGGTTAAAATTATAAAACGATTTCATTTAAGTGACTTACCTACTTTCTGTTCTTAAGGAATCAAATTTTTGTATAAAGCAATATTTCCCAAAAATTGTTGTTCGTGCATCACAGACATAATTTGGCACTTTCTAAGTATTATTATTTGCCTTCTCTTGAGCAATGATATGTAAGAAAGCACAGATCTGATGTGTTGCTTATATATTTTTAGTACCCATTAAAATGAATGCATGACAACAAAATCATTGTTTATCATCTCTCAAGTAAAATTATCTTGGGTATTACTAGTGTTTCATGACACATAATTTAGTGAAAATGTGGCATAAACAGATGAGACTGTTTTTATCGTAAAGCCCACTTGTACACCTGAACTATCCCTTGGGTGGACAGACACAGCATCTATGCCTTCTAAAAAATCAGTAGCAACAAACCATGACAGAAGCATAATAAAAAATTGAGCCCAACCCTATTCTAATAATCTGTACTCCCCGTGAACTGCTGAAGCCTGGGGCAACTCAACACAATCTGTTGACAATACATGGATTACTGCTGGGCATTCTCAGCCAAGAGAATCTCTACCTTCCAGTTCTGCTCTAGGTCACTGGAGGTAACTCGTTAACTACACTGATCAGGAACTTGTGACTACAGAAGGTGAGTGAAGAGCAGTGTGACTCATATGGATTGGCCTTTCTCACCTTTGGCTTCTCCATGTAAAACATGCTTGGTTACACAGAAGTCTTTTGCCTACAGGCAGTTAACAAATTAGAACAATTGAGAACCTAGGAAATAAATTCACAATTAAGAGCAAGATTCACATCGAACCTACTTTGGATGAGGTAGAGAGCCTTAGTCATCAAAAAGTTAAGCCAAATATTAATTGTGCTGAAATTCCATTAGAAGTTCTCCTTTAACTCTCTCTCTCCTTAAGGAGCAGGCATATAGTTTGTCAAAATAAAAGGCAGAAATTCACTTGTTAAGCCTAATATAACCTTGAAAAACATTCTTTAAAATAAAGTGCTCAGGAGATCAATAGCATTACAAATGGGAGGCTGAGCTAAAGGTTAGGAGTAGAATATACCATCATAAGCTCTAATGGGGCTTTCTAATAATTTACTTTTCTCTTTTTTAGTAGGAATTATGTTTCAAAGCTCTCTTTTTCTTGCTCCCCTCTCTGCTATAGACTGTATTTTAAACTAGCACGTGCAGGAATTTTAGACACACCATTTTTTAAAAAGATTTTATTTATTCATGAGAGACAGAGAGAGAGGAAGCAGAGACAGAGGGAAAAGCAAGCTCCCCACAGAGCAGGAAACCTGATGGAAGGACTCAATCCTAGGACCCCAGGATCACAACCTGAGCTGAACACAAATGCTTCACTGGCTGAGCCTCCCAGGTGCCCTAGAGACACACTATTAATGTAGAAAGAATGTCATATAATTAAAAGATGTCATTGTAAAAACATGAAAGTTATAACCTTTAGTGTTTTCTCTGTGTTCATTTTAACTTAGTAAACACTTACGGAGTGTTTAGCCATCATTTTCAGGATAGAAGATAAATGACCTTGACCTTTAATCAGAAGGAGCCTCCAGGCTAATTGGAGGTGGGGATAGATGTAGGAGCTAACTCTCCAAGAGCTTAATGACATGGTGGAATGTGATGTGAGCTTTAAGGAGGTTTAGAAGGGATGCCACTCCCCTCCATGCTTGCTAGTTCTGGCTGCAAGAGTATTGGGGATAGCCTCACTGAGCAGATGGCATATATATTATAACTCCTTATCTAAACTTCAAATTTGGGATGCCTGGGTAGCTCAGTGGTTGAGCCTCTGCCTTTGGCCCAGGGCATGATCCTGGATTTCTGGGATAGAGTCCCACATCAGGCTTCCTGCATGGAGCCTGCTTCTCCCTCTGCCTGTATCTCTGCCTCTCTCTGTGTGTGTCTCTCGTGAATAAATAAATTTAAAAAAATATTTAAAAAAATAAAAAATAAACTTCAAAATTTTTTATACTTATTTCAGGCCTATATTCATGTTTGGGGAACCAGGGAAACAGGAACTACCCTACCTAACACTTAATAGAATTCACAAGTGTACCACATTCAGCACATACTAAGTTGTGTAAAAACTCCTTATTTTTTTAAAGGGTATTTACCCTTGAGTCTGTGTGTTTCTGTATGCAATCTTCTCTCCCCATTTTGAACCCCTGACGGTCAGATCCCCATTACTATGACTGCCTCCATTTCCGTATTCAGAATCGTGAGCCACATTCAATAGCTTTCTCAATGGAATAATAGTAAGAACCTGAAGCTCAGGATAATAGGGAAAATCTTGACAACTTTCACAAGGATTTGAAAGGAAACTGGTTCTGAGAACACTTTTTATGGGACTCCCTATTCTGGGCTTGCAATTTTTGGCATGCGTCATCAAGACGTTAAGGGGTATGGCAATGTTCCCAGATTCATAATTTGTTCATAGTTTAATATTGTCCTGCTGAAATAAATGCAAAATAAAATCTGGCTTGATTGACACTTGGATTACAAAAGAAAAGGTAACAGTGACTATAGACTACCAATGTGGTAAAATAGGTGTTCCTTATTCCTGTAAGCAGCTGTTAGCCTGGCATAACGTGTGACCACCTTTGGATTTGACCTCACAATAACCTATCCCTAAGACAGGAGGAATTCTGACAGGTTAAGAAAATTTCCCAGCAAAAGAGAATACGTAAGGCTCAAAGCCAGGACCAGGATCTGGATCCCATCTTCTAGTCCATTTTCTTGTCATAAAACCACAAACAGCCTCTACCATGCAAGCTCTACCACTTTAACGGTGAAACTAAATCCTGCCAAGACCATCCTTTCTGTGAACAACAAAGACCAATACCCATCATGTAAAAATACTTCTGCTAATCAGAATTTCTGAGGCTCTTCTTAGCCTTATTTCCAGAGAGTTCTGAGTGATCCATTTGATTAATTAGAAGGGAGCTGAGTCAGCCATCTTCTCCTCCATTGCCTTTTGCCCTGGCCCTGATCTATTTTCATTGATTGTGCTTCTCAACTGTTTGCTATTATGTTGTCAAATATTGTCATATTAAGTGGTTTAGTTTCATAGAGTGACTTAAGCTGCACTGAAGGGAACTGCGTT
Organism: Vulpes lagopus; assembly: GCF_018345385.1. NCBI lineage: Eukaryota > Metazoa > Chordata > Mammalia > Carnivora > Canidae > Vulpes > Vulpes lagopus. The sequence continues at coordinate 123,682,577 of NC_054830.1, forward strand.
AGTCAGAAATTTGTCATACTCAGACGTGAAGCTGAAATGGTTATGTACCATCATGAGCAACCTCTACAGTTCATTTTATTGTGTGGTGACCTCTGGTCCTGGTGCCTGGGACTGCAGAATGTGTATTCCCCCTGATTGATACGTGTACTTGTGTTGATGTATGTGTTATACACATGTGTGCCCATGTTCTTGCATACTATGGATGCACATGTTTTTTTTCAGCTGATTTGCTACTGGTGGAAGATTCTATGAAAAGGTGCTGTCGGGCAGCACGGGTGGCTCAGCAGTTTAGCGCCGCCTTCAGTCCAGGGCGTGAAACTGGAGACCCAGGATGGAGTCCTGTGTTGGGCTCCCTGCAGGGAGCCTGCTTCTCCCTTGGCTTTTCTCTCTCTCTCTCTCTCTCTCTCTCTCTCTCATGAATGAATAAATAAATCTTTTAAAAAATTCTTTAAAAGAAAAGGTGCTATTTTAGGGCAGCTGAGTGGCTCAGGTCAGTTAAGCACCTGTCTTTAGCTCAAGTCATGATTCCAGGGTCCTGCAGGGAGTCTGCCTCTCCCGCTCCCCCTGCTCGTGCGCGCTCTCTCTCTCTCTCTCTCTTTAATAAAATCTAAAAAAAAAGCTGCCGGGATAGAAAAATCAAATGGAAAAAGAAGTCATGTATAGTTTGAGAAAGAGAGCAGTTTCATGTTTCTAGTGTTAGCATCTTGATGAAAGGTAAAGTGTCCACATGATCAGTAAAAGAGAAAAAAGGGTTTTAGATTTTTTTAAATCTCAGAGATGAGCTATTTCAATACCTCATTAATGAATGTCAAAGGCAGTACAACTTTTGTCTCAACATAATGGACTGGTACCCTTGTGTTAGGGGTATATTTTTACCATTTTACTAGTTCAATTTCAGTCCTATTTCCTTACTTGGAAAATGCATAGTACACAATGGTGAAAATGCCCCAGGGGCAAAAATTGGTTCTTAAAGGGACAAAAATCCTACTCTCTTTGCATTCCTGGTACAGATATACATAGGAAACAAACATATATGTATGTATTTATGCCTATTAAAATTTCTATGTATATATATCTTATGTTATTTCTGGATATATCTGTGATATTAACATTTCATATGGGGGCAACTTGGAAAATGTTTTTTTATTATTTTTTAAGATTTCATTTATTCATGAGAGACACACAGAGGCAGAGACACAGGCAGAGGGAGAAGCAGGCTTCTCACAGGGAGCTCAGTGTGGGATTCAATCCCAGGGCCCTGGGAACATGACCTGAGCCAAAGGCAGATGCTCAACCATTGAGCCATCCAGGTGCCCTGGAAAATGATGTTTAAAGTCTCCTTGGGGAGTGACAATGAAAGGTTGCTGAGAAACACCACTCTAGACATAGTGATCTTAAAAAAAAAAAAAGTAGATCCCCAAAATAAGTCTGGTTATAACCTGTCAGTGTATGGAGATATAATTTTATTGACTATATTTCCTATGCTGTGCATGGTATCCCCATGACTTATTTTGTTGCTGGAAGTTTGAAACTCTTAATCTTCTTTATCTATTTTTACCTGCCCTCCACCCTTCCCCAACACTTCTGACTGGTAACCAAAAATTTGTTTCCTATACCTATGCGTCTGTGTCTCATTTGTTTTGTTTTGATTGTTTTTAGGTTCCATGTGTAAATGAAATTAGATGGATGTGTTCCTCTGACCACTTCTACTTAGCATAATACCTTTTAGGTTCATCTGTCTTGTTGCAAATGGCAGGATTTCATTCTTTTTTATGCCTAAGCAATATTCCTCTGTGTGTGTGTGTGTGTGTGTGTGTGTGTGTGTGTTACACTCCATATCTTTTTATTTATTCATCTGTCAGTGGAGACTTATGTGGCTTTTATAGATTGGCTTCTGTATCTAATGCTGCAATAAACATAAAATTGCATACATTTCCTTGAATTAATGTTTTCTTTGAAGAAATACGTAGTAGTACAATTGGTGGATTGTAGGGTAGTTATTTTATTTATTTGATGAAGAGAGAGAGAGAGAGAGAAGGAGAGAGAGCACAAGCCAGAGGGAGTGGGAGAGGGAGAAGCAGGCTCCCACCGAGCAGGGAGCCTGATGCGAAACTCCATCCAAGGATCCCAGGATCGTGAACCAAGGCAGAGGTAGATGCTTAACCAACTGAGCCACCCCAGCGCACCTGCAGAGTAGTTCTGATGCTAATCTTTTGAGAATACTCCATACTGTTTTCCAGAGTAGCTGCACCAATTCACATCACCACCATTAGTGCATTGAAAGAGGGTTCCCTTTTCTCCACATCCTCCCCAACACCTGTTACTTCCTATCGTTTTGATAACAGCCATTCTGAAAAGTGTGAGGTGGTACCTCATTGTTTTGATTTGCATTTTTCTGATGAGTGATGTTGAGCATCTTTTCCTTGCCTGTTGGCCATCTGGACGTCTTCTCCTGGAAGCTGTCTATTAAAGTTTTCTGCCCATTTTTTAATTGGGTTGTTTTTTGATACGAAGTTGTCTAAGTTCTTTATATTTTTTGAATATGAACCCCTTATCAGATGCATGATTTCCAAATATCCAGTCTTATGTTGCCTTTTTAATTTTGGTGATGGTTTCCATTGCTGTGTAAAAGTATTCTGGTTTGATGTAGTCCCAGTTCTTTATTTTTTGCTTTTGTTGCCCTTGCCTGAGGAGAATAGTCCAAAAATACTGCTAAGACTGATGTCCAAGAACTTGCTGCCTATATTTTCTTCTAGGAGTTTTATGGCTTGAAGTCTCACATTCAAGTCTTTAATCCACTGTGAAATTATTTTTTTGTGTGGTATAGGGTAGTGGTCTACTTTCATTCTTTTGCCAGTAGAGATAGCAGTTTCTTTCTTTTATTATTTTTTTAAAGATTTATTTATTTAAGAGCACACAAGAGAGAGGAGGGAAGGGCAAAGAGAGAGAGAGAGATTGGAGGGAAGAGGCAAAGAGAGAAAAAGAGAGGAGAGAAGGGGGGGAGGAGACAGAAGGGGAGAGGTGAAGAGGCAGAGAGAGAGAGAGAAACTCAAACGGACTCAGTGCTCAGCCTGATGCAGGGCTCAATCTCAAGACCCTGAGATCATGACCTGAGCTGAAACCAAGAATATGATGCTCAACCTACTGAGCCACCCAGGTGCCCCTAGACATAGCAGTTTCTAAGATCATTTTTAATGCTATCTTTCTATGGTTATGGACTTTTATATCTTGGGTGTTATATCAGTGAAGAAACTGAGGTATAGAGAATGTTTCAGCATGAACAATCCAACTTTATTAATGGTACCAGCAATACAGTTTAGAGGTTGTGGAAAGGTTCAGTGTAGTGAGAAGTTCTCTGGGAGAAATTTAAGAATGGTAGGAAATCTCATTTCTTTCATATCTGAAGATATGTTGATTTGCATGGCAGCTGGAATCGGGAACTAGGGGTGGGGTAGGGTGGAAAGCACTGGGGGAGGGGGCTGGTAGTATTTGTGATAGAACCTGACAGGTTTACAAATGAATTCTATGTATCATTGTTAAAGCTTCAGAGTACTTAATCCTAAATGTTTGTGCAGTTACTCTTATCTCATCATTTTGCTCTATTATGTAACCTATTTCAAAAGGACATAAAACTAAAAAAGAGAAAATGACAAATTGATAATCATATTATATTGCCCTGGTAATTGCATGCTGCTTTGTGCATATAAAATAAATATCCATTGATTTTTATCCCTTACTTGTAGTTCAAATCAAGTTGGAGGAGTTAAAAATGAATTTCAAGGGCATCCTTTTGGCTTTTTGGTAGGGATGGTGTGTGCCAGCATGCTGTTAGAGCTCTTGGGCATATAAGCATAGACACACACTGCTACAGCTACGCCACATTATGATTTATAGATGCTTTCAAAAATATAGCCTACACTGTTAATGTACTTAAAAAAGGCTAGTAAAAATCAGAGTCTTGCCTCCATAAAATATAACTTTCATTACCTGACTCAAGGAAATGAGTGTCTCGCCACTTCTGAACACAACTCTACCACTCAAGTACAAGTCACAGATCGTTTATTAATGTAAAAATGATGAGAATAGATGGAAGAGGACAACTACTAGTCCGGTCAATTAGCAAACAAGGACATATGCAAACATTACTGGAAAGTGAGGTTGTTTTTATTTATGTATTTAATGAAGAAAGAATTGAATCATGAAACAAATGTAATTTATTACATTACATTTAAGATTTAAATAACAAAAATCAGAAAAATCACATATGAGAATGAATATTATCCTCTTCTGATTCTATTCAGTAAAAATTGGAAGAAATCATCCTGAAACTAGAATGCCAGGTATGAATTAACAGACAGATATAGAATGAATGCAAGTTTAGGTTTGGCATCTGGGACGCTATTGTTCAGAGCAGTATCCATTTTGCACTATTAATTATGGTGCTCTGTTCACTTTCAGGTGACATTTAATACATTTTGTAGGTAAATATATAGGACTTTATTTGACAAATATTTGTAGAACATTTATGCTGTCGATACAATATTTATAATTTTTTCCAGAAATATAGAGAAAATTTTATTTTCAAATGTCATTTGGCACAAACATCTTTTTGTTTGGTTGTGCTTTGGGCTTCTAAAGGGGGGATCAATGCACAACTTTAACAATACATAATTTTTTATTCATTTCTTGAGAGCTATGAGATTATGTGTGCTCACCTATATGCATGTACTGCCAAATATCAAGCCATATCTTACTCATTATTTAGTAGCACTTTAGGCATGTGAAATATATTTTCAGGGAGATTTATTTTAGATGGCAAAAAAATTTAATCCTGCTATTGAAAGAATAGTTGTTTCTAGGGATGATAAATTTGTTTAATAATTTTATCTATTTTTGCCACCACAAGGACTTGTTAACACCCTGAGCTCTTAACATAAAATGTCACTTAACAAGAATAGCATTATTTATGGCAGGATCCAGAAGCTGAATTTGCTCATGGAATTAATTTGTTTTAAAGTTCTTCATCATGCTTATTAATGACATGAAGTCTGACAGTCTTCAACCTGACCAAATTAATTTAGTGGGTTTGGGATTTGATCCAGATCATCTGGATCTAGATACTTTACTATCCATGATATCCCTTAAAAATGGTTATTTTAGCCCAACTGATGCTCCTAAAAAATTTACATATTCTACTTTCAGCATCTGAATTCTGGTAGGATCCCTTCAAAGCTGAAAAACTCAATTTATCATTCAGATGGACTACACAAAATGATCATTTAGCATTTTGAGTGGCATCCTTACTTCTTGAGTTCAACGAGCTTCTTTCAGCTTCTGTGTTACCCATAGTAGAGAGAACACTACCACTCAGTTAGGTGGCTCTGTATGTCAGTTCATTGTGGGCAGGGGGGTGGGTTGTGGGTGGTGGTGACAGTGATGGGGTTCTTTGGAGTCAAGAAGTGAAAGAAAGAGAAAGAAAAGAAAGTACATAAGGGCACTTGTGTTAAAGGATGTGAATTCTTTTCGCTGATCAAGTTTCTCAATCGAATGTCAGATAATGGTCTTATTATCTCGCACGTTTATGTGCTCTTCTTATGGTTCTCCTTTCTTCTCTGTAATATTGGGGCAGACTCTGAGAACTTCCCAGAATGTTGCAAATGGAGTCTGCACAGTAGTTGTATTGTTCAAGTGAGAGAAGAAACAGAACCACGGGGGAAACTTGGAAAGAAAATTGTACTTGTGGGTAAAGGCATGTTATTTTTAATCGAAGAAGGCTGTTGTAAAATGAAGGATTGTTAGGACTACAGTAACTATGACTTGCCATATTATTTCATATCTAAACTCACTTGAAGTTAAATCTATAATTGGACCACCTGGGCCAAAACCATGAGGGGCCTTGGTTATGAATGCATGTTTGTCAGCTTACTTCTCTGTGGAAATGTTGAACTAGAAAGGCTTAAGTTTCCTCAGGGGACCAGAAGCAGTGGCTGAGACCTGGCAGGGCAAGAATTTCTTAGCTTTGCATGGGTCTTGCTTGATCATCCTTTGCTTCTTCTTGCTCATTTGTAAAATATGAATTGAAGAATTAATTTACCTCTCAAGGTAATATCGATGGAACCAAGAAAAATGGTTGTAGAACATTTTGAATATATAATGACCTATGTAAGTGTCAAATTATAATGACAAACTGGGTAGCCCAATTATCTATTACAACACTTCCTACTGTTTGATTAACCAAACAAAGATTAACCATATTTCTTAAGCAGCATCCTTCAAAAAAATGTGCAGCTTGCTCTGGTCGACTGTCACATTGAAATTTTAATGGTGAAAGGTGTCACATCTTGACAACCTTTTAAGCTTGTTTATGTTTATGAATTATATTATAAAAAGTCATTTCATTTAAATTACAGGTTCTGAGTCGAGACTTTATTTTTATTCCGACTGAAGTCTTTATATTACTGTGGGCCATATTTTGCCTTAAATTGGTGACCAGAGTAGAACCCAGGTCAAAGTTGAACTTTTGTTCTAATTCTGTCATAAAAATGCCAAACATAATTCACTTTAGAAACGAGATTTTTCTGGGACATCTGGGTGGCTCAGCAGTTGAGTGTCTGCCTTCAGCTCAGGGCGTGATCCCAGGATTCAGGGTCGAGTCCCACATTAGGTTCCCTACGAGGACCTTGCTTCTCCCTCTGCCTGTCTCTGCACCCCTCTCTCTCTCTCTCTCTCTCTCTCTCTCTCTCTCTCTCTATGTCTCTAATGAATAAATAAATAAATCTTAAAAAAAAAAAAGAAATGAGATTTTTTCCACAAATATTGTGGGGGTGGTTTTTATGTCATTCTAGGAAAATAAATCATTCTAGGTAAAGGAGTAATTTGTTCTCTCTCTCTCTCTCTCTCTCTCTCTCTTTAATTCCAAACAACTTTGTGTTTTCTAAACTTGATGTGCCTGTAAACAGGCACCATGCCACATGTTGTGAGTTTATGATTTATCCCGTTTTTTTAAACACATAATTCAAGTATGATTGGACCATAAATGGTTAAAACAAGAACCTTGGAAGGTCACCCAATGGGCCAACTTCATAAGTAGAAATTGGTAAATGAAAATTCAACCAGAGTTCAGATCAATCACTCATAGGTAAGTGACTCTAGATGTTTTTAGAGCCTGTTTTAAAAGAGTCAACACCATAGTTTATGATTAGAGTGTGGTTGTTGATAAAGTGCTATACCGTGCAAATCTGCATCCAAGGGCCCAGCTGCCTTTATATTCATATACCTATCAGTATGCCATAAATAGTCCCTGCCTGTGGGCTAAAGTGGTCATCTCTGCAGATAATAGTTTCTAATGCAGTCTTTCCTGAGAAGAGAGATGTAGAAAAATGCTCTGATTCACAAATTTCCTCCTGTTCATCAATCAAATTGTTATCTGTGGCTGTGAGAGGGCACTAGGTCCTTGAGGCAGAAAGTGAGAAGATAGTTGATCTCTTAGCCACCTCATTCCTTTATTAGGTGATCTGTGTTGAGTAGAAGATAGAGCAAGTCAAAAACAAACTTATTTGTTGAAAGGTGACAGTGGATACACGTCATTAGATATTTGTAGAAACCCATAGACTGCATCACACAAAGAGTGAACCCTAATATAAACTATGGACTTCAGTTAATACTTATATATCAGTATTGGCTCAGCACTTCTAACAAATGTACCATATTTATGCAAGATGTTAACAGGAGTGGAACTGGTATGTATGTGTGATGGGGGTAAGTGTAAGGAGTGCTCTACTTCCTACCCATTTGACTGTAATTCTAAAGAGTAGTAATGTAAAAATAATCTTTCAAAAAGGAAATTATACACAGCTTTCATGATGAGCCCCTTTTGTAATATATTTTAAATTGTATCTCTTATGTTATTAACAAACATCTCTGAGATTGCTGAAGTCTTGTTAATACTTAAATCTTATGGTGGTCCCAACCAGGAGCATTATCACTCCACCATGTTAAAAAAAATATAAATAAAAACAAATTTCAAAAACACATATGTGATTAAAGACCTTATTTAAATCTCCCTGGAAGAGAGGGAAAAGATTAATCATAGATTTATTAGGTCAGAGTTATGCCAGTTGCTTCATGACTTAATGCTGAATCATCTTGTAATTCCTGGATAACAAATAGGATCCTACTCACATAGCATATCAAGAATCAAACCCTTTCCCCGAACTGGGTGATGGGCATTAAGGAGGGCATGTGATGTGATGAGCTAATGAGTTATTTAACTCTACCTCTGATATTAATGATGTACTATATTTGGCTAATTGAATTTAAATAAAAAAAAAATCAGGGCATGCCTGGGTGGCTCACTGGATTAGGGGCTCTAGTCATGGTCTCAAGGTCTGGGATCTAGCCCCATGGCAGATGCCCTTCTTAGCGGGGAATCTGCTTCTTCTGCTCTGACCTTCCTCACTGCATGTGCTCTCTCTGTTTCAAATAAATAAAATCTTTATAAAGATTATACATCTTTATAAATTTATTTTTTATAATTTTATTTATAAATTTATTTTTATAAATAAAAAGTAATACTTAAAATTTCTAAAAATTTTATTTATTTATTTATTTATTTATTTATTTATTTATTTATTTATTTATTCATTCATGAGAGACAGACAGAGAGAGGCAGAGACACAGGCAGAGGGAGAAACAGGCTCCATGCAGGAAGCCTGATGTGGGACTTGATCCTGGGTCTGTAGGATCACGCCCTAGGCTAAAGGCAGGTGCTAAACCACTGAGCCACTTGGGCTGTCCTAAAATAATACTTAAAACAAAACTGTGACATCTTAAAAATGAATATGATGAAAACAAAATGAAGAATGAGTTGATTCCAAATCCAGTTGGTGGACATGAGTGCATGTATTTATCTCTCATCTCTCTTTGGACTTAATGGGAATAAAGGTATAAAAATATTTTTAAAGTTCTTAAAAACAGATGTCTTACAGATGAAATAAGTTGGGAATACTAGTAGGTATATGCTTTACACATTGTTTATATCTTCTGTAAAATTCAATATGTGTGGTAACTCTTATTAAATAGTACATACAGACATGACTTGTATGGTCTCTGGTAATATTATTAGTTCCCCACTGGTGGATATTTACTTGTTTCCAGGTTTTTGTATTTTTTTTTAAAGATTTATTTATTTATTCGTGAGAGACAGAATGAGAGAGAGAGACAGACAGACATGGAAAGAGGGAGAAGCAGGTCCCCCGCAGGGAGCCGGATGTGGGACTCAACCTGGGTCCTGGGATCACGCCCTGAGCTGAAGGCAGACGCTCAAGTGCTGAGCCACCCAGGCGTCCCTGTTTTGTTTTTTATGAATAAAAATGTTTCAGTTAGCATGAACATAGCTTCACATGTAAGTGAAAGAATATTATAGGATGAATTATTAGAATTGAATCTTGGAGTCACAGGGTATATGCATTTTGAATTTCGTTATCGTTAATTCAGCAATGTCATCTTTTTAAAAATCAAATGAAATATCCTATAGTTTTAATTGACACAAATTTATGGTGAGTAAATCTAATTGAATTACCAGACAAGCCAATATTAAGACTGTGCATTACTCTAATGCATGTAGAGTCTTAACTCATTGTACAGTATGTAAATAATAACAACAAAATGTCAAAACATTTTGTACAGCTTCCAAATGATTTCCCAGCTGAAACCATTGTTCCATTGTGACTCCACTTAGGAAGTTGCATTTAATATATAAGAATCCTATTTTTTTTTTCGTAGATACACAGGCAATGTTTCCAACTTAGCTGTGTTTCTGAAGATAACGAGAGTTTGACCCATAGTTGGTTTACTTCATCTTCTCATTCCTTCCTGCCTGTTTCTTTATTCACTGTGATGAAACCTGACCAGAAATTCTTTTTCTGAGAAACCAAATCAAAAACTTATTTCTTCCACTTCTATTTCCACTGGAATGGCAAAGTAAATTTGGAAAAAAAGAATAGAAAAAGTAATTAAATAAAAAAAAAAGGTCTGCCTTGTGATCAGAAATTCCTCCAAGTACCTTTTTTTTTTTTTTTTTTGCCCCTGGGCTACAAATTTGCATTGTGAATCAGAGCATTCTCTGGCACATGTCATTTTGATGTGTTTTGAGGGTAATGGCTAGTGCAGTTATAGTGTACCAGGAACAGCAGGAAAGCCCCTTCTCCTGTTGGCTCTGCTCTACAAAACTTTGAAGTAAGAAGGAAACTGTGATTATAATACGTACTTCCTAGGGGACACCATGGAGATAAAGTTGAAAACCACCATCTGGATTCTTTAAGAGCTATGCTGAGGCATGCCTAATGATGGTAGCTCTGGTAATATACCCCATACTGTCTGGCAACAGCATAATAATTGTTTTTAATGCATGCTATGTAGGTCATACAGCTTTATTCAAGTGAACTCTAAAGGTTTGCATTCTCTCACTTTATTAAAAAAACATTGAAATTGCCTGCGTTTTGCTGGAATAGTGACCCCGAAAGCACTCATGGCCAAATAGTTAAGCTAAACAACATGCTTTCTTTATATATTAATGCACTTTTCTCTACAAAGAACCAACCCTTATAAAGTTTTAAGTGAACTGTGAAAAGTTTATGCCATTATTATCCAAATGTTCTTTAACCCAAGGTTAACCATGGTAATGTGAGAACAGGCGCCACTAAGCCCCTCTAGGAAGCAGTAAGGCTTTGTGCAGCCTGGTGCTTGCTTGTTGTTTTTCTAATGTGACAGTGTGAACTCACACAGTTTAGAACCCTGGTTTGCCATCAGACCTCAAAGGTCTTGGGTAAAAAAAAATCTGAAAACATTCTGGAGATGCTTGGAGATTCACTCAACTCTTGGCTACTTGACTTACTCCATAATGTTTAATGGGACAATTTCTCACCTTGTCGTCTCAGATGGAGGGCCTAATCTGGGTGTTAAGTTTAAATTCAGCCTAGCTATAGTCCCACAGGCGCTTCATAAAGCAACTCGGCGAGAAAGGAATTTGTTTCACTGTGTGCACAGACACCAAAGTTTAATTTCAATTTATTTTTAAACTTCATTTCTTCAGCAATTAAATTTAAGCCATAGCCTACATGGAATGCTGAGTACAGGGCAGCAAGAGTTTTATCTTCTCTAAGAGCACAGATGGTAAACTAGGGAGTGATTCATACAGGCTCACAATTCAGTAGAATTTCATTCACTTATGACTATGCTGCTCTATGTTTTTAGGAGTTCCCAAGCCAAAAATCACTAGCAGTGGGTTCCCTGATTGCCCCCAAAGAATCAGACTATCCTACTACCTCCTCATATCCACTCCACCTATTCCTAGCTTCCCAGATATATGCTTTAATCTAAAATCTTTGGGATAGAAGGGTCTTTGCTTAATGCTGGATTACCATCTCTTCTTCAGTTGTATGATCCTAGGAAGGAGAGGAGAGGGAGTTAGAGTTAGTTGGTCATGGGTTTTCCATTTTTGCTATGTGCCCGCATGACTTGTGGCATATATATATATATATATATATATATATATATATATATATATATACACACACACACACACACACACACTATATATACACACACACACACACACTCACAATCTTGATGTTTACAACCATCTTACAGTATAGGGTTATCATCTTTGTTTTAAAGGACAGTGATTCTTAACTGATGTACTCAGGGCATGCCAACTAGTCAGTGGCAGATATAGAATATGACCGCAGTCTATCTTCTGTCAACGTATGTGCTGGGTTTTGCCCATGAAATTCTGCCTCCCAACTTTGGATAATTGGAGTGATGAGGAAGTAAGATCTGTGTATTATTTTCCATTATTAACATTCTAAGTGCACACATAATTGTAAAATGAAAACCTTAAATTACACTTTCAACTGGTATCTGATAGTTATCACTGGGTGGTGAGAACACTGGGGGTTTTCTTGCTTTGTACTTTCCTATATATTTTTAAGTTTTATATCCTCCTTTATATCCTCCTTTATCCTCCTTTATTTTTTAAGTTTTTATCCTCCTTTTAGAGAGGATATAATTTTTATAATTAAAAAGATACATGAGAAATGACATATTAAGATTTTTCAGCCATGAGTAATAAATTTAAACCATTCCATAATGTCTCCAAACAACAGCAAGTTTTTTAAAAATTTTTTTTAATGTTTATTTATTTATGATAAATAAATAGGGGATCCCCATTTATTGGATTTATTTATTGGGGATCCCCAAACAACAGCAAGTTATTGGTGTAGTTACCCTATTATGTTTTTTTAATAGTTGCTTCCTACTGTATAATGTTTACAGGTAGAGTGAAGTGACAAACTTTGTTTCTTTATAATAATACATTAATTATTCAAAATAGTAATATTCTATACCTATATGCATGTGATTATATATATATGTGTGTGTGTATATATACATACATACACACATACATATGTATATATTTATATATGTGTGTGTATATTTTCCAGACATACTGAATGGGAAATTATCTGAAAAAAGTACCACGGCACATAGCACACTATTTTTGTGTTCCAGATACTGAATCAATTGCAAAACGTACAGAGAGGAGACACTTGCAGTAAAGCCACTTCTGTTTTTTTGTTAGGCATACCAGGCCCCCAAAGCATATTTTCCAAAATTATTTAGAGGAGAAAACATTCCAGCTGCACTCCTGGGAATAAGAGCCAGTTTCTCCATTCTGTGCAATTACAAGTCAGGGCTTAAGAACAGCATTCACACAAAAATACATTGTGGGATCCCTGGGTGGCACAGCAGTTTAGCGCCTGCCTTTGGCCCAGGGTGTGATCCTGGAGACCCGGGATCGAATCCCACATCGGGCTCCCGGTGCATGGAGCCTGCTTATCCCTCTGTCTATGTCTCTGCCTCTCTCTCTCTCTCTGTGACTATCATAAATTAATAAAAATTTTTAAAAAATGCATTGTGATTTGTAGATGATAAACACTAAGGCTTGCAAGTCTTTCACTGGGCATCAAATGTAATTTTAATACTGTAATTATTGAATATTGTGAAATAGAATGATCTGAGCTAGAGGTTAGGCTATTTTGGCAATGGATGAGGATTTTAGAAGTACTCTCAAGATGTCATAGTTTGGAAGTGTTGGCAATTTTGTGATAGTCAACAGGAAGACGGAATTAAGAAACCATTCAAATGAGATTTTCATAAAGGAATTAATCTGCAGTTGGCATGTTCCTTAGCATCCTTAGAGATTTGTCCAGATTCTCCATCCAGCTATACGCAACTATCCCATTGCTTGCCTTGATTAGAACTCAGTCCTTTGGAGCCTAGAGAATCTCGGGGCTTTCTCAGAGTTGAGTAGTCTCCATTTGGCCTGCTGTGCATGGTGGAGTAAGGACTCCACAATAGTGCTGAACTTGAATTTAGCATCTCTATTCCACTGATTATTCAAGCTGACTGAGGAATTGGCTGGGTGAGTTAGCAGTGGTTAAAGGATCACAGGAGATTACCTACAAGGAATGTACAGGACTGTAAGAAAATCAAAGTACTCCTGTGCCTCCCTCTGAGCTAGTTATCCATGATTCACCATTGCATGTTTGGAATCTATCCTCTTGATCCTAGTTTATTTTTTCTCAATTATATTCTCAGATCCTCATCTTACTATTTGACTAGTCTGCTTTTTGGACCCCTGTTGCTTTCTTTCTTGATTCATCGCTTTGAGTGCTTTGCCCTAGACTCTAGATGAAATGGCCATCCTGTTCATTTACCCATAGCTACTTGGAAAGACAGCATTCAGGGACTTCACCAGAAGCACTTCTTTTCTGGGGATACCTGTGCCAAAATTTTTGATTCAAAATATTAAATCAGTGGCCCTGTGGAATTATAACTCAAAATATGGAAAGTTAGAGATTTATAAAAATGACTGTGATTTTGGACATTTTTCTTTTTGCATGAATTCCAGTTAATGTTGATTGCCCCATATCCTCAGTTGACTATTGTTTCTTTGTATATTTTGTGGAGAATCTGTAATTTCAAGAGTTTGCAAAATTATGCTGTGAGAAGAACGAAAGAATGTTCATTAGTTGACCTAAGGAAAAGAAATATTACTATTGAACTGAAAACTCTTGAAGCTAAAACTTCTCTTGATATTTTATGAATGAAATACTGAAACTGCCGCTATTTCGAGTATGTTTCAGAGCATGAATGTCTTTGAATTCTTCCATTGATGATCTAGAGAGTCTAATTTCATCCAATTTCATTTTGACTTGTCCATAATAAAATGGTGCCTAGTTGTATGTTAGGCTTTTCATAAATGTATTTTCTGCAGGACACTATGAAAGCTGTTTATTAAAATAAAAGAAGACATTTCCTCCATGAGTTTACAATCCCTTTTTCAAAATATATAAGCTGCAAGACTGGGTACATGGTATTGATTTTAACACCCACTAGGTCTTTTTTCTTTCCTTTTACATATTGTTTCTTTTTGGTTTGATGTTTTGATTTATGAACCCTCTTCTAGGTCTTGATATGAAAATGCTTAAGTATACTTGTATTTCCTGAGATTTATTAATTTCAGATTATTTTAATTATTTTTTCTTCTACCTCATTAGCTTCTACCTATGCAAGGATGCTGTTGACTCTTCATTTTTCTCCTCTTGCATACTGCCTCTGATGTCATCTTTCTTCAGCTTTTCTGTACAGGTAATCTTTCTCTTACTAAGCTCCTCCTATAGGTTATGGACCACTTTTTTATCGAAAACAACACTCATGGTAAATAGAAGTTGCATGCTGCAGGTGCTTTTTTTTTTTTTTTTTTTTTTTTTTTTTTTTCCCGCTACAAAAAAGTAAACATATCAGTTTTAATTGTCAAGATTATTCCAGGGAAGAGTTCGTTTCCAATCCCTCGTCTCCGGTTCTCGGCCCTCGCGGCCTGGCCAAGGCAACCGTGGTCGTCGAGGGTTCGCCTCCGGCGTGGGGGGGAGCCCGGCGGGGCGGCAAGTCCTTGGAGGGGCGGGAGGGAGCGCCCGGGCCGGCACCCCCGGTCCAGTGTCAGCTTCCTCCGGCGGCGGCCCCGGGGCCATAAGGCCACGCGGATGCAGGGGTGCTCGAGCTTGCAGGGCAGGACTCCCTTGTGGAGCTGGTAAAGGTCGACGAGCTGGACCAGGTCGGAGAATTCGGTGTTGCCGTCGTCAAGGCTCGAGAGCATCTGCCCGGCGTCCTCGCAAGGTAAGATCCGGAGATTTCTAACTTTCTGAGGATGACACAGCGCAGAGCACGTGGCACCAACGCCCTGGGCCTGCCCCGGCCCGCCCGGAGGAGGACACGCCCGTGCCCCGGCCCTGCGGCTGGGCGAGGCGGTGCGACCCTCCCTGAGATCCGCCGGAGCCGGGCCGCGTCCTGGGGTCGCTGTACTCCCGGGGGACGGGGCAGGGGCCTCGGGCGGCCTCGGAGGGTCCCCCGGGCGCGTCGCTTCCTCCGCGCGTGGCCTTCCTCCGGGGCCGCGCCGGGGCCGCCCGCTTCTCTGTCCTCTTCCGGGTCGCCCAGGAGAGTCCATGGCCACGAGGGCGTCTCCGACACGCTGCGCCCGGGCGTGGAGAGGGACGCGAGCACCGCCTTCCTCTGCGGCGGGGTCCGGCCGTGCTGGCGCAGCGGCAGCCCCGCACCCCGGCACCCCCGCACCCCGGCACCCCCTCACCCCCGCACCCCCTCACCCCGGCACCCCCTCGCCCCCGCACCCCCGCACCCCGGCACCCCCCACACCCCGCACACCCCCTCACCCCCCTCACCCCACCCCCGCACCCTGGCACCCCCCACCCCCCCTCACCCCCTCCACCCCCGCACCCGGCACCCCCCTCACCCCCTAACCCCGGCACCCCCGCACCCCGGCCCACCCCCGGCACCCACCGGCACCCCCCGCACCCCCCCCCGCACCCCCTCACCCCGGCACCCACCCCCACCCCCGCACCCCCGCACCCCGCACCCCCCGCCCCGGCACCCCCGCACCCCGCCGCCCCCCCCCCGCACCCCGCACCCCGGCACCCCCGTCACCCCGCACCCCGGCACCCCTCAACCCGCCCGCACCCCGCCACCCGGCCCCGCCCCCCGCACCCCCCCGGCACCCCCGCACCCCCGCACCCCGCACCCCCGCACCCCCGCACCCCGGCACCCCCTCACCCCCGCACCCCGGCACCCCCTCACCCCCGCACCCCGGCACCCCCTCACCCCCGCACCCCCTCACCCCGGCACCCCCGCACCCCCGCGCCCCGGCGCCCCCGCACCCCCGCGCCCCGGCGCCCCCGCACCCCCGCACCCCGTACTGAGCGGCCTGCACGCCGGCACCGCACGGCTCCCCTGCTGGTCTCCGGCACACAGCAGCCGCCGCTCGGGTTCGGCTTGACGCAGAAGCCGCGGTGTGTGGGCGCGCCCTGCTGCTTCCTGCCCGCGGTCCGGGAGGAAACGCTGCTGCCTTCCGAGCCCGCCAGCAGCGGCAGGTGCCTGGGCTCCTCGGACGCTCCCTTCGTGGGGCAATAAAGGCCCGATCTCCGCAAACTCGCGTACAGCTTCTCCACGACTTCCTCCCCAGCTCCCTCACGTGCAGAAACCCCTGGACTTCAGGACAGCTACTGGAGTTCAGAGAGTTGTGCAAATCCTTAACACCTGCTTCCTACTGAAGATAGTCTTCTGGCTTCATCATGGAGTCATTTGATTTTCCCAGAATGAGTGAATTAGAGTTTAGGAGAAATGGCAATGAAAAGACAGCTATTTAAATATGATTACCCTCTAAGACCTCCTCTTTCTATATTTGAATTCATGATCATTAATATCTTCACCTCGCCATCTTCATCCTTCACGTATCTTACTACCATTTTAGGTGCTCTTACATTTTAGACTAGGTTACATTAAATCCCTGACATTTTGAGGTTGGCCCTCCTTTTGTCTCCTTTTCTAAACTTTATGCACGGTAGCTTGCATTTATTGCTTTGCTTCAGACTGAAGACACGAATGGTTTATTTTCACGCCTTTTTCTCAATACAATGTTCAGTTGCTTCTGTTGTTTCATCAAAGATCTTAACTAAGCATTATTGAGATTGCTAGTTTACGAGATGGTCCCAAAACAGTTGGTGCAAAGAAATTGTCTTACTTTATTGGTCAAACACTTTGTTTCCTGTCATTTTGGTATGTTAAATTGTTGGATGCTATTGTATATTTAACATGCTCAATGGTGGCAGCAAAAATGGCAGGAAAAATTGGCTCTACTGTAAGAGAGTTGGATTGGTAGTGTACTGAGATATTTTCTACTGTTCAATTTAATAGCTAAAGGACTTCCTGCTATTTAATGTGGTTCTTCTCTTTGGAATCTGATCTTGTCATCTCTTGGATCAAATTGTCTCTTTTCCAGGTGTAGTCTATCGGATATCTACTTGGATATAAAGTACCCTTGAGAAGCGAATGACTCCTCATATAATACAACTAAATACATTGAGTGGTTCTTGTAGTTGGAAGGACTCTTGAAAGGTCTCTAAAGTCAATTTTGGTCCAAAGCATGAGTGTGGTTGAACTTTTTTCTCTGTGCTTTACCCAATCTACGTGGATCAGATAATTTTGTAATATATTGTAAAGTAATTCTTTACTGAAAATGTCAACTTTTTCTTCTTCTAGATACTAGTAGACCTTAGGTACTGTGTATTGACCATTTTGTTCTTCTCTTGTTCTGATATGATTCAATTAATTGTAATTATATGACCAGTACAAAGACACTGTTTTCATGGACTTTAAACAGTCTGTCTTCCCCTAGCCCTCTTGGTCAGATGGGTAAATTATTCTATTTGCATGGATCTGTCTTGGCTGCTTTTAGCTCCTCTCTTATTTATTTATTTTCATCTTGCATCATTTTTTCTGCCAGAAGCATGCTTTATTCTGGCTATGCTATTCTTTCTCATCGAGACTTTTGTAGTTCAATTTTTTTTTTAATTTTTATTTATTTATGATAGTCATCACAGAGAGAGAGAGAGAGAGAGAGAGAGTGAGAGAGGCAGAGACACACAGGCAGAGGGAGAAGCAGGCTCTCCCGCGTGGGATTCCATCCTGGGTCTCCAGGATCGCGCCCTGGGCCAGAGGCGGCCGCCAAACCGCTGCGCCACCCAGGGATCCCTGTAGTTCAATTTTTTATGAGCTATTTTAGTTTTGACCTTTAGTCATATTTGGCATTTAGACCTCAATAGCTACTAAATTTGTTTAGATTTTTCTGCAAAGATCTCATTTCTAGGTTATTTATCAAAGGATGATATTCTAAATGACTAAAATATGGGCTCCCCCACCCACTCCTGTACCTGTTACTATGAACAGTTTTTAGGCTTTTTTTTTTTTAAGGGATCTCATTGCATTAGTTTCACATTTTAAAAATCCTTTTGAGTGTTTCACTTCTTTCCTTTTTAATACGCATAGTCTTATGTGAAGAGAAATAGATTTCTGGGAATTTCTTCAGGGAAATTCACTTCAGTCTACTCATTCTTTGCTCAGGAACATTGGTTGGTTCCCTGTCAGGCTTCTTGATATGACATTCGATATGGTCTCTACAAAATGAATTTTTATGTTGTTGATTTTGTTTTGTCTCCAGCAATGAAACCTAGTTGGACTACTAGTAATGAAAATCTAGTTTTGTTTTTGCTTATGTTCTAATTTTGTAACTTTAGTAAAGCTTTCTTCCTACAGAATTTCTTCTTCCCATTTAGACCTTCTCTTCTCCTCTCTCTTCTCTAGTGTATCCAAAATACAAGGTCTTTGGGGACGAGAATAGCAAAGCTGAATAAGTCATGGCCAGTTATCTTCAGGCAGGAAAAAGACAAATTTCAAGTCACAGGTTTACCCTTATTCAGGCTTTCGTGGCTGCGCATGCTGTTGGTTCCTAGGGAACAGCACCATATTCTGTGGGCAGTTCATTATTACCAACACCACCAGCCCAGCCCAGCCCAGATAGACACACACACATACATATTTTCCCAAAAAGACCCATAAATAATTCCTATAAGCGAGCCTTGGTTTCTTGTCTTTACTGTTTTGGAGTACTTCTTATCAAAAGAACTACCTAGAGGAATGTACCATACTGAGCACATCCCATCAGAAATACATGTACTTTGAAGTATAACTTAATGGGATAGTATTCAGATAAATAATGCATAGTAATGAACAAAAGCCATGTCAAATGTGGGGAAGAGGTTGTGGCTGAGTATAGAAATGACAAGAAGAGTCACCCACAGGGACAAATGGAGCTGTATTAGAGCTTTTCTCTCTGTCATCACCTTGTTGGCAGTGCTCAAGAACAGCTCTGAGGGAATGTACCCAGGAATAAAAATCTTCATTAGTTCTTCCTCCATGAGTTCCAATGAATGAATCTAATAATGCCACATGGTTGTCCCTAAGGTACTACTTAAATTCTAGAGCTTTCTCTAGTGACCTATACATTGGCTACAATCACTGGAAGTAACAAAAAGTTTAAACAAACCAAAATGACCCACCTCAATGGACATTTTGTATTTTGATATGAGGGCCATGGTGTTGAACCTGTGTATGTTTCCAAACTTCTTTTCCTTAGGCCATCCTTCCTTCCCCACAAACTCATGAGAGGGAGTTGGGTGGATATCAAGTACATTGCTATGTTCTTTGCAATCGCTATGTTCTGTTTTAATTCAATACAAAGAGTTTCTAGAGAGCTAAATAGCTACTTGAACTTGATTAAACTAAGTCACTGGTAGAATTGTCTTTCTGCTGCCAATCATTAACCCATTTATTCAATATTTATTGACTCCCTACTCTGAAGGTCTCCTGAAACTGAGAGAGCCCTTTGGATCAATCAGCTTGTTTTGTTGTTTGCTCAGGAAAATTTGGAAATCCTAGACTGAGTCTGTGTCTCTTATTTACTTGACCTTTCATAGTCCTTCATTTCATTACTTTATTTCCCTTAGAATAACATTCATGATTATCCTTGGTACAACTGATAGGATTTTTTTTTTTTTTACTATTTTTAATGGATTATAATTTATTGAAGATTTCACTCTTTTTCTATTAAGTCAAATATTTGAGTTTCTGTCTTTATCTGAAAATGTTCTTTTTTTTTTTAATGTCCTATGGTTCTTGATTCAAAAACTACTTGTGTTAGTTCTCTCTTTGGGGATGGGCTTCTGAAATCATATTTCTTATTAATGTTCTACAGAGATAGAACATTGTCAGAGATTTGTAGAAATGTCCTGTTTTGGTTTTTCTTTTTCCTACTATTTCTTTTACATTCCATAAGAAATCTATCTAATTCCAGTACTTTTCCAAAAACACTGGCAGTATGGAACGTCTTTACTCCTTTCCATTGAGATCTAAACTTGAAGAAGAGGAATGAGTAAGTTCTTCTTGAATCCCCTGCCAGGAAGTCATTTCATTATAAAACACTAGGCTGACCTGGACTTCTCTGTGTTGAGTGTTGAATTACCTAACTGTGCTACTGCAGGTGTGGCTCACAGAATATTTCCAGTATACAGAATCTTGGCTACAGGTCCACAAAAAATAAAACTAAGGAAATTGAAAGTAAGACTTTAGCAACTTTCTTGAAAAGAAAAAGTGATACTTGGGGTAATTTTGTGTCTTTTGAGTTTAATCATTGAAAAAGTATTGTCTTAAATTTTATATGATGGATGGTGACTTGAATTTGCTATGTAATTTGTTTTTATTTTAATTTTCTTAAATACTATTCTGCTACAGATTGGAAATTTTAACAAAATGAATATGCTGGTTTCTCACACAAGATAATTTGAGAAGTACTGATCTAAATAAGCAACAGAATACTCAGCAGCTTGCTTTTTATTCATGAATTCAGAACACTGTGCTGCTATGCTATTCCAGTCTTGAAGTTCTGCTGTAGCTTCTGAATGGCTGTAGGAGGAACTAAGGGGGAGGAAGAATGGCTCAGAATTTGGCTGATTCAGAAGATAAATTGCACTGAGTTTGAGGAATAGCAGCTTTTCATTGGGCAGTGGTGATCTTGCGTGAAGGAGCTGGAACTCCGCTCTCAGGATTTTATTTTCTTGCCTTAGCAGGGTTTGGAGAGCACATTTGATCCATGCCCTTCAGACTTCATGGAGTGGGTTAGAATGAAAAACTGAAGCTGTCTTCAGTGTGAATTGCTATCCTACCCCCATTTGGAACTTTGAAAATTTGTCTACTCTTATTTCTGTTTCCAGAAATTTTCTCCATCATTATGTATTTATTTGGATTCATGGATATTTTATCAGGACTATTAGGAGGGGTCTTAGAGCCAGCTAAAATTCTACCTTAGCTTTACAGAAAGGCTCCCAGTGTAGATTATAAAGAACACCTATTTGTTTTTCTTTAGTCACAAAGAAAAGGCTACATTGTGTACTTTCTTTATGAACACATTCCAAGAGATCTATTGAAGTTTCAGATAGGAGGAGCCTTTTCATGACAGAGATTTCTAGCATGGAGACAGCTCTGTTAAGAGGAACTAATGATATATTGATTAATGTGAATTGAGCTCGAGGTTATCTTTTTTTTCTCCCTTCATCTACCATCTTACTCTGACACTTTGGGTTCTTTAGTATTGAATTTCTGCTTTAGAGCAAAATTCGACTTTATAATAGTCCTTTCAGTTATATTTATCTGACATAGATAAGATACAAAGCCTGTTGGATCATGATCTTTGTCATCCACAGTAATCCCCCGAATCAGCCAACTTCAGCGATTGATAACCTTATCCATTATGATTTAGCTTGAGAAATGCGCTATTGCCTTTTACAAAAAATGTAAACCTTCTCTGAGTGTAAATAAAACTTTCCCTGAAGACATACCAATAGGCATAAAAATAAGCCAAGTAAATGCTCGCATACTGGAGGCTGGAGGTAGTAACAATGAAACGTCTTTGTGGAAGGGGTGAATTTGAAAACCCTCAGCATGTGGAAATTGATTGCCTTAGCTGCTCATGCATTTTTCTGGGGGAATAAGAGCCTCTCTCTTTACTTTGGAATTTAGCAGCCTTTCAGTACACCTGCTGTCTCTCGCTCCCAAACACAGATGCAACTAAATACTAAACAAGAAGCCAATACAATTAAGTTTAATCTAATATTATGAATGTGTCAAACTTGCCAACCTGTTTTTTCAAATCGATTGCCTGATTCCTGAATATTTTGAGGATTTTAGATATCCGAGTATTTTTTCCCCTGCCTCTGAGCAGCTGTCCCTGCTGATACTCTTCACCCTTTACCTGACATTGCAACATCAATCTGTGTTCAGCACAATGAAAGGTGGAACAAGTTTCCAATTCTTCTAGATGATACAACAGAAAAGCAGTGAATGGTTAGAACACAATGGTGCACTAATGTAAGGGTAAATTCCCTCCAGGCTTCAAACTTTGAGGAACTGGTTGTGTGTACTCACCTAAACTCTAAACGTGTACAATTGTAACTGAAAGAAAAGAAATTTAATGAAAAATAACCTTTGAAAGGACTTAAACTGATGATCACTTTCTCATTTTGGTATTACTCATCATTGTCAAAACACAATTTGAAAGCAAACAAAATGACATCACCAAAGTGTTCTCATTTCAGTAACACTAGTAGGTATTAAATTCTGATTTATAAGATACTTAAGCTTCATTCATCTCAGGGTCTGTGTCACTGTATCTCTAACAGAGAACTCTCATTTTATCCAAACAAAATTGTAGGTGAGAAAAGGAGGAAAAACTGAGGGGCATCTTACAGTGTGGTGGAAACAAATCGTTGTGTTTCCATTTAAAATAAGCCTCTTGGTTTTAGGGTAGCTTTGTGATGCGGATAACACTAGCACAAAATCCCAATGTGAATGAACAACCATGAGATCCATGTGGTTGGAAACAAGAACAGGAAGCTTAGTGCTTGCCACAAAATTTACCTGTGATGTTTTAATTTTAAAAGTCATACATGGCCATCGAAAGATGAATGGATAAAGAAGATGTGGTTTATGTATACAATGGAATATTACTCAGCAATTAGAAACGACAAATACCCACCATTTGCTTCAACGTGGATGGAACTGGAGGGTATTATGCTGAGTGAAATAAGTCAATCGGAGAAGGACAAACAGTGTATGTTCTCATTCATTTGGGGAATATGAATAATAGTGAAAGGGAATATAAAGGAAGGGAAAAGAAATGTTGGGAAATATCAGGAAGGGAGACAGAACATAAAGACTCCTAACTCGGGGAAACGAACTAGGGGTGGTGGAAGGAGAGGAGGGTGGGTGTTGGAGGGGAATGGGTGACGGGCACTGAGGTGGACACTTGACAGGATGAGCACTGGGTGTTTTTCTGTATGTTGGTAAATTGAACACCAATAAAAATTAATAAAAAAAAATAAAAATAAAAGTCATACATGGAAAAAAAAAAAGTCAACATGGTGCATATGAATGAGAGCAGTATCAGCTAAACATTAGGGCTTCTTGGCAGTCATCAACTCTGTCAATCAATATTAACCTTATCTGTGCACTGACACCAGGAATGGAAGCTGCTGTGCATGAGAGTGGCTGGCCCCAAACCATTGAAAACAACTAGGTCACATAATCAAAGCATCAGCATTGCCATGTCTCTGGCTCAGCAGGGTTTTCCAAGATGCTTGGATTTCCAGTGGTTTACTGTACTATCTTCTCAAAGCACTTCGTATAGCCCCTACCATCTGACAATCTGTGATAGCCCAGCCCTGGGACTTTTCTCAAAGCCTGATAATCTTGGACAACTTTTTTTTTTTTTTAATTTTTTTTTTATTTATTTATGATAGAGAGAGAGAGAGAGGCAGAGACATAGGCAGAGGGAGAAGCAGGCTCCAAGCACCGGGAACCTGACGTGGGATTCGATCCCGGGTCTCCAGGATCGAGCCCTGGGCCAGAGGCAGGCGCCAAACTGCTGCACCACCCAGGGATCCCCATCTTGGACAACTTTTAAAAAACACAAGTCCCAGAAGAGTTTCTATCCCCTTGATGGTGGTCTTTTCAA